>NC_134090.1:79272035-79897035 GCF_000715075.1 Nicotiana tabacum
GATTTCACACCGGTATTAAAACATCTCAATGATGCAACCAAACAGGCACTAAGTGCATAAAACATAGTTACACCTTGTATAAACCATTAATAATGTCTAACATGGCATCATTCAACAACAACAACATAACCAGTGAAATCCCACAAGTGAGGTTTGGGGAGGGTAGTGTGTACGTAGACCTTATCTTGTAAAGATAGAAAGACTGTTTCCGATAGACCATCGGCTCAAGAAAATCATAGTCACAACAGTTATGAAAAGGAGAGACGGTGTGAAAAAGTTATGTAAGAGGAGCAGTAGCAATAGCCAGGAAAAAAACTAAGATTACCAAAGCAAAAGAAACAATAAGTAATAATAGAAATCTAGGAACAAAAAATACGAGAATAAGGGAAAAGAATACAGATATAAAAGAAACACACTTGCCTATCTACTAACCTAATACCCTAATCCTCCACCTCCTTACCCTTCTATCAAGGGTCATGTCCTTGGTAAGCTGAAAATATGTCATGTCCTGCCTGACCTGCCTCTACCTCTCCCTGGACCCACCATAGCCAACCTCTCATACCTCCTCACTAACCTCTCATACCTCCTCACTAGGCATCTGTGCATATCCTCTTCACATGTCCTCTCAGCCTTGCCTCCCGCATCTTGTCCGGCACACAAGTCGCTCCCACCTTGTCCCGAATACCCTCATTCCCAATCATATCCTTAACATGGCATCGATATCATGTAAAAAAAACTGATTGCACCAAAAACTAGCCAAAAAAATAGATCTCTGTTTAAGGCTAAGCATGTTGCTATTTTTTCCTTCAAAAATTGTAACTTTCCAAATTGTCTCCCAAATAGCGTGGGGAATTGTCTTCCAGATCTTGAAGCCTTCTTGTTGAGATGTTTTTGCTATTACAGCAGTTCAGAAAATCCATTACGGAATTTGGCATGGTCTAGGATATGCCCGAGATGGAAAAAAAATCATGCCCCACAATTTGAGTATAACCTTCCAGCGAAGAAAACTATGATTAACATCTTCTGTTTGCTCCTCACAAAGAGAATATCTACTACAAAGTCAAAATCCTCTTTTCAGAACAGTCACAAGCAAAGCAAGAAAAACAAGACACCTTTAAGGGAGCTTTCTCATTAAATCCACTTAATGAAATAGTCATATTCACACAAATCTTCCTCCAACTATTCCTACTTTGAAAACTCTCGTCTTTCGCTTGGCTCTAAGACAGTCCCAGTAAAATCATCCATTGGTTAACCTAATTGAAGTTTTTTTCTCATATTCTCATGATACAAGGGAGTTGAGTGTTGGCCAGTCAAGAATTCTCATATTCAGAAGATGAAAGTAGCCGAAATAAGGATTTTGAGATGGATGTGCGGGCACACTAGGCTGGATAAGATTAGGAATGAAGATATTCGGGAGAAGGTGGGCGTAGCTCCCATGGACGACAAGATGCGGGAAGCGAAGCTTAGATGGTTCGGGCATGTGCGGAGGAGGAGCCTAGATACCCCGGTTAGGAGGTGTGAACGGTTGGCTTTGACAGGTACAAGGAGAGGTAGAGGGGGCCTAAGAAATATTGGGGCGAGGTGATAAGGCAAGACATGACGCAACTTCAGATTTCCGAGGACATGGTCCTGGATAGGGAGGTGTGTAGGTCGAGCATTAGGGTTGTAGGTTAGGGTTTAGTTGAGCATTTTTCTTCGTTGTTCTGGTTAGTCTGATAGTGTTTTATATAGGACTGTTAGCGGTTATTGTTCCATCACACTTTCTATTTTTTGTTTATTATTTTTTTACTTTTATTTTCAATTTTTATTATTGCCATAATTATTGTCCTTCCCACTTATTTGTTGTTATTTACGGTGTTGATCTTATTTGTATGTTTTTTGTTGTTGTTACAGATCTTTTATTTTTAAGCTGAGGGTCTCCCGAAAACAGCCTCTCTACCCTCATGGGTAGGGGTAATATCTGCGTACACTCTACCCTCCCCAAACACCACTAGTGGGACTATTACTGGATTGTTGTTGTTGTCTCATGATACAAGGATTATAAGGTGCTTCTGGCGACTCATTACCTTTTTCAGAATCATCTTCTATACATGTTGAGCCCTTAATGAATGATGCTACTCTTTCCATTGTGCACCCAAGATACTCAATCAACTAGCAATTCGCCTTCTACTTAAAATTTTCTTGAGTTATCACAACATGTGCTCCGATCTTTCCCCAGACCCTCCAAATAGCGGGAGCTTAGTGCACCAGGCTTCCCTTTATACCATACTCTTGTTACAAATTAATCCATAGTCCAAACACCAAAGATTGTGGGAAAGCAACAGGCTTAGTTAACGGCTTAACGCCAAGTTTCGATTGAGTAAATGACTACTTTACATGATAATGGTACCTGGAAGATAGTTCATTTACCACATCATAAAGCTACAATTAGATGTCATTGGATGTTAATAGTCAAGAAAAAACCAGATGGGAAGGTTGATCGCCTTAAAGCTTGTTTGGTTTCCAAAAAAAAACTCAAATATATAATCTTGATTACGGTGATTCTTTCTCCCAGTGGTAAAAAATAGCATATGTGTCTTTATTATATATCCCCTTTGGCTCAAAGATAGTCATGTATCATTGATCTCTTAATCAATTGAATATAAAAGATGCCTTCTTGCACGAATAACTTGTTGAAGAAGTCTATACAGAGGAACAATCATGTTTTTTGTTGCTAAGAGGAATGTGAATTACTATGAAAGTAAGCCAATTTCTTTATGGGTCCTAGAGACTTTAAAGCTATAATTTGGTTATAAATGTAGTATATTGATAGTTTAATGTTGATGGCATTGTTAAAGTAATGCAGGAAATCATGCACAAGGAAGCTGCCTCGTAATTGAAATTCAATTCAAGAACAACAACAAGCAACATATGCTCCAGTCCAAAATTTCCATTTCTTAAAGAGTTATTCAGTAAATCACCAAAAATTTCACAGCTCGCCAAGCAAGTCTTTATGACACGAGCGTCAGTAAACAAAAGTCTTTTAAAAATTAAGCACATGATCCATGAAGTGGAGATTCGATTGAAGCATTTACAGATATAGAAACTTGATTAGCGTTATGCCATTAACTTGGATATAAAGTTTCTAATTCCTATTCCAAAATCTCGCGATCCAACCAAAAAGCAAGCTGAATTAAATACTAGTGAATAAAAAGGAGATAGAAAGAATACTTGGCAGGGATGAGAGCAAGATAGGAAAGAGCAGAAGGAAGAATCTGGACAACAATGTGACCGCCCACAAGCACAACCGCAAGACCCTTGCAAAGCCTCGTGAACCCCGTATACATATTGCTAGTCATACTGCCCCTATTTCAAAACACACAAATTGTCGAACTACCAAATCAAAATTCAGATCTGAGGTTAACAATACAAAGAAATTGGGATCATATGCATATGTAACGCAAACTTACGAGTGATTACGGAGAGCAGAGAGGTGTAATGGTGATGCGTGCTTCAGAGGAGTGGGAGATGGGTTGCCTCTGTTGGGAGATCGAGGTAGAAGATGGACTTAAATTGCTGTAAGTTTTTTTCTTTTTAGCCCCCTGTTTCACTGTATAATTTTTAGAGGTAGATGGGGGATTAACGTGAAGGGTTCACAAGGGAAAACGGTTTGTTTGGACAATAATCATTTATTTACTAGTAATAAATAGCAATATTTAAAATGCATAGGATCCCAATCAGTTGGTTAATATCACATCACATCATCAAAATGTCACCCTTATTACATATCTATATCTATATTTATATTTATATATATATCTATATCATATTAAAAGTACAAAAACCCTTAGCGAAATATCGCTCGTCATTTTTATCCTTCGTTAAGTGCACTCTAAGGGGTCGTTTGGTTGGAATAGGGCTTACGCCGGTATAAGTTATGCCGGTATAAGTTATATTGGGATAAGTTATGTTGGGATTATTATTTATTCACTGTTTGGTATGTTGTATTAAGAATGACAATTGTATAATTTCTAAGAAGAAGGTATAAGTTATCCCGGTGTTAAAATTAACATCGGAATAACTTATACCTGATTTACTAACCAAACAGAGTATTAAGGTGATATTAAATTTTTATATCATCCCTATACCTTCGTATACCTCATATCAAATGACCCCTAAGTGGGATAAAAATATAAATATAAATAAAAAAGTTTATAGCAAAAAATAAAATATCGTAGGACAGAAGGAAAAGAAGAAGAAAATAAGTGGGAAACTATCCAAAAAAGTAGATATCCTATACGAAGAGGGATTATCGTAGGTTAAGAAAAGGAAATTAAAAAATTATAGGATATTATAATAGGAAACTTATTATTCCATCCGTTTTAATTTATGTTAACATGTTTGATTAGGCACAAAGTTTAAGAAAAAAATGAAGATTTTTTAAATTTGTGGTCATAAACAAGTCAAAAAGGAGCCCGGGGTATTTGTGTGATTATAAAAGTTTTTCATTAAGGGTAGGATTGTAATTTTAAGCTAAATTGTTATCAAATTTAGAAAGGGGTCATTCTTTTTGGAACAGACCAAAAAGGAAATAAATTTACATAAATTGAAACATATGGAGTATATAATATAATATGCCAATGAAAGAAGTCAAAATTATGCAGGTTCAAAAGGAAAAAGAAGGAATTTTTACATTCATATGCCACATAGGAAACCTTATTACCCTCAATGTTTAAGGTTTGACTTAATTAGACTTAGTATACCAAATTACCAATTCCATACCATATGTAATTAAGGGTATAGTTAATTGTACATTTTTTACTCCTTAATTAAAGGATTCTGCACGTTTATCTCTCCTAACCCCTCAGTCCTACCCACATTTTACTCATACCCACGTTCTTTTTACCATTTTCCATCTTCTGAAACCAAATTCTCCCTCTAAATTCACAGAAAATTGAAGAAACTCTTCAACAAAGTTGGTTCCCCATTTTACTCCAGTTGAAGTTCATCAATGAAGAACAATAAAGTTCATCAAAATTGAAGTCAAATCTTCAAAGTTCATACACACATTTACCTTCAGCTTCAAATTTTCTCAATGAAGAAGAACAAACCTTCAAAAAGACAAGAGAACAGCAATTCCACCATTGACAGTCATTAAAAAGCTTTGAATTCAAATTTGAGTTTTCAAAAATCATTATTTGTTTTGATTAGGTGTTGTTAATAATTGGGAATATGTTTTGGAGTTTGTATCTCAATTTTGAGGGGTTTTGGTGAAGATTTAGACTTGGTTTTGGCTTAATTTCAGATTGAAACTCGAAGAAGAAGAAGAAGAATTGCAACAATTGTAGATAAATTGTAGAAAAATTGTAGATAAATTGTAGACTATTTTTTGCAGAAGTTCTGTAGAAGTTTTAGTCGTTTTTGATTTGTGAAAACAGAAAACAAAGCATCTACAATCAGAATACAAATAATCTACAATTTATCTACAAAATATTTACAAACTAGGTACATTGAATTTTTATATCCCAATTCCCATCCAATTGTAGCATAATTGTGATTTTTGATATAATTACGTTTTTTCAGAAGATTTGTAGGAATTTTAGCCGTTTTTTATTTGTGAAAACAGAAAATAAAGCATCTACAATCAAAATACAAATAATCTAAGTACAATTTATCTACAATTTCTGCAATATGTCTTCTTCTTCTTCTTCTTCTTCTTCTTCTTCTTCTTCTTCTTCTTCTTCTTCTTCTTCGAGTTTCAATCTGAAATTCAGTCAAAACCAAGTCTAATCTTCACCAAAACCCCTCAAAATTGAGATATAAACTCCAAACCATATTCCCGATTATTTTCAACAACACCCAATCCAAACAAATAATGATTTTTGAAAACCCAAATTTGAATTCAAAGCTTTCAAGCTTTTTAATGGTTATCAATGGTGGAAAATATCTGGAAAAATATTTACTTCCATAATTGTAACGCGCCTAAATAGGAATATCTGGAAGAATATGATTTGATCTGATTTACGCCAAATCTTTTTAGAATATTCTGTTCCTCAATTTTAGCTCGACAAATTAGGAATATTCAGCTACTATTAATTAATATTTAAATATTGGTATAATAACTGTAGAAAAAATGTGAAAAGGGCGGGTAAATTAGAAACTATGCACATTTTTGGTAATAAAGTTTCATATATAGTATATGAAAGAAAAAATCTCAAAAAAGAATACGAGAATATAGGTATGAAGCTTATTACTCCCTCTGTTCCAGTTTATATGAACCTATTTTCTTTTTGGTTCGTTCCAAAAAGAATGACCCCTTTCTAAATTTGGTAACAATTTAGCTTAAACTTACAATTCTACCCTTAATGAGAAGTTTTTATAACCACACAAACACTCTGGGGGCCTTTTTGACTTGTTTAGGACCACAAATTCCAAAAGTCTTCATTTTTTCCTAAACTCCGTACCTAGTCAAATAAGTTTGCTTAAATTGAAACGGAGGGAGTACTATTTAATAATATCACGATTAAAGAGGTTAAAAACTGTTTATTCTCCGTGAACACTATTATGGTTGGCTAATGCATTCATCAACCTAATTTAGATTTTTGAATAAGTAGTGAATCAATATTAAATTTTCCGTGTGTTTTGGGCCAAAGGTAATAATGCTTGTACCTATTATCAAGTAATTTATTTGCCATGAGTTCGTCGGTGATAAAGTTGAGAATGATCCTTCTCCGGTGCTACTTCAATTTGAGTATTTGGAGTAGGAGTAGCAAACGGATGGATCATGTCGGATATAGTTCGGATCGACAACGGGTAATGAAAAATGAATAAATTATCTGATCCGATCCATATTTAATACGAATAAAAAACGAGTTAACCGGCTGATAATATGAGTAACCATATTATCCGTGACTTCTTGCATATGATAACTTTTGGGAGAATTCTTAGTATCCCTAACTTAAGGAACCCCCAATTTAAGGCTTTATAAATATAAAAGTTAGACCCATTGGTTATCCATTGGTTACTCATTGGTTATCTATTGGCTACCCATTGGTTATCCATTTTCTAAATTGATAATATGGTTCTTATACATATTTGGTCCGTTTTTAAAAAGTTCATTATCCAACCCATTTTTTAGTGGATAATATGGGATGGTTAGCTATTTTCTTTTAACTATTTTGTCACCCCTAATTTGGAGTAAGGACAAAGATGGTATGAAAACTAAGCAACTAAGTATTGTTTTATTGTATGATTGTGGTTCTTTTTTGCTTATAACATATACTTAATATTAACAGTTTATGACATGCCCAAGATTTCTACAAAGAAATTTCTCAAGAAGTATAGAAGTTACATATTCCTATATGTTATGCATTGAGGTAAGATCCTCTTTTTTATCTTGTAAAAAGTATTTTCAAATTTAAGTTATTTTTCTAATATATAAAAATAGTCATTTAACTATTTCTTTAATATTTGGAATAATCAAATAATTATTTCTCTAATATTTAAAATTTTGATATAAAAGTCCAGCACTTTCAATTTCCTTCCACTTTTAGGGGTCCTTCATATCAACCATTTAGATTTAGCAGTTTTAGGTGTCTTCGTTTAATATTTACGACTATTAGTTTAGTAGTCCTTGTTTTTCTTTTCTTTGCTTAGGAGTCCTTATTTTTCTCTTTTTTTTCCAACTTTAGGAGTTTTTTCTAAGGTTTATGTCTATTTTTATAAATAATAAAATAATTAATTAGTTATTTTTCTAATATTTTAAAATCAACTAAAATTTTGGTTATTAAACCATGCTTGGCAGTAATCTGAAAATTCATTAGTTTCAAAATTTCTAAAATTTAAGTATCAAACTTAACTAATAAAATATTTTAATTTTAAGAATATAAAAGAAAGAGATTGGTTGGTAAGAGTGAATAACACTAATCGTTCATAAAGAATCTCTCACAGTGCCTTTTGTTTTTATTTCTTTTGAACATAGAATTCTTATTGAATAATAATTATAATATAGATGTACAGTTAAATAACTAAAACTTAGGATGGGCTAACATTGAGATTTAAATCAATATAAATATATTTTTTTGCATAAGTTAAGAACAAAATATTATGTCCTTGAATCAATTTAACCAAAAAGAGTCTTTGAATTAACTAACTTGCAAAAATAAAAATAAAAATAGATCACCTTTTTTGACATTTTCATATAAATCGGTTTATAATATAATATTACAAGTTAAATTGGTACAAATGCAAACTTTACACAATAAGGGTGAAACAATATAAGACAAATTAAAATGATACTGAGTGAGTTGTCATTTTTTTAATATTCATTTTAACAAATGACAACTCCCTATATTTTTTTTATATATTAAGTTATTTATTGTAAAATATCACCTTAATGTAGTCATTTTAAAACTCTTTGCATGTTCTTTACTGATCGACGCTAGGCATATATTTATTTTTATTTTTTTAGCAATTCACTAGGCAAGTGCCTAGGGCTAGTTTTTTTTATATATATATATATATATATATATATATATATATATATAGATATATATATATATATATATATATAGAAACAAATTTAATGTAGAGATAAAAAATGTAAAGTATAGCTAATGAAGATGACATAAGTCCTATTATCAAAGTTGAATAATGTATTCAACAATGATAGTATACCTTGTGTAACTAGATAGACGATGAAAAGCATTATAAAAACTAGCCCCTTCCAAAAATCTCGTTTGCAGCAAATAGTCCTCCTTCGCAATTTGCAAGCTTGGCCATAAATCTGTTGCATGCGCATGCATTGCCTTAGTGGTATTGACTTTTGTGCATAAGCTCTTGTACTCATTTTGGATCCATTAATATCTTCTGCAAATCCCCAAAACCGATCTAATGTAGCAGTATAGTTCCACCAACAGTATTTTCCACAAATAGCCCATTTAAAGTATCTAGGCAGTGTATATCCATTGAGCTGTTTTCCAGCCGTGTTGTTGCATTGTCCAATTCTTTCCCAAACCATTCCTTTCTCATGATGTTCTGAGTCCTTTATTGCACCTGCAAAATATAACACATAACACAGCCACACGAGTTCATTATAGCATCTATATTCCAGCAGCATCGCAACTCGAGTATGCCTATTTTGATGCTCTTCTCATGTGGATTCCAGCAGTCTTCTGATGTTATTTCTGTATAGAACCATTCATGGGATGTTGAAACAATGTAATGCACTAGGATTTCACTCCACCGTACATCCCTTGATCCCATTTTTGTTAGCCATTTTTCTTCACTGAAGCTTGTTCATTTAACCTGACGTACAGGGGCAGTATTGTCTTCTATGGACTGGATTTGTATTCCAATCTTAGCATTAGACAACCCTGCCCTGTCCTTTCCTTAGCTAACATGCTTGTGCTTATCAATGATTCTTTCCCAAGGGAATGAGCACTAGGTGCTAATACCACCCTTTGGAGTTGAGTCATTAGATAAGGAATGTTCACAGTAACTTTCCCTGTAAAAAAGAGAACAACGTTAGTAATAAACCATTCCATCATTTTCTCCTCCAAAAATATTTGAATATAATGGATAAAAGCACTGCCTTCTCCAACCCTTAGTCTCATTTCCATCACCCCTCCTAACTCCTTGCAACTTTTATTCTTAAATATGGATATTGGAGCTTATCATCATTCACAATCCTCCTCCCCATAGATTCTACTTGAGAAAATTATTCATCACACTCAATCGAACCACTATCCTGTGCATAGTTGGCCAGGTAATCTGCCAATTTATTTATTGCCCTCTCTAAAAATATGAGTTACCCTCTCATTTACACACCTCCAGCAGCTTTCTTATCTCTTCCACAGGTGCATCTATACTCCATGGTGTATCCCAACAGTCCATGATAACATTTGTAAGTAGCATCGAGTCTGTTTGCAGCCATACATTACCTAGATGACGACGATGACAGTACCTCAAAGCTTATAATATAGCAAATGTCTCTGCCTCTGTATTTGTTGTTTCATGAATCTCCTTTCCATAAGCATGCATAATATCACCATGTGCGTTTCTTACACAAAAACCAATTGCACTCCTGCCTGGGTTTCCCCTCGATGCACCATCGGTATTGATTTTAATCCAACCCTCATCATGAAATTCCCACAGTACTTTATCCACCTTCAGCTTTGGCAGATAGTTTTCCAGCATTTTCAAAAGATTAGCCACTTGATAGATCACCCTATCGATAGAGACTGCATCCCCATATTTGTAGCTATTTCTTCTCTTCCATAACTCCCATACTATGATAGATGGCAAAGCTTGGAAGATAGGTTTCAATCTAGTTCTCACCTGCACTGTCCAACATTTAATCACTGTTTGGTGTAAGCTTTCTCCTAATGTTAGACCTGCACAAGATAGAAAATATTTCCACACCCTAGTGGCAGCATTAGAGTTAAAGAACACATGGGAAATGTTTTCCTCTTGTGGAACCAAGCAACACCAACACTTTGAAGGCATAAAATATCCCATTCTCCTAAAAGCATCATCAAGGGGCAACTTAGCTTTCCATAATTTCCACATGAAGAATGATATCTTGAAGGGTAAAACTTTAACCCATATGTTGTTGTATACACTACTTGGATCACATCTTTTCCTTAAGAACTCCCAGGCCGACTTTACTGTGAATTTACCTCGCGTTTCTAATGTTCAAAATGGACTGTCCAGTTCTTCATGCACGACTGGAGGAGGTATATGCTCAATTATATGCACTGCCAACTCTTCAGGAAGAATAGTTTTCAGCTTGTCCTCATCACACACTCCATCCTGAACAACATCATATATATTATGTACACTTTCATCACAAAAGAATTCTGGAGGAGTAATAAAGTATAGAGCCCCTAGTTCTGTTTTGATCTTTGAATTCATGCTTCTATCTTTGGAATTGGTTATGTTTTGATTCAAGAATAATTTCTTGATTTTTGATAAGCTTTTTACTAAGTGGGGGGTGGGCCCCACTTATGGCTTAGTTGCCAAAGATTTTCCATGTTTTGCCACATTTCATGTGAAATAAAGAGTCACCCTTATATAAAAGCTTTGGCAGCCATGTTAAACCTTATCCAAAATTATTATTAATTAACCACTACTCTTTTGATTAACTTGATAATCTCCCACTATCCAATAATTAGCCAATTACCCATATAATTAAGAATTATCTCAATTTACTTAAAATACTATTCACTTTTAATACACTTTATACACCTTACTATTATAGCCATATGACACCTTGTATGGCGTTAGTCCATAAATATTGGGTATTTTAGCTCGGGCCGTGTTTTATCTGAAAATGCCAAACTTGGACGAAAATTCGTTTTCTTTGACTTGCTTCCCCTCTCACTTTCACGAATTTACTTATCACTTGTTTGAAATAGCATAATGCTTAAAATCTCAAAATAATCTCATTCGTGAACTTACGTCGATTAACTTATGACGAAACTTTAACATATGAAAATGCGGGATGTAACATCATTCCCCCCTTTGAAACATCCGTCCTCGAATGTTGACTGGTGCTCTTATCATTTTCATAGCCTATGTTTTTCGAATACTTTATTACTCTCCTTGACATCTAGGCAACTGTTCTGTGATTAAATTCAAAGGTCAGGGCATTCCCCCCTTTAGGCCCCTTTCTCACACCACGACTTATGGTCGGAATCCTTCCAGTCTTGTAACTGTTGCTACCTTATATCATGCAGCCTGTGCGACTATGACCGTGTAAGTGCGCCTATGCGTCTCCTGTCTCCCTTTTCCTCCAGCTTTTAGCAAATCTCCAGGCTTTACTTTGTAAACATATACAGAGCTTGACAAGATGTCCCTCTGGGCATCTATAGGTATACTGAAGTTCTTCGCTCGGTACTTTGTTGAACTTACGAATATTGCTATACCTTATTTCATAGATCTGTTTATCCATCTGTATGACTTTACTGCATCAAGGTAGGTCTTACTATACCATAACTCTTACTTAGATTTATTGTTGTTGAGGTATGATACCAACTCCAGGTTGCTTTTGTCTCTTATCCTAAAGGTAAAAATCTCAATCCTTTAATGCTTATTCATTACCGTTTATCTTAAGAATGATGGCCTAATCTTATGTCATACTTTGTAACTTGTATCTGTTTCTTTTTGATTCACCTTAATGTTGATCTACAATCCATCACTTGAAAACTTGAAACATCTTACGTAATACATTGCCGCTAGGGCCCACGTCTCATCGGGGACATCTGGAGTAATTAGGTTGATCCATTTATGGGTGATACTATACTTACATAACCGTACTTTATAGTGTCCCAATGTGACTCACCTTATATGGGTATTTTAGTCCCTTACAATTCCTGAAATCCTTTTCAAGTCATTACTCTATCGAAGACCCAAACGTTATCCTTTATCTATCACAATCACACCCTCATTCTACTACCAGGGTAGCATTCCATTTGTTTTCTAAATGCTACTAGTCTTAGACTCTTTTTAGTTCGTTCAGCCTATACTGCACTTTTCTATAACTTAGAGAAACCATTAGCTCCCTTGTTTTCTCGGGGTTAATTTCCGAGGATTTATACATTTCTTGTCAACTCCTCACTCGCCCTTTATTATCCTTACTCCTGTCTTCCTAAAACCTACCGATTTATCGTACTTTAGCTTGCGATCGATTTCCTCATGCTTTTCTAGGACCCCAAGCGAGACATCGCATTGTCTCTAACTCTTCTTTTACTCTCTAATTAGACCTTTCGGTACTTAAAAACCATAGGCTGGAAGGTATGCCACCGACGATGCTGCTATCATTCTTAGATATTGAATCCCTGTGCTCCTAGCCTTTTATCTGCAGTATGGACTATTTATAACCTTCTGCATTTGAGTATCTTGTATGGTGTTCCCCTTTACCTTCCTTACCATAAAATCTTGCACCGTATCTTCTTTCTCTTTCATGTCCCTCCTTCCACATATGTATAATTCACGTTCACAACTTGAAGCTTTATTATAATACTTGCACCTCCGGGCATACATAATTTGGTGGGAGCTTCATACTGACTTCTTATGAGGCTAGAATTTTTCTAACTGGCTTTATCATAGAGCCATTATAAAATATGGCTACTGTACTATCTCTCGTGCACCTTTGATATTAAGAGTGATTCTGTAATATTCTCAATCACGATGTTTTTCTGGGTGCAATAATCAGATTCCTGATTTACTTTGTTGATGTAACTCTTAAGTTTCCTCTTTCTTCTGATCGGCCTTTATGTAGGCTTAGGTTATCTCCTGATCTGTGGTTTATGGTATTAGTTATTCTGTTTAGCCTTTCATGGGCATTGAGGAATATGCATGATACAGTTCTTTAACAATTTAATCCTTCGTCTATGACCTGGGCTCAATTTTTTCTTTTAACGTATACCAGAATCTTCTACGGCTGTATATGTTGCATGTATAAAACTCCGAACCCTTAAGTGTGTTCATAACGTAACCAACTTTGGATCATTGATTGAATCTTTCGTTCCATCTTAGCTTTCTTTCAATGTAAGCTATTACTTTTCCTGGTCTTTCTGCCCCCTTATTGCGTCCATACTTAGCTTATCTTAGTGCCTACACATGCCAGAGTTTTTGTGCAACTCATATGATCTCAAATTTTACTTTTAATTTTTACTTCCCGTTCATTAACCACGGTAGGTGCCACTTCCCTTCTGAGTGCTTACAATGTTGTTGTGAGACTGTTGTTACACGATCATTTCCTCTTTAAGTCCTCGTGCTTAGGTTGAAGTCTTCTCCCTTATTTCCTCAGCTAGTTTTTTTTGGTATTACTTAGGGAGAACCCTTAACTCTTGTGAAGCTGTGAGCTTATTACGGACCTTTTGATGTCCTTCCTTGCCTATAATTATCCGCAGTTGCTTACCTCCATGCCCTTGTGCTTGTAGGGTTGCTTCTGAACTGATACTTTGACAGTCTTCCTAGTGACACTCTCTTTTATCCCCGTAACATTCATATGGTACCTTTAACTACTCCGATTCTTATTTAAGTATATCTAAAGTATTATAACGACATTACTGCGAGGCTGAACTGTCCATGTTGGGGTTTACTATATTTATCTTGCATGATTTGCTGATTTGTCTGTAACATCTTGTCTAGTCATGACTAGACTCTTCCTGAATCAACTACTAACTACTCGTCGGCCCATTCTCATATTCCAAATTCCGCGTAATCTTTCTTGGGTTATTTCCTTTTTCTTAACTTACCTCATGTACTGGATCCTTATATATCAATAACATCCAGAGCAGGAACCCTTACTTCTTTTTCTTGACGTCGTGCTTACATAATGTTCTGGAGTCATAACATATCTGTAACATTTAAATAAGTGCAATCTCATCCCTTTCTCATTTTTTTATCGCATTCTTCCTTTATCATTCCATAGTTACTAGATCCACTTAATCCTGACTTAATGCCACATCATTCCATATTCCCCCCTTTAGGGGAGTACTAAGAGTTGGAGCTACGACGACCTGCCTATAGATGTTTTTCCTCTTCATCTTTGGCGTCCTTTCACATCATCCATGACCCTTACTCGCCTTGCGGTAATCCTTCTGTACCAAGGATAATAAAATTCCTTACTCGTGATGGTGATACTTAGTGTAACTGGCACATAAGTCTCTTAAGCTTAACTTTGCTCATATTGCTTGCTTTAGGGAAGCGTCTCCCTGAATGACCATTCTCTGAATTCATCATGGATCTTCTTCTATTGTCCATTCTATTATTGCCGGAATGCAATATGAAATTCTCATGATGCTGGCTATTATCAAATTACTCAGTTCCTAATTCATGTTTAGTTTATCTTGTTCACTAATCCAT
The DNA here is from genome assembly GCF_000715075.1 of Nicotiana tabacum. Lineage (NCBI taxonomy): Eukaryota > Viridiplantae > Streptophyta > Magnoliopsida > Solanales > Solanaceae > Nicotiana > Nicotiana tabacum. The sequence continues at coordinate 79,286,889 of NC_134090.1, forward strand.
ACCGATTTCTATTACTCTAGGGTCTAACTTTTCCTTCTGTTAATCACGTTAGAGTCGCGAACTTATTTCTTGAAATGAGGATGTGATTGTATGGCCTATATTCTTTTGTTGTCTTAAGGCCCATCATCTCTCGTCTCTTTCTTCATTTGACTATAGATTTTGTAACACTCTACTGTTGTCATCCATGTATCATATCTCACTCATAATGCTTCATTATCCCTCTTCGTACTTACCTGCTAATATTTCTATCTATTACTTTATTCTGAAAACTCGAACAAAACATTCTTTTGCTTTTAGCTCCCCTTGCTCCATCCATTGGCTCTTCGAATTTCCAAACATTCTTTCTCTACTGGGGACGGGAGCCACACTAAGGTTATATTTTCCCCTTCCAGGATTCCAGTGCACGTCTTTGTCGTACTCATATCTAGCTGTACTATTTTAGAGTGCACCATCTAGGTATCTCACACGGAGATCAATTAGCACCTTTGTAATATCCTTTAGAAATGTCAACTAACGCAAACCATTCATTCATTATTTTGGGTTACTCTAACCCCAGCCAGATCCTGCTATCATGTCCTTCTCTTAAACCATATCTGTTAGCTCCTATAGGGCATGATTGAGATAGGTGTGGCTGATTGTACGTACATCTATTACTGTTGAAGGTAATTCAAAATGCTTATATCTCCCTTCCTAAATGGTAAATAATGATAATCTTTATTAACTGGGTACCTCGTACCCTTCTTCAGCTTGCTTCTTTTACTTACTGCAACTCGTGTCTAGCTTTCGATCGTTATTCTTTTTTACTGTAAGAATGGATAAGTATTCTTTCCTAAAAGCTCATTATCAAGAACCATACACCTTTTAGTACACGCATGATTTGTTGAAGAACTCTCATTTACTCATCATAAGCAAGATGCAAAATCGAGTTCCTCTAACTCAAAACTTCCACAGCTATATCTCTTATCGATCATCTTTCTGAATGTAGGCATCGTCTTATTACAAATAAAATAGAAGTTCAGAATTTGAATTCTTATAAGTGAGCTCTACCACACGATCTAGAGTAAGAAGAAAGAGTGGCAGTCCTAAATGCCCTATAGCCTCCTGCTTATAAGTGTGGTGTACAACACACCCATAAATAAGACTCTACTAGACACGGCTTGTAGACTCCCTAGGACGAAACTGCTCTGATACCACTTTTGTCATGCCCCGAACCTGGGGAGCGAGACCGGCACCTGGTGCCTCACCTATCCTTGCGTACCAACTTGCGACTAAGGAACTCTGAACATATGATGTCATACTTTGGACATGGGCCACATTGCAAGACAACTACGAATGCTGACTAAATATCAATATAAAGCTGGGCAGACAAGGCCATCATAACTACTACAACTGACAAACCAACCAAATATACCTACAAGGCGTGCAAGCCCAACATAATGCACTAACTGATAGGATATATCTATAAGCCTCTACTGATGGATATACTGTAATTGGAACAGTTCCCGACCTTTTTATAACATATATACATATATATACAAGATGTACATAAGGTTCTAGACCCGACAACTCCGAAAGGCATGGAGCTTACCGATCAAGCTGAACTCGGGCAACACTTAATGAGGAGGTCTACCGGTATGTCTATCTGAACCTGCACGCAAGAAATGTAGCGCCCCTAGAAAAGGGATGTCAGTACGAAATAATGTATCGAGTATGTAAGGAAATATACTGAAAGCTAAACCTGAACTGATAATATAGTAAGTACGTCTGAAGATATGCTTACCTGCTGATACTGACTCAACTCTCTCAATATAGTAAGTAAAATAGCTGTCCGACCCTATAAGTCTCGGTATACATATATAACTGCTCTGCCGTAGTAGACTCTCTCATAGGCGCTCGGCCATACTAGGCTCTGTATCTCGACCAACTGGGCTTGCTCATAGGCGCTCAGCCACAGTAGGCTTGATATATAACTTACCATCTGATCAGAGGTTGCCCAATAGGGGCCTGCCCATCAAATATAGCTCGATGGTAATGAAAATACTGTGATACTGTATATAGAGTCTCTCTGCTCTCTTGACTGGAAGAAGGAAATACTTAATTGAATACAAAGTCTTGATAAGGAAAAATACTATAATTTCTAGCATTTCTACAAATAGAGTCATTTATGGAAGTTATGCATTTTCTTGTTTCATTTGTATCGTATAGATCATGCTAAAATGAAAGAAGGGCTTAGCCTTAACATACCTGGAGTAGGAAAAAATCTGTACGATATTCTTGGAAAAGCATGCATCCTACTCCTTTAGAACCGCAAAATTTTACATTGATATGATGTTAAGAAACATCGTTGGAATTTTTTTCAAGAAACCTCGTCGGATTCATGCTGCTAGCGTTGGAATTGTTTCTATTTTGATCTTTGAATTCATGCTGCTATCTTTGAAATTGGTTATATTTTGATTCAAGAATAATTTCTTGATTTTTGATAAGCTTTTTACTAAGTGGGATGTGGGCCCCACTCATGGCTTAGTTGGCCAAAGATTTTCCATTTTTTTGCCACATTTCATGTGAAATAAAGAGTCACCCTTATATAAAAGCTTTGGCAGCCACGTTAAACCTTATCCAAAATTATTATTAATTAACCACTACTCTTTTGATTAACTTGATAATCTTCCACTATCCAATAATTAACCAATTACCCATATAATTAAGAATTATCTCAATTTACTTAAAATACTACTCACTTTTAATACACTTTATACACCTTACTCTTATGTCCATATGGTACCTTGTATGGCACTAGTCCATAAATATCAAATATTTTAGCTCGGGCCGTGTGTTTATCCCAAAATGCCAAACTTGGACGAAAATTCATTTTTTTTGACTTGCTTCCCCTCTCACCTTCACGAATTTACTTATCACTTGTTTGGAATAGCATAATGCTTAAAATCTCAAAATAATCTCATCCCCGAACTTACGTCGATTAACTTACGACAAAACTTTAACATATGAAAATGCAGGATGTAACATCATTCGCCCCTACAAAATACCAAATAAGTACATTTAGTACCACCAAATATAAAAGGAGAATCACAAGTTGGCACCTGCATGACGTGTAAACATGCTAGAATTAACAAATAACGCGATTATTTCATCAAGAATATTATATCTCAGCACATGTACAGGCACTGCACGGGTGCCTGACATAAGTCCCTCACTCAAGCACATACATATGATTATGTGCCTGCGTTCACTATTAATAGCTAACTCCGGAGGGGCGAATCCTTGCCCAAGCGCTGATCGAATATAAGCCAATAATTAATATCACATAGCCCAATCGTGGGGCCTTTGTATATGCGTCGGCCCCTAGTCAGTACCACATAGCCTAATATGCACCTTAAAATCAATACCAAATTGGCTCTAAGGCCCAAGCTCAGTCACCAACCACTTAAGTCTCAGTTAACCACATATCACAGTACTCAGTTCAACAGTGTTACATATATGAGGCATCAACAACATGTGATAAATCACAGTAAGAATACACTGAGATAGAGATATCATACATAGATATAACATCATGACTGAGAGTATGTCTATAATTAAGGCAAACAGCTCATAATAGAAGAATGAGCCCTATCATGTCTAACAAATAAGCACATAGTCTAAACAAGATTTCTAACATGAATCATACCTCAAATAATCATACAAGTAGAGAAAATATGGATATAACGAGGGATGTTAACAAACAAGGCATATAATAACCTAAGCTCTGTTTGATCCATGAATAACCTCAATGCACGTACACCCTCACCCTATCACGTGCGTCGCCCCAACATATCTCAAATACCATAGCAAATAGAGAAATTTACCCTCAAATCAAGTTTAGACATGTTACTTACCTCAAAGTGCGTGAATCAATACTCCAAATAGGCCTTCCCACGTGAATCGACCTTCGAGCGACCTGAATCTAATAAAAAATAACTTAATATCATCAATAAAAGCCATACAAAATAACTCCAAATAATAAAGCTAAGATATTGATTCAAATATGCAAAGTCAACCCTAAAAGTCAACCCCAGGCCCACACTCCGAAACCTATCAAAACTCACAAATCCCGAATATCCATTCCAATATGAGTCTAAATATGTGTGTTTCATCCAAATCCAACCTCAAATCGACCCTCAAATCATAAACTTTCACTCTCCAAAATCATAGTCAAAACCCCCCAAATTCCACCTTTAATTCACAGAAACTAGGTGTAATAATCTATGGATAATCAATATCTGACATAAAAATCAAGTAAATTTCACTCACCCCTTCAATTGCAGTGAAATACTCTCCAAAAATTTCCTTTAGCCGAGCTCCACAACTCCAAATAATGAAAACTAACCAAAACCCTCAAAATATTATAGTATGCCCAACGATCCTGCATTTGTGGTCCAAAACATTGCATCTGCTCTACGGTACCGCAACTGCGGCCAAAATCTCGCATCTACAAGCCTCACTTAAACCCAACCAACCGCATATGCGGTCACCCCAATCGCACTTGCGCACCCGCTTCTACGGTCTCCTCATTGCAGATGCGGCATCACTTCTGCGCCAAACCTTACACATTTGTGGTCCCTGCCTCCTCTAGCACAGCTTCACTACTGCGACCCTAGGTCCACATCTGTGGACTCGTACCTGCGGCCTATCCATTGCAGGTGTAAAAACATCAGAATAAGTCTGCGCAAAATATGAAAATGATCCGCAACTCATCCAAAACACACCCGATGCTCCCGGGACCCCATCCAACCATACCAACTAATTCCAAAACATAACATAAATCTGCAAGAGGCTTCAAATCATACAAAACAACATCAAAACCACGAATCGTACCTCAATTCAAGCCTAAGGAACTAATCAAAATTTCCAAATTTAAAAGTTACGTCGAACATGCCTAAACAACTCGGAACGACCTCAAATTTTGGATACAAGTTCCAAATGACACAAAGACCTATTCTAACTCCCAGAATCACAATTCGGGCCCGATATTATCAAAGTCAACTCCAGGTCAAACCTATGAACCTTCAACTTTCCAACTTTCTCTAAATAGAACCAAATTAACCTAGGAACCTCCGAATCCAATTACGGATATACGCCTAAGTCTAAAATTACCATACATACCTATCTAAACCATCAAAATACTATTTTGGTCTATCTACATAAAAGTCAAACTCCGATCAACTCTTACAACTTAAGCCTCTAACCAATGGACTAAGTGTTCCAATTCAATCCAAAAATCTTTCGAAACCAAGACAACTGTCCCCACAAGTCACATAATCACAAAGATACATATGTAAAACATCAAATAGGGGAAACATAGTTAAAATACTCAAAATGACTGGGCAGATCGTTACAAGTTTTTAGTAATGTCATTTGGCTTGACTAATGCTCCAGCAACCTTCATGGACTTGATGAACTGAGTGTTCAAGCCTTATTTGGATTCCTTTGGATAATTTTCATTGATGATATTCCTAATTTACTCCCGTAGTAGGGAAGAGCATGAGAGCACTTGTGGATTGTATTTTAGACCTTGAAAGATCATTAGCTATATACAAAGTTTTAAAGTGTGAGTTCTGGTTGGACTTAATTGCCTTTTTGGGTCATGTTTTTATTCTAATGGTATCAGTATGGATACTAAGAAGATTGAGGCAGTCCAAAATTGTCCTAAACCTACTTTAGCTACAAAGATTCGGAGCTTCTTAGGTTTGGCAGGCTACTATCGCCGATTCGTGGAAGGGTTTTCATCATCTTATCCCTATTGACCAAGTTGACATAGAAGGGTACTCTTTTTATATAGTTTGACGAGTATGAGAATAGCTTTCAAAAGCTCAAGAATGTCTTTACCATAACCCCAATGTTGGTGCTGACCACAGGTTCGGGGTCTTACACTGTATATTGTGATGCATCGCATATTGGGCTTGGCATTGCATACACATCTCGTTAGTTGAAGGTCCATGAGAAGAACTACCATGTATATGATTTGGAGTTAGCAGTCATTGCTCACGTGTTGAAGATTTAAAGGCACTATTTATACGACATTAATTCCATGTGAGGTCTATACTGATAATCAGAGTCTCTAGCATCTATTCAAGTAAAAGGATCTTAACTTGAGGTAGCAGAGATGGATAGAGTTATTGAAGACTATGATATCACCATATTATATCATTCGAGGAAGGCCAATATGGTGGCTGATGCCTTGAATAGAAAGGTGGATAGCATGGGCAGTTTGGAATTTATACCAACAGTGAGAGGCCATTAGCCATGGGTGTTCAGGCTTTGGCAAACAAGTTTGTGAGGTTGGATGTTTTGAAGCCTAGCAGGGTTCTCGTTTGTGCTGTGGCATAGTCATCTTTGTTGGAGTGCATCAAGACTCACCAGTTTGATGATCCTCACTTATTGGTATTGAAAGACACTGGGTGGAGCTAAGAGGATCGTGATTGGGCATAATGGTGTTATGTGTCTTTAGGGCCGAATATGTGTTTTAAATATTGATGGGTTGAGTGAGTTGATCCTTGAGGAGACTCATAGTTACGGTATTCCATTCTCCAGGTGTAACAAAGATGTATCATGACTTGAAGCAACATTATTGGAAAGACATTGTTGAAAATGTCTCTCAGTGTTTGAATTATCAAAAAAAGAAGTACGAACATCAGAAACTTGGTGGTTTGACTCAAAAGTTGGTGATACTCACTATGGACTTTTTGGTAGGCTTACCGCGGACCTTGAGGAAGAATGATGATGTTTGGGTCATTGTGGACTGGTTAACTAAGTCGATGCATTTTATTACCGTGATGACTTTCTACTCTTCAAAGCGATTGGATCGGATTTACATCCGAGAGATTATTCTCCTGCATGGTGTGCCATGGAACGTAGTTCACTTTACACTTTTAGAGAGCTGTGTATCATAAGTTGTGCATGCAGGTTGAGCTGAGTACCATGTTTTACCCTCAGAAGGGCGGGCAGTATGAGAGGACCATTCAGATTGTGGAGCATATGTTGAGGCCATTCTCTATTGAGGGGGTCAGTGGGACCAATTTCTACCTCTAGGTAGAGTTTGCCTACAACAATAGCTATAAGTTGAGTATACAGATGGCTCTATGCGAGGCCTTATATTGGAGGTAATGTCATTCTCCGATTGGTTAGTTTAAGCTCAGTGAGGCTAGATTGTTGGGCATAAATTTGGTTCGTGATGCTTTAAAGAATATGAAATTGATTCAGGAGCAGCCTTGTACAACGCAGTCCAAGCAAAAGAGTTATGTTGATAGGAAGGTTTGCGATGTGCCTTACATGGAAGGTGAGAAGGTTCTCCTTTGAGTTTTGCCTATGAAGAGCGTGATGTAATTTGGAAAGACGGGCAACTTAAGCTCGAAGTTTATTGGCCCATTTGACATCTTGGAGAGAGTTGAGAAAGTTGCATATAGGCTTGCATTGCCTCCTAGAATAGTATGGGTAAATTTGGTATTTTGCATTTCCATGCTTTGGAAGTTACCATTAAAATAAGTCACAAGTTTTAGACTTCAATACGATGTAGTTTGATAAGAATTTGGCTTATGAGGAAAAGACAGTGGCTATTCTAGACCGGTAGGTTTTAAAGTTGAGATCTAAATATTTCTTTATGTAAAAGTGTGTTGGAGAGGTCAGCTAATTGAGGAGGATAATTGGGAGTCCGAGTTCGACATTAGGCAAAGATACCTGCATCTTTTTACAAGTCTAGGTACATTTCTATGTCCGCTCGAGGACGAACATTTCTTTTAGAGGTAGAAAATGAAACGATCTGATAACTCATTTTGAGTACTAGTTCCCAATTTTGTGTTTCGAGACATTTCATAGCTCAATTTAATGATTTAAAATTTGTGCGTGTGGTCCGTGTTGATTTTCAGAAAGTAAAAATGTGAATTTATAAAAAAAATGTGATTTGACTTTAAAAGTGGCTAAAGTTTACCATAGTCAATATTTTTGGTAAATGATATCGAATTGGTATTTTGACAATTCTGGTAGGTTTGTATAATAATTTTGGACTTGTATGCACGTTTGGTTGGGGCCCCGGATGACCGGATGCCATTTTAGCACTTTATGTAAAAAGTTGGAAATTTGAGTTTGAACTTTTAAAATCTTGAGTTTGATGATCGATTCTTGATTTAAGATGTTAATTTGGCAATTTGAGCTTGAAAGTGAGTTTGGTTGATGTTAATATACTTGTGTGAATATTTGGATTGGAGTCTGAGGGGTTCCGGTGAGTTTCAGATATGTTACGGAGTATTTTGCATAACTGTTATGTTTGATGGTGTTGCTGGACTATAGATCTCGCATTTGCGAGGTTCTATTCGCAAATATGAGCCTCGCATTTGCGATGTTGGAGGGGCTGGGCAGCTTCGTATTTGTGAAGCTATGTTCGGTTTTGCGAAGGGGTGGCCTTCGCAATTGCAGTGGTTTGGTCGCATTTGTGACTCTGGCGAGTAGAGGGACTGCTTCGCATTTGCAAAGCACATTTTGCATTTGCGATGGTTCTATCATTCGCATTTGTGATGCTTGTGTCATATTTGCGACATCTGAGGGGCTCAAAAACTGATCGCATTTGCGATCAGTGTTTTGCTTTTGCGAACGAGGGTTCGAAATTATGATATTCGCAGTTGGGTAAAAGAGTGAGATTTTGGGACTTAGCTCATTTTACACCATTTTTAAGACCTAAACTCCATAGAGGCGATTTTTGGAGAGCAATTTCTTCCCAAATTCATAGGTTCAAAATCTTACCTTGTGTTTGTTCAATTTTCAATACTTTTTCATGAATTTCATTATCAAATCTAAAATTCACAGAGTAAAATATTGGGAGTTTTGGGTAGAAACTAGAAATTTTGTAAAATTGAGATTTAGATCTCAAATTGAGGTTTGATCTCGAAATAAATCACATATTTGGACTCGCTGATAAATGGATAATCGGGATTTGATCTTAATTTCGGATTTAGACCGCATGGGCCTTGGTTGACTTTTTGTTGACATTTCCAATTATGTTAAAGATCAAACTTTTTTCGTACAAGGGTAGATTCTAAAGCTTGTTTTGACTTATCGAATAATATTTGACTAGATTCGGGTAGTTTGGAGGCTTATTCTAAAGGGAAAGCAGTGTTGGATTATTGATCTTGTTCTGAAAAGAGTTAAGTATTTTGGTTAACTTTGATTGAAGAAGTTAGGGTATAATTGAGTCTATTTTCTATGTGATCTATGTGTTGGGGTGACATATATACAAGGTGACAAGTGTATTGCGTTGGATATGGGATAAGAATGCGGGTGAAATTAGTCTTATTTGTGCCATGCTACTTTGTGTATTATGTCTTCCATGCCTTAATAGACTGTAAGACTCTTTGATTTCTTGTATTCATGTTATTTTCTATGTTGAGCTTATTGAGAATTGGTCATTGAAATCGTTAAATTGTAATTTGGTTGTTGGTGCAAAGTGTTGGTAAATTCTCATTGGCAAGTTATATTCAAATACTACTATTGATATTGATTATGCTTCCTGCCTTGCTTGGTACTGTGTTATATATGATGCTTAGTGAGGAAGAGCAAAATGCATGAATGGTGTTGTCATTCTTGTGGGAAGAATGATTGTACACAAAGGGTATTTCTGTGCTTTATTCATATATCAATATCATTGCACGAAGAATGTTTCCATGCTTGAGAGAAAGTGACAATATGCAGGAAAGGTGTTTTGGTGCTTGCTATTATATTATAACGTGAGATGAGAGTAAAAGCACGAAGGGTTATGTCTTACCGTTATTTGGTTTTATTGTTCCTTACATTGTTATTCGGCTTGTGAACTTGGTGTCACGACCCAAAACCACCAATCGGTTGTGATTGCACTTAACTCACTTCCTAGTCAAGCCAACAAAATAACGAAAAATAATAACAGAATTAGCAGAAATAGTACATGTCTAATGCCAATGATATAAACAACTACGTCAAGATACAATAATCCCCCAGAACTAGTAAATACAGAAAAATAAAAAGAGACACCAAGAATGCGGTCGAGATGCAGTTTTACCTTGTCTCTCCAAAGATAACTCAGCAACAAGACTTAGCTACTGGTGGCTCAGTCCAATACCTGGATCTGTATAATTAAGTGTAGTGTATAGTATGATTACAACCAATCCCATGTACTCAGCAAGTATCATAACTAACTTCAGTGAGCTAATAGAAGAAAGAATTATAAATGATACTCGCCAATCACCTGTATAGTTCATATTTCCAACAAGTAAAGAATAATAACTTGATCACATCATGAATCATCGATAAAACCACCTTGGTGCACACAATTATTTAACGTACTCTGCTCAGTCTACAATCCAGCATATAAAAACGATATGCGAATAAATCAGGTAAACAACCAAGGAAATTACAAGTAAAGATGAAATGCAATAATCAAATCAAACATTTGCCAACTTTTCCTTAGAATTTCAATAACCGAACCAAACCACTAATCAAATTTTCTCAACCACGTGTACACCATCAAGAATAAACATGAGAGGGTGACCTTAAGGGGATGGATCCATTTTCATACACTGCACGGCATAGTCACGTGCCATAAATATCAACTGCACGACATAGTCACTTGCTAATAATGATAAGCTGCAAGGCATAGTCACATGCTTATAATCATAATCCACACGGCATGATCACATGCTCATAATCATAATTCGCATGGCATGGTCACGTGTTCATAATCACAATCTACGCAGTATGGTCATGTGCTACCCGTCCATTTCATATCACACGTAAAGCAGATATACAAGAATACATGTACATGATCAATGAATATCAAATTTCATACTCCTGGACTGGTATAAGTAAGCCTATATATGGAGACACTACAGAGCCCGTAAACTCCTGATTTAGGCATGAAAATAGGTCATTCCTCATGCTAAGGTGTATGCATATGCAATGTGGGATATCATAACTCAAATTGGGCAATTGCATCCTAAAAGTGCAATTATCAGGTTCTATCAGGAGATTAACCTCTATGTGACCTCAAACATGGTTCAAATAGCTCACAACAAGGGTACAAATATGAGAAACATCACAGAACTAAGCTTTTCAATCAATCCAAGGCATATCATAGCCTTAACACTATCTTGAGCATGAATAATACACTGGTGCACGCATATGGTCTCAACCCCACACATGTGAGCCACCCATAGTACGTAGCTATCACAAATAACTCACTCAGTTAACTAGTACCTCAACCAATTTTAAGTAAGATACTTATCTCAAGCAACCCAAATCAATACTCTAGAAAAGTCATCCCGCACGAATCGAAACTAGCCAAAAGTAACTTTAAAACATCAAATAATGCCATAGGAAACAAACCCAAGCAATAAAGGACGAATCTTTAAGCAAATACTCAAAGTCAACAAAAAAGTCAACCCGAGCTCGTTCCTCGGAACCTAACAAAACTCATAAATTCTAATAACTCATTCGAATATGAGTCCAACCATACTACTTTCATCCAATTTCGACTCTGAATCGACGTTCAAAACCCAATTATTCACTTTAGAAAAGTTTTTAACAAAAACCCTAAATTTCTTTTAGATTCATCAATCAAATGGAAAAATTAAAGATGGAATCATGTAAAATAATCAAATCCGAGTAAAAATATTTACCCCAATCCAAGTAGTGAAAATTCCCTCCAAAACTGTCCAAATTGGAGCTCCCAAACTCAGTGTGATAAAATAACTCAACCCTCGAATATAACATGTTATGCCCAACACTATCTTATATGCGAACCAAATCACGCTTTTGCAGTACTGTATCTGCGAAAATACCATCAGAGATATGGGAATCACTTATGCCCTGATCAACTACACATGCGGACACACGCTCACATCTGCGAACTCGTAGATGCGGAAATACCTACGCATCTGTGCACACACCCAGCCTCCGCTAACATTGCATATGCGGACTCTTAACTGCATCTGCACTTTTCTTTTTTGTTCAATCTCCTCATTTGAGGACTCTACTCCAAGTCTACCTCTTTCGCTTTTGCACACTAAATACCGCAGATATTGAACCTGGCCTACCAACCTTCAGCCAAATGCAACCACCATCCGGGTGGTCCAAAAACCCACTCGAGCACCTCAGAACCCTGATCGAGCATACCAACAAGTCCCAAAGCATAACACAATCCTACTTGAGGACTCAAATCACACAAAATAATATCAAAATCGCAAATCGTCGATCAAGATCAATTTCGTAAGTTCATAAACTTCAAACTTCGAACCACACATCCGATTCAAGCCTTACCAATCCGGAATCCAACCAAACTTCGCACACAAGTACAAAATGACAAATGGAACATATTCAAACTTCCGAATAACAATCCAAATCCGATATTATCAAAGTCAACTCCCAGTCAACCTATGAACCTTCCAAACTTTCAAATTGCCTATTTTCGTCAAATAGAGCCAAAAACTTCTAGAAATATTCAAACACAAATTCAGGCATACACCCAAGTTTAAAATCACCATACGGACCTAACAAAACCATCAAAACTCTAACCCAAGGTCAAATACACAAAAGTCAAACTTGATCAACTTTTCCAACTTAAAGCATCTAAATTGAGAATCATTCTTCCAAATCAATCTCGAACTACTCGAAAATCAAAAACCAAACATACACACAAGTCATAATATATTATATAAAGCTACTCAAGACTTAATCCACCAAACGAAATGTAAAGTGCTCAAAACGATCGGTCGGATCATTACTCTTAGCCTTGTGGCTTCGTGTTTACTTTTGAAAAATTATTCAGAGTTGTTGTAAAAGCATGAGTTATGGTTTACTCAGTAACAACTTCCTTTACTTTTCCGTTTTATGTTCCTTTACTTATGTACGTATTATCTCTCTCACATGTTATTAATCTGTTACTGTACTTGATACGTCACTTGTCATCTCATATATATATATATATATACATACATACATACATACATATATATATATACACATACATACATACATACATACATACATATATATATATATATACATACATACATATATATATACATACATATATATATATATATATATATATATATATATATATATATATATATAACTGCATAGGTTTATTATAGGTTTCTTGTCTTAGCCTCGTCACTACCTCATTGGGGTTAGGATCGACACTTACGGAGTATATTAGTTCGGTTATACTCATACTACACTTCTGCACTCCTTGTGCAGATTCAGACATTGGTATTGGCCGAGTCCCAAGAGGTGCTTTGTAGATACCACGTAGATGACTTGAGATAGAGTCACAGACACTTCGCATGCCTTAGACTCATCTTTCCGTTTTGGTTGTTCTGTTTATATTTTTTAGATCGAATTTTATTTCTTTCAAGACAGTGTATTTAGTAAATTCTACAAGATCATGTACTTGTGACTCCACGCCCTAGGATGGTTGAACGATAGTGTGGACCGCAAACTTATCAAGTATACTTATGAGTTGATATTAGACTATATTATCATCTTGTTGTTAATTGTTAGTTGCATTTCTTTCATATTTTTTTTTGTGTGTTGGCTTGCCTAGCAAGAGATTTAGGAGTGTGATGACCTAGCCAGTCGTCTCATGAGTTACCGCTCCGTTTCCCCCATTTCTACTTCTTTATGCTTTGTTATCCGTGTTTTGTGGTATCGAGTTGGTCGGATCTAGTCCGGAATGAGTTTGGTGAAGTTTGAGACACTTAGTCTCTTCTAAGAAGGCTTAAGTTGGAAAAGTCATCCAGATGTTGACTTATGTGTTAGAGGGCTCGAATATGAGTTCCGATGGTTCAGTTAGCTTCGGGAGGTGATTTATGACTTAGGAGTGTGACCGGAATGGGTTTTAGAGGTTCAAAGTAGAAACATGCTTGAATTGGCGAGGTTGATATTTCGGCGATTTCCGGTTGGTAGGCGAGATTTTTGATATAGGGGTCAGAATGAAATTTTGAGAGTTGCAGTAGCTTCATTGGGTCATTTGGGATGTGTGTGTAAAATTTTAGGTCATTCGGACATGATTTGGTTGGGGTTTTGATCAAAAACGTATTTCGGAAGATTTTAGAAACATAGGCTTAAAATCGATGTGATTTGATAGATTTAATGTTGTTTGAGGTGTTTTGATGATTGAAACAAGTTTGAATAAGGTATTGGGGTATGTTTGTGCCTTTGGTTGAGGTCCCGGGGGCCTCGGGATGATTTCGGGTGGTTAACGGAGAAATTGGAATTGTGTTGCAGCAGCTGATATTGCTACTTCTGGTATTTTTGCACCTGTGGTTTGGGGACTGCAAGTGCGGTGCCACATATGTGTTGGAATGGCCGCAAAAGCAGATGAGGAGGAGTTTGTCAGGGACCGCAGAAGCGGTTATGAGAGCCACACCTGCGGAGTCGCAGATGCGGAGGGTATATCGCAGATGCGGAATCTGGTCCCTTAAGTGATTTCCGCAGAAGCGGAGGTTAGACTACAAATGTGGTACCGTAGATGCGGTTAAAGTGCCACAGATGCGGAAAGGCCTGGGCAGAATATATATAAGTTATTTCATTTCGCGAGTTTGAGTTATTCCATCATTTTTCACTTCGGCTTGAGAGCTTTTGGACGATTTGGAAGGGAGATTTCAAGAGGACTTCATTAAGATAAGGATTTTGGACCTAAAACACATTTCTATGGTAGTATTTCATGGATTAAGACTGAAATTAAAGGAATTAAAGGGCTAAAAATGGAGGATTAGGGCTTGAGTTTAAGAGGCCTTAAATTGAGGATTTGAGGGGTCATTTGAACTCCGATTTTGGTATTCTTGATATGCATAGACTCATGGAAAGATGAGGAATCTATTTATGTAAAAATTTATGAGTTTCAAGAAGTGGGCCTGGGGCTCGGGTTTTGCTAATTTCGGGATTTGTGCCCTTTATTGATTATTTTCGCTTTGGCTTTGTTCCCTAGCATATTTTGACATCCTCGTTCTGATTTTGGATAGATTCGATGCGCGTGGAGGCCGATTCGAGGGCCAAAGGTGTCGCAAGCTAGAGACTAGCCGGTTCGAGGTGAGTAATGATTGTAAATGATGCTCTGAGGGTTTGAAACCCCGGATTGCACATCGTAGTGCTATATTGAGGTGAGACACATGCTTGATGACGAGCGTGGGGTCGTGCACTATTGGGTATTGTGAATTGGTCCATCCCGATTGATTATTTTACCACGTATTTAACTGAAACTTATTTGCTATCATCATGATTTGGGCTGATTGCCATATTTGGGCTTCGTGCCAACTATTTGAACCATTCGGGGATTTTTATTACTATTTCCTCACTGTTTTGGTTTATTACTTGAACTCAATCATGTTATTTTCCACAGTTTTACTACTCAGCCATTTTTACTCAGTTTTGAGATTTAAATGATATTTGAAATGATGTTTTGGGCTGAGAAATACTGTTTTACTATTGCGTGAGGGGCCTGTGATGATTTTCGGACTGAGTAAGGCCAATGGCCAATTGTGAGGATATACTGATACTGATTTGAGGCCGAGGGCCTAATATATATATATATATATACGCCACGAAGTGGCTTGATTGATATGAGGACGAGGGCCTAGATTTGATGCCACGAGATGGCTTGTTATTGCGCTTGGGCCGTAAGGGGCCCCTTCCGGAGACTGTACACCCCTAGTGAGCACGGGTACCCATTGTGATGAGAGATTGAGCCTGAGGGGCTGGTACTATTATGAGATTGAGCCCGAGCGGCGGATTTGTTGATACTGTGCCCGAGGGGCGAACTTCTATTTGTTTACTTACTTGTCAATTACTTGTTTTAATTGTTGAAAAGGGATTTTACTTGGCTCTTCACTATTTTACTGTTTTTACGTGATTTTCACTACTTAAGTATAGAATGCCTTGTGCTTTACGTGTTTTCTTACTTTCAGTCATTATTTACATTTGTTACTCACTGAGTTGGAGTACTCACTTTACTCTCTGCACCTTGTGTGCAGATTCAGGCATAGCTGGTACCGCTCCTGAGTGCTGATTCCTCTAGTTTCAGGCGGCTTTCGGAGATTATGAGGTAGTTGTTGACGTCCGCAGCCCCGTGTCTCTACTCCTCTATCATTTTTGTTCATTTTCAAACATTTGTAGTAGTTTATGACCTTAGCAAACTTGTATTATGGTTTAAAGATGCTCGTGACTTGTGACACCCCGATTAGGGCTGTGTCGGGTTGGATTTTCTGCATTGTTATCGATATTTCTGCTATTCGGTATTATTAAATTATGTTTAGACTATTTTTGTGTTGATTAACTGCTTTAAAGGATGAATTGGGTTAAACTGGCTGACCTTGTCTTCATGAGAGGCGCCATCACGACCGATATTGGGGTTAGGGTCGTGACAAGTTGGTATCAGAGCCTAGGTTACATAGGTCTCACGAGTCATGAGCAGCTTTAGTAGAGTCTCGCATATCGGTACGGCGACATCTATATTTATCCTCGAGAGACTGCAGAACCTTTAGGAAAACTTCATATTCTTGAAATTCTTGTCGTGCAAACTTATTGATCGGAGTACTAAACTTCTATTGTTCCATTCTCTCACAGATGGTGAGGACATGAGCTACCAGACGAGGTGGACGACCACCAGTTCCACCGGCTGTGGCCACCAGAGGCCGTGGACGCGGTCGTGGTCATTGTAGAGGCAGAGCAGCGAGGTCACCACCTGTAGATCCACCAGCTGCCCCAGCTCAGGATCTGTCTCCAGCTATGGATGCTCTGATAACACCAGTTCAGGCACAGCTGTGCCCATCGTGATTCCGGGTCTTCAGGAGGCCTTGGCACAGATCTTGTCGGTTTGCACTGGCCTAGCTCAGGCGGTTTAATCCACTACAACCGTAGCTACTTCACAAGCCGGGGGAGGCAATCAGACTCCCGCCGCTCGCACACCTGAACAGGTAGTGCAGGGACTTCAGATGCCGGGGGCACATCCAGCCCAGCTGGTTGTAGCTGCTCGTGACTCTGTGGTTCCTGTCATGCCAGAGGATGAGCAGCGGAGGTTGGAGAGATTTGGTAGATTGCAGCCTCCAACCTTCAGTGGCGTAGAAGGCGAGGATGCCCAGGGCTTTCTGGATAAGTGTTAGAGGATGCTTCGTACTGCCGGTATTCTGGAGACCAGCGGGGTCGCTTCTACCACCTATTAGTTTTCAGGAGCTGCTTTTACTTGGTGGGAGGATATTGAGAGGCGTAGGCCTGTTGGTTCAGCACCCCTTTCCTGGCAGCAATTCTCCATTCTCTTCCTAAAGAAGTATGTGCCGCAGTCCCGTAGAGAGGAGCTGTGTAGGCAGTTTGAGTGGTTGCGACATGGGGATATGACTGTGTCACAGTATGAGTTGAGGTTTTCTGAGTTGGTTCGTCATGCCATCTGGATGGCTTCGACAGATCGATAGAGGATCAGGAGATTTGTTGATGGCCTTACTTATCATCTTTGTATTCTTATGACCAAGGAGAGGGTGATTGGTGATACGTTCAAGGAGGTGGTTGATATCGCTCGTGAGATTGAGTCGGTTCACCGTCAGGAGCGAGAGGAGAGGGAGGCCAAAATGCCTCGAGGATCTGGCAGCTATAGTGGTGCTCCTACGAGGGGCCAGTTTCAGCACAGCAGAGGCCGTTCATTCAGGCCTGCTCAGTTAGCTTGCTCAGGTTATCGTGGGGCATCTTCGGGTCATGGTTATCATGTATCTTAGTAGGTCCAATCTTCACTCAGCGCCCTCCCAGCTCAGAGCTCATCTCGTGCCCTGTCGGCTTAGGGTTCTTCTATGTCGAGTGCATCTGCTAGCCACTCCGGTGCGAGGGGTTCCCTTCAGTCCCCTTCTCCAGCACCTGGGAGTTGTTATGAGTGTGGAGAATGGGCCACAAGTGGAGGCAGTGTCCTGGTCATATTGCTAGTTCGTCCCAGCAGAGGGGTCAATCGTCGGCTTCAGTGCCAGTTTCTTCACTACCACCTGCTTAGCCAGCTAGAGGTGGAGGTCAGCCAGCCAGGGGTCACCCCAGGGAGGAGGTCGATCAGGGGGTGGTCAGGCCCATTTCTATGCCATCCCAGGCAGGTCAAATGCTATTGCTTCAGATGCTATCATTACAGGTATTGTTTCAGTCTGCCACAGAGATGCCTCTGTATTATTTGATCCCGGTTCTACCTTTTGTTATGTGTCATCATACTTTGCTCGTTATTTGGGTACGCCTCGTGAGTTTCTTGCTTTACCTGTTAATGTATCTACCCCGATAGGCGATACTGTTGTTGTAGACCGTGTATACCGGTCGTATGTAATGACTATTTGGGGGTCTAGAAACCCAAGCGGATCTATTATTACTGAGCATGATGGATTTTGATGTCATTTTCATCATGGATTGGTTATCTCCATGTTGTGCTATTTTGGACTGTCATGCTAAGACAGTCACTTTGGCTATGCCGGGTGTGCCACGGATCGAGTGGCGAGGTGTGACTGATTATGTTCCTAGTGGAGTGATCTCTTTCTTGAAGACCTAGCGTATGGTTGGGAAGGGTTGTCTTTCATATCTAGCATTTGTGAGGGACGTCGGAGTTGAGACTCCCAGTATTGATTTTGTTCCAGTTGTGAGGGATTTTCCTGATGTGTTTCCTGCAGACCTGTCGGGCATGCCACCGGACAGAGATATCGATTTTGGTATTGACCTGGTGCCAGGAACTCAGCCCATTTCTATTCCGCTGTATCATATGGTACCAGCGAAGTTGAAAGAATTGAAGGAGCAACTTCAGAAACTCCTAAATAAGGGGTTCATTCGGCCTACTATGTCACCTTGGGGTGCGCCGATTCTATTTGTGAAGAAAAAGGATGGCACAATGAGAATGTACATTGATTATAGGCAATTGAACAAGGTAACAATTAACAACAAGTATCCTTTGCCTCGCATTGATGATTTATTCGATCAGCTTCAGGGAGCAAGAGTGTTCTCCAAGATTGATCTCTGTTCGGGTTATCACCAGTTGAAGATCAGGGATTCAGATATTCTTAAGATGACTTTCAAGACCCGTTATGGTCATTATGAGTTCTTGGTAATGTCATTTGGGCTGACCAATGCCCCAGCAACGTTCATGTATTTGATAAACATCGTGTTCCGGCCTTATCTCGATTCATTCTTCATAATCTTCATTGATGATATTCTGGTGTATTCACATAGTTAGGGGGAGCACGCGGAGCATTTGAGGGTTGTGTTTCAGAGATTGAGGGAGGAGAAGCTTTATGCAAAATTCTCCAAGTATGAGTTTTGGTTTAGTTCATTGGCTTTCTTGGGCCATGTGGTGTCCATCGAGGGTATTCAGATTGATCCAAAGACGATAGAGGCGGTTCAGAGTTGGCCTACACCATCCTCAGCCACAGAGATTCACAGCTTTCTTGGTTTGACAGGTTATTATCGCCGGTTTGTTCAGGGATTCTCATCTATCGCATCGCCCTTGACCAAGTTGACTTAGAAGGGTGCTCCATTTGTATGGTCGGACGAGTGTGAGGAGAGCTTTTAGAAGCTCAAGACAGCTCTGACCACAACTTCAGTGTTGATTTTGCCATCAGCTTCAGGTTCATATACCGTGTATTGTGATGCTTCTAGAGTTTGTATTGGGTGTGTGCTGATGCAAAAGGGTAGAGTTATTGCTTATGCTTCTCATCAGTTAAAGCCCCATGAAAGAACTACCCCATTCATGATTTGGAGTTGGCTGCCATAGTTCATGCATTGAAGATTTGGAGGCATTACTTGTATGGCATATCTTGCGAGGTGTTCCCTGATAATCGCAGTCTTCAGCATTTGTTCAAGCAAAAGGATCTTAATTTGAGGCAGCGGAGATGGTTGGAGTTGCTTAAGGATTATAATATCACTATATTGTACCATCCGGGAAAGGACAATGTGGTGGCCGATGCTTTGAGTCGAAAGGCAGTGAGTATGGGGAGTTTGGCATATATTCCAGTTGGGGAAAGACCTCTTGTAGTTGATGTTCAGGCCTTGGCCAATCGGTTTGTGAGGTTGGATATTTTGGAGCCCAGTCGGGTGTTGGCTTGTGTGGTTTCTCGGTCTTCCTTATATGATCACATCAGAGAGCGCTAGTATGATGATCCATATTTGTTAGTCCTTAAGGACAGAGTTCAGCATGATGATGCCAGAGATGTGACCATTGGTGATGATGGGGTATTGAGGATGCAGGGTCGGATTTGCGTGTCCAATGTGGATGGGCTTCGGGAGTTGATTCTGGAGGAGGCCCAAAGCTTGCGGTATTCCATTCATCCGGGTGCTGCAAAGATGTATCAGGATTTGAGGCAGCACTATTGGTGGAGGAGAATGAAGAAAGATATTGTGGGATTTGTAGCTCGGTGTATCAATTGTCAGCAGGTGAAATATGAGCATCAGAGACCGGGTGGTTTGCTATAGCAGATGGATATTCCTGAGTAGAAGTGGGAGAGGATCACTATGGACTTTGTTGTTGGACTCCCACGGACTTTGAAGAAGTTCGATGCTATTTGGGTGATAGTGGATTGGCTAACCAAGTCCGCGCACTTCATTCCTGTGTGTACTACTTATTCTTCAGAGCGGTTGGCGGGTATATATATCCGGGAGATTGTTCGTTTGCATGGTGTTTCGGTTTCCATCATTTCAGATAGAGGTACTCAGTTTACTTTGCAGTTTTGGAGAGCTGTACAGAGAGAGTTAGGTACTCAGGTGGAGTTGAGCACAACTTTTCATCCTCAGACGGATGGGTAGTCCAAGCGCACTATTCAGATATTGGAAAACATGTTGCGTGCTTGTGTCATTGATTTATGAGGATCATGGGATGAGTTTCTACCACTGGCAGAGTTTGCTTATAACAACAACTACCAGTCGAGCATTCAGATGGCTCCATATGAGGCTTTGTATGGGAGGCAGTGTAGATCTCCAGTTGGTTGGTTCGAGCCCGGTGAGCTAGGCTATTGGGGACTGATTTGGTGTAGGATGCTCTGGATAAAGTGAAGGTGATTCAGGAAAGGCTTCGTACAACACAGTCGAGGTAAAAGAGTTATGCTGATAGTAAGGTTCGAGATGTGTCTTACATGGTTGGCGAGAAGGTTCTATTGAAAGTTTCACCCATGAAGGGTGTTATGGGATTTGGGAAGAAAGGGAAATTGAGTCCTCGGTTCATTGGGCCTTTTGAGGTACTTTAGAGGATTGGGAAGGTGGCTTATGATCTTGCTTTGCCACCCAGCTTGTCGAGTGTGCATCCGGTATTTCATGTTTCTATGCTCCGAAAGTATATTGGAGATCTGTCTCATGTTCTGGATTTCAACACGGTTCAGTTGGATGATGATTTGACCTATGATGTGGAGCCAGTAGCTATTTTGGGTCATCAGGTTCGGAAGTTGAGGTCAAAGGAAATCGCTTCAGTGAAGGTGTAGTAGAGAGGTCAGCCCGTGGAAGAGGCTATCTGGGAGACCGAGCAGGAGATGCAGAGCAGATATCCTCACCTGTTTGAGGCTTCAGGTATGTTTCTTGACTCGTTCGAGGACGAACGTTTATTTAAGTTGGGGAGGATGTGACAACCCGACATGTCGTCTCATGAGTTACCGCACCGCTTCCTCCATTTCTGCTTCTTTATGCTTCGCTATCCGTGTTTTGTGGTATCGGGTTGGTCGGATCGAGTCCGGAATGAGTTTGGTGAAGTTTGAGACACTTAGTCTCTTTTAAGAAGGCTTAAGTTGGAAAAGTCAACCAGATGTTGACTTATGTGTTAGAGGGCTCGGATGTGAGTTCCGATGGTTTGGTTAGCTTTGGGAGGTGATTTATGACTTAGGAGTGCGACCGGAATGGGTTTTGGAGGTTCAGATAGAAACATGCTTGCATTGGCGAGGTTGATATTTAGGCGATTTCCGGTTGGTAGGCAAGATTTTTGATATAGGAGTTGGAATGGAATTCCGAGAGTAGGAATAACTTCATTGTGTTATTTGGGATGCGTGTGCGAAATTTCCGGTCATTCGAACATGGTTTGGTTGGGGTTTTGATCTAAAGCGTATTTCGGAAGATTTTAGAAACTTAGGCTTGAAATCGATGTGATTTGGAAGATTTGATGTTGTTTGAGGTGTTTTGATGATTGGAACAAGTTTGAATAAGGTATTGGGGTATGTTTGTACCTTTGGTTGAGGTCCCGGGGCCTCGGGATGATTTCGGGTGGTTAACAGAGAAATTGGAATTGTGTTGCAGCAGCTGATATTGCTGCTTCTGGTATTTTCGCACCTGCGGTTTGGGGACCGCAGGTGCGGTGCCGCATATGCGTTGGAATGGCTGCAGAAGCGGACGAGGAGGAGTTTGTCAGGGACCGCAGAAGCAGTCAGGATAGCCGCACCTGCGGAGTCGCAGATGCGGAGGGTGTATCGCAGATGTAGAATTTGGTCCCTTAAGTGATTTCTGCAGAAGCGGAGGTTAGACCGCAAATGCGGTACCGCAGATGCGGAAAGGCCTGGACAGAACATATAAGTTATTTCATTTTGCGAGTTTGAGTTATTCCACCATTTTTTACTTCGGCTTGAGAGCTTTTGGACGATTTGGAAGGGAGATTTCAAGGGAACTTCGTTAGGTAAGGATTTTGGACCTATAACACATTTCTATGGTAGTATTTCATGGATCAAGACTGAAATTAAAGGAATTAAAGGGCTAAAAATGGAGGATTTGGGCTTGAGTTTCAGAGGCCTTAAATTGAGGATTTGAGGGTTCATTTGAACTCCGATTTTGGTATTCTTGATATGCATAGACTCTTGGGGATATGAGGAATCTATTGATGTAAAAATTTCTGAGTTTCGAGAAGTGGGCCCGGGGCTCGGGTTTTGCTAATTTTGGGATTTGTGCCCTTTATTGATTGTTTTTGCTTGGGCTTTGTTCCCTTAGCATATTTTGAGGTCCTCGTTCTGATTTTGGATAGATTTGACGCGCGTGGAGTTTGATTCGAGGGGCAAAGGTGTCGCGAGCTAGAGATTTAGCCGGTTAGAGGTGAATAATGATTGTAAATGATGCTCTGACGGTTTGAAACCCCGGATTTCACATCGTAGTGCTATATTGAGGTGAGACACACGCTTGATGACGAGAGTGGGGTCGTGCACTATTGAGGATTGTGACTTGGACCGTCCCGATTGATGATTTTATCGCGTATTTGACAGAAACTTATTTGCTATCATCATGATTTGCGCTGATTGTCATATTTGGGTTTCGTGCCAACTATTTGAACCCTTCGGGGATTTTTATTACTATTTCCTCACTGTTTTGATTTATTACTTGAACTCTGTCATCTTATTTTCCACTGTTTTACTATTCAGCTATTTTTACTTAGTTTTAAGATTTAAATGATATTTTAAATGATATTTTGGGCTGAGAAATACTGTTTTACTATTGCCCGAGGGGCTTGTGATAATTTTCGGACTGAGTAAGGTTGGTGGCCTAGTTGTGAGGATACACTGATGCTGATTTGAACTCGAAGGGGCTGAAGTTCGAATCAGACCTTTTTGGTTGTTAAGTTATAGCAGGATTGAGCAACATCCAACAGCGTAAGTCCTTCTGGTTTGCACTAAAGTGGCTTAAGTAGCCCTCGAGGAGTCCGTTTATTCTCTCCGTCTGAGCTTTCAAAGATATACCGACCGTAGGCATCTGACCATCAGATGCCGTAGGTCGTCTTCTAACATTACCGACATTTCGGGTTTTCATAAATTTCACATAAGATAAAAGCTCTTTTCATCATCAGAAACAACCTGATTTCCGACCTCTTGCATTGCATTACCATAACGAAAAGAAAAAAGAATTCAAAAAAAAAAGAGATTGCTCTTGTGACTCGGGATGAACCTTTATCGGTGGAGGAAAGGAATAGCGATGGATTCCTATAGAGCATCCAGGAAAAAGCAGATTCAATCGGACGATGAATTCTTACGTGGTCCAAGGAAATCAAAGGTCCGCTTCCACGAATTAAATCTATATTAAATCTCTTAATATCAGAATAGCTTATATAGTCATGATTCAGGGCCTGAGATATATACGCCATGAGGTGGCTTGATTGATATGAGGTCGAGGGCCTAGATTTGATGCCACGAGATGACTTGTTATTGCGCTTGGGCTGTAAGGGGCTCCTCCCGGAGTCTGTACACCCTCAGTGAGCGTGGGTACCCATTGTGATGGGAGATTGAGCCCGAGGGGCTGGTACTGTTCTGAGATGTTGTCCGAGGGGCGGATTTGTTGATACTGTGCCCGAGGGGTGAACTTCTATTTGTTTACTTACCTGTCAATTACTTGTTCTACTTGTTGAAAAGGGATTTTACTTGACTCTTCAGTTTTTTACTGTTTTAAAGTGATTTTCACTGCTTCACTATAGAATGCCTTGTGGTTTACGTATTTTCTTACTTTCAGTCATTATTTACATTTGTTACTCACTGAGTTGGAGTACTCACTTTACTCCCTGCACCTTGTGTGCAGATTCAGGCGTAGCTGGTACCGCTCTTGAGTGCTGATTCCTCCAGTTCCAGGCGACTTTCAGAGATTACGAGGTAGTTGTTGACGTTCGCAGCCCCGTGGCTCTACTCCTCTATCAATTCCATTTTCTTTCAAACATTTGTACTAGTTATGACTTTAACAAACTTGTATTATGGTTTAGAGATGCTCGTGACTTGTGACACCCCGGTTAGGGCTGTATCGGGTTGGATTTTCCGCATTGTTATCGATATTTCCGCTATTCGGTATTATTAAATGATGTTTAGACTATTTTTGTGTTGATTAACTACTTTAAAGGATGAATTGGGTTAAACTGACTGGCCTTGTTTTCACGAGAAGCGCCATCACGACCAGGATTGGAGTTAGGGTCGTGACAAGGAGCCATCACGATCCTTGTTGGTTAAAATTTTGGGTCGTGACATCTACCTAGTTCTATGATCTGAATCGTGGAGATATTTAGCCACGAGGCCATGAATGGTAATGGCTCCACAAACAAGGATACAAAGTCACCTAAAGCTTAGCCTACACCTGAAGCATTAAAATAAAATATGGAGACGATTATCAATCAGCTTCACTATTGGTGACCGGGGGGAGGGGGGCAATTTTTTCACAATTTCTAGATGACTATAAATAGACCCTTAGCTAATTTACTAAGGTCATCTTCTATTTTTTGGTGTAAGACAATAACTTTTAACCTAGTTTAGCAAGAATTTGAAGAATTTTTGTCATTGTATTTGAATGTTCTTACTTATTTTTAATCATATTTATCTTCTTAATTTAACTAATAACGTTTATCTTTAACATGAGTAACTAAGATTTATAGCTGTGGTTGTAAACTCTTATGACATCAGTGTGAATGGGCATTGATTATTTTGCTTATCATTAATTGAGTTGTGATTATCTACTTATTTTCATGTTTTAATGTTAATCTGGTAACTGCAAACATAGATTGTGCCCTTATTATTGATTCTTGCTGGGAAAAGTGAAAATTAGATTGGGTAGTTAACAAATGGCAATCACTTATGCTTACTACAAAATTAATGAATCTGGATTAATTAAATTAAACTACGAATAGAGAAATTTCCACTTGGGCCATTATTAATTAGTTTTTAATACAATCCTTTAGGTTTGGAAGAACTCTTTAGGGATAAGCTTGTTAGAGTTGGAAATTTTAGTGGATATATAATAATTGAACTATAATCACTAATTCAAAATATTTAGGCAAGCTAAGTACGCCCATGAACTAATTATTCCATATTGAGGTTACAACCTGGTCCTTCTCTTATTAGAAAATAAACTACCTTTGCTTGCATTTTACGTGTTCAATAAAATTTCTAGCCTAGTTTGAATAGTAATTTAGAAGTAATTTGATAAATATTCTTTTGTTAGGAGACTACATTTAAGAATTATCAAGTTTTCCCATACCTTGACACCTTAGCATACACATAATTCTTATGCGATTCTACCCCAATTTGTGTTGAGTTTATTATTGCAATTGATTTTGCTATGCTTTAATTAGATGTGTCGGATTAGACGTCATCAATCGATTTGTCCTATTTGACAGGTCTAGTGCTAAAGTTTATGAGTGCTACCAAAGCCAAACCATGTGATAAAATGCAGATAGTGATATTTTCATGTGTGCTCCTAGAGCAAGTCATACGAGAGGATTCAAAACTCAAGATCTATGTGTGTATCCAGAGTAAGATGTGCTCGTATGCATGGTCCTGAATTGCATAGCAGTTTTATCCCAGGTCTCAACCCATGTCTATAAATACTTGTTAATCACATTTTCGAAAAAAAATAGAAGTTAAGATAGGCGTAGGAAGCAGTAGAATAAAGTAGTTCATAACTTAATCATTTTTGCTGGTCTAGATTACTTTTGTTCTCCATTTCTTTGGTAGTTCGAGTAGATCATGGAAGAAAGACTTTTACTTTAGATTGCAGATTATTTATTTAAGTTCTTTCTATTCTCTTTAACTATGTCTTTCAATTAATCATTTTATATCTTCTTATTTTTTGTTTTGTTTTAGGAATTATAATCTAGGAATTGATCAACCTAATT
The DNA here is from genome assembly GCF_000715075.1 of Nicotiana tabacum. Classification (NCBI taxonomy): domain Eukaryota; kingdom Viridiplantae; phylum Streptophyta; class Magnoliopsida; order Solanales; family Solanaceae; genus Nicotiana; species Nicotiana tabacum. The sequence continues at coordinate 79,313,506 of NC_134090.1, forward strand.
ATGTATTAAGTAACATAAATGTTCTTATGTTAAACCTAGGGGTTATTATTCAATCGACTTATTGCGATTGCGAATACTTCATTCGTCCCTTAGCCTAGTTCATATTCAGAAGGGGAGATTATGTGGGTAAAGAAGTAATTGACTGGAAGCTTAATCGAGGCTGAGAGATAAGATGATAGCTAAAAGGAAAACCACCTCCCTGCAATCAAATTGGGCAAATTAGAGTACACATTAACATCAAACTGAGATGGTGATTTAATAAAGAATTTGACGACAAACCGAAAGGGTGAGTCAATTATTATAGGTCCTGAGATTGATAATAACATGAGAGAAATTGCGATCCATATATTTGTTATCCATAGTTATGGAAATTTATGACCTTGGTTATCTCTTAATTATTAATTATTCTCTACATAGTTAAAACTAGTTCTAATCAACAATCAACCTTTGATTCATTTGATTTTAGGTTAAGAAGGTAATAATCCTAGTAGTGATTACACCTTGCTCTCTGTGATTTCGACACTTGAAATACTTCCATTTATTATATTACAAGTTGACTAGTCTATTTTCATAAGATAATGAGTTGATTTTATATTCTTATTATAGTAAGATAATAGTGCAAATTTAGCAGAGTTCAGATATCTACTACTTTCAAGAAATAAATTTAGAAGGAAATGTAGATTCTTTAATCAAGCAAATTTGGAATAAAAGGGTAAAATTTTATTGCTTGGAATTAAACAGAAGTAGTGGAGATATTGTAATTTATGGGACAATAGGGAATGAAAAAGGAAAGTGTTCATCATCGGAACATTTTCAATCACTTTCAGTTTGTTGTTGCAAGGTTTCTCGTGGCATCTCAAGGTGTATATGCATCGAAAAACAATGAGGTGAAAGGCAAGAATTTTAGATGGAAATTACAGATATTTGGGGTCATTTTGATGGTCCTTAGGTGATATGTGGGGGTTTAACATAGTCAAATTTGTGAATGAGATGATAAATTTTAGCAAAGTTGTAAGAGCAATGTGTGATGTCCTTAGTCTTGAACTAAGCGCACGTGTGACACTTGACAATTTGCTCGTGTTCTTGTACAACTCGCTCACGATCTTGCTATACCAAGTTAGCCTAAAATACTATACTCAAGATCCCTAAAGGAATGTTAGATAAGAAAGACAAGAGAAATTTGCTAAAGAAAGCGTTTCATTGTATAGAACTTGATTGTTTTACTTCATGAGTTACAAATGAATGACCCTCTATATATACTAGTTATCTAGGGGCTAATGGTAAATAATAATTGTTACACAACTCCTTCCATATTTACAAATAAGTCCACTTTCTAGAATTCTTTGTATGCCTAGAATATTCTAAGGACTCCTCTAACAAATTCATAAGGTTCTAGGATCTTCCAAAGGAAATGTCTATATTTATGTAGAATATTCCCACAAGTGCTAGATCCTTCCTATGTAAGCGTTCCACATGGAAAAAATTTATGTCAAATGGAACTTATATGGAATGATTATGTAGCGGGTCATGACACTCTCCTCACAAATTTTGTGTCTCCCTCGGCACAAAGCTTCGACACATAGGTGCGCACCTCGCCTTGGAGTTTTCGGAGATATTTGTCCAGTATCCATGATACCATATAGAGTGGGTTGCATTCCCATATCACAAGGTACTGGTCATCTTTCTTCTTGCCTCATTTTTACTTTGGATGGCTAGTAATAATAGCCTCGATCCTTCGCCCATTGAATGAATTTCCTTACTCTTGGCCAAAATCTCCCTATGACTCGACCAAGTCTAGCAGCTTCTCAAGTATTGGTTCATTCTTCCACTCCCTACTTGACCGCCCTCCATGGACCTAGCCTTGCTAGCAAGCTTGACCTCTGTGCTTGGTGTATCGTCTAAGTCCGATAATATTCCATCATGTTGCAACTCGCCATCCTCTTCAACTATGTTCACCTAACTTTTCATGCTGTCACCATGCTCCCTTTTCATGGCTCCAAGATAGGCCGTGGAATTCTCTACTCCCGGCTTAGATTCTAAGCGCATCCCCTCGATTCAGACGGTCTCTTCTGTGTCACAGTTTGCTTGTGCAAAGTTTCCGGACATTGCTGCAAGCTTCCCCAACTCTAGGCATTCCCTCACATGATGTGGCCCTTTACAAAAGTATCACCCTCCTTTAGGCACATACTCGCCACCATTGTTCGGCTCCACGCCATTACCCTTGGAACCTAGTTCATTATGGGATGCCCCCCTGCCATTTCCATCGTGTGCCTCGACTATGTCTTTCCCTTTGTCCTTGTCATGATCTCCCCCCCACCCCGATCTTGGTGTTACCCTCTTTGGACTTGGGAGGCTTCATCTTGAAGTCAACGAGCAACTCGGCTACCGCTATGGACTTATCCATGTTGGCTTTTCCCAAGTTTGAAACCCATCCATGAAGTAAAAGAGGACTTCTTCCTCGGACAGTATTCAGATCTGCAGTATTGAGGTAGTGAACTTGCGCACGTACTCCCGAATCATAGTCGTCTGTTGGATCTCCCTTAGCTTCCGCCTAGCTTCGTACACTAGATTCATCGGGTAAAATTTCTTCTTCAACTCCTTACTGAACTGCTCCCATGTATTAGTCTTACACAACCCTTTCTCCATGTCAAAACACTTCTGACGCCACCACATTGTTGATCATGGCCTCATCTTCCCTCACTTTTTTGTGCTTGAAGTAGTTTTCCAAGTGAAAAAGGAAGTTCTTCCCTTCTTGTGCATCATGAACACTTTTGAACACCGGTGGCTTAGGAGCCTCGATCTTTTCTTCCTCTATCACAACAACATTGATGGTTGCCTCGGTCACGCCAATATTGACATTCTCCTCGAGTGACTCTATCTTAGACTTTATGGCAACGATAATGCTCAACACCTCCATGAGTCTGCACTCCAAGGCAATGCTGATTTGCCTTAGCTCCATCTCATCATGCTTACATCCCTCGAAGTCATTTTGGATACTCTCAATATCCTTAATAGTATGCCCCTCAAGAATTCTAAGGGTGTCTTTCACCTTCCCCATACGTTGGCCAAAGATCTCCACAATGTCTATCCCAACGTCCACCTTCATAACCCACTCTTTACCGAGTGAGACGTCCTCGGGCAGGATCTCCACTTCATCCTCATTCACCTCTGTAGCAGATGATTGAGATATAAGCTCTTCGTTTGATATAACCTCGGGTGACATCTCTTGGCTCTTGTTGGTGGTATTCCTCTTTTTGTTACTGCCCTTCTTGCCAGCAGCATCTTGGATGACGTTGGTTTGGTATTGGCAGCATTAATTTTTTCTATCGTTCGCCATTCTCTTAGTTGCAATCTTCGCTCTAATACCATGTGATCACGTCCTTAGCCTTTAACTAAGCGCACGTGTGACATTTGATAATTTTCTCACGTTCTTGCACAACTCGTTCATGGTCTTGCTTTGCCAAGTCAGCCTAAAATACTACACTTAGGATTTCTAAGTAAATGTTAGATAATAAGGACAAGAGAAATTTTCCAAAAGAAGCTTTTTATTGTAGAGAACTTGATTGTTTTACTTGATAAGTTACAAATGAATGATCCCTATATACTAGTCATCTAAGGGCTAACGGGTAAATAATAATTGTTACACAAGTCCCTCTATTTTTACAAATAAGTCCCCTTTCTAGAATTCACTACATGCCTAGAATATTCTAAAGACTCTTCTAACAAATCCATAGGGTTCTAGGTTCCAAAAGAAAAAATCCATATTTCTCAAAGAACATTCCCACAAGTACTAGGCTTCTTCCTATGTAGGCTTTCCACATGGCAAAAATTGACAAATGGCACTTATAGGCATGATGATAGAGAGGGTCATGATAAATAGCTGATTTTACTGAGTTTATTGATGACATGAAATCAGTTGACCCTCCCCTATCTAGAGGAGGGTTTACCTAAGCATGTCATGACCCCAAAACCATTCCGGTCGTGATGCACATTCCCAAAATAGTTCAACATTCCATTAAAATTTTAATAACAACCTTTTTCATACTGAAATCCTCATAAAAAGTATAAAGTCAAAAACCAAAATGCAAAAAATAAAGCCCGACCTCGGGTGTCACTAAGTCATGAGCAATTACTACAACTGGTCCGAAATATAACAAGACTAGAATAGTCCAGAAATCAACTACTAATTACTATATGGAGATAGGAGGGAGAAGGACAAGGCTGCGATCGCCATGCAACTACCTTGCCAACTCCAAATATCTGCGGCGGATGAAGATCAACGCACGCTATCACGTTCAACAACCCCTGTATCTGCACACAAGGTGCATGGAGTAATGTGAGTATGCCAACTTAGTAAGTAATCAAGATAAATAAAGATTGAGTAGTAAGAAACACATAGAAACCACATCATGAAATCTCAGTAAGTATAACATGTTTCTATTTCAGTATGAGAGTCAAATCATCTCGTTTTAAATCCAGTTTTTTGGAAAAGTCATTGAAGATATCTTTCAACAGTTTTTAACAGAGACTCAATACAATTGATAGTAAAAGTGAATGAAAATCATAAACAGTCCCTCAAGCACAACATCAATCATAAATAGCCTCTCGGGCATATCTCGTATCACTCACTCAGGGTATCCATACTCACTAGGGGTGTGCAGACTCCGGAGGGGCTCCTACAGTCCAAGCATTATAACACGCACAAACAACTCACGTGCTACATGGACAACTCACATGCTACAGTATCAATTTCAGAATCCGCACGGACAACTCATGTGCTGCACAGACAACTCACGTGCTATACTCTCAATATCCTTACAATTACAGGCCCTTGGCCTTACTTAGTCGTAAACCTCTCAAGTCACTTGGGCTATTAGTAAAAACAAGGTGCTCAGCCCAAAATATCATTTATACATCAAAATGGAGTAATAAAGATTGAGTTATGAAATCAGTAACACATAGCATAACTAAGTACAGATCTTGACTCAAAATAGTGAGAAAATAATAGTAAAAGGCCCCTAAGGGTCCAAACAGCTTGGCACGAGGCCCAAATATGGAATTCAGCCCAAATTATAGAAATTCTTTCTAAAACACATAAGTATCATATAGTTTCCAATTAAATACGCAACTTAATAGTTGCTATGAGACGGATCAGGTCACAATCCCTAACGGTGCATGCCCACATGCTCATCATCTAGAATGTGTGTCACCTCAAAATAGTGAAACGATGTGAAATCCGGGGTTTCATACCCTCAGGACAAGATTTACAATTATTACTTACCTCAAACCGGTCAAACCCCTACTTCGCGACGCCCTTGCCTTTGGAATTGGCCTGCAAACATCCCGAGTCTAACCAAAGGCATTACAAAGCAATCAATATAGGCCAATGAACCAATTCCATATGAAAAATTATCGAATTATACCAAAATCCCGAAATTCACCCACACCCGGCCCCCGGGGCCCACATCTTGGAATCCGACAAAAATTACAAAACTAGAAACCCCTTTCACTCCCGAGTCTATACATACAAAAATCATCAAAATCTGACCTCAAATGGTTCCTCAAATCCTCAATAGAAACCTCTAAAACTCAAGCTCTAACCCCTTCAGCTTTACCCCAAATTCCCACTAATTTCATTATTAAACAATCAGAAAATCATCATAAATACAAGTAATAAAGCCCAAGTAACTTACCCAACTGATATCCCTCGATTCCTCTTGAAAATCGTCGCCCGAAGCTCCAAGATCGTCAAAAAATGATGAAGAATGGGCAAAAATTTGCGAAGTATGGATTTTTATATTTTCTGCCCAGAAGTCTCGCACCTGCGGTCCATATAAGCGCACCTGCGCGACCACATGCGGTCCATCAAGAGCACTTGTGGATTTCACTTATCCATAAAAATTCTGCATCTGCGGCTATACCCTCGCACCTACGGCCTCGCAAGTGCGATACAACCTCCACGCCTTCCATCAAGCTTCAACTGGCCAAAACCACATCTGCGTCCTCCCTTTCGCATCTGCGAGCTCGCACCTGCAGTCCCCAGTCCGCAGGTGCAGAAATGACAGAAGCAGCAAATCTCAGCTGCACCAACTCAATCCCAACTCTTCCGTCAACCATCCAAATTCATCCCGAGGCCCTCGGGACCTCAACCAAAAACACCAACAAGTCACATATCATCATTCAAACTTATTCAAACCTTTGGAATACCAAATCATCCTCGGAGTCAAGCCTAAGAACCTCCAAACATCCGAATTCCGCAAACGATGCTAAAACCTACCAAATCACCTCCAAATGATTTGAAATTTTGCACACACATCACAATTGACACTACGGACCTACTCTGATTTCCAGAATTTCATTCCGACTCCAATATCAAAACTTCCACTACCGACCGAGAAACGCCAAATTTCCAATTTTACCAATTCAAGTTTAAATCTACCACGGACCCCCAAATCATATTCCAATGCGCTCCCAAGTCCAAAATCACCTAACGAAACTAACCAAACCATCAAAATTCACATCCGAGATCATTTACAATTAAGTCAATATCCGATTAACTTTTCCAACTTAAACTTCTAAATAGGAGACTAAGTGTCTCATTCCACACCGAAACCTCTCCAAACCCAAACCAACCAACACAATATGATGAAATACAGCTGAAGAACACATAAAAAACCAGAAATGGGGAAAACGGGGCTATAACTCATGAAGCGACTGGCTGGGTCATTACATCCTCCCCCTCTTAAATAAACGTCCATCCTCGAACGAGTCTCAAAACATATCTGAAGCCTTAAACAGGTGTGGATATCTTCTCCGCATCTACCGCTCGGTCTCCCAAGTATCCTCCTCCACTGGCCGACCTCTCCACTACACTTTCACTGAAGGTATATCCTTTGATCTTAACTTTCGGACCTGCCGCTCCAAAATAGCCACTGGCTCCACATCATAGGTCAAATAACTATCTAACTGAACCATGCTGAAATCCAAAACATGAGACAGATCTCCAATATACTTCCAAAGATAGAAACATGAAATACCGGATGCACACTCAACAAGCAAGGTGGCAAATCAAGCTCATAAGCCACCTCCCCGATCCTCCAAAGCACCTCAAAAGGCCCAATGAACCGAGGGCTCAATTTGCCCTTCTTCCCAAATCTCATAACATCCTTCATGGGTGAAACCTATAGTAGAAATTTCTCCCCAACCATGTAAGACACATCGTGAACTTTTCTGTCAGCATAACTCTTTTGTCTTGACTGCACTGTACAAAGTTGATCCTGAATCAATTTCACCTTGTCCAAAGCATCCTGAACTAAGTCAGTCCCCAAAAGTCTAGCCTCGCCCGGCTCAAACCAACCTGCTGGAGATCTACACCGTCTCTCATATAAACCCTTATATGGAGCCATATGAATACTCGATTGATAACTATTGTTATATGAAAACTCCGCGACCATTACATATTTCTTTCCTCCTCTGCTCATGGTTCTCATTGGACCACAAAGATCCATATGGATCAGTTCCAACGACTTGGTTGTGCTTACCATTTTCTTGCTTTTGAAAGATGATCTTACCTGCTTCCCCCTTGCACAGGCCTCACAAACTTTGTCTTCTTTGAACTTGATGTTGGGTAACCCTATCACCAAGTCCTTAGAAACCAATTTGTTTAGCTGATTTAGACTGGCATGACCAAGTCTTTTGTGCCACAGAAGGGGATCATTATCCAGCACACTTAGGCAGGTTAGTTCATTTTTTGAGAGAGTAGACAAATCTACAATGTAAATATTGTTAACTCTTTTTCCCTGCAAAACAATCTTGTCAGTGATAAGGTTAATCACAAAGCTTTTAGTATAGGTGAATGCTACAAGGTTACCTCTGTCACATAATTGTGACACACTGATCAGGCTGTATTTCAAGTCATCTATCAAGTAGACATTCTCAATGGACTGAGAGTCTGTCTTACTTACCTTTCCAACCCTAATGATCTCACATTTCTTCCCATTTCCAAAGGAGACATTACCTCCCCTTAAGTCCTCAAGTGAAAGGAACTGGTTCTTGCTTCCAGTCATATATTTTGAGTTGCCACTATCCATGTACCATATTTGGCTTCTTCCCTTCACTTGGACCTGCAAAAAGAAATCTGAGGTTAGTCTTAGGAACCCAAACTAGTTTGGGTCCCTTTCTATAGGCAAAGGGATAAATTAGATTCCTTCTAGCCCACCAGGCAACCTATTTTTTTCTTGAACAAAAGTTTTGTTCTTTTGACTAGCCTTTGCTTTTGCATTACATTCATTTTTGTAATGGCCAGTCTTATCACAGTGTGTGCAAATTTTGTTCTCAGAAAGAGTGAGGTACTTGCTTTTAGGATCACACTTAGGTGCTTGAGTCCCATAACCAAGTCCTCTTTTGTTGCTACTATGATGTTCTTATAGTCAGGAGAGTGCATTAGAAGCCTTGTTCCATTTGCAAGTTCTGTCTAGTTCATGTTTTACCTTCCCTAGATCTTCTTTTAATATTCTTATCTGCTCATCTTTCCTATGCGACTCATCCTTCATTTTTCCTAAGTTTTCTTCTAGGGTGAGATGTATGTGATAAGCTTTCTTCTTTCCTGTTCCTAGTTTTAGTTTTAAGTTCTCAGACCTAAGTTCTATGACACTAGTGTCAAGTTCAAGAACCTGGTTCTTCAACTCAGTATTTTCACTTTCACTCTCATTAGCCCTAGACTCTAGATATTTGCACTTGGCTTTTAGGATCATACATTCCCTAGACAGCTCTTCCTTCTCATTGTTAATTATCTCAAACTCATCAATGAAGTCTAGCAGTAGCTCAGACAACCTTTCTTTAGATAGGAATTTAATCTTGTCTTTGAGATGAAGAATACTTACCGTTTGTTCATCATCTGATTCTTCGATGGCCATAAGTGCTTGTTCATCTCCAGCTTCATCTTCTGAGTCCTCATCTAATTTTTCTCCCCAGGCAGCAACCATAGCCTTTGTTGATCCTTTGTTCCTTTTTGGTTGAACCTGTTCCTTCTTCCTGTTCCTTCGTTCAGCCCTTTCCTTCTTCCACTCAATTTCCCATTGAGGGAAATTCTTGATCATGTGATCAGTCTTACCACACTTGTAGCAACCCTCATTGGTCTGTTTCTTAGGAGCCCTTGGTTTGTTGAAGGTTGTACCTCTTGAAGAACCCTTTCCTCTCATCAGGTACTTTTTGAAATCTCTTGTGATCATAGCCATTTCATCATCCTCCAGATCTGAACCTTCAGCAATTCTAAGAGCCAGACTTCTTTCCTTCTTTAATGCATCCATTTTCATGGTTTGCCTTCTTAGTTCATAGACAGTAAGGTTTCCAATTAGTTCATCCAGCTTGAGGGTAGCAATGTTCTTTGATTCCTAAATAGCAGTGATTTTGCTTTCCCAAAAGACTGGCAAAACCCTTGTCAAAATCTTCTCAACTTTATCTTCTTCAAGAATAATACTTCCAAGAGACTTAAGTTAATTTGTCAGTGTAGTGAAACTTGTATACATCTCTTGGATGGTTTCTCCTTTTTTCATGGTGAAATTCTCATACTGAGAATACAGTAGTGTTCCTCTGGACCTCTTCACATGAGGTGTTCCTTCATGAGCCACTTGCAAAGTGTCCCAGATTTCCTTAGCAGTGGTACAACTTTGAATTCTATTGTACTCATATGGACCTAGTCCACACACAAGCCATTTCTTGGCCTTGGCATTCTTCTCCCACTTCTTCAGGTCTTCTCACACACAAGCCACTCCTTCAGCATTCTTCTTAGTAGTTGCTGGAGGACCATTAGTGACTATGTCCTAGAGTTCATAATCTTCTCCTATGATGTAATCCCTCATCATGTTCTTCCACCAAGAATAGTACTGACCATTGAAAAGTGGAGGCCTAGTAGTGGATTGCCCTTCCCAGTTCCCAAGTGGTGCACTCATATTGATCTTTTCCTAAGGTGTTAGCCTCTTCAAGGATAACCCGCTCTAATACCAATTGATGTTCTAAATGTCAATACCACACAAAGGGGGGGGGGTGATTTGTGTGGTACCCAATTTTCGCTCTAGAAGAACCTGGTTCTTCTAGGTGTTCTAACTACTACTGTTTGCAGAATAAAAAGTACATAAAATAAAGAACACAGAGATTTTTACGTGGAAAACACCTGGATCAAAAGGTGAAAAAATCACGACCTACTACTCAGTAGGATTTTCCCAAACTTCCACTAAAATCACTGAGCCAAAACAGCATTTACAAAAACTCTTTGTAAACCTATGGATTAACTCTAATCCCTTGTAGCACACAACCTCAACTGTTGCGACAACTTCAAGTTAGCTTATAACTTGAACACTCAAAGTACCTAATACAATTGCTTGTATGAAAGCTGAAAGGTACAACTTTAAACCACCTACTACAATTGAACTAGAATAAGAAAAAACGCAATGGAACTTGTTCTTCTATCTCGTTCAAGTTGCTTCAGGAGTGCACACTCAAATCTCACATAAATTGCTTGCAAAATTGCCTTGCTCTTTTGCTTTCAATTTAGTTTAACTTCTGTGTTTGTGCAATAATTGTAAAAGAGAACAATCACTGTCATTTAATAGGTTAAAAATTAGAGTTTGATTGAGACTCAATTTCTGATCTTCTATCGTAGTTGAGTCCTTGAAGATATCAAACTCTAACACTCTCTTTATTCGGATTGTGTTCTTTTCATATAAGGAGACTTTCTCCCCTTATCCAATATGCAACCTTTTCGATTAGATCAGGAGATATTGCTTCTTGATCAGTAGGACTTATCTCCTTTACGTGCATCTCACATGTGTAGGTTGATCATGACAGTGCTTCACAAGATGGACCTGGTCTATGACTGAGTTCATTTGTCATTCTTCAAAACTTCACCTGTTCTTGGGCCAACACTATTTGATGAGAGAATTCCATGAAGGACTCTACGTGAACCACTCCAGAAATAGGTCACTGGTTAGAAACTTTATCAGGGTAGGATACTACCGTCCCTGAATGGAGCATGATGTAGCTAACTTTGTCAAAAGATACGACAAGTGCCGATGATTCTAGCATTGGCAACACTAGCTGGCCGAACCATTACATTCCATATTATCTCCATGGCCATTCATGAAATGGGGAATGGACATAGTGGAACCTCTTCCACAATCACCAGGCCAGGTAAAATCTTACTTGTGTTAACTGACTACTTCTTGAAATGGGTGGAAGTAGGTGCATACTTGTAGATCCGGGAAAAGGAAGTGATCGGCTTCGTGTGGAGGAATATCATATGCAGATTTGGGATACAAAAGGCAATTGCATGTGAAAGCGAACCATAATTCATAGAGGCCAAAGTTACAAATTTTTTTAAGGTTGGTAGATTAAAAATCTATATCCATGCCATATAGGAGCTAACAGACAAGCTGAATTTTCAAACAAAGTCCTGCTTAGTTATTTGAACAAGAGATTAGAAGTAGCAAAAGGCAAATGGCCAGAGGTATTGCCTGGAGTACTATGGGCTTACCGCACAACGACAAAACTGAGCATCGGAGAAACCCTTTTTTCCCTAGTGTATCGATCCGAAGCACTGATTCCGATTGAAATAGAGAAACCCAGCCTATTTCGCGCACGTAACTGAAGAATCGAACAAAAAAGCGATATCTTACAATCTAGACTTGGTGGAAAGATGAATATATTTGCTATTTATCTAAATGGATGAGAAAGAACAACGAATCAAGAAAAATCAAAGCAATAAAGTCAACCTACATCATTTCAAGGTATGCGACTATGTACTCTGAAGCGTATTTGCAGTTTCCCAAGAACCGGATGTGAGAAAGCTAGGGCCAAACTAGGAAGAACCCTACAAAATCACTAAAATAAAGCACTTGGGATCATACAAGCTTGAAGAATTGGATGGCAAGACAGTGAAGGCAAATTGGAATGAGGCTCATCTCAAACGGTTCTACTTCTAAATTGCGACGGTTTTGTTTCTCTATACTTTAACTTGTCTTTTGAATTTGCTACTTTGTACTAACATTTTTAGATGATAGTCAATAAATCGGCGTATCCTGGATGATGACCACACAGACCTTAGTGGCACGAACAGTCTGATCACGAAAGAGCCCAAGTACTGTTTTCATCTTAGAATACTCCCCCAAGCCCTCAGTTTCCTTTTGTAGAAAAAGGACCTTTAGGAAAAATCACCAACATCGGATGGCAAATTCTAGCATTCGAGTCTTCATTCCTGAAACTCGAACACTGGAGGGGACTGACACCCCGTATAGGGTCCATCCGTGAACACCCAGGATGTGAAGAGACAGAACAAGAGAATCTCAAAATTTCGGGAAACAGACAATCGAAAGATCTCAAGATTGAACGAAAGATTCATATCTCCACAATTTAGAAGACCTCGCAGAAATGTCACAATCGAAAACCTCGAAGAAAAAGCCTATAATATTTTTAGAAAAGTAGCCCTAAAAGAAAGGCACAACTGTAAATTCAAATTAACATAAGTCATCTTGACCATATGTATAGAAATATACCTGATATGGCGAATGTGTTCGAACTCATTATCCTATTCAAATAAACAATATTCCATTTCTTCTTAAGAACTTATATTTGGCGTAATGGCTTCCTGGCCACTTAAACTTGTACCGGTTTGTAAAGTCGATACATGAACTTATATTTTTCCCATTTGAACACTTCAACTTGACGAAATGAATATTAATAAACACTTTCTGTTGAACGTGTTCGCCAATCGCTCTGACATGAATGTCATGTCACATGTATGGTCTTTCATTATATGACATGTGGATTTGTGGGTCCTATATTATTAAAAAAATTAATCTTTAAAATTTTAATTTCTTTTTCTTTCTCTTTTTTCTCCACCATACACATCCAATAGTCCACCAACAACTCCAAGCCTCCGCCATTTTCAACCACCATCATCTTCTTCCTCCTATATAAAAGCTTCATATTCAAATCATAATCACCTACCACCGAATCACACCCTCCCCCTTCACCCACCTTTTTTCAGTAAAATCTATTGTTGTTCCACCAATCTAAATCATCCAAAAATCCAAGTTGGACAAATTTTCAAGAATTCATGTGAGTTTAACTATTTTGTTTGGCGTTTTGTGTGTGGGGACAGGTTCAAAAACTATATTTGCCCTTAACTATGGCCTGTGTATATAGCCTGTGTTAAGCAATCTGCTCTTTTGGAGCTCTATTGCTCTCTTCTGCTTTGTTCATTTGTTGTGATATGTTGGTAGCTTTCTTGTTTTATTTTGCTTTGACCTAGATAGTTGTTGGAAGTTTGAGACAAGCTGATGCTTCCGAAATTCACGAAAATGACATAAGATTATCTAGAAATTTCAATTTCCAGTAAATCAACGGATAACAATTTGGACTATTTTTAGATTTGTGCTTTCCATCTTTGTGCAGGAAATATTTAGTGAATGGGTAAGAAAGGAAAAATAAACGGGGAAGGGGAAGGAAAGTAGGATAGAAAATGAAAAACAATTATAGGATGGGGGAGTTCGCTTGGGAAGATAAGAGAGGTGGGAGGGGAGGGGAAAAGAAAAGGGGAGAGAGAAAGGTCTTTTTTTCTTTTTCTTTCCCCTATCTTATTTATATTTTATTCTATTTCTAATATTTTTTAATAAAAACAAAATTATTCACGTGCCTTGGCAGCGTGATTGCACACAATTTAGCCATGTCAGTTGTGCCACTTTCACATAAGCTTGGTCAATAGTCAAATGTGTTTATTAGTATTCATTCTATCAAGTTGAAGTGTTCAAATCGGAAAAATATAAGTTCGTGTATCGTCTTTACAAAACGATACAAGTTTAAGTGGCCAGGAAGCCATTACACCTTTATATTTTGTCATGTTTTATAAATATGCTTTCAGACACACCTGTGCCAAATAAACACAAAATAGTTGCTCTTATATTGCTCTGACTAGAAATAATTGCTCCTAGAAGCAACAAATCTAAGAAGTTTCTACGTCTACAAAGACCAAAAGTGAACTTTGACGGAAATATAAAGGACACAATCAGGTTCACAAGAAATATATATAAAACATATTTCATTCATATATCAAAAGGGGACAGAAATCGAGAAGTACAAGAGAATACCTAAAATGAACTATGACGACCCGGACTACAGTCGGGGGCGTGGAAGCAAAAGTAGATGGGGCGGCTGGAAGGTTGAGGATTCACTTAACCTCCTCCCCCTCTCCGTCTTCATCATCGGATCCTTTTTCATCCATGTCAGTGATAAGCCCCTACCTATCGGGAGAAGGAAGGCCAAGTAATACCCTAAACTCTATTGCCTCGACTTTGAGGTAGGAAATAACCTAAGGTATCCAATTCACCAATATGCGCCTCGTCGAGGGCATGAAGAAAAGTCCCCACAACTACTCAGGCCCGGTCCAGAACCATCCTCTTTTGCAAGTTCACGAAGGCTTCTGGAGCAGATTCCCAGTCAACATTGTTGGCTAACACCCTTGACTCAGTCTTCTCCAGTCGGACCTCAGGTCCCGAACCTCGACCTCCAACTAAGAACAACTTTCCATCATCTGCACCTCCATACTGGTCTTCACGGTCAACTCTCCTTCTAAAGCTAAAATCCTCTAAGAAGACCTCTTCTGCTAGACCCGAAAGGCAGCCTCACTAGACAAAATTTCTTGCATCCTCCGGCCTTCGTCCACATACAGAGGGCCTTCTTCTTAGCCTTAATCTTATCTATTTCTTTTTGGAGCTTCTCATTCTCGATCTTTAGGACCTTATCATATATCACCACCTCCTTAGTCAAGGCCATATCACCTCAAACCCTTCTTATGTCCCCCGAGGACAGGGCATCGAGCTATTTTAAAATACAAAAGAGAGAAAAAGGTAAGAGAATAAATTATCTACAACAGTACAAGAACAAAAGGTATTCCACAACACAATTTACCTTAACAGTTTCATAAGTTATCTGAGTCACCAACACCTCGGCATTCCTGGACTTTATTTGAGCCACTCGTATTGGTTCAACAACTTATAGCCTCGGGCCCAGCATTCATGAAGACATCTTCCCTACCGGGAAAAGATAAACTAATGACCCTTCGATCATCGGCTATCGGGCATACAAAACTATCTAGAGTCCGAATCTGTGCTTCGAAACTATCCCTCGAAGGGACCTTTTCATCCGCAGGCGGGTTGCCATGGGTTGGTTGGTCTTCGAAACTTTGGGAATGCACTACAGCCGTCCCCATCTCAAACTGACTGGGATACCTAGCTATCAATCCCACCTCTGAGACTATTTCAACCGCCTATTTTGGCCTCAAAACCACATAACGAGGGACCTCCTTGTCAGAGTTGACTGTGATGCGCTTGGATTGAGCTGGCCTTTTAGAAGCTTCTTCTTAAGTTGACTACCTTGTGGGACCTCCCCTTCAACCCTAGGTCATGCCATTCTACTTCTGGGAACCCGCCTCTTTCGGGTGACAATGGGAGGAGGAAGTATAATGGAAGGTCTAGCATCATCCCATCGCGGTACGTGGGGAAGCAATTCTGGGATCAACATAGAGGCAGCGGCCATGGAAAGAAGGCTGGCTAGAGCTTGGAGTTGAAAGGGTACTCTCTTCTTGAGCCCCACCCTTGTAGGAATTTCATTCGAAGTCAAAAAAGGGAGAAGACAATAATGCACAAATACACAAAAAGGATGGAGAAATTACCATGGTATAACACTCGGATGTTGCAAAGCTCACAAGAATGATTTTTTGAATTCTCGAATAGTTATTCGAAACTATAGGATCTCAGATACGTATTCTTGAATATCGGGCATTCATTCAAGAGGCACCACGATCGTTGCAAAAACAACAAAGGTAAAAAATTAATCCAAGGCAAACTGCTAAGATAAGGTGACTCAAACACTCTCAATTATTGTTTCATTTTTCTAGGAGCCGGACCCTTTTGTTTGCATAGATCTTGGGGTAGTAGAGGTGAAAAAGATATTGAAAAATAAAATTCACACCAGCCTTTTTTGCCCAGTGATAGAGACATATAATCAGCCCCCATATCTGAATGCCAATTTATGCCAACCACAGTTTGTACCGCAAACATAATTCGGCAACCACGTCATCAATGGGAAGAGGAAATCATATAGTGAAAGGGTACTTAGTGGTGAATGAGTGTCTGGGAAGATCATTGGTAAATCTCTTTCACCCTCTCAGGGGAGATCGAGAACAAGGTCAGTCCGGATCTCCCAATCGCAATGCTTCCGAACCTGGGGTAGGATATCATTGGTGATAAAGGTGGGATAGTTGAACACGTGGGAACTTCGATCTCCCACCAACTTCTCTTTTGCATTGAAGTCATTATCCTTTTCTTAATTCCATGGGTATGATGTCATGGACTATCCTTTCAGGCTGAGAAGCCAGATCCATCTTTTTGGTGGTCCTTCTCTTTTTCAGCGGTGGAGCAACAGTGCATACTATCGTCCATTCTATACCGGCAATTATCATAATGCCCTCCCGTGTGCGAGAGGGAGAGGCAGACAATGACCGTTCTGAAATATGATGATCCTGGAATCCATGAATCAAGATATATCTTGGTTTTTGAGAAGTAAGTTCTTGAAAAAAGAGGAAGATGACTAAAACTCTAATATATCTTAAACAAAACTTAGGGAGATGAGAAGTATGAGAAAACAAGTAGCAAGTCTTCCTGTTCATTTTATATCTATCCAAACGGCACATCCCCAAATGCTGACTACAATTGTATTAGTTGTATTAAATGGAAGCGACATTAAGTGTCAGGTACTTGAGAGGAAGCCTGACAGTAACGACATATCTTTTCATTTCACCTTTTCCAAGGAGCATTAAATCTAACTCGGAGGAAACAAAATCTGAACACACATTGTTCGAATGTATCTATCGGGTATCAAGACCATTGGCTATACGGAGTTGATACCATTTGAATACCACATATCGCTCCACGAATATACTCTCTTGGAGACTAGTAAGAATCCCTTCAAGGTCTGAAAAGGCAAAGTAAACACGGTTCAAATTCACTATTTATTGCAAAAAGGATAAAAATATGGAAGGCAAAAGGCTTTTCACAAACTTAACGAGATTCATTACAAAAGGGAGTACGACCCCAAGCAAAACAAACACAATAGGAAAAGAAAATCAACACGAAAAAAAAAACAAACATGAAACACTAACAAAAAAGAAAAGGCACTTAAAACTTCTAAACCATAGGCACTAGATGGAACCCTCAGTGGCCACCACCCAAGGAATATGGATCTTAAGGTGCAGGCCTAGTAGAAGGAAGGCAGGAAGACAATGGACCACCCTAAGAGGTCGAAGGGCCAGGGTGCGAACTAGGAGGTTCTCCCTCAAAATCTTCCATAAAGTCGGCAATCTCTTCACCCTCCGATAATCTTATCTTGGAATCAACCACACTAAGATTGGATTTGGCGTCCTCACGACCTACCTTGCTTTCTCTATTTCCTCCTCTAGATCGAGGATTCTGATGTGAACATTTTCTAATGTGGACAACTTGGACTCAATGAAAATGACATTCTATGCCAACTCCGAATGTAGTCTCAAGTTGTTAAGTTCCCGGGCCATGCTACCCTCTCTCCTTGGAGCCTGTTTATCTCAGCCTACTTAGCATCGATAAAATCATTCCATCATGATATGAGGCACATAGCTTGAGTCAAACCAAATCATAGGATACTATTATATTGGCATCGGCCAATTTCTTCTCCTGCGCTTCTTTCTCGGGTAGAACCGCCTCAAGATGTTCGACCCTGACATTGTGCATAGTGTCGATCTTCTCAATTTCCTTCTTCAATTTCTTCAGCTCATCCTTGGCCAAACGGAGCAATAGCCGTTAGGTCTCCTTGTCTGAAAGCGTTTATGAATAGCGAGCCTCCCAATCCTTAGCATCCTTTCTCAATCTCTCTATGGTTACATATCCTTGATCCGGATTGAGATTAAGTTCAACTACATAAAAACAACTTGGCATTACATACGAGTTAAATAAGAAAGTCAAGAATATGAGAGGTTGAAGATGTTACCCCAAAAGTGCATAGAGCGCATTGTCCACCAGCATGGTTCCGGATTGGGCAGACATCTCCTCCCTCTCCAAGGGACCTATCAACCATTCCAACCAAGCCATCCTTTCCCCCAGCATGGCCCAAAATATTGACTCCCTTCATCACCTTAATTAAGACCAGACGGATACTGGCATTCACCAGAAAAATGGTAAGGGGAGGGCACGGGGCTGAAAGGTCTAGTGGATGTGGGCGAACAGGTCCCCTAGTGGGATCTTTCATAATAAATCCTTTTCCATGGTACAAATAAGGGGTCTCGTCTCTCACTTGCTCTAAACCAGGGAACTCGAAACCCTCATCCTTAACCACTATTCGGTTAGTGTCTTGGGGGGATTGGTTTGAAGGATGGCTTGGGGAATACCTTGAACACAATCAGAAAAAATTTGACAATGTCCTCTTCCTTAGGAGGCTCACCAGAGCATGAGATGTCGAATATGGTTTTTCAAGGCCGATAACTCTTTGACTCTTTCCTTAACAAAATCAATTAAACATGAGTTTATGAACAAAATAGTTTTTTTTCAAATTTACAACATCATATAAGACTTTTTCTTTACCCGTTAGCATGAGGAAAATGCATCTTTATGCCTACAAGTCAAATATACATGTCACGTAATCAAATGTTATGTCACCGTCTGGCATGAGGAATGTACATCTCTATGCCAACATGTCAAGAACTCAGTTTCACAGTGAACTCATTAAGTACACACCATCTTAGCACACTCCAGGTGCCTGGCACAAATGCTCCGCTTCATCATCGTAGATCCATCAAATAATCACACTTAGCACTGTATGGCTGCCTGACATAACTTCCCATCATCGAGCATGTGTATATATCATTGTGCATGCTCCCACTACTGGCATGTCAGGCTACGGAGGGGAGGATCCTACCCAAGCACTAATCATTATCATATAGCCCAAGTAGTGGGGCCAGGTACACGCGTATCCTCAAATTAGTACAGCTTAGCCCAATATGGGGCATGGCATACGCGTCACCTCAATATCAATATAAACATTGCGACATACAATCCGATCCAAGTATCCATACCAATACGGATCTATGGCCCACATCAGTCATCAATCCGCTCAAGTCTCAAATAAGCAGACATCTCACATAAACACAAAATATCACAATATATCTCAAATCCAGTTTGAACTTGTGTCATGTACCAGGACACCAATAACATGTGAGACAACATATCAAAAGTGTACCGAGATAGAGATATAACATGTGGATATAACTATTATGGCTATATAGTGTGAGTACGGCTAAGGCAATTAGCTCAACATGACGAAAATAAACCCTATCATGTCACAAACAATGGAGCAGGTAGCCTAAGCATGATTTCTAACATGAATAGTATCCCACATAATCATATAAATCGAGAAAACGTGATATCAAGGAAGCAAGATAGCAAACAAGGCATATAATAGCCTAAGAACTACCTAGATCATGAATACCTCGGTGCATGCACCCGCGCCCTTCACCTAGCATGTGTGTCACCCCAACCCATCTCAATTAACATAGTTCTCAAAGATAAATCCCTCAAATCTAAGTTTAGATATGTTACTTACCTTAAGCAAGCATAAATCAAACATTGAGAAAGCCAACCGATACTCTAGAAATGCCATCTCTCACAAATCAACCCCCGAACGGCTCGAAACAATCCAAAGGCAACTCAAAATATCAAATAATACCATAGGAAACAAACCCAAACGATAAGTATCGAATCTTTAATAAATTACTCAATGTCAACCAAAAAGTTGAACTCGGGCCCGTACTTCGGAACACGAGAAAATAAATTCTGACAACCCATTAGAATACGAGTCCACCCATAATAATTTCACTCAAATCCGACTCTGAATCGATGTTCAAAACTCAATTATTCAATTTAGAAAAGTTTAGACAAAACCCCAAAATTTCTCTTTTGAAATCATCAATCAAATGCCAAAATCGAAGATGGAATCATGAAATATAATCAAAACCGAGTCAAAGACATTTACCCCAATCCATCTGGTAAAAATCCTCACCAAATTAGCCCAAATCCGAGCTCCCCGACTCAAAATATGAGTAAATGAACAAACCCTCAAAATATATAGAATCTGCCCAGTATTTTTGCATGTGCGATCACTTAGTTGCATCTGAGACCTCAGCTTCAGCGGTATAAATCTTGCATATGCGAGAACCACTAAACCCAGACAAGCACAACTATCGCATGTGTGCACATGCCCAGCCTTCGCTAAATCGCATTTATGAACCCCCTAGCGCATCCGTGCTATCGTTTTTGCGGTCAAACTCTGCATTTGCGGACTCTGCTCCCAGGACACAGCTTCCTCTTTTGCGCCTCTTGTGTCACTTTGACGGCTCCGCACCTATATCTATAGTTCCGTAGGTGCGATCACACCAAGCCCCTTGCCAAAACCAGCATAACCAACATAATCCAAAACGATCTGAAACTCACCCGAGCCCCTCGGGACCTCGTCCGATCATATCAACTAGTTCCAAAACATAATATAGACTTACTCGAGGACTCAGATTACACATAACATCAAAACCATGAATCACACCTCAAATCAAATTTAATGAACTTTTGAATTTTCAACTTCCAAAACTCGTGCCAGACGATATCAAATCAGCTCGGAATGACCTCAAATTTTGCACACGAGTTCCAAATAAAATAACGAGCATATTACAACTCCCAAAACCACAATCCGAACCCGATACCATCAAGTTCAACTCCTGCTCAAACTTTTGAATATTCCAAACTTTCAAATTGCCAACTTTCGCCAATTAGTACAAAAACCTTCTAGAGACATCCAAATGTAAATCCGGGAATACGCCCAAGTCCAAAATCATCATTCGGACCTAACAAAACCATCAAAAATCCGATCTGAGGTCAAATACATAAAAGTCAAAATTGGTCAACTCTTCCAACTTACAGCTTCCTATTTAAGAATCATTTTTCCAAATCAATTCCGAACAACTCAAAAACCAGAAACGACCATACACACAAGTCATAGCACACCATATGAATCTATATACGGCTAAAATCGAAGAGCCAAATTTTATGATCATTATACATCTTATAGCCCATCTTCAGGAGGCTCGAGGCACAGTTCGAGGCCTGACCACAAGGGTTCCCTATGCTCGACCTCGGGGCATAGCAAATCGGCGGCTATGATGAACGAGTGGGAGATTCCCATGGCAAGTGGTTAGAGTTGACCAAGTCTATAAGAATAGTACAAGTCCGTACCATGGCATTAAATGGTTGTACCAGCCATTTATCTTTGTAATAAATGTATATGTACTATGTTGGAGTTCCCCCTCCTATATAAAGGGGACCCATGTTATTTTTTGCACACATGATATTCAATACAAGAACAAGAACATTCTCTGCTCTCTAACTTGAACACTCTCTATTGTCTTTCCTTTGATTTATTGCTTACATTTATTGTATTTCATTGATTGTTCTTCATTTATTACTCATTATTGATCATATAGAGTCCTCATTAAAGCTCTTAGAACTGTTAGTCCTTCATCGGCTACCCATAGCCTAACACTTAGCTCGACCTCAAGGCCCAGTATAGGCTAGCTCGAGACCCCGATTTTTGGCTACTCGGTTTGCACAAAGTTCGACCTTCAAGCTCTCATTTTATAGTCTAGTCTCACACTTAGCATCTACTGCCTAACAACTAGCATAAAAATAAATCATGTATTTTTAGAACCACGAAATCAAATCTAATTGTAATTACCATTTTCAAGGTAAACAGTTTGGCGCCCACCGTGGGGCTAAAAATAATAGTGATTGTTTTCGTGCTGGTTTACTAAAAACACAAAGTTATTCTTTACACTTTTTCTTGCCCAAGAATCTTAGATTTCAGGTCAAAATGTCTAACTTAGTGAATGCACATGAAAATAACGGTCTGAAGGCCATAAAGAGAATGGTGTAGCTGTTCTAGGCATCGGTGTACCACTGTGAAACCCTAAGGATGCACCAGAGCAAATCCCCGTGGATGTGGTCTCACGCAATGCTCAACATGTCGATATAAGCTCCCACATTAACAGGAGTATATGCCAAGGAGACCAACAAGAAGCTCAGAAAACGCCAGCTCAGGGGAAACAAGAGGTTAGCCTTCACGTCATTTTTGAGATGTTGCAGGCACAATAGCTGGCGATTGCTCGACTGCAAAGCCACCAAAAAACTCCAAGGATAGAAGCATCGGAAACAGCCCCTTAAGCCGAACAACTGTCAGAAAGATCGAGCAACAACGGGTCAACAGTCGACCCCGCTATTATAAAGATGCTCGAGGACCTCACAAAGAGGATTGAATTGGGCGAAAAGAAGATGGAAGCTAATGACAAAAAGGTGGAGACCTACAATTCAAGGGTCGCTTAGATCCCGGGCACACCCCCGATCCTGAAGGGTGTCAATTCAAAGAAATTTGTACAAAAGCCATTCTCATCAAGTGTAGCTCCGAAGCCCATCCCGAAGAAATTCAGAATGCCCAATCTCCCAAAGTACAACAGAACCTTAGATCCCAATGAGCACATCACTGCCTACACTTGTATCGTAAAGGGAAATGACCTGAAGGACAACGAAATTGAATCTGTCATATTGAAGAAATTCAGGGAACACTTTCAAAAGGGGCCATGATGTGGTATCACAACCTGTCCCCGAATTCGATAGACTCATTCGCCATGCTGGTAGATTCTTTTATTAAGGCACATGCCGGTGCCATCAAGGTTGCTACAAGGAAGTATGACATCTTCAAAATCAAATAGAGAGAAAATGAGATGTTGCGGGAGTTTGTATCTCGCTTTCAGATGGAGCGAATCGAGTTACCACCAGTCTCCAATGACTAGGCAGTGCAGGCCTTCACCCAAGGCTTGAATGAATGAAGCTTGGTAGCTTAAAAGCAGCTAAATCAAAACTTGGTTGAATATCCCGAGGTGACTTGGGCGGATGTCCACAACCGGTATCAATCAAAGATTAGGGTCGAGGACGACCAACTGGGAGCCCCCTCGGGCTTAGTATATACTAGTAGGCTCTTGGCAGAGGAGCCAAAACAAGGAAAGGTACCAACCATACACCGAATATCGGAGAAACGTCCCAAGGCATAACGTACCCCGAAATGACCGAAGGGCAGACCGAGGTCAGAATCCTAGGGGACTCGTGAGTAAAGCCGGGTTCAACAGATACACAGAGCCGATGGAGGCATCCTGGTTATCTTAGTACAACTTCAACGTCAATGTTTTGAACATCGTATTTGCTATCGGTAAAATCAGAGACACCAGGTGGCCAAAACCCGTACTATCAGACCTGTCACAAAGGAATCCTAACCTGACATGTGAATTTCACGGCACACATGGTTATAAGACCAAAGATTGTAGACAGCTCCGAAAAGAAGTAGCCCGACTACTTAGCAAAGGGCACCTCCGAGAGTTCATCAGCGACCAAGCCAAAAATCAATTTCGGGAAAGAGAGGCGAACAAGAAAAATGAAATAGAAGAACCACAACATGTCAACCACATGATTGTTGGGGAATCGACATCCCACAGGAACCCATTGTCAAACGAACAAAAATATCCATCACCAGAGAAAAGCAAACTTGAGGTTACATACCCGAGGACGCTCTCACATTCAGCAACGAGGACATCGAGACCCAATATCAGCCTCATAACGATGCATTGCTAATTTCTTTTCTTGTGAATACATTTCAAATTAAACATGTACTTGTGGATCCAAGTAGCTCGGCCAACATTATCAGGTCGAGGGTTGTGGAGCAGCTCAGACTGCTTGACCAGATCGTGCCCGCCTCTCGAGTCCTCAACAGATTCAACATGGCGAGTGAGACAACTAAAGGGGAAATCACCCTCCCTGTCAACATGGCCGAAACAACCCAAAATGCCAAGTTTCATGTCATCGAAGGAGACATGAGATACAATGCCTTGATCGGAAGGCCATGGACCAGTACCATCAACCCTTCATTAAATGATGAAATTTCCAACAAATAATGGAATAAAAACGGTATACGGGGAACAACATGCAGCAAGAGAGATGTTAGCGGTGCACAACGTAGCACAAGCATCAACACCTTCAGCATAGAAGGAGCCAAACGATAAGCAAATAGTGAACTAACAATTACAAGCTACATGCTCGGCTACACCCGAGTAAATAAGTGAAGGACCGTACCGCATCCCCAAAGAGAGCGGTTGAAGCATATCGAGGCTAGAGAGCCATCACAGCTAAGGTATAACTGTCTCCCTTTTTATTTATGTTTTATACTAACCTTTGCGCAGGCGTCTGGTTAAGAAGAATCGAAGCACCTTCCAACTTGAAGACCTTAGGTTTTAAAGTATGCGTTGCACTCTTTTCCTTCGATCGGATATTATCCCAAGAAGGGTTTTATTGGCAAGGTTTTTAACTAGGAGACATCTATATGCTACCTAAGGAGAACTCAACAAGTATTCAAGGCTCCTCTTCAATCAACCTCGAATACTGGGGGGAATCCCCCCGGGAGGTCATCTCCTCGGAGAAATCAAGACGAGCCAAAGAGGGTCTCAATAGAAAAATGATGTATCGGGCCAAATAGTCGAAAGAACCGTGTCCGCATAGAATAATCGAACCCTCAGCGGCGAAGACTATGTATACTTGTACCAAGTAATCAAGAAATATTTTTTGATTTTTTACCATCAAAACACTCTACGCTTCAAAGAAGTTTGCTATTTTTACAAGAAACGGCCCCAGAGCCGCTCGAAGCCGTAAGACCTCTGGGCCGAAAAACTTCGAGCTCATAAGCCCTCAACGAGGCAACATCAAAGTTTACAAAGAACGGCTCTAGAGCCAAAAAAAGTGTTTGATGTCTCAGGGACTATCGCCGACTGTCACCCATAGAGCTGTCAAAAATTCGAGGCCATAAGGCCCCGTGCGGGCAACCTCGAGCTCATAAGACCTCCAAAAGGTAACACCAAAACTGTAAGACCTCAAGCAAGGCATGAATCACAGTTATACTAAGAATCTGTAAGACATCAAGCAAGGCATGAATCACACTTGTACTAATAATCTGTAAGACCTCAAGCAAGGCATGAATTATACTTGTACCAAGTAACCTATCTGTAAGACCTCAAGTAAGGCATGTTCAAATTTATAAGACCTTACAAAAGGCATAATCCCGATCTTAAAGCTAAGGTTATATATTCGAACTTGTAAGACCCCTAAAAAGGCATACCCTCGATATAGACACCGAAGCTACTTCACTCGGGGACTAAAAGGCTATGGACAAACATAATGACTATGGTCATAAGGCTCCGGCCAAACTAACGCAACTCGGGGAGGCCCGACCGTCGCCATAAAATCACAGGCCTTCAATTACTTTGAAAATACTTCGAAAAGAACTGGTTAATCAGGATACCCTTGGCATAAGCAAAAGAGCTTCGATCATATCAGCTCCAAACAATGAAAAGGCTTCGAAATAATTCATCTATTGAGGGAAACCTCCCGAGGTGCTCATTTATCGTCACATAACGACTCACAATCGAGGTCTTTATCGAACTGTCGAAGAGCCGGACGAACAAAAAAATTTCAAAAAGTCTTTAATGAGGGAAAAATAAAGCCTATATTAAGGGTCATACCGACCCAACACGTAAGAGACACTGCCGCCAGGTTAAATTAAGGGTCGTACCGACCCAACGCATAAGATCCACTACCGCC
The DNA here is from genome assembly GCF_000715075.1 of Nicotiana tabacum. Lineage (NCBI taxonomy): Eukaryota > Viridiplantae > Streptophyta > Magnoliopsida > Solanales > Solanaceae > Nicotiana > Nicotiana tabacum. Next base: position 79,339,323 of record NC_134090.1, read on the forward strand.
AGCTTAAATTAAGGGTCGTATCAACCTAACGCACAAGAGCCACTGTCGCCAGCTTAAATTAAGGGTCATACCGACCCAACGTGTAAGAGCCACTATCGCCAGCTTAAATTAAGGGTCGTACCGACCCAACGCGTAAGAGCCACTGTCGCCAATTTAAGTTAAAGATCGGACCGACCCAATGCATAAGAGCCTAAGTGTCAGCCCACATTAAAAGTCATGCCGACCAAATGTGTAAGAGCCTACGGGCCATCCTAACAAGTCTTAGGGCCAATTCATCTGGCTAATCATTGACAAACGTCAAAATACAAGCCAAAGAAAGACACACACAAGCAAAGGAAAATGCATGAAAAATGAAACCAAAAGGCTTCCTTATATATGTATATGTGAAATAATGTAAGGCTACATTTGCAATGCTCTCTGAGAGCCCTATACACTGAATCAGAAAAAAATAGCCTATTCTACTTTCTCCTCGGGGACTACGGCCCCGTCGGCCTCTCCCTCATTATCTTTGCCATTAGATACGAGGAACTTGGTGTCGTATTCATCCGCCTTGGCCCGCTCAATCTCTTTCGAGAGATCGAAGCCCCTAGCATGGATTTCCTTGAGGGTTTCCCTCTGGGATTTGCACCGGGCATACTCATTGCTTCTACTCTCCTAATCGGAAGCCCCTCTCAACTCAGCCCGAGCATCGGTAGCATCTTTTAAATAGACGGCCACTTTCTTGTTAGCCTTAGCTCGAATCTCTTCAGCTTCAGCCCGGGCATCCACAACCTCGGTCTTCATCTTCAAAAGGACAGACTTGCAATGCTTGCCTGGACAAAGTTGTTTTCGCGAGCGTTCCTGAACTGAACCTCGAGGGCAGAAGCCTTGGCCAAAGCATTCTTTTTAGCCACAACTTGGGCATCTATCTGAGCCTTTAGCTCATCACACTCATACTTGGCGTGGCCGACTTTGCCCCAAAGGCATTCCAGGTCCTCCGTCTTGTCTGTAGCTGAAGTATCAAAATATTAATCTCGGAGGATAGAAGAAGAAACATGCATTCCCTTGGAACAAAGGTTACCTATTTCTCGATGAGGCCTTCATAGTTCAGGCTTTGATTCCTCTCGTACCGAAGGTGTATCAACTCCTTAGACCTTTCATCACAAAGGAGCCTGAGGGATTTCTCCCGGTTCAAGGCCTTCCGCAACCTGGCTTCACAGCGGAGCAGCTTGGACTTGAGCTTGTCAAACGGCTATGAAGAAGCTCAGTGAGAAAGTGAAAATGCAAAACCAAAAAACCAACGAAGTCAACCAAAACTCACCACGGAACAGAGCCACTGAGCCTCCTCAAAGGTTTAACGTATATCTACTGGCCTGGTCTCATTGGCCCCAGTTGAACCGCTCTCGATAGGAATATGATCGCTCGAGACCCTGCTCAATTTAGGTGGCCCCTAGCCTCGAACATCTTGCGAAGTAACTTCAACGGGAGAAAAAAATGGTAGAAGAAAATTTGTGTCCCTCGAAGTACCTTCGACGGGAGAAGAAGACAGTGGCAAAGAAGGAACCATTTTCCCCAGGCTAGAAGCCTCGGGTGCTGCAGGCTCAGCTGATATATCTTCTTTTATCCCTCGAGCAAAGCTTTCCTCGCTATGAGCACCTTCGCCCTTCGAGGATTTCTTCCGTTTGTTATTATTACTCGGCCTCGAAGCCGACACCCCTTCCTCCCCTCCGAGGGGGCACAGTCTCACTTCAAGAAATTCTCCAATGCCTGTGGTGACAGAGTTAATATACATAAAATAAAGTACCTTTCAAAGAAAATAAACCACACAACATGTACCATGGTGTTTTGCCTCCCATCTACCCTTCGATTGGTCTCGCCACTTACGCTCATCGTAAGTCGAGCGAGCTGCAAGCTTCCAAGTCCAATCCGCCAGGTCGGGGACCTCGTATGGCATCCAAGGGATTGTTGTACAAAGGAAAGGGAAAACATTTTTATAGAGTCCGCCTCCACCGTGAACAAAAATGATAAAAACACAAGTGTACCACATACGTGTGAAATTCCATTTCTTAGAAAACGGCAGGAACTCCACAGGGATAATATCGACAGTCCGCACTCGGACAAAATCTATTCATCCACCCTCGGTCCCCATTTTCTTCATCGTAGGCAACAAATGTCCTGGTGGATCGACATCATAAAGCTATCAGGACTCGGTAATGAAAGGGCCGGTACAATCTGATGAGATGGTTAAGGGTGAACTCAAGCCCGGCTTCCTCCGCAAAGAACCTCATCATCAATACTATCCTCTAGAATGACGGGTGAACTTGTGCCAGGGTAGCTCAATATCTTTGATAGAAGTCAAGCATGACTCTATCGAGAGGGCCCAATGTGAAGGGGTACATGTATACGTTCAGAAACCTCTCTACATGAGCCATGATATTCTCTTTCGGAGAAGGTACCTGCAATACCACCCTTTCTCCCCATCTGCAGTCTCTCTTCACTGCCTCGAGGTGTCCCTCTCCTATTGATGAAGTGAACCTCAATGCATGCTCCCAATTGCCCTCAACATTGGGAGGTCTCTCTAATGAAAGGTCCCTCCTCGAGACAAAACATCTCGAGGTTAGCTCGCCGAACACCGGTGGTGTACCACTGACCGAGCAGGAAGCAGAGGCGGAACTCTCCTCTTCTTGGTGAGCGGGTTTTGGCGTAGCAGCCATAACTATGGTAAAATAAGAGAAATGAAATGAAAACTTAGGTGAAATCTTTGAATTAAAATGATGAAAGAGCTGACGTGAGGAAGGAGAACTCTATGAAAAGGATAGCTGCTCAAAGTAGCAGAATCCTCAAATAAGGGGAAAGCAAACTCATATATAGAGCAAGCGGTGACTGTCCGCCTACTTTCAAGGCCAATTAATTCTAACTAGGCCATTATCACTTTCGGGGAAGTGTATCGGCGAGTCCATCTCGGTCGCTTTATGACCGCGCCATACGAATGACACTGTTATACAACGTTCGAGGGGTCAAAGATTCCCATGTCAACCTAGCCTCGAGATGGTGCCTGATCTCGAGGATCTCTACTACCATAACGATGGGCTCTAAGGAGCCATGTATACCAATCTAGGCTCGAGATGGTGCCCGATATCGAGGATCTTTATCAATATAATATTAGGCTCTAAGAAGCTATCAGCATCAATCTAGCCTCGAGACGGTGCCCGATCTCGAGGATCTTTATTGCTATAACTGTGAGCTCTAAGGAGCTATCCATATAAACCTAGCCTCGAAATGGTACCCTATCTTGAGGATCTCTGCTATTACAAGTGCGGGTCATTTACCCGATTCTTTGGCCCTCGATCTACTTGAGCCCGAGCCAGTTCTCACTCGAGAATTATTAATAAAGCCTTAGGGCTATCTTCGCCTTCCGATCAATTTAAACACTCTCTCGATTAATTTAGCCCTGGGGCCATCGGAGTTCGAGTGTATCCTCGCTCAAGGGCCATCTATAATGCCTTAGGGATATCTTCATTTTAAGTTCAAATTGAGTTTTCGAGGCCGCCCGAGTTCAAGCAAACTCTCACTTGGGGACTGTTTGTGAAAGTCTATGGGCTATCTTTATTTTCAGATGATCGAGTAAACTGTCACTCGAAGATTAGCGGCAAGGCCTAAAAGGACTAACCCTTATTTCAAAGAAAATCGGGACCCTGCTCTCGCTCAACTCGAACTCAGAAGTCTGAGTGGCCTAAGTATGTAATAGATCAATCCAAACTTAGTCCGAGGGGTGACAAAGCATCTCAAGAAATATCATATTAACTAATCAAGTAACCTTCCATTTATAGAAAAGTAGTAACGTAACCGATGGCGCAATCAACGCCTTTGGGAAACGTATCGACAGGCGCAATCAATGCTTTTTGGGAAACAGATCGGCGACAATATCATCCCTTTTAGGAAAATAAATCGGTGGTGCATTGAATGCTTCTAGAAAGATGAACCGATGGGATGTCTCAGTCATCATAAAAGCTTACGTCATAAGCATGACGTCATCGTGAGAAGCTCGAGGAGATCGATGTCAAAGTCGTTTCATATCATTCCATTCTAAGAAACGTGAGGACTATCTGTATACGGCTAAAATCGGAGAGCCCAATTTTATGATCATTATGACATCTTATAGCCCGTCTTCAGGAGGCCCGAGGCATAGTTCGAGGCCTGACCCCAAGGGTTCCCTATGGTCGACCTCGAGGCAGAGCAAATCGGCGGCTATGATGAACGAGTGGGAGATTCCCAAGGCAAGTGGTTAGAGCTGACCAAGTCTATAAGAATAGTACAAGTCCATACCGTGGCATTAAATGGCTGTACCAATTGTTTATCTTTGTAATAAATGCATATGTACTATGTTGGGATTCCCCCTCCTATATAAAGGGGACCCTTGTTATTTTTTGCACACATAATATTCAATACAAGAACAAGAACATTCTCTGCTCTCTAACTTGAACATCTTCTATTGTCTTTCCTTTGATTTATTGCTTACATTTATTATGTTTCATTGATTGTTCTTCATTTATTACTCATCATTGATCATAAAGAGCCCTCATTAAAGCTCTTAGAAATGTTAGTCCTTCATCGGCTACCCACAGCCTAATGCTTAGCTCGACCTCGAGGCCCAGTATAGGCTAGCTCGAGACCCCGATTCTCGGCTACTCGGTTTGCACAAAGTTCGACCTTCAAGCTCTCATTTTATTGTCTAGTCTCACACTTAGCATCTACTGCCTAACAACTAGCATAAAAATAAATCACGTATTTTTAGAACCACAAAATCAAATCTAATTATAATTTCCATTTTCAAGGTAAACAGAAGCTATACATGACCTCAAACCACCGAGCTGAATGCAAAAGATCAAAATGACTGGTCAGGTTGTTACATTCTCCCCCAATTAAACTTATGTTCGTCCTCGAACATACCAAGAGTCACTCCAAAGCCATCAAAACTCCGTATAAACTCACCATACACTTACCCATGGGTGATCCAACGTTACCTCAATCCACATAAGCCCGTCAACATCACACAAAATTGAAGATTCTTACTTCAACTTTAATCCATAAGCCTTAGAATCAAACCTCTTGCATCCGAAATTCATTACAAGACCTGAGTCTCGCATCCTTTCATTATACAAGTTTGAACAAGCTGTATCAAGCCATAACCATAACCCAAGATTTATTCACATGATATACCGTATAACTCAGATACCCATAGCGATAACTTCTGACCATAATAGCTGCTCAATAATAAACCCGGTACCAGTAACAAACCTCATCTCAACTAAAATCTTGTTTTGAACCTTCGTACACTACCAATGATGAAAGAAACATGCAAATATTCGTAACCACTCATCATATCAACTAGTCATGGAGCTTTCTCACCCGATAAGAACCATAGCCCAATTTCTAAGGTGACTAGTGACATTATTCTTCCGAACATACCGTAATCAAATCTGATAGCACTCATTCCAGGTCCAATGACCTCATCTCATCAATTACAAGCTTCTTTACTGACATGCCACACCAATACTTCCTAAAGCCACAAACTGTGTTATCCGTGCACCAATAAGCAACAACTCAAATGTACCAAAAAATGGAAAAATAATCAAATGAGAGAACCGTCCCGCAAGCTCAACTGATACCACCACAAAGTGCAATGCTGAGAGCCTATCACATAAAGGAGGAACAAAACACACGAAATAAGCACAAAGGATCATACCCCAACATAACTCTGTCGCGATTCATGGCCCAATCCAAACACCGGTCTGCATGGAATACCTCTAGCCATGGCGCTCACAATCAATAACCATATGCATATAAATAATAAACACGAGAAGGGTATGACCATAACCATGGAGAAACGGATAGTACAATATCCCACAAACAGGAAGATCGTAACCTAGGCTCCACCAACCATTCAACACCCCAAGAGCCATCTCGCTCGAAATCCATCACTAGGCCCAAACATATACACATCATGTGTGTAAACAATCAACGGTCTCACAATCCATCGTAGCATAGGAGTGTAACACACAAAACATATCAGAAAAAAATAAGATCAACTCTAACCAATGACACACCCCTAAACAATAGTCGTGCTGAGTAAATAAATCCGACCCGATGTAGAATACACTTTCTCATTAGGCCTACCAATGGCCTCCAAATTGATTTCGATCCTCTCGAAATGAGTATATAACCTTCCCAAAGATCCCTTGAAACCTATCCATAACACATACCATCAGCTGTCTAACTCTAGCCATATCTTCATAGTCCACAACTAAGAAATTGTCCACCTCTAAGACTTCCAGTCTCCAAATCGCAAGAATACAAAAATCTCCATATTTGATCCCCACTCGACCACCCAAATGACTGACACATCTCTCATGCACAATCATCTCACAAGAAATACTTCCATAATTCTTCTGTGGCAAATAGAAAAATTTGAACATCAATAGTCGAGCAACCACGTGATTACCATAATACTAGTCAAGCATCCGCAAGTCAAAACATAGTGCACCTTCAGAAATGCGCACCCTTCTTAGGTGATACCAGATAGTGCCAGCACTCCTCTAAACATTTGAATCGTCCATGTTATCTAGAACTCATGACCTTCCCTTTAATACTAAACCACAAACGTGTACATGCAAATCTCAATCCCACACGTCACACCGCATCTATCATGCCATCATACAAAACACAAAAACCCCATTGTCAACTTTGATTCATAAGTAGGATAGACACCCCCATCAACCACAAACCTCCCACTTGAACCCATCCGCAAGGAAATCACAACACGCAACATACTCCTCATACTTGTCGAAAACATTCGTCCCAAGCCGTGGTAGACATCATCGAGAACTCTTCGAAACCCATTAGAACAAGACCATGCCATCATAATTTAATCCCTCTTACTCAACCAAGTCACACAGGTTGCCAAATCCAAGAGCATTTCCACAAGACATCGGTAAAGCCTCACCACATCATAAAAACTAAAAGAATCGATCACATCTTTTACTATGTTGATCCAACCTACTACCAAATTGTCCTATTTCTCAGAGCTCCTTCCGAATTGCCTTCAAATTAACACTTCTCCTTGCCAGTACACCATGATTCTTAACCTAAAGCTCACCACATGAGATCCTAGCATAAGACCATGTCGTATGAAGGTCCATACACCATTGTATTCCCTATTGAATCCTGATAGAACTGCAACCAAGATACTCACTTTGAAGAGAACTTATATGAATCTTATTTATTTTCCTTGACCTCTCTGATACTGAAATGTGGAATCCAATAATGATACAGAAATATAGCAAGTCTCGACACCATCCGATGCAATTCTTTGATCTTCGCCATTTACAAATCCGAAATTTCTTAAATACCACATATGAATCTTGAACCCATTAGAACCTTCTCGAGAGTCTCCACCCTATTCAAATCTCCATTGAACCTCCCAAGCAAGCTGAACGATCTGTGCTCCATTAGCATACTAACACCCAAAGAAATAACCCTACCTTAATGCAACCGATTAAATCCCTACTCCATGCACACTACATCCATCACGAATAACAAACCCAAATCATCCTATGATTTTCATATACCCCTAAAGTGTAATATATCATGTATCCAGAAATTTCCTTAATCGAGTCATTCTTGAACTCAACCTCTGCAAGTCATAACCAAACCACAAGTATGTCTCAGAACAAAACTAATATAACACATAATCAAGCAATTTGATCATAAATAGCGGACTTCCCCACTTGGCTCGAAGCCATAGAACACAACATCTGATAATCCACAATACTTTTACCCTATAACTCACATAGCCTCACACCACAATGTAGCCAAATCCTTTATGAGCTCATGTATCACTAATTTTAAAATACCTCAAATTGCTCGTTAAGCGCATATCCATCCTCGTGATAGTTAAGACAACTTCCTCAAGCGATCCAAACTCAAATGCAACACATGTAACCCATTGGTCGAAGAAATATTTTCCACAAAACATCATAAGAATCATACATCCTCATAACATCTCGTAGGAGACAACCCACCAGCTTCACCTTAATCTGGCGTCTCTCTATGCCCTTTCATGGCCACAACTACTATGCAATCACTAAATCTTCCTAAGTTTGAACTCGTCATCAGGGCATAAGAATATACTTCCTTCAACAAATGAACAACATGAAAGATCCCTCAAAACACTTAAAACTCAAGACTGTACAACACATCAACATAGAAATCAAGCATCTATTTTCCTTTCACATCCTAAGCAACCTCTTCTTGTGACATCTAAATCGTCTAAGCACAAACCTCTATCATATAATACTCATTATATAGTTATCTAACCACTCACCGAGCCATCAATCCCTCTCCCAAGGATACTACTAGAAATATTAGTCCAAAAAGACATACCCACATAACTGAAACCACCAATCCCAAGTTGTGGCCTGAACCCCAGCCTCAAGTCCTCCAGACTAGCCCAATCACCAAATGCAGAAAACACATTCGCACCTTATTCCTGACATCACAAGCTGACAGCCACAACTGACACTAAGTGCTCAACATAACATATGAGTGAGTGGAAGGAATTCAAGAGAGATACGCTTTAAGTTGAATCAATACCGCACGATAAGGAAAGAAAGATGGAAAATTTTCTACATGCCCTATAGACTCTCATAGATAGGCATGGACGTCATCATACCCATCCGCAAGACTCTACTAGACATTTGCTCATGACTCTAGAACCTATGAACCTAGAGCTCTGATACCAACTTGTCACGACCCAAAATCCAACTAGTTGTGACGGCACCTAACTCACCCCGCTAGGTAAGACAATAATAGTAAACACAATTCAAATAAGAATAGCATGAATCAATAAGTGAAACTATTAAACTTCTAGACAAAATTCCAAGGATTGGTAGTACAAGTCATGAGCTTCTAAGACTAAGAATTTACAAAGCTGGTACGAATTACATACATCATCTATTCGAAATATACATAAATAGATTTGCAAAATCTAAAGCTACCAAGGACAAGTGGCAGCTATAACCGGAACATATGTACATCTTCAACGCCAGCTTCTGCCATACACGGTAATATCAGCTCCAAGATCTGCATGCAAGGTGCAGAAGTGTAGTATGAGTACAACCAACCCAATGTACTTAATAGTAACAAACATAACCTCAGGTTGAAAGCAGTGATGAGCTCGGAAGAAGGTCAGTGTCCAATATCAAAAGCCAATAACAGTTCATTATAGTATAGTGAAGACAGTAAAGGTATATAACTCAGGAAATATACATGATCAGCTCGTTCATTGATACAAGAAAGTAGACAAGATTTTCAAGTATAACATTCCAAGTCTAAATCTTACCACTAAAATCAATTAAACATGAGTTTATCAATAGAACTATGTTTTTCCCAATTTACAATATTAGATAAGACTTTTCATTTACCTATTAGCATGAGAAAAATGTATCTCTATGCCTACATATCAAATATATATGTCAAGTAATCAGATATCATGTCACTGTCTAGTATGAGAAAGGTACATCTCTATGCTTGCATATCAGATATCATGTCAATTAATCAAATGGCATGTCATTGTCTATCATGAGGAAGGTACATCTCTATGCCTACATGTCAAATATACATGTCAAGAACTCAATTTCACTATGAACTCATTAAGTACACACCATCTTAGCACACTCCAGGTGCCTGGCTCAAATGCCATGCTTCATCACCGTGGATCCAACAAAATAATCATACTTAGCACTGTACGGGTGCCTGACATAACTTCCCATCATCGAGCATATGTATATAACATTGTCCCTGCGCCCACTGTTGGCATGTCAGACTCCGTAGGGGCGGATCCTACCCAAGCGCTAATCAATATCATATAGCCCAAATAGTAGGGCCTGGGGCACGTGTAGCCTCAAATCAGTACAACTTAGCCCAATGTGGGGACCGATATACGCATCACCCCTATATCAATATAACTGTTGTGACGTGTAACCCGATCCAAGTATCCATATCAATACGGCTCTATTTCCCACACCCATCATCAATCCGCTCAAGTCTCAAATATGTAGATATCTCATAGAAACACATTCCAATTATAAAACACAATATATCTTAGATGCAGTTCAAACTCATGTCACACACCAGGACACTAATAACATGTGAGACAACATATCAAAAGTGCATAGAGACAGAGATATAATATGCGGATGTAACTATCATGATTGTATAGTGTGACTACGGCTAAGGCAAATAGCTCAACATGGAAAAATAGCCCTTATCATGTCTCAAACAATTGAGCAAATAGACTAGGCATGATTTCTAACATGAACAATATCCCACGTAGTCACATAAATGAAGAAAACATGAATCAAGGAAGCATAATAGCAAACAAGGCATATAATAGCCTAAGAACTACCCGGATCATGAATACCTCAGTACACGCACCCGCACCCGTCACCTAGCACGTGCATGACCCCCAACCCATCTGAATTAACATAGTTCTCAGGGATATTTACCCTCAAATCCAAGTTTAGATATGTTACTTACCTCAAGCAAGCCAAATCAAATACCGAGAAAGCCAACCGATACTCTAAAAATGCCATCCCGCACAAATCAACCTTTGAACGACTCAAAACTATGCAAAAGCAACTAAAAACATCAAATAATGCCATAGGAAATAAACCCAAATGATAAAGATTGAATCTTTAATCAATTGCTCAAAGTTAACCAAAAACATTAAACCCGGGCCCGCACCTCGGATCCCCATAAAACTTATAAATTTTGATAACTCATTCGAATACGAGTCCAACCATACTAATTTAACTCAAATCAGACTCCGAATTGATTTTCAAAACTCAATAATTCAATTTAGAAAAATTTAGACAAAAATTCCCAATTTCTCTTTCGAAATCAACAATCAAATGCCAAAATCGAAGATAGAATCACGAATATAATCAAAACGGGTCAAAGACACTTACACCAATCCATGTGGTGAAACGTTTCTCCAAATTCGCCCAAATTCGAGCTCTCCAACTCAAAATGTGAATAAAAAAGAAATAAACCCTCGAAATATATAGAATTTGCCCAGCATTTCTGCATGTGCGGTCACTTAGTCGCATCTGCGACCTCCGCTTTTGCGGTATAAATCCTGCATCTACGAGAACCACTGAACCCAGAAAAAATCATTTCTGCAGAAAATACTTCGCATCTGCAGACTCATAGATGCGGCACAACCATCGCATCTATGCACACGCCCATCCTCTGCTAAATCACATATGTGAACCCCCTAGCATATTTGCGCTACCGCTTCTGCAGTCAAACTCTACATTTGCGGACTCTGCTCCCAAGCCACAACTTTCGCTTTTGCTCCTCCTGTGCCGCTTCTATGACTCCGCACCTACATCCATACCTCCGCAAGTGAGATCACACCAGGACCCCTTCCAAAACCAGCATAACCAATATGATCCAAAACGATCTGAAACTCACTCGATCCCCTCGAGACCCCACACGATCATAGAGACTAGCTCCAAAACATAATACATAATTACTCGAGGCCTCAAATTACATATAACAATATCAAAACTATGAATCGCACCTCAAATCAAACTTAATGAATTTTTGAACTTTCAACTTCTAAAACTCGTGCCGAACCATAGCAAATCAGCTCGAAATGACCTCAAATTTTGTGCAAGAGTTTCAAATAACATAACAAACGTATTCCAACTTCCAAAACCACAATCCGAACTCGATGCCATCAAGGTCAACTCTAGGTCAAACTTCTGAACGTTTCAAACCTTCAAATTGCCAAATTTCGCTAATTAGTATCAAAACCTTCTAGAGACATTCAAATGTAAATCCAGGCATACGCCCAAGTCTAAAATCATCATTCGGACCTAACAAAACCATCAAAACTCTGATTCGAGGTCAAATATACAAAAGTTAAACTTGGTCAACTCTTTCAACTTAAAGCTTCCTATTTGAGAATCATTCTTTCAAATCAATTCCGAATAACTCAAAAATCAAAATCGACCATACACACAAGTCATAACACACCATATAAAGATACTCATGATGTCAAACCACCTAGCTGATTGCAAAAGCTCAAAACTACCGGTTGGGTCATTACAAAAATAATATTAGGGTACGAAATATTTCATGCATAGCATTAGGAAAGCGTGCGGTGCAATTACTTACCATGATCCCTGGATCTCCATCCCGAAACTTATGATATAAACCTCCAAGATCTCTCCACTATCGGAGAAGTCACCAAGATTTTTTCGACCCATTCCTCAATGTCCAGGATGCTCTCCGGAGCTATAATTCAAGACATCGACTTTAAATTAAATGGAAGGAAGGCTATAAAATAATCAAAAGGAAGTGGCCTCACATTTATCATTCCATTTCTCCCAGAGGAGCCTGCCTTAGGGCCGAATCAACTCTTAAGTGGGGATTATAACAAATCGGTCAAAGCAACCCTATTGTGATTATCCTCAGAATCCGCGAGATTCCATGTACCCTGACTAACCATCAAAATAATGCTCCCCCTAAATGGCTTGGAAGCAAAGAGGTGCAGAAGATGCAACAGAGATAACTCCACGTCAGCCACACTTATTAAATAGCAGAAGCAGCCACAAGCCTCCAAACATTTGGCCCAACCTAGCCCTAACCCCGAAGTGGAGGCAGAAGTCGAGGATCACATGATGTATCGGAGGTTCAAACATGAAGGTAAAAGAATAAGTATAAACACAGAAAAAATTGGGTCAGTGACTGGAAATCCTCTTGTTCGCTTGAGGAACATGAACGATGACATTGTCACCCTAGTGGCAGTCACAAAAAATCTAAAGGGATATGTTCTTCACGAATAGGAGAATTTATGTTGTCAACATAGGAATTCCCAAATTGCCCTGATGCCTTGTTCCATACCTTAATGACCCTCTAATAATCCAAGCTTTTGGGGAGAACCTCTATGATTGCGGGCTCAAATATTTGTCTCCCCTTCCGACCATTGTGAGACTTGGGAGCCTTTTTCTCAAAAGGGGCAGGAGATGAAGCTCTCGCAGAAGCAACATGCTTAGAAGTAGAAGAAACATGCATAAAAAATGGGTATTTTCCAGTAATAATGGAGAAGCGCCACGAGCTATAGGCGTTGATGGATGATCACTGCCAAAGGAAGGTCAAAATCTTGAAAATCCATGGGAATCACAAACAGAGGGATTGGAAAACGAAGGATTGAGTGGAAAGCTAGTGAATCAAGAAAGAGAGAGGAGAAGATTAAAAGGAAAATGCGGAGGCCCACAACCTAGTATATATAGGCAGGGAAAACCTCCTTTCATAACTGCCAAAATTGGGAAGGATCTCTATCATAATTAGTCATCACTACCTAGGGACTATAACAGATGAAGAAACTAATGAAATACAGCCACGTACCTTAGTGCATTAAATGCGGACTGCGCATGAGTCACGTTAGTCTTAGAGATCTAGTTTTGTTAAGATTCATTTCTTGTTAGAAAAGAATTTTTTGCATGATTGACTCCTACCAAAAGATTACCACTTAACAGGCATTCGTCGTCAAATCACCCGACAAGTGGAGGGACTGACTGTGTGGATAGAATTTACCCTCTCCACATAGCGTGCCAGAAAGTCCCACGTGGCGAGAGAGATCAAGAGATTTAGACAGAAAACAGGACCCACTATCGAGTTAGGTAAGCCCTCCTGCTTTGGGGATGACAATCATCGGTAGGTGAAGCTTTCGAAAAATGGGTGTGCTTATCCGGAGACCCAGTCAACCGCACCTATGGATTGTGGATATCGGACGTTATGTTGAAACAATTACCACTATCAAAGATTTCACTCTACACTACCTAACTCCCTAGCGTGCTAGCCCAAAACTCAAAACAACATTACTCCCTTTACTACTATAAAGGTCATCCTAACGCTCCACGAGGGACCATCAGAAAAGAAAAAAATAACTCTCTTCACACAAAGCACCATCTTGTATTAGAATCTTTTTTTAATAGCTTTGTAACTCAATAACTCATGCTATCGGAATTGTTTGGAGATTGAAAATCAAGCAGAATTTTCTCTACATTATTATTATGTTCAATCTCCATTCCTTTTTTATTTATTATTGTTTATTATTTTCTTCTATCTTGAATCAAATAAATTGCTAGTGGCCTTGAAAAATATAGATTCAATTGTTTATTCTCAAAACCAGTTTTAGGGTCAAACAATTTATGATTTTGAGAAGTGTATGCAAGTTCCAGATATGCATTTATACAAGACCCTATTTTTGAACCACATATTAAAATATTAGAGAGCTTTTACAATTTGGGAACACTTCTCAAAAATTATAAATCCAAATCAAGCATGCCATTAAAAATTATAAAAATAAAAATAGTTATGAATGAATTAATTTCATTGCTCTATATTTAGGTTTCCAACATTCTACAATAAAATATGGTATTTAACCAAAAGAAGTCTACAAAAAATACATTGATCAGTAGGGTCTTTAATAGGATTTTTTTCTTCTAGTGATAGTTTCACTAAAAGTACTTGAAAATGATCCAGAGTTAACTACATAAAATACCATGAACCTTGTAATCTAATAACAGAAAGATCATTAAGTTAAAAAAATTTAAGGAAAACAATTAATGAATATTAAAGAATATCAATTTGGAAAAAGAAAAATAATCAAAGAAGGCTAGTTGGAACTCATTAAAATATATGTTCGTCTTTTTCTATTAAAATAGATTTTCAACTTAAAAAATGTTCCCTAACCCAAATAAATTCTCCTAAATTGAGACTTGCTCCATTGTATTAAAAATCATATTTGTTCAAAACTCAACTCCGATTCAAAACATAGTTCAAGCTCATATTTGTTCACAAAATCAAATTTCTAGCAATGAAACTCACTCAAAATCAACAAAACAATATATTTCCCGGCCCCTCCATACGGCTAGGGAAGTGACTGGCAGCTAAATCATGTACTAACTTTAAATAGAGACTAAACCGAGTAATATTTTGACCATTTGGTTAATATGAGAGATAAACAAAGGTTTACCTATCCCTACTTCTATATAGATAGTTAATCTCACCATTGTAGTACAAAATTTATTTGGAAAAGGATCAAATTTATCTATGTACTATTAGAAATAATTTACATTTATCCTCGGTTATACTTTTTTGTCTAAAGTTACCTCTACCATTAGCAAAGTAATTAAAAATACCTTTATCTCTAACAAAAATCTACCATTGCAAAACAAATTCCCACATGGTCTGATTGTAACGATCTGACCAGTCGTTTCATGAGTTACAGTCTCGTTTCCACCATTTATGCTTCCTTGTGTGTTGTTCATTTGTATTTCATCATATCGTGTTGGTTGTGTGGTGTT
The DNA here is from genome assembly GCF_000715075.1 of Nicotiana tabacum. Classification (NCBI taxonomy): domain Eukaryota; kingdom Viridiplantae; phylum Streptophyta; class Magnoliopsida; order Solanales; family Solanaceae; genus Nicotiana; species Nicotiana tabacum. Next base: position 79,354,742 of record NC_134090.1, read on the forward strand.
CAGAGTGTTCTTAGAGTGGAATGAGACGCTTAGTCTCTTATTTGGAAGCTTAAGTTGGAAAAGTCAACTGGATGTTGACTTATGTGTAGAAGGTCTCGAATGTGAATTATAATAGTTCTGATAGCTTTGTTAGGTGATTTTGGACTCAGTAGCATGTTCGGAATGTAATTTGGAGGTCTGTGGTAGATTTAGGCTTGAAATGGTGAAATTGGAAATTTAGCGTTTTTCGGTCGGCAGTGGAAATCTTGATATCGGGGTCGGAATGGAATTTTGCAGATGGAAGTAGGTTCGTTGTGTCATTTGTGGCATGTGTACAAAACTTCGGGCCATTCGGACGAGGTTTGATAGGTTTTGGCATCGTTTGCGAAATTCGGAAGTTGGAAATCCTTAGGCTTGAATCCGAGGGTGATTTGGTGTTTCAATATTGTTTTGAGTGTTCCGAAGGTTGGTATAGGTTTGAATGATGATATGTGACTTTTAGGTATGTTTGTTTGAGGTCCCGAGGGCCTCGGGATGGATTTGAGTGGTTGACGAGAAGTTTGGCTTTGAGTTGTTGCTGCAGATCTTGCTACTTCTGTCATTTCTGCACCTGCGGATTGGGAACCGCAGGTGCAAGGTCGCAGGTGCGAGAAGAAGGCCGCAGATGTGGAAAATTTGGAAGTGAGGCAAAACCGCAGGTGCACACTAAGGACCGCAGGTGAAGGTGCACGACCGCAGAAGCGGAATTTTGAGGTTAAGTGGAAATCGCACCTGCTATGGATTTTCTGTAGGTGCGGCATCACAAAAGCGACATAGGGACCGCAGATGCAGAAAGCGCTGGGCAGAAATTTTAAAAGGTCCCCTTCGCAAATTTTGATTCTTCACAATTTCAACTCGATTTTTTGGAGCTTTGGGGGGGGGGGGGTTTGAAGAGGGAATCAAGGGGAAACTCGTTGAGGTAAGATTTTTGAACTTAATACTCGATTCTATGGTGATTTTTAGTAGATTAAGCTTGGAATTTGTGGGATTTAAGGGTGAAAATTGGAGAAATTAGGGCTTGGAACTTGAGAGTTAAAATTGGGTGATTAAGAGGACAAACGAAGTTATATTTTGGTAATTTGGTATGTATAGACTCGTGAGAGGATAAGGATTCTAGTGTTGTAATTTTTATCGGATTTCAAGATGCGGGCCTAAGGTTCGAGTTTGGCCAATTTCGGGAATTTTGATTTAATTTGTTAATTCTTGCGTGGGCTTTGCTCCTTTAGCATTTATTGATGATATGATTCTGATTTTTGGATAGATTCGGGGCAATTTGAGGCCGAGTCGAGCGGCAAGGGCATTGAGGTGTAGATTTTCGTCCGGTTTGAGGTAAGTAACGATTGTAAATCTAGATATGAGGGTATGAAACCCCAGAATTTCATACTATTTTGATAAATGAGGTGACGTACATGCTAGGTGACGGGCGTGTGGGCGTGCACCAGCAGGGATTGTTACTTGGTCTGTCCCATGACAACTGTAGAGTTACATATTTTGATAAACTTTATATGATATCTGTATGATTTAGAAATGATTTTGTTAAATTGGGTTGAACGCCATGTTTGGGGCCTTGTACCGTACTGTTTGGACCCCCAGGGGCATTTTTACTATTATCCTCACATTGGTTTGATAGAAAACATTATCCTCAGTCATGGTTTATACCTGTTTATTGTTTAATCTTGTTCATCACTCTATTTTAAAATATGAAAGTGTTTTGGGTTTAGTTCCCTAAGTTTATACTAAAATGCCTGAGTGGCTTGTGAGGTTGATGAGTGAGTGAGGCCGAGGGCCGGATCATGAGGATATTTAGGGATCGGGCTACATGCTGCAGTGTTATATATATGTATATGTGGATCGGGTTGTACACCGCATCGATGTGTTGAGTGGGGCTGCACGCCGCAGTGATATAGCGTTTGGGTTGTAGGAGCCCCTCCGGAATCTGCACACCCCCAGTGAGCGCAGTCGATTATGTATTTATAGATCGGGTTGCACGCCGCAGCGGTTATTATAAGGTACCTATTAAGTGTTAGTGCTAAGTGTGAGTATTGATTGATGAGAGTTGAGTCACGTATGATTGAGAGGTTGCCCGAGGGGCTATATATATATATATATGAGTGATACTTTGCCCGAGGGGATTGTTTTATGAAATTACTATTTTCACTTTTCTTTTATACTGAGCCTCTATTGAAAATGTTGAACAAATGTTTTAAACAACTTTCATTGAAACTGGAGTTTTTACGAGATATTCGGAATTTAATTACTGATTTGACTTTGTTATTCTGGCTGAGATTTTTATGTTAAGAGATGTATATGATTTTAAATGTTCGTCACTGCACTCAGCCTTTATTTATAATTGTTACTTACTGAGTTGGCGTATTCACGCTACTCCCTGCACCTTATGTGTAGATCCAAGAGCTAGGGCATCCGAGTGAGAGCTGATCTTTTCCTTCAGAGCATTTCTGGAGTTAGCAAGGTAGTTGCACGGCGTCCGCAGTCTCGCCTTCCTCCTTCCTATCTTTTAGTATTGGCATTTATCATACTCATCTTGTATTGAGTAGACAGTATCAGGTTATATTTTAGTAGCTCATGACTAGTGATTCCGGGATCGGGCAATGTTTGATGTTTTGCATATTTACTCGCTTGTTTTGAAATGTTTAAACGAAAGATTTGTGGTAATATCTGATTAGTAAATGAATTCGGAAAAAACCTATTTATGTTATAAATGTCGAATCGGCTAGCCTAGTACTACGATAGGCACCATCACGGCCGGGGTGGTTTGGGTCGCAACAAGTTGGTATCAGATCCTATGTTACATAAATCTCACCAGACATAAGCAGGTTTAGTAGAGTCTTGCGGATCGGTACGGAGACGTCTGTACTTATCTTCGAGAGGCTGCAGAACCTTTAGGAAAAACTTCACATTCTTGAAGTCTTGTCGTGCGAATTTATTGATTCTGGTAACTAAACTTTTGTTATTCTATTCTCTCACAGATGGTGAGGACACGTGCTACCGGTCAGGACGCACGACCACCAGTACCACTAGTTAGAGCCAATAGAGGCTGAGGTCACGATCGAGGCTATGGTAGGTGCAGGGGTGTAGCCCGCACAGTAGCTAGGGCAGCACCTGCAGATCTACCAGCCGCCCTAGTTCATGATTAGGTCCCAGTTGCGGATGCTCCAACAGGACTAGCTCAGGCACCGGCTGTGCCAATTGTTATTCCAGGCCTTCAAGAGGCCCTAGCCCACATTCTATTAGTGTACACCGGCCTGGCTCAGGCGGTCTCAGTTACTACGGTAGCAACAACTTCTCAGACCAGGAGAGGCACCTAGACTCCCGCTGCTCGCACACCTGAGTAGGTTGTGTAGGGACTTCAGACACCGGGGGCACCACCAGCCCAGCTGGTTGCACCTGCTCAGGATTATGTGGTTCCAGTCATGCCTGATGACGGGCAGCATAGATTGGAGAGGTTTGGTAGACTTCAGTCTCTGACTTTCAGTGATGCATAGGGCGAGGATGCCTAGGGTTTCTTGGACAAGTGTTAGAGGATGCTTTGGACCGCAGGTATTTTAGAGACCAGTGGGGTCTCGTTCACTACTTTCTAGTTTTCAGGAGCTGCCTTTACTTGGTGGGAGGCTTATGAGAGGCGTAGGCCTGTTGGTGTAGTGCCCCTTACTTGGCAGCAGTTCTCTGCTCTCTTTTTGGAGAAGTATGTGCCACAGTCTCGCGGGGGAGCTGCGCAGGCAGTTCGAGCAGTTGCATCAGGATGAGATGAGGTTTTCAGAGCTAGCTCGTCATGATGTTTGGTTGGTTCCTACGGGTAGAGAGAGGATTAGGAGGTTCGTGGATGGCCTCACATATCAGCTTTGGATTCTCATGGCCAGAGAGAGGGTATCAGGTGCTACTTTTGAGCAGGTTGTTGTTATTGCCTGAGAGATTCAGTCAGTTCATTGCCAGGAGTGAGATGAGAGGGAGGCCAAGAGGTTTCGGGGATCTGGTAGTTTTGGTGGTGTTCCTTCGAGAGTCCAGTTTCAGCACGGCAGAGGTCGTCCAATCAGACATGCTCAGTCAGCTCGCCCAGTTCATGGTGGGGCATCATCGGGCCATGGTTCCCACAGTTCTCATGAGTGGCCATTCATCACTTAGTGCCCTTCCAGCCTAGAGTTCGTCCCGTGCTCCATCAGTTTAGGGCTCTTCCATGCCAGGTTCTTCTACTAGTCATCTCGGTGCTAGGGGTTCCCTTCAGTCCCCGTCCCTCGTACTAGGGAGTTGTTATGAGTTTGGAGAGTTTGGGCATATGAGGAGATAGTGTCCTCGTCTTCTTGGGGGTCCATATCAGCAGAGGAGTCAGTCCTCGACTTCAACTCCAGTTACCTCACCACCCGCCCAGGCAGCTAGGGGTGGGGTCAGTCAGCTAGGGGTCACCCCAGGGGGGGAGGTCGATCAGGTGGTGGTCAGGCATGTTTCTATGCACTCCCAGCCAGACCAGATGTTATTGCTTTAGATACTGTGATTACAGGTATTATCTTAGTTTGCCACAGAGATGCCTCTGTGTTATTTGATCCTGGTTCCACTTTTTCATATGTGTCATCATATTTTGCTCGTTATTTGGATATGCCCCGTGAGTCTCTTGTTTTATCTGTTCGTATATCTACTCTGTGGGCGATACTAGTGTTGTGGATCGCATATATCGATCGTGTGTGGTGGCTATTTGGGGTTTGGATACCCGAGTGGACCTTCTATTGCTTTGTATGGTGGATTTTGATGTGATATTGGGCATGGATTAGTTATCTCTATGTCGTGCTATTTTGGACTGTCATGCTAAGATAGTGACGTTGGCTATGCCGGGTGTGCCACGAATTGAGTGGCGAGGTTCGACTGATATTGTTCCCAGTTGGGAGATTTCATTTTTGAAGGCCTAGTAGATGGTTGGGAAGGGTTGTCTTTCTTATTTGGACTTTGTGAGGAATGTTAGTGCAGAGACTCCTACCATTGATTCAGTCTCGATGGTGAGGGACTTTCTAGATGTGTTTTCTGCAGACCTGTCGGGCATGCCACCGGACAGGGATATTGACTTCAGTATTGATTTGGTGCTGGGTACTCAGCCCATTTCTATTCCACCATATCGTATGGCACCGGCGGAGTTAAAGGAGTTAAAGGAACAGCTTCAAGAACTCCTTGATAAGGGGTTGATTCAGTCTAGTATGTCGCCTTAGGGTGCGGCTATTCTAATTGTGAAGAAGAAGGATGGCACAATGAGATGTGCATTGATTACAGGCAGTTGAACAAAGTCACAATCAGGAACAAGTATCATTTGCCTTGTATTGATGATTTATTTGACCAGTTTCAGGGAGCGAGGGTGTTCTCCAATATTGATCTCATGTCGGGGTATCACCAGTTAAAGATCAGGGACTCGGATATTCTTAAGATGGCTTTTAGGACCCAATATGGTCATTATAAGTTCCTTGTGATATCTTTTGGGCTGACCAATGCCCCAGCAATGTTCATGCATTTGATGAACAACGTGTTTTGGGCTTATCTTGACTCATTTGTTATTGTATTCATTGATGATATTTTGATGTACTCGCGTAGTTAGGAGGAGCACGTTGAGCATTTGAGAGTTGTATTGCAATGTTTGAGGAAGGAGAAGCTTTATGCAAAGTTCTCTAAGTGTAAGTTTTGGCTCAGTTAAGTGGCTTTCTTGGGGCACGTAGTGTCTAGTGAGGGTATTCAAGTTGATCCGAAGAAGATAGAGGCAGTCCAAAGTTGGCCCAGACTGTCTTTAGCCACAGAGATTCGCAGATTTCTTGGTTTGGCGGGTTATTACCGTCGGTTTGTTCAGGGATTTTCATCTATAGCATCACCCTTGACCAAATTGACCCAAAAGGGTGCTCCTTTCAGGTGGTCGGACAAGTGTAAGGCAAGTTTTCAGTAGCTCAAGACCTTCTTGACCACAGCTCCAGTGTTGGTGTTGTCATCAGCTTCAGGTTCATATATGGTATATTGTGATGCTTCTAGAGTTGGTATTGGGTGTGTGTTGATGCAGGAGGGTAGAGTGATTGCTTATGCTTCTTGTCAATTGAAGCCTCATGATAAGAACTACCCTGTTCATGATTTGGAGTTGGCTGCCATTGTTCACGCATTGACATTATCTCTATGGTGTGTCTTGTGAGGTGTTTATTGATCATCATAGCCTCTAGCACTTGTTCAAGCAAAAGGATCTCAATTTGAGGCAGCGGGGATGGTTGGAGCTACTAAAGGATTATGATATCACTATCTTGTACTATCTGGGGAAGGCCAATATAGTGGTCGATGCCTTGAGTAAGAAGGCGGTGAGTATGGGTAGTTTGGTGTACATTCCTGTTATGGAGAGACCTCTTGCAGTTGATGTTCAGGCCTTAGCTAATCGGTTCGTGAGGTTGGATATTTTGGAGCCCAATCGGATCTTAGCTTGTGTGGTTTCTTGGTCTTCCTTGTTCGATCGCATCAGAGAAGGCCAGTATGATGATCCTCATTTGCTTGTCCTCAAGGACAGAGTTCAGCACGACGATACCAGAGATGTGACTATTGGTGATGATGGGGTATTGAGGATGCAGAGCCGGATCGTGAGGATAGTTAGGGATAGGGCTGCACATCGCAGCATTATATATATGTATATGTGGATCGGGCTGGACATCGCAGCGATATGTTAGGTCGGCTGCATGCCGCAGCAGTTATTATAAGGTACCTATTGAGCATGAGTGTTGATTGATGAGAGTTGAGTCAGGAGTGACTGAGAGCCTTTCCCGAGGGGCTATATATATATGAGTGATACTTTGCCCGAGGGACTTATTTTTATGAAATTACTGTTTTCACTCTTCTTTTATACTGAGCCTCTATTGAAAATGTTGAACAAATGTTTTAAACAACTTTCATTGAAACTGAAGTTTTTACGAGATATTCGGAATTTAATTACTGATTTGACTTTGTTATTCCGACTGAGATTTTTTTGTTCGTCACACCTCCTCTTTACCACACCCCGCGAAGGGTGTAGACACAAGGGAGTTTTTCCAATTAAAGGACAATCGAAACGGGATTATTTTATTGATTCAGAGTCACCACTTGCGGGATTTATGGTGTCCCAAGTCAACGGTTGAATCCCGAATCGAGGAAAATATGACTCTGTTTAACAGTCCGCGAACCAGAAATTCGGATAAGGAATTCTGTTAACCCGGGAGAAGGTGTTAGGCATCCCGAGTTCCGTGGTTCTAGCACGGTCACTCAACTGTTATACTCGGTTTAATTATTTGATTTTAAAATACTTTTAAACCTATATGCATTTTACTTTAACCACTTTTATTTAATTATTAAAGAAGATTGAACGTCGTTTAAAACATATCTTTGGATCGCGCCATATGAAATGCACCCGCAATCCTAAACATATTTTATTCAACGTTTTGGGATTTGATTTGGGTCACATGAAATGCACACCCGAGTTTAGGAAGGTAATATTATTAAACTAACGTGCCTAGAACAATATTGCGTTTGCAATTTGCGAGGGCCATGGAATTTAGCTAAACGGCACGCCTCGAATTATAAGGATTTTTTTTTAAAAAGAAATAATTAAATGAGGGCAGCGCATTTGAGATTTTATTTAGCGCGGTGCACCTCAATTCCAATTCTAAAAGGTAATTCGAATTAAACTTTGGAGGGCCATAAACTACTTATATTATCCAATATGGCTCACCTCGTAATGTAACTAGTGAGAATTCAATTAATTAGAGGACAGAATTATCAACACTTTTAAGACTAAAATTTCGGAAGACATGTTTCTCGGAAGACCTGCGAGTGGAATTAAAGAGCATTGGGTTCGGAAGACTGGCCCTACTACCAAAAGACCTGGCCTGCCCTGATACAGGCCCAACGCAAACCCAAGTTGTAGAGAATGGACATCGATAGATGCGGGACTCCAGATCGAGTCTCTATGCAGGCAAAACATCAGAATTATCTGAATTAATGGCCCTGATCTCATTAACTGGGCCATCGCTAGGCCCAAGTTCACACTCGCCCTTTGTGCACAGTGGATTGACTGTAAAGAATTCAAGATACTACATGAAACATAAGATGGAATTGACCTCCCACTTCTGAATCTCAATTATTCAAGCCTGAGATGACCAACCATTCTCAGCAAAAATGCTCAATATACAATTAACTGCTTGCACTTCAATTAAGCAACTCGGTGAAACATGAAATGAAACTAACCCTTTTATTCCTGAATTTTAACTATCAACTAATCATTATGAGTTGGCAAACAACAAATCTAACTCAAACATGTTCACAATCAACACCAAGATAGACTAATCTTCTGAGCTTTAGCCCATTAGCTGAACATTCTGAATTGAAACAGCTAATCTAAACTAAGCATGCTCACAACTAGTAGCAAAATGAACTGACACCTGCTTCTATTATTAGAATACTCTGGACCAATTCTTCCCCTTTAAACACAATCCTAACACCCGCGAAATCCAATGAATACATTCTGCCAAACTAATATATAAGTACATGATCAAACTAACACAATTAACATGTTATCAAAGCTTAAGTGAGTTATTTAGCAAACAAATCTCAACACCATTTATATCACACGATTCCCCAAGAATGCATCTGTCCTGAATTTAACTCGGTTAACAGGTTATTTCCAAGTCTTATAACAGTCCCAAATCTAATACAACTCAACGAATTCAAATATTCATAATAAAAACTACCTAGCATACACCAAGAATCAAGTAACGAAAACAGACATTATATAGAACTACCGCAGATAGACTATTATCATTTCTTAACTTCATTTTTCATTTCCCTCTTCAAATTGGACTTCACATTGGGTAAAGTTCAAAAAAATATACCTGTAAATGGACAAAGAAAAATAGGTAATGAGCAGTACGCTGCAGCAGAGATATCAAATAGGAAGCAGCACCACAGAATCAGCTAAACCCAGATTTGAACAGTCAAGATAGTGAAATCAACTTCAGGCATTCAGTAGCATAGTAAACCCAACCACAAGCTTGAACCAGAATTTTCCAAAATCGCAATTCTAATCCATTTCTACCCTCAGATGAATCAAAGTTGCTTGGAAATTGAAAGATTCAAAAATCACTGAAAATAATTCAATGGAACAGTAAAAATCAGCCGTTTGTATTTTCTGGATTTTTTCTCTCTTTTCAGTCTCTTAGGTCTCTTCCCTCTGCCTTTCAATGCAAGAAATATTGCCTTTATAGGCAAGAAAGTAGGGCAACCTAACTAATCAACAGATTTGTACTTCGACCCTTTTTGAATTTCCATTTTAGCTTAGACACCCCTAGTTTTAATTCAGTTTTTGCAAAGTAGTCCCCTCCCCAGCTTCCTAGAAGCTTCCCAAACAGTTACACAAAGATTCCCCTAAGAAGACTACCCAAATTACCCCCCTATGACCCTGTTGTTACCCTTCTAACCAAACAGAGCCTGGGTCCAATTGACCCAAGTTAATGGGTCCAAATAAACCCAATCCAGTTCCTTTTGGGTTCAATTTTTAGGTATCAATTGAAATCAGTCAAAGACTCAACATTCTAAAAAGAATCTGACCTAAAATTAACCAAGAGAAAGAGACACGGGAACTTTTAAATCAAAGCCCAAAACCCAAAAGAGAAAAAGAAAATGATTTACCCCATTCTAAACAAACAACCAGATAATTATGTTGACTAACAAACGGGTCGTGCATGCATAACAACAGACATGCTATGAAGAAGTAGAAACACAAACACAGAAACAAGATGAAGCAGGACGACTTTAAAAGGCAGAAAAATACAAGAGAAGAGCCAACAGAAATGTAAAGATACCTAACGGACTGGCCAAGCCTTGCAGCTCTTCCTCAAACCCTCGATTTCGACTGAAAAGGGCCTCAATCACATGTTCTCGGATGAAAATACATGACCAAGGTCCGTTTTGGTCTTAATCAACACCAGATCTGCCGATTTTGGAGTTTGACATTTTTAGGTCTCATTTTCAACTTAAGATTCGACGAGTTCGGGGCATGTTCGAGAGAAATTGGTCCGGGATTTAGAAAGAGGGGAGTGAGGGGGTCATGGGGTGTTGTTTTGGTGGTGAACGGAGGTGGCGCCGCCACCGGAGGCCGGGAATTTAGGGGCGGCTCAGCTAGGGTTTCGGGGTATTTTGGTGGGGGTGTTGAGCAGAAGGGTTCTGAGGGGGGGACAGATTTCAGACACTTAAATACTCCCGGGGCTTCAGTTCTGAGCCGTTCGATCAAGGGGAGATCAACGGCTCAGATCAATACTGATCGAAATGACGTCGTTTCGTTTGGGGAAGGGGAAGCCGGACCGGGTTAGGGCGGTTTGGGCCAGGTATTGGGTAGTTTCATTTGGGCTGGGGAAATTTGGATTGATTTTGGCCCATATTTAGATCTTCTCATTTCTTTCTTTTTCTTTTTCAATTTCACAATTCTTTTTTCTTTTTCCAAAATTAAAATAAATCCTAACTTAATTAATATTAATTTTTAACTAAATTAACCTACCCAATTAGATTAATCACTCATCATGGTATTTACAATAATTAATTAAATCCTAAATTTAAAGAAAAATTACACAATTCAAAATTAAAAGTAAAAATGCAAAATGAATTCTTTTTGTGATTTTCATTTTTATAAAACAAACTAATTTGCTAATTAATCTAAAAATATAAAATTAAATCCTAAATGCAGATGCAACATATTTTTTGTATTTTTCATGAATTAAATAAAATAAACGTGCACAGACAAATGCAAATAATTAATAGAAAATGCCACGAAATCCAACAAAATTGCAAACACTGAAAGAAATTATTTTGTTTTGAATTTGTTGGAGTAATTCATATAGGGCAAAAATCACGTGCTCACAGCTGCCCCTCTTTGCCCGGAAACACGAAGAGTTTTCGTGCAAAGATAAGTGAGCGGATACGAGCGATTTTTGCCCGTTTGAATACTCCGTGGGAAGCATCTTTGAAAGATTTGACCGCACCCTGCTTCCGAGGTTGCCTACATATCCTTGGCTAAAAAGGAATCAGGTCAGTGTAGTTTAGGAATGTCTGGTAGCTGGGACTACTATGGAGCTGTGATTTCGTTGTTGTTGCTGCTGCTACTGCTTACTGAACCCCCTTATTACACCATGACAAAATGAAAAGAAGCTAGACTATACTATAATCTATGCATTACAAAATCCTATCTATATCTTCAAACTTGCTATTGTGGTTCTTGTTACCTTGTTGACTGGTATTCTCCTGGTGGAATCCCCTTGTTGTCGCCTTGAATTGTAATCTGAGATGTCTTCCCCTTCTTCAGGTGGGTGCCTGACCGCTGAACTTGATACGTATTCCCATGCTATCCAGACGGGCTCCTGACTTCAAAATGTGAATGTATTCCCATGCTATCCAGGCGGGCTCCTAACTTTAACAAAAAAAATAGACAAAAACAAAGAAATTTTCTGCCCCCAGTTTGGGTATGTGGGCCCATGTGTGAGTGTAAAACGAATCACGTTACCAAATATCAACAAGAACTTGAAAGCTAAAACTTGAATTTTACTCCATTATTCTCCAGGTGGGCTCCTGATTGCTGACTGGAAATGTGTTCCCTACTCTCCAGGCGGGCTCCTGACTGCCGACTTGAAATGTATTCCCTGCTCTCCAGGCGGGCTCCTGACTGCTGCATTTGAAAGTATTCCCTGCTCTTTAGGCGGGCTCCTGACTTCAACTTGAAATGTATTCCCTTGTTCTCCAGGCGGGCTCCTGACTTCAAAATAGACAAAACAAGAATTTGAAAGCTAAATTTAAATTGTACTCCCTTATTCTCCAAGCGGGCTCCTGACTGCTGACTTGAAATGTATTCCCTTGTTCTCCAGGCGGGCTCTTGACTTCAAAATAAACAAAGCAAAGAATTTGAAAACTAAAACTTAAATTGTACTCCCTTGTTCTCCAGGCGGGCTCCTGACTGCTGCGCTTGAAAGTATTCCCTGCTCTCCATGCAGGCTCCTGACTTCAACTTGAAATGTATTCCCTATAGCAGAACTTACGCTAAATGTTGTTATCTAATTGAAATCTTAAACTAAGTCCCATTATTCATGAGGGTCATGGAAACTCCTAATTGAATCATATCTCGAACATGCAAACTTCTAAGCCAACTTATATTCCTTTGGGATGCATTCATGCTAAATTATGTTATTTCTGAACATTTAAACTAGGTCCCATTTTCCAGGAGGGTCCTGAAAGTTTACGGTCAAACTTGTTTTGGTGCTTGCTCTTTTCCCCTACGGAGCGTTTCTCCGAATCAAATGAATTTTCTGTCCCTATTTCAATCAAAGAAAATTTTGTCAGTTTAAAGTGGTGGTTAGCTGATGGCATTCTTGCTGAAGATCTTTCTGCTGCAATGTTTTGTTCTGACTGGCTTCTCCGAACTGGCCCTAAACCGCTTTGACTTTCTGACTGACTTTCAAACCCCATGACCTTTGACGAGCCGAGTGTTCTATACCCATGCTATTGTTTTACCTCTGAACTTTTTATTTGAACCTTTGCATCTCCCATGACATTACCAATCCATTCCACCGATGAAACTTCCAGTGATTCCTTGTACCCCTCTCTTACATCATGTTATCCTTAGTATGCTATGACTACTCTGTGCTTTGCAATTTTGGAAGTTAGTAGTGAGCTTTGAAATCCTTTTCACTTGATTTGAACAAGACTGACATTAAAACATCTTTAGATAAATACTCAAAAGAAAATGAAATGCAATGACTTTGCGGGTTAAGGATAAGAAGAATCCAAAACCAGATGACTGCTACAAAAGGAAAAAGAAAAAGAAACTTATCTGAGTGGAATAGCTGGTACCAATGATCATGACATGCATTTCGGATTAATCGGCCCAATCTGTCCAACCAATCAACTTTCAGTTGTCGTACTTCGTTGCCCCAGAATTTCCATGACCCGATTACTTTACCCAAACCTTGACCTTGTTCATCCTGCGGCGCCTTGAAAGGTTTTCACCAGCAGACCTCTTTCATTTGTTCATCTCTCAACTCACTTTCGCCTTACGGTGCCCGTGAGGGTTTTCACCAATAAGACTCTCTCATTTTAATTTCTCTCAACTCTCATCGCCTTACGGTGCCCGTGAGGGTTTTAACCAATAAGACTCTCTCATTTTATTTCCCTCCTTGCTTGAACCAGAGTGTTGCCCCCGACAGGAATTACCTTTTACCTGCTTAACTTGGCATTTCTCAAAGACTGATCAGAAGGTCTTTCTTTGGATTGTAATGTGGGCTTTTAGACAGGGCTAGGAAGAAAAGGTATAAAAGGCTCAAAACAATTCAAATGGGTTAGAATTACAACTTTCGGAATCAGGTTTCCCATAACAACCACGACTTCTACCCCAGTTTCTTGCTTAGGGACTTTTGGATTTTTGTTTCGATGAGACCGAACCGCGAGGCTGCCTACGTATCCTTAAAAGGAATCAGGTCAAACATAGTTCATGTCATAGAAATTACTTTGTTGTTGTTTTTTTTCTTCTTTCTTCTTCTCTTCTTTTTTCTCTTTTGCTTCTGTTGTTCTTCTCTTTTTTCTTCTTTTTCCTCCTTTTTTTCTTTTTTCTTTTCTTTTTGCTTTTCTTTTCTTTTCTTTCTCTTTCTTCTCTCTTTTCATTTTTCTTTTCCCTTTTCCTTTCTTGTTCATTCTTTCTTTTCTCTTCACTTACTTATCCTTTGCACTTGCGTTTCTGAATTGTGTTGTTGGCCCCGAAAGAGGGGTATGAAAGAAAATAAATAAGGCTCAAAAGGGGGTAACAAAGGATAAAGTATTTAGATAGTAGAACAAAATCCCTTCGTTATTTCAATCTTCAAAATATGCCAAATACAAACAAGTATAATCAAAGGAAGAAATCATACATAGTATCTTTTGACTGCATCAGAATTGATAGCCATTTCTACACATTTTCCTTCTACATCTATCAAATACAATGCGCTATTGGACAATACTCTGGATACAACAAATGGCCCCTGCCACGTTGGGGCGAATTTTCCTTTTGCTTCAGCCTGATGAGGCAAAATACGTCTCAACACTAACTGACCCACTTCAAACTTCTGTGGACGTACCTTCTTGTTATATGCCCTCGCCATTCTCTGTTGGTACAATTGGTCGTGACACACTGCTGCCAATATCTTTTCATCAATCAAACTTAATTGTTCCAAGCGGGTTTTGACTCATTCAAAGTCATCAATTTCTACCTCAGCGACAATCCGAAGGGATGGGATTTCAATTTCTGCGGGTATCACCACCTCTGTGCCATACAACAACAAATAAGGAGTGGCCCCTATTGAAGTACAGACAGTAGTGCGATAACCCAGCAATGCAAACGGCAACTTTTCATGCCACTGTCTAGAACCTTCCACCATTTTTCGAAGTATCTTCATATTCTTGTTGGCTGCCTCGACTGCTCCATTTGCCTTAGGGCGATATGGGGTGGAATTGCGATGTATAATCTTAAATTGCTGACATGTCTCCAGCATCAGATGACTGTTGAGATTAGCGCCATTGTCCGTGATGATTACATTCGGAATCCCAAACCGACAGATGATATTTGAATGCACAAAGTCGACCACTGCTTTCTTGGTCACATATTTGAACGTTTTCGCTTCAACCCACTTGGTGAAGTAATCAATGGCTACCAGAATAAACATGTGTCTATTTGACGCTGCTGGCTCGATTGGCCCAATGACATCCATGCCCCAAGCAACAAAAGGTCATGGTGCAGACATTGTATGTAATTCAGATGGTGGAGAATGAATCAAAGCTCCATGCACTTGGTACTGATGACATTTACACACAAAACTGATGCAATCCCGCTCCATAGTGAGCCAGTAATAACCTACTCGGAGAATCTTCTTTGCCAGAACGTACCCACTCATATGCGGTCCACAAACCCCGGAGTGTACCTCAGTCGTGATTGTTGTGGCATGTCTTGCATCTATGCATCTTAGCAATCCCAGATCTGGAGTTCTTTTGTACAATACCCCTCCACTGAAGAAAAATCCACTCGCCAATCGCCGAATTGTTCTTTTCTGATCACCTATGGCCTGTACCGGATATACCCTCATCCGGAGGTATTCTTTGATATCGTGGAACCATGGATCCCCATCAAGTTCTTCTTTTACCATATTACAGTAAGCATGCTGATCACGAACCTGAATCTGCAAAGGGTCCACATAAGCCTTATCTGGATGCTGTAACATTGATGCCAGAGTAGCCAAAGCATCGGCGACTTCATTATGGATCCTTGGGATATGCCTGAATTCTATTGACTGAAATCGATGACAAAGATCATGCAAACATTGTCTGTACGATATGAGTTTCAAATCCCATGATTCCCATTCTCCCTGAATCTGGTACACCAAGAGGTCAGAGTCACCCAAGACCAAGACTTCCTGGACACCCATATCCACAGCTAACCTCAAAACCAGAATACATGCCTCGTACTCAGCCATGTTGTTGGTACAGTAAAAACGAAGCTGAGCCGTAACAGGGTAGTGCTGCCCTATTTCAGAAATAAGTACTGCTCCTATCCCCACGTCTTTCATGTTTGCAGCCCCATCAAAGAAAAGTTTCCATTCAGGCTTCTCGACTTGTTCCAACTCATCAATGTGCATCACCTCTTCATCAGGGAAATAAGTTTTCAAAGGTTCATAATCTTCATCAACCGGGTTCTCGGCCAAATGGTCTGCCAAGGCCTGTGCTTTCATTGCAGTTCGAGTCACGTAGACAATGTCAAACTTTGTGAGCAGGATCTGCCACTTTGCAAGTCTTCCTGTGGGCATAGGCTTCTGGAAGATATACTTCAATGGATCCAAGCGAGATATGAGATAGGTAGTGTAAGATGACAAATAATGTTTCAGCTTCTGCGCCACCCAGGTTAGGGCACAACATGTCCTCTCAAGATGAGTGTACTTGACCTCGTACGGTGTGAATTTCTTGCTGAGATAATATATGGCCTACTCCTTCCTGCTAGTGATGTCATGTTGACCCAATACGCAACCGAGTGAATTGTCCAAAACCGTCAAATATAGAATCAAAGGTCGCTCTGGTTCTGGCGGGACCAACACGGGTGGATTTGACAAATACCCCTTTATCTTATCAAACGCCTCCTGACATTCATCTGTCCACTTGACCGCAACGTTTTTCTTTAACAGCTTGAAGATAGGCTCACAAGTTGTTGTGAGATGAGTGATGAACCTGCTGATATAATTCAATATCCCCAACAAACTCATCACCTTGGTCTTGTTCTTCAGAGGTGGCAATTCCTGGATGGCCTTGATTTTCGATGGGTCCAATTCAATGCCCCGACGGCTGACTACGAACCCCAACAACTTTCCAGACGGCACCCCAAAAGCATATTTTGCAGGATTAAGCTTGAGATTGTACCTGCAAAGCCTTCGGAAGAACTTCTTCAAATCCCTGACATGGTCAGACTGCTTTCTAGACTTCACGATCATATCATCCACGTACACCTCGATTTCCTGGTGTATCATATCATGGAATATTATTGCCATTGCCCTCATGTAGGTTGCCCCAGTATTTTTCAAACCGAATGGCATGACCTGATAGCAGTACGTTCCCCACGACGTGATGAATGCTGTCTTTTCTGCATCTTCCTCGTCCATCAAGATCTGATGATAACCCGCGTAACAATCCACAAAAGAACCAATCTCATGTTTGGCACAATTATCAATCAAGATATGGATGTTCGGCAATGGGAAATTGTCTTTTGGACTCGCCTTGTTGAGATCCTGATAATCAACACACACCCTGGTCTTGCCATCCTTCTTCAGTACAGGCACAACATTGGCTAACCAGGTGGGATATCGGGTGACCCGAATGACTTTGGCATTGAACTGCTTGGTGACCTCTTCCTTGATCTTTACACTCATATCCGTTTTGAACTTTCTCAGCTTCTGTTTGACAGGAGGGAATGTTGGGTCAGTGGGCAACTTGTGAACCACTAAATCAATGCTTAGGCCCGGCATGTCGTCATAGGACCATGCAAAAACATCTTTGTATTCGAATAGTGCTTTAATTATCTCCTACATGAGTTAAGGTTCCAGATGTACACTTATTTTAGTTTCACGGACATTTTCTTGGTCCCCTAGATTAACTGCTTCTGTGTCATTCAAATTAGGTTTGGGCTTTTCCTCAAAATGACTTAGTTCCTTACTAATTTCTTCATAGGCCTCATCATCCTCAAATTCCAACTCGTCATCACACTCAATTTCTTGTATTATTATTTCAGAGTTAGATTGGATTTTAAAACTGGGCCGAAGATTCCTCATGCATGTCATGTCATTGATATCAGCATAAAAAGAACTGTACAAAAGAAGAAAACAAAAATAAAATTAGAAGAAATGAAGGAAAAGGAACAATTGCATTTCATTGAATTTAAAGATAACAGGGTTTTAACACATCCAACTGGATGGAACATAATATCTGAATTACAGACCCTAGAATAATCCAGTCAAACAAAAGAAAATCAAAACCCACTACCCAGACTCCCTCTGGATAGAAAGAGGAATAGCTTCCCAGTTGTTGACTTTTGCACGTGGTCCCACGAATTGCACATCTGCCCTGCTGGACCCTTCCCCAGCCTGAACCATGTTAACCTTGGCGAATAACCTTTCGAACCCCTTATCCAAGTCTCCATCGGCACCAATCAGTGGTCCAGGGACTTTTGACAATAGTTGTTTTCTGATACCTGGCCTGACGAATGATCTAGACAGACGCGGGATTGGCTTTGGCAATGCCCATGCTTTCTGTTTCATTTTTCTAGCTCTTCTCACGTCTGCAACGGTAGGCTTGAACCCCAGACCAAAAGTATCCAGATTCTTTGGAAGAGAAACTGGCTGCACAATACCTTACAGAGACGCACCCAAAACCTTGCCCGGTACGAAACCATTTTTCAATATTTCAACAGCCATCTTTGGAGTTGGAGCGCCCTTTCCTTCCGGAATATTCTCTACCGATACTGTGTCGAAAAACTGATAAACCAATGGTCCTTTGCCATCATTAACCTCTATGAACGGAACAATGGCGCCATTGGGCACACACAAATTATCTTCGCTGTGTACAACAATTTCCTGTCGATCCCATTCAAACTTGAACATTTGATGCAGAGTAGACGGAACTACTTTGGCAGCATGGATTCAGGGTCGTCCCAACAGTAGATTGTACGAAACAGCCACATCGAGTACTTGGAATTCCATAGTAAATTCAACTGACCCTATTGTGAGCTCAAGCACTATGTCCCCGACTGAATCTTTCCCTCCACCGTCGAATCCCCGAACGCAAATATTATTCTTGTGAATTCTTTCATCCTCCACTTGTAGATTGTTCAATGTGGAGAGAGGACAGATGTTCGTGCTAGACCCGTTGTCAACCAGTACCCGAGTAACCACGGAATCTTCGCATTTCACCGTCGGATAGAGGGCTCTATTGTGCTCGGTACCCTCCACGGGCAACTCATCATCGGAAAAAGTGACTCGATTTACCTCAAATATCTTGTTAGCTATCTTTTCCAAGTGGTTTACTGATATTTTGTCGGGAACGTGGGCCTCGTTCAAGATCTTCATCAAAGCACGACGGTGCTCGTCTGAATGGATCAATAATGACAAGAGCGAGATCTGAGCTGGTGTCTTCCTTAACTATTCCACAATAGAATAGTCTTGCGCTTTCATTTTTCTCCGAAATTCTTTTGCTTCCTCCTCAGTCGCTAATTTCTTCCCCAACACTGGATTATCTTTTGAGGTCTTAGCTTTTCTCAACTCTTCGGGGGCAAAGCATCTCCCCGATCGAGTCAAACCATGAGTCTCACACACTTCTTCTTTAACCTCTTTCCCCTGGTAAGTTACTGTCACTCATTCATAATTCCACAGGACCGCCTTGCTGTTGATCACTGGAAGCTGAATTACTGGTTTTATAATAACAGGCTCTGTGCGAGCACCCTTCACGACCACAACAGGTTTAATTGTAACCCCTGGTACCACCACTTTAGCTTTCTCTGGTTTCACTATGACAGCTCTTGACGACCCTTTCCCGGCTACCACAGCTGGCTTATTGTCTACCCCTTTCAACTGGACCAATGATTTCCCACTAGTTACCCTTTCCTTTCAACTGGTTTCACTGGAGCGGATCATCATCACCGTCTGCGAGGGTTTCTTAGCCTCCCTCCCTTGTGTATCAACTCAATCATATGGGTCTCATGGTGAGCTGGTAGTAGATTCTGGTTGATATTTGGTTCTTCTAGGGCCTGAACCTCAATCCGATGAGTATCGATGAGCTCTTGTACAGCTGTTTTCAGTTTCTAGCATTTCTCTGTGTCATGGCCCGGGGCCCCTGAACAATACTCACAACTCACCGAGCGATCAAGATTTCTGGGAAGAGGATTTGGCAGTTTGGCTTCAATCGGATTCAACATGCCCAACTGTCTCAGCCTATGGAATAGACTAGTATAGGATTCTCCCAATGGAGTAAAAGTTTTCTACTTCTGTAGCCTCTCATTCTTAAAGGCTTGATTGGGTCGAAAACCTGTTCCAGGAGGATTTTTGTAGGCTTTTGGAGGCGGATAGTTATTTTGTGGAGTTTGGTATGGATTTTGTGGAGTTGGCGCATGCCATTGTGCGTGAGCGGGAGGTTGGGTATAGGTTTGTGCGTGATAGACAGAAAAATGGGGATCTGGCGGTAGGTAGTAGTGTTGTGGCGGGCTATATGGAGTGTGGGGGTAAGTTTGGGGATAGGGTTGAGGCTGGTTGTAGTAACGGAGAAGGTTCTTGGATCCGGCCCAAGCTGCCGACTCGATTGTCGCAACATCCTCTTTCTTCTTCTTCCCGAGCACACCCCCAGTACCGTTTTGAATGGGCTGAGTGGTTGCTTTGATCACTGGATAACTCATGATCTTGTTGGACTTGAGTCCCTCTTCAACCATGCCTCCCATTTTTACAACTTCATTAAAGGACTTGCCCACTGCTGACACCAAGTGACCAAAATAAGTGGGCTCCAAAGCCTGCAAGAAATAGTCAACCATCTTGCTTTCTTTCACCGGGGGGTCAACCCTCGTTGCCTTCTCTCTCCAACGGAATCCATATTCCCTGAAGCTCTCGTCGGGCTTCTTCTCAAGCTTTGTCAACGACAGATGATCTGGGATGATTTCGAGGTTGTACTGAAAATGGCAGGCGAAGGCTTGGGCCAAGTCGTCCCATGTGTACCACCTGTTGTGATCTTGTCGGGTGTACCATTCCAAGGCCGATCCACTTAAACTTTGGCTGAAATATGCCATCAACAATTCATCTCTTCCACCTGCTCCTCTCATTTTTCTACAAAATCCTCTTAAGTGTGTCACTAGGTCACCATGCCCATCGTACAGATCAAACTTGGGCATTTTGAACCCTGCAGACAACTGAACATCTGGGAACAGACATAAATCCTTATAGGACACACTCATTTGACCTTCCAACCCCCTCATATCTCGGAACGATTGCTCTAAGCTTTTGACCTTTCTGATCATCTCTTCATGCTCGGGATTTTTGGGCGGTTTCTCGGTCTCTGCCGGGTTATCAAGATGAGGGGTGTAAGGATATGGTTCTGGAACTTTGAAGGTGGGTTCAGGGGGATAGTACTGGTTGCCGTGAGTTTGGAACAGGGGTTCACTAGAAGATCGGTGTAATGTAGCAGGTGGAGGTGCCACAAAAACAGGTGTAATTGGTGGGGGAGGGTATGGGACTTGTTTGGGTGGTGGAGCTTGTGATGTATGGGAAGTGGTGCCTTGGCATTGTTGGTATAGGGGAAAGGCTGGAGATGAGTTCACAGTGGGAGGCTCCGGAGGTTGGGCTGATGGTGGGATATAAGCAGGATTGGCGGGATAAACCGGTGGTGGATTCCCCTTCGCCCAAGCTTGGTACATTTTAGCCATCTGTTGCTTCAGCTTATACATTTCTTCCCTCATTGCATTAACGTCCATTTTTTCCACCTTTTTCGATGGGTCGACAATACTTGTTTCCGGTTCCTGGTCGACCATATTCAGCCTGTCTTTTGATCGGGTGTTGTAGGAGTGAGTTGCCAGAATGCCAGTCAACTAACCACCTGCTTGGACTTAATACATCAAACAACAACCTTGTTAGCGATTAGGCTTTAACAGATTGGTAACCGCACATTGGGCATGAATGCACCTAAACAGTTACCGTCTCTATTATGTATTTGATTGGTTGCATGCGTCATTCCGGCCTTTTCTTTCTTTTAATTGCAAACATCCCCTTTTCTTTTCTTTTCTTTCCTTTTCTTTCACTCTTGCCTCTGTTCTCTCTTTGTTTTTACTCTCTCTTATTTTATTTTCTCTCTTTTCTTTCTTGTTTTTCCGCTCTTTCCTTTTCTTTACTCTCTTGTTTTTCCTCTTATTTTCTTTCTCTTCTTTTTTTTATTACTTGGCTACGGTTGAATCCTATGGAGATTGCCTACGTATCATGACCCCACATGAATCAGACCAAACGTAGTTCTTGTGGATAAGTGCGAAATAAAATATTTTTGGGATTTTCAGTTTTCATAAAAAAAACAAATGCTTCTATTACAAACTCAAAATTAATAAGTTCCAAAAGACTAACAGATTTTAATGCAAAGATGAAATACAGACTCCGAAAATAGACCTCATACTCCAATAGAAGAAAATACAAACTCGAGAACAACTCGACGGACTCTAGAAGAAAGGAAATACAAACTCAACATGACTGACAGATGCTAACCAAAGGGAAATGCAGACTCAACCGAAAAATCATGAATACATCAATGCTCCTGGTGCTCGCGGGACATCATTCGGTCTCGCCGTGGGCCTATATGCAAGCTCCCTTTGAAGTCGATCCTAGTCGCTCATTATCTGTTTAACAAATGTCATTACTGCTGCAAAGAAGGTAGTGCGGGTCATATCCTCACAAATCTGGCACTTCATAACGATGTAGTCGGCAATGTTTCTAATTCTCTCTCTTATGGCGCCCTTTTCTTGTAACAAACGCCCATTCTGCTGGGCCCTGGCTTCCAAAGTTTGCTCAGCCGCATGATTTTGCTCCTGAAGTTATTGCAAATCTATTTTTAATTGCGCCAATGCTGTATAACAATGTTCCCTTTCAACTTTGAAGTCTTTTGTCTGTTTGATCATTTTGTTTTCCGTGGCAATGACCCTTTTCTTTAACCCTGCGACCTCATCGTCGTACTTTTCTCTCAATTGCTTAACTAGGCGTACTCTTTCCTCTGCGTTTTTAGCCAATTGCTTTTGAGCCTTGGCTAGTTCACTTTTTGCTTTGTTCAAATCGAAACTATAGTCACTCACTTTCTGCCTTAGGTTAGCTATGAGTTTTTCATCCCTGTCGCTTCGGGCTGGATTTTCTGCCGCTACTTTCATCTTCTGAATTTGAGCTCGAAGGGCTTCATTTTCTTTGGCTAGCTTTTCTTTTCTCCTTCATCCACCGCGACTTGCAGGCTATTCTCGAATTGAAGTTCTCTGACTTGCTTTTCCAATTTGCTTATGGTAGCCCTATACTCGTTTTCTTTGGTCAGCCAGTCCCATTGCACTTGCGCTCCGTCGGTAAATTGTTGGACATGGGGCCTCTTCGCGGGCCTATCAGGTTCATGTTGCGCTCGGGATCTTTTACCATACCAAGCAGTATAAATAGGGCTCCACCTCGCCTCTGGATATGTCTCGTACTTGAGTATTAAGCCCTAAGAATCTGCACTGATGCCAAATCCGGCGCACTTTCTCTTCTGGGAAGGCAGCTTTTGGATCTAACTCAATGACTTGCCGACTCAAATCTTCATTGTGTGGGATTGTCTGGTATCGGCCCAATTGACATAAGACTCTATGCGGAGCATAAGGCTGGATACTCCGAAGACCCATCAATAGCAAAAAACACACCTCAGCCGACATATAGATTACTTCGTTGACCGTGAGCCACCCGAATGTCCATTCGATCTTATTTGCGGTCAAGGATCTCAAATTAGCATGCCATGCTTCTGTACCATCCGGAAACTCATAACCCTCTACTCGTTTTTCATGTTTTTCAATGCACTCAATGTCAGTCATACCGCAATTCAAGTAGTTGGGACGGTGGCAAAGGTGTTCTCCATCCATATTTGTAACAGCATATTGCACCCTTCAAAAAACTTCGCTCCTTGTCGACAGAGAGTGAGAGCTCGGTAAATTTCTGCCAAGATCAGCGGCACTATAGTCCCATTTGCCTTTTTCATCATAAAGTCGGTTATCCCTACTAGCCTCATCTCTATGTTCCCGTCTTTTCTCGGGAAAACCAAGATACCCAAGAACGCCACTATGAAAGCTAATCCTCTCTGAGCTTCCCACTTGTCTTGATTTCCAGCGTGAGTAAGACCGGTATCAGGCGTTTCGAAGCCACGGGGATTCCCGTAACGTTGATACAGAAAGTAGAAGGTACAAAATCCTTTGGCCAGATTTCCGTCTCGGATGTCCCGACTAATGCTTAACAAGTCTAAATATTTGTGAGGGGTCACTGCTCTTGGTGCTACCGGGTACTAACTTCTGGGATTCCCTTCGAACCCGGCATAGCCTGCTATCTCTTCCAGCGTATGAGTTAACTTGAAATCCGCAAAGTGGAACACATTATGTGTTGGGTCCCAAAATGGTATCATGACCTCAATCACGTCTTTTCTGGGCTTAACCTTCAAAAGCCCAATAAAACCGCCCAGTGCTTTTGTCACAACTTTCCTGTTGTCGCCCCCCAAATCATGCCACCATATATGTAACTCCAAAGAGATCTTTTCACGGACTGAGAAAGGTTCATTTTGATTTGTGCTCATCCTGCACATTTATTAAGGTGATTTTAATTAAAAGAAAACCATGACTCGTTTTAACTTAAGAGAAATGACCATTTTTCAAAATTTCCACAAAACATCCGGCCTTGCCAACACGGCCTTTCAGCACTTCAAAACAATGATTTTAAGGTTGTGTCAGCTAACCAGCCAAAACCTTTAACAGTGACAAAAAGTGGTTGTTCTTGCAAAAACAGCCTCCGGCGCCCTATTAGGGACATTCGGCTATTTCTGACAAGAATGACATCACCCTAATTATTTTCAAATTAAAGTAAAATTTTTGTTCTTTTAGCTATTTTCGCAAAAAGGAAGTTGGACTCGATGGGGGTTGCCTACGTATCTCACACCCTATGAGAGTCAAACTGGCGTAGTTCGGGCGAATAAAACAAACTATTTTTGAAAACAAGACTCTTTTTTATTATTATTTCATTAGCAAATAAAACTATTTTTTGAAAACCAAAACTTTTTTTTCCTCTCTCTTTTTTTCTCAAAAATTCGGCAAAGTTTTGACACTATTTGGACATTGGTTTTTTCAGAACAGGCGATTAACTCTCATATTGCTATTTCTCTTACCTCAACTTTTTCCAATATTCATAAGTCGGTCAGCATGCAAGTCCGAAGCAAATAAATGCACAAGTAGCAAGTAAGATGCATCAGGATGGTCTTTTTTATTTCGGGTGCACCTGTCCTAGACAGACCCAACCCCTATGTTGAGTCTCCAAAGTCAAAATGCACATGATGTAAACAAACGTTCCTACTAGGGATCCGGCATGAGGTCTTGTTATACTAGGTTTAAATCTTGGGGTTTATTGTTCTAGACCTGGCTTACCCGAGCGGACAGCTCGAGCCGAGGGGGAGTAGCGTACCGGGAATACAAAAGTTTCACCGGCTTTGCAACTTGTCCGAACCTCGTTCTAAATTTGGGAATATGACTCTAACAGAAAAGAAGTCACACGAAGTGCACACTTCTTCATGATTTAGAAGACTCAGAGAGAAGAGGGATTTAGCAACAATTTATATACAGTTCACGGAATATCAAAGCAGTAAAAGCAATCAATTTAGCACATTAGGTCCAAATCATGTAACAAAATCAGATAATGGATAAAGCCAACTATAACAATTATTCTAAGGTCGAATTCTTGAACCCTAAACTAGAGATTCTGGGTTCGATCCCCAGTAGAGTCGCCAAAGTTGTCACACCTCCTTTTTACCATACCCCGCGAAGGGTGTAGACACAAGGGAGTTTTTCCAATTAAAGGACAATCAAAATGGGATTATTTTATTGATTCACCCCATTCTAAACAAACAACCAGATAATTATGTTGACTAACAAACGAGTCATGCATGCATAACAACAGACATGCTATGAAGAAGCAGAAACACAAACACAGAAACAAGATGAAGTAGAACGATTTTAAAAGGCAGAAAAATACAAGAGAAGAGCCAACAGAAATGTAAAGATACCTAACGGACTGGCCAAGCCTTGCAGTTCTTCCTCAAACCCTCGATTTCGACCGAAAAAGCCCTCAATCACATGTTCTCAGATGAAACACATGACCAAGGTCCGTTTTGGTCTTAATCAACACCAGATCTACCGATTCTGGAGTTTGACATTTTTAGGTCTCACTTTCAACTTAAGATTCGACGAGCTTGGGGCATGTTCGAGAGAAATTGGTCCGAGATTTAGAAAGAGGGGAGTGAGGGGGTCATGGGGTGTTATTTTGGTGGTGAACGGAGGTGGCTCCGCCACCGGAGGCCAGGAATTTAGGTGCGGCTCAGCTAGGGTTTCGGGGTGTTCTGGTGGGGGTGTTGAGCAGAAGGGTTCTGGGGGGGACAGATTTCGGACACTTAAATACTCCCGGAGCTTCAATTCTGAGCCGTTCGATCAAGGGGAGATCAAAGGTTTAGATCAATACTGATCGAAATGACGTCGTTTCGTTTGGGGGGAAGCCGGACCAGGTTAGGGCGGTTTGGGCCGGGTATTGGGTAGTTTCGTTTGGGCTGGGGAAATTTGGGTTGATTTTGGCCCATATTTAGATCTTCTCATTTCTTTCTTTTTCTTTTTCAATTTCACAATTCTTTTTTCTTTTTCCAAAATTAAAATAAATCCTAACTTAATTAATAATAATTTTTAACTAAATTAACCTACCCAATTAGATTAATCACTCATCATGGTATTTACAATAATTAATTAAATCCTAAATTTAAAGAAAAATTACACAATTCAAAATTAAAAGTAAAAATGCAAAATGAATTATTTTTGTGATTTTCATTTTTATAAAACAAACGAATTTGATAATTAATCTAAAAATATAAAATTAAATCCTAAATGCAGATGCAACATATTTTTTGTATTTTTCATGAATTAAATAAAATAAACGTGCACAGACAAATGCAAATAATTAACAGAAAATGCCACGAAATCCAACAAAATTGCAAATACTGAAAGAAATTATTTTGTTTTGAATTTGTTGGAGTAATTCATATAGGGCAAAAATCAAGTGCTCACAATGTTAAGAGATGTATATGATTTTAAATGTTCGTCACTGCACTCAGCCTTTATTTATAATTGTTACTTACTGAGTTAGCGTACTCACGTTACTCCCTGCACCATGTGTGTAGATCCAGATGCTAGGGCATCCGAGTGAGAGCTGATCTTTTCCTTCAGAGCATTTCCGGAGTTAGCAAGGTAGCTGCACGGCGTCTGCAACCCTCCCTTCCCCCTTCTTATCTTTTAGTATTTGTATTTATCAAACTTATCTTGTATTGAGTAGACATTATCAGATTGTATTTTAGTGGCTCATGACTAGTGACTCCAGGATCGGGCAGTGTTTGATGTTTTGCATATTTACCAGCTTGTTTTGAAATGTTTAAACGAAAGATTTGTGGTAATATCTGATTAGTAAATGAATTCAGAAAAGACCTGTTTATGTTATAAATGTCGAATCGGCTAGCCTAGTACTGCGATAAGCGCCATCACGTCGGGGTGGTTTGGGGTCGTGACACTGATATTTGGGTGAGGTGGCATACCATGTACCTCTCTAACCCTATTTTACCCCCTCCCTTCCTTCCACTTCACCCTACCTCTCCCCAATCTCGTATACCGATTTACCCCTCCTCCTTTATCAACCATGTTGATACCCAATTTTTTCCTATATTTTTTATATGCATAAATACCTTCCAAATAGCATATATAAGCATGCATATGGTTTTTATAATTTTCCTATAAATTTAAAGATTTTTAATTGATTTATTTCCTCCCCTTTTACTCATAAAATCCTCAATAATTATCCCTCAAATTATTGATAGGGTGATTTAGTCATTTAAATTCTATATTTATGCTTAATATTGTTAAAATATTTTTAGTGCATTTTTAGAATTGTATTTTACATTTTTAAAGCTAAATTGCATATAATTGCAAATATTAGCCTTATTAATGTATAATTACATGTACATGCATAAAATTGATCTTCTATATTTTTAAAACGTTAAATATCTATTTTAAATCATTTTAGTACATGAAATTATTTATCATTTATTATAAATTATATAGGGAAAATTAGCTATTTAATATATAGCCAGATTTACATTTCAATTGTAGCCCAATTTAAACCCAACCCCGACCCAATTTCATATTAAAAATACCCGACCCAAGCTCTGAACCCACCTACCCAACCCAAAGTCGTACTAAATCCTAGCCGTTGATCTAAAAGATCAATGGCCATCGTCCGTTCTTACCATTTTTAATTCCAAACGACCCTTAACCCTAGCTCATTATTCAGAGACCGCCGCCTCTGTATTCTCTCAACTCCTCTCCTCTCTCAACCACTCAACCTAACCCTAGCTCATGTTCTTGTTTGACTAGCCTGTTCTTGTTTGAGTTTTTGTG
This sequence comes from Nicotiana tabacum, assembly GCF_000715075.1. Taxonomy (NCBI): domain Eukaryota; kingdom Viridiplantae; phylum Streptophyta; class Magnoliopsida; order Solanales; family Solanaceae; genus Nicotiana; species Nicotiana tabacum. The sequence continues at coordinate 79,382,556 of NC_134090.1, forward strand.
ACTATTTCACTTCGAATGTGTTTTCTACTGAGTTTCTTGTGCCTAAATTATATCATCTCTGTATGTTTATATTCATCTTGATTGTTCAGACTTGCCTTTTTCTAACGATACTGTTTAACCTACATGTTTGATATGATTGGTTATTCTTATTTTACTCTATTTATATGATGAATACAGAATCGTGACTCCCTCTTTGATTGATTCTAGATTCCCTATTTTTTGGGTTTGATTAAAAGAACTTCCTTTAAACCCTCAATTTCTACCTATTCTATTCAAATTAACTGATTTGCCTACATTGTCTGTTGTGGCACTTTATTCTTACTAGCTATTTCTTTAATTAGAGTGTTCTGAACTTAGCCCTAATTGTTTACCCAATACTTACTGAATTTGAATATTTCCTTATTAGTCATACACTAATTTCTTTCCTAATATGTTACTTGTTCCTACTATTTGAATTAATTCCCTTAACTTAAAGGAGTACTTATCCTGATTTTGCTCTAATTGATTCTGAGTTCCATAATTACTATGTGTGAACACCTAATTTTTGACAACATTTAATTTTTTATCACTTCTTTTATGTAAATATTTTAGGGGGTTTTAACCTACTATTATTTTAGATTTATTACACTTTTTATTATAGGATAAAAATACAAAAAAAAAATTAAAAGGTGAATTATCACTATTAATATTTTATTATTATTATTTTTTGTTTTTTTATAAAAAAATCCGAAAATATTAATTTTTTTAAAAACAATTAAATTTCGGGAATGATTTTAAAAATAAGAAAAAGGGAAGTATTGAATAAAAAAAATATAAAAGTAAAAATAGGTAGAATTCTCTTTTAAAAAAAAAGTAAAAAATGTAGAAAATTAAAAAAAATAAAAAGTTTTGTGGAAATTTTAAAAATTTAAAAAGTAAAAGAAGGTGGGAATTAAAAAAAAAATATAAAGGTATCTGAAAATTTAAAAAATTTAAAGTAAATAAAAGTAGCATTTTTAAAAGAAAAAGGAAAAGAAAGTGGTTTGTTTTTTTAAAGAAAAGTTAAATAAAGTGAGATTCTCTTTTAAAAAAATAAAAAGTGGGATTTTAAATAAGATAAAAGTAATTAAAGTTAGAATTAAAAACAAAAGTAAATAAAGGTGGGATTTCTTTTTCTAAAAAAATAAAAGCAATTTGTAAGTGAGATTTCTTTTAATTAAAAAATAAACAAATAATAAAAAACCAAATCTGAAAAATTTCGAAAATTTTGCTATAAATAGAAGAGAAAATTTAGGAAGAAGGGGGTTTAAAAAGAGGAAAAAATAGAGGAGAAGAAAAAATGAAAGGGGGCGGAGAAAGCGGTATACACTCGATATACACTCTGGATACACTGGATATACAGGGGCAGAATTTATTTTGGAGAGAGTAAAAAAGATAGAACCAAATTTTCTGAAATATTGAGAGCGGAAGAACACCAGAGAGAGTTCAAATCTAGAAAGAGAAAACAAAGAGAGATTTTTGGACTATTTTTCTTCTCCATTTTTACTGGTTTTCTCCGTGTTGCTGGGATTTCTGGATTGAGGTGTTGAAGATACTGTGTTGGGCTTTCTGCTGTTGTATTTTGCTGCTTGTTGTTGCTGATTTCTTACCCCATTTTTCTGTTCTACATACCAGGTATTCTCTTGAAACTATGTTGGAAATGAAGCCTGATTAAGTTTGTGTAAAGATCTGTGAACCGAGCTGGAGTTTAAAGGAAAAACATTAAGTTCTTATTGTAATTTCTGCTCGATGCTGTCATTTTATTGTTCATGCTTTCAGTCTAGTTTATTTTGGATATTTTATTCCTAGATGTATATTTGATTTAAATGTTGGGTGAACTTATTTTGAATATAGGTGATTCAGGAATGTTGTAAACCTCGTATAATCATGTGTTAATTGAAGATTATGATCCTTAATTAATTAGTTAAGATTGGATGATTTGGATGTACATTTCATGGTTGTGGTTCAAATTACAAGTTTAGACCCTTCATGTGGTTGGTCGAGTAAGCTTGGTTTGGGTTTATTTCCTACTGTCCATTTTAGATCTGTTCCTATATAGCTTGAAATACAGCACAATGGTTTTAGAGTTTTCCTTCAGTTCTGTTGTTGCTCATGTATGAGCATTTTTTTTATCTTAAAATGGTTTTTGAATGGGAATTGAGCTTGGTTTTTGACTTAAAATTTTCAGATTCAGATTAACCTTTCATATTTAGTTTTTCTTTGGCAAGTTTCCATGACATGTGGTATGTTTTAAATATGTTATGCTTGAATCAGAATTTAATATAAACTAGGCGGAAGGGACCTTTGAGTTTTGTTAATTGGTGAATAATTTGTGTAAAAGTGTGTTGTTGCAACTAGGATTGTATCTTCATTTTGGAACCTATGTTAGCATAAAAATGTGCTTTGCATTTGATTCAAAGATTATCAGTATTTGTTCAATCCCAGAATTTCTTGAATGATGCAATTTGCTTCAAACATATTTGTTGGGTCGTGTATTGGGCTGCCATCATTGGCCTAATTTCGATGGTCTTCCCCTTCCATAATCAGGCTGCCAAACTGGGCTTCAAGTTGAGACCAGTTATTTCACACGTTGAGCCTGCAGTAATGGGCAACCAGACGTGGGTTTTGACTAACTCGGCCTTTCCACAATCAAATATGGGTGGTCTGCTACCAGTTCATTTTTTTTATTGAATTATTAGTTTAAGCTTTGGCATAACATAAGTAGGAATCCCTTTATGTTCTTTGATGAACTAGTCACATCCTTTTAATTAAAGTAGGGTGCGCATTTATGTGACCCAAATCCAAATTCCAACGATGTTAAAGTATGTCCAAAAACCACGGGTGCATTTATGTGATGTGGTTCAAGACTTGTTTTAATGACGTTGCAATTTTCTTTAAAAATGAATAAAAGCGGTTAAGGTTTAAATTTTCACATAGGTTCATAATTGTTAAAATCAGATAATTTAAGCCAAATATAACAGTTGAACGACCGTGCTAGAACCACGGAACTCGGGAATGCCTAACACCTTCTCCCAGGTTAACAGAATTCCTTACTCAGATTTCTGGTTCGCGGACTGTAATACAGAGTAAATCTTTTCCTCGATTCGGGATTCAACCGGTGACTTGGGACACCATAAATCTCCCAAGTGGCGACTCTGAATCTTTAAATAAACGAATCCCGTTTCGATTGTCTTTTAATTGGAAAAACTCCCTTTACATATACCATTTCCGGGGTGTAGGTGAAAAAGGAGGTGTGACAGCTCTGGCGACTCCGCTGGGAATGGAGAACTTTTGGTTCAGGGTTCAGAATTCGAGTTTAGATAAACTGTTAGATTTGGCTTTATGTGATTTTTTTACATGTTCGGGCTTAATGTGCTAAATGATGCTTTTACCGCTTTGATATTATCTGAACTGTATATAAACTGTGCTGAAACCCTTCTCTTCTTACCTCCGGGGATGTGCTTACTGGTTGAGACTCCCTATTCTATTAGTGTCATACCCTGAAATAAGAAAGAGGTCGGACAAGTTACAAAGCCGGACGATCCCGCGGGTCCCCGGTACGTTGCCCCCTCCTCGACTCGAGTTGTCCGCTCGGGTACATAGTCTATAACAAATACCTAGGCTTTGAACCTAGAATAACGTGACTTCATGCCAGATCCCTAGTAGGAACGATTATTTGCATCATGTGGCATTTGACTTAGGGGACTCAACACAGGGGTTGGGTCTGTCTAGGACTAGCAACCTGAAACGGAAAGGACCATCCTGATGCATCTTACTTGCTACTTGTGCATTTGTTTGCTTCGGACTTGCATGTTGACCGGCTTTTGAATATTTTGAGGAAAGAGAGATAGAGGTACGAGGGTTAAAAAGAGTTAAATCGCCTGTTTTGAAAACTAGTGTCCAAATAGTGTCGAAACTCTGCCGAATTTTTGAGAAAATGAACAAAAAAAGGGTTTTTGTTTATGAAAAATAGTTTTATTTGCCAATGAAAAAGAGTCTTATTTTCAAAAGAAGTTTGTTTTATCGGCCCGAACTACGCCGGTTTGATTCTCACAGGGTGTGAGATACGTAGGCAACCCTCATCGGGTCCAACCTCCCATTTTTGCAAAAATAGCCAAAAATGTCAAAATTTTAATTTTCGTCATAAATAAGTCGGGTGATGCCGTTCTTGTCAAAAATAGCTGAATGTTCCCAAAAAGGCACACTGAAAGGCTCACTTTGCATAAACACCACCTTTGGTCATTTTTAAGGTTTTGACTGGTTAGCAAACACAACCTTTAAATCTTCTTCGAAGTGCTGAAAAGCCGTATTGACAAGATCAGATATTTTATGAATTTTTTTTAAAAAAAAAAGAAAAAAAAGAAAAGAAAAAAGGGAGTACTTGTCAGTCAGAGTCTATTAGTCTATTTTTAAGTTGTATTGCCATTTTGATGACAATGTCTTTTAGAGTTCGTTAATATTGTAATGGGTCGTTTCAATAAACATATTTTTCTTTAATGGAAAATTTGAAAAAAAAAAAAGAAAATCCAAAAATGGTGTCTTTATTTTTCGCACTTGTGGTCAGAACTACGCACGGTCTGATTCATGCGGGGACATGATACGTAGGCAATTCACATAAGATTCGACCACCATCAAAAGGAAAAAATATATACATATAGAAAAGAGAAAAATGGAGAAAACAAAGAAAATAAAGGAAGGATTGGGAGGCGTTCAAAAGGAGCACAATTATAAGAAGCCGGAATGACGCACGTAGCTGAAGCAAATGCATGATAGAAGCACGTAACTGAAGCAAATGCATGATAGAAAGGTTAACTGTCTAGTTGCATTGCATCCTCAATGTGTGTTTTCCTATCTGTTGAAAACCCTAACGCTACCGGGTTGCTCCCATTTTGTTCTCTTTCAATCTCCAGAAAGGTGGTTGGTTGTGGTACTAAAGTAACGCTTCCCTGCAACACAAAGGCAAAAGACAATGGCAGAGAACAACAGAACTGAGTGGGTTGGTACCAATGCCCGAAAACAGCTGGTTGAACAGGACTACGGGTTGGTAGAAGAGGTAAAAATGTTGAGACAGCATGTGGCAGACATGTATCGGGCATGGATGACTGGGAAAGCACCACCCCCGCCACCGCCTAGCTTCCTGAACTCTATCCTTACCCAAACACCTAACATAATAATGGACGATCCTCCATACTCTCCATATCTACCCACTTATGACAGTTTTCCCAACCACTCGAGAATCTCCATCACTCATCGTCCAGCTATATTTTTCCAACGCTACTTCTCTCCACGGGACTCCCAAAAACATGCTTCACTCTCCAAGTACCCAGCTCCACAAAATGCCTATCCACCCCCACGAGCACACAAGAAAACCCCCTGGATCAGGTTTTAGGACAAATCATGCATTTAGGAACGAGAGGTTGCTAAAACGAGGAAAGGCTCTCACCCCTATCGGAGAATCTTATGCAAGTTTGTTTGAAAGACTAAAGCATGCTGGCCTGATTGAGCCGCTCCCCGGATATACTCTAGACCCACATGTAAGAAGCTTTGATCCTACTACATGATGCGCATACCATTCCAATGTCCCAGGGCATAGCATTCAGAGTTGTCATTCGTTAAAAAGGGAAATAGAAAGAATGATTCATGAAGGAGTGATTGCAATCGACGACAGTAATAAAGAGCATGTGAACCCTCTTAGGATATTGACTAAAGTTGAAGATGTTGAAGCAGATGGTGGTCTTGATACGAAGCTCAGTGGCTAAGATGTCGTGCTTGGTAATTGGGAAGACGCTCCCTTTCTTGGTCAGCCGGAGCGGAGCTTTGGTGGTTCATTTTGTTATCATTTCTGTTGTCCGGGTTATTTTGCAGGGTTGTAATTCGGACATTGTCTTGTGTCAAACCCTCTTATCCTTCCATTTTGTCATAGTGGTTTGTTTAGTGTTGTCTAGGATTGTTTTAGGTTTGTTCTAAGGTTGTACCCCAGTTGTTTTGCTTGTTTCGTTATACGAACCGTTTCACCACTTGTCTAATGCAAATTCCGGTCTTTTGTTACCTCCAGTCATCTTCTTTGTTTAGTTCTTTTTATCCTTTTGTTTTGTCTTTGTTCAACACCTATTCTAGTGACATGACATGCGCGTATAGTTTGGGCCTAATCTTAATAGTTAATTATAAAGCCATTGGGAGATGATCGGGACACTTAAGGGAAATAAGAACAGCTTGAGATCATTTGAAGCCCGAGCCACGTGAAACTGGGGCAAGTAAAACATAAAGAAAAACCATAAAAGCAAGTTAGCCATATTAACAAGGGGGCCGTTCATGGTAACGAAAGTGAGAGTATTGCCCAACGGTGCTTTAAAAATGACAAATGAAAAGGCGAATGTGTGGATATGGTTATCAAGTCCGGCACAATCAGAAGATGTGGCGAATGTTTAATTGTGTTGTTTGTGCTTGGCATATTTTGAAGATTGGAATGACGAAGGCATTTTATTCTTCTATCTAAACACTTTATCCTTCATTAACACTTTGAGCCTTATTGTTTTTCTTTCATACCCCTCGTTCGGAATCAGTAGCAAAGATTAGAAAACACAAGCATGGAAGATAAAGAAAAAGAAAAAGAAAAAGGAAAAGAAAACAACAGAAACAACAAAACAACAAAAGAGAAAGGAGAAAGGAGAAATGAGCAAAAGAGAAAGAAAAAGAAAAAGAAAAGAAAATAATAAATAAGTGGAAAGGAAAACAAAAAAGGAATTAGGAACTACGTTTGACCTGATTCCTCAAAGAGGATACGTAGGCGCTTCACGGCTCGGTAATAATGTAACAAAAAATCAAAAATTCCCAAGCAAGAAACTGGGGCAGAAGTTGTGTTTGATGTAAAGAAATCTGGTTCCGAAGGTTGTAAATTTTGAACCCAAAGTGATTCGTTTTGAGCCGCTAATACCCTTTCTTTCTAGCCCTATCCAAAACCCCACGTTACGGTCCAAAGAAAGACCTTTTGACCAGTCTTCGAAAGATGCCAAGTCATGCAAATGGAAGTCGAGAATAACACTCTGATCCCCGGCAGAAAAGTAATAAAATGAGAGAGTTTTATCGGTGAAAACCTTCACGGGCACCTTGAGGCGGCTATAAGTTGAGAGAAAAATCAAAATGAGAGAGGCTTGATAGTGAAAACCCTTCGGGCACTACAAGTCGAATAAAGATTGAGAATCATACAGGAAAGCACCAGACGAAGATTGTGAAAGGCGATTAACGACGGAGGATAGGCCACGTGTGCATGTCATGGCCAATAGAGTTGGTATCCACATCTGATAGGTTTTACTTTGTAGTTTTCTTGTTAGGAGTCATCTCTTTCTTTTGCCTTTTACTCTGTTCCTTTTACCTTTGTCATTTCCTCTTCTTGAGTCTCTTTGGTCAGAACAAGCGAGAAATGATTTCAAAATTTGCCATCAGCTTTCCAATTATGCAAGACGAGATATGACTAGTACATCAAAGTGGTATAAGTCAGGAAAGAACGAGCGCAATGAGCTGGTAATAGTCAATGTGCTTTGAGGTTCGCGCAAAATACCCAAGATTGGTCCATATCAATTCAGGGACAGTGCAACAAAAAGAGGGCCAGGGGGATTGAACCGAGGGTATATTCGATGATGAGATTGACAAACGGATGGATCAGTGTCAAGAAGGATATCCCCAGCAAAAATCGAGGGTTATAAGGCCAAGGCCAGCGGAAAATCAAGAAAGAACAACGCGGAAAGTAATGGACATAATTGGGAAATTCATAGGAGACTCAAAGGTTGGGGAAATGCCAGTTCACGGACAGTACCGCAAAAGAAGATATTGGGTCTGCACCGAAAAAAGTTATTTCAGTAACATAGACGATGGAGGGAGTGGTTAATCAATGAACATGCAAGATCTTCAAGTGAAATCAGCTGTCATAAAAATACATGAGGTCAGATAAGGAGACTGGGAAAATGGTTAAGAGGTTTGTGAATAAGGAATCGTCAAGAAGTTCGGAAGGTATCAGCCAAGCTTCAAGATGGTTAGACAACGCATAGATGGGAAAAATGGTTGATAGCATCCCCAGCAGGAGTATCACAACTAACCACCACGTTTTAAACTGACCAAATTTTCTTTGATTTGAAGCAGGGATAGGGAATGTTACTGATGACAGAAAGATGCGCCACAAGAAAGATTGTCAAACTGGGGCAGAAAATTTTCGTTCATTTCAAAAAAATTCGGGAAGTCTAACACAAGTTTGGTGAAAAGCGGTATCCCCAATAGTTTTTCGGGAGAAGGCAAAACAAGTTTTAAAAAAACCAATGTCATGAGGAAGATAACACGAGTTTTAAGGGAGGTAGTCTTCGAAGGAAGAAGATAACAAAACAAAAAAAGAAGAAAAAAAAGAGAAAAAAGAGGAAGACCAGTTTTGCAAAAGGAAACGGTTTGCAGAGGAATGAAACATCAGTCTTAAGGGAAGTAGTTTTTGAAGGAGTAAGATAACATATTTTTGAAAAAGTGTTATCCCCAGCAGTTCGCAGAGAAATGAGACACCAGTTTTGAGGGAAGTAGTTTTGAAGAAGGAAGACAGTACAAGTTTTGAGGGAAGTAGTTTTGAAGAAAGATAATTCAAGTTAGAAGGAAAATGGTTCAGGAGGTAAGGGGAAACAATGGCGTTTTATTTTTCGAAGTTGTTGATTGAAGTCAGGAGCCCGCCTGAAGAAAGGAATGACGTTTTTATTTTCAAAGTTGTTGTTGAGGTCAGGAGCCCGCCTGAAGAAAGGAATGGCGTTTTTATTTTTTCGAAGATGTTGTTGAAGTCAGGAGCCCGCCTGAAGAAAGGAATGACGCTTTATTTTTCGAAGTTGTTGTTGAAGTCAGGAGCCCGCCTGAAGAAAGGAATGGCGTTTTTATTTTTTCGAAGATGTTGTTGAGGTCAGGAGCCCGCCTGAAGAAAGGAATGGCGTTTTATTTTTCGAAGTTATTGATTGAAGTCAGGAGCCCCCCTGAAGAAAGGAATGGCGCTTTATTTTTCAAAGTTGTTGATTGAAGTCAGGAGCCCGCCTGAAGAAAGGAATGGCGTTTTATTTTTCGAAGTTGTTGATTGAAGTCAGGAGCCCGCCTGAAGAAAGGAATGGCGCTTTATTTTTCGAAGTTGTTGTTGAGGTCAGGAGCCCGCCTGAAGAAAAGAATGGCGTTTTTATTTTCGAAGTTGTTGTTGAAGTCAGGAGCCCGCCTGGAGAATGGAAGTGTTATATTTTAAGAAACAGTTGAAGTCAGGAGCCCGCCTGGAGAATAGAGGTGTTATATTTTAAGAAACATTTGAAGTCAGAAGCCCGCCTAGAGAATAGAGGTGTTATATTTTTAAGTTATAGTCGAAGTCAGGAGCCCGCCTGAAGAGAGGAATGGCGTTTTATTTTTAAGTTGTTGTTGAAGTCAGGAGCCGGAGGCAAGGGGGAACAATGGCAATACGAATGCAGTTCTAAGTTGTTGTTGAAGTCAGGAGCCCGCCTGGAGATCGGAATGGCGTTATATTTTTAAGTTGTTGTTGAAGTCAGGAGCCCGCCTGAAGAGAGGAATGGCATTTTTCCAGTCTTGAAGTTGGGAGCCCGCCCATATAACAGAGGAATACATTTCAGTTTTTACATTTCAAGTTTTGAAGTTGGGAGTCCGCCCATATAACAGAGGAATACATTTCAGTCTTTACATTTCAAGTTTTGAAGTCAGGAGTCTGCCTGAAGAGAGGAATGACGTTTTATTTTCTAAGTTGTTGTTGAAATCAGGAGCCCGCCTGAAGAGAGGAATGGCGTTTTATTTTTAAGTTGTTGTTGAAGTCAAGAGCCCGCCTGAAGAGAGGAATGGCGTTTTATTTTCCAGTCTTGAAGTTGGGAGCCCGCCCATATAACAGAGGAATACATTTCAGTCTTTACATTTCAATTTTTGAAGTTGGGAGCCCGCCCATATAACAGAGGAATACATTTCAGTCTTTACGTTTCAAGTTTTGAAGTCGGGAGCTCGCCTATATAACAGAGGAATACATTGAAGTTTGAAGTCAGTAAAGTGGAGGGTTACAACAAAAATCCCCAGCAGAAATCAGAAGGAAGACCACAAGTCGAGCCAGAAGTAAAGAAACAGTGGAGGAAGCACAAATCGACAAGGCAACATCAGTCACAAGATCAAGTTTGGAAATAAATCTTTGTAAAACATAAATTATAGCTTAGTCTAGCTTCTTCATTTTTTTTATGGTGTAATAAAGAGGTCAGTAGGCAGTATCAGCAGCAGCAGCAGCAGTAACAGCAAAACCGCAGCTTCATGGTAGTCCCAGCTACCAAAACTTACTGAACTACACGCGACCTGATTCCCTTATAACCAGGGATATGTAGGTTGTCCAAAACCAGGACTCGGTTGCGCCTTTCCTTTTTATTTTCTTCCTCTTTTGAATAACGATATGATCAAAAATTAGTCGCATTGTTTACTTTATCTTTGCCCGAAAGCTCTTTGTGTTTTCGAGCAAAGAGGGGCAACTGTGAACACCTAATTTTTAACAACATTTAATTTTTTATCACTTCTTTTATGTAAATATTTTAGGGGGTTTTAACCTACTATTATTTTAGCTTTATTACACTTTTTATTATAGGATAAAAATACAAAAAAAAAAATTAAAAGGTGAATTATCACTATTAATATTTTTTTGTTATTATTTTTTGTTTTTTTTTATTAAAAAAATACGAAAATATTATTTTTTTTAAAAAAAAATAAAATTTCGGGAATGATTTAAAAAATAAGAAAAAGGAAAGTATTGAATAAAAAAAATATATAAAAGTGAAAATAGGTAGAATTCTCTTTTAAAAAGGGTAAAAGAATGTAGAAAATTAAAAAACATAAAAAGCTTTGTGGAAATTTTTAAAAAATTAAAAAGTAAAAGAAGGTTGGAATTAAAAAATAAATATAAAGGTATCTGAAAATTTAAAAAATTTAAAGTAAATGAAAGTAGAATTTTTAAAAGAAAAAGGAAAAGAAAGTGGTTTGTTTTTTTAAAGAAAAGTTAAATAAAGTGAGATTCTCTTTTATAAAAATAAAAAGTGGGATTTTAAATAAGATAAAAGTAATTAAAGTTGGAATTTTAAAAATAAAAGTAAATCAATGTGGGATTTCTTTTTATAAAAAAATAAAAGCAATTTGTAAGTGAGATTTCTTTTAAATAAAAAATAAACAAATAATAAAAAAACAAATCTGTAAAATTTCGAAAATTTTGCTATAAATAGAAAAGAAAATATAGGAAGAAGGGGTTCAAAAAAGAGGAAAAAATAGAGGAGGAGAAAAAAAGAAAGGGGGCGGAGAGAGCAGTATACACTCGATATACACTCTGGATACACTGGATATATAGGGGCAGAATTTATTTTGGAGAGAGTAAAAAAGATAGAACCAAATATTCTGAAATATTGAGAGCGGAAGAACACCAGAGAGAGTTCAAATCTAGAAATAGAAAACAAAGAGAGATTTTTGGACTATTTTTCTTCTCCATTTTTACTGGTTTTCTCCGTGTTGCTGGGATTTCTGGATTGAGGTGTTGAAGCTACTGTGTTGGGCTTTCTGCTGCTGTATTTTGCTGTTTGTTGTTGCTGATTGCTTACCCCATTTTTCTGTTCTACATACCAGGTATTCTCTTGAAACTATGTTGGAAATGAAGCCTGATTAAGTTTGTGTAAAGATCTGTGAACCGAGCTGGAGTTTAAAGGAAAAACATTAAGTTCTTGTTGTAATTTCTGCTCGATGTTGTCATTTTATTGTTCATGCTTTCAGTCTAGTTTATTTTGGATATTTCATTCCTATATGTATATTTGATTTAAATGTTGGGTGAACTTATTTTGAATATAGGTGATTCAGGAATGTTGTAAACCTCGTATAATCATGTGTTAATTGAAGATTATGATCCTTAATTAATTAGTTAAGATTGGATGATTTGGATGTACATTTCATGGTTGTGGTTCAAATTACAAGTTTAGACCCTTCATGTGGTTGGTCGAGTAAGCTTAGTTTGGGTTTATTTCCTACTGTCCATTTTAGATCTGTTCCTATATAGCTTAAAATACAGCACAATGGTTTTAGAGTTGTCCTTCAGTTCTGTTGTTGCTCATGTATGAGCATTTTTTTTTATCTTAAAATGGTTTTTGAATGGGAATTGAGCTTGGTTTTTGACTTGAAATTTTCAGATTCAGATTAACCTTTCATATTTAGTTTTTCTTTGGCAAGTTTTCATGACATGTGGTATGTTTTAAATATGTTATGCTTGAATCAGAATTTAATATAAACTAGGGGGAAGGGACCTTTGAGTTTTGTTAATTGGTGAATAATTTGTGTAAAGGAGTGTTGTTGCAACTAGGATTGTATCTTCATTTTGGAACCTATGTTAGCATAAAAATGTGCTTTGCATTTGATTCAAAGATTATCAGTATTTGTTCAATCCCAGAATTTCTTGAATGATGCAATTTGCTTCAAACATATTTGTTGGGTCGTGTATTGGGCTGCCATCATTGGCCTAATTTCGATAGTCTTCCCCTTCCACAATTAGGCTGCCAAACTGGGCTTCAAGTTGAGCCCAGTTATTTCACACGCTGAGCCTGCAGTAATGGGCAACCAGACGTGGGTTTTGACTAACTCGGCTTTTCCTCAATCAAATATGGGTGGTCTGCTACCAGTTCATTTTTTTTATTAAATTATTAGTTTAAGCTTTAGCATAACATAAGTAAAAATCCCTTTATGTTCTTTGATGAACTAGTCACGTCCTTTTAATTAAAGTAGGGTGCACATTTATGTGACCCAAATCCAAATCCCAACGATGTTAAAGTATGTCCAAAAACCACGGGTGCATTTATGTGACGTGGTTCAAGACTTGTTTTAATGACATTGCAATTTTCTTTAAAAATGAATAAAAGCGGTTAAGGTTTAAATTTTCACATAGGTTCATAATTGTTAAAATCAGATAATTTAAGCCAAATATAACAGTTGAGTGACCGTGCTAGAACCACGAAACTCGGGAATGCCCAACACCTTCTCCCGGGTTAACAGAATTCCTTACTCAGATTTCTGGTTCGCGAACTGTAATACAGAGTCAATCTTTTCCTCGATTCGGGATTCAACCGGTGACTTGGGACACCATAAATCTCCCAAGTGGTGACTCTGAATCTTTAAATAAACGAATCTCGTTTCGATTGTCCTTTAATTGGAAAAACTCCCTTTACATATACCCTTTTCCGGGGTGTAGGTGAAAAAAGAGGTGTGATAGCTATGCTACTATGATTCTTACCTTATTTTTATCTAATTTCAAACTACTATATATACACACTCTCTCATTAACACAGACACACGAACACTTTGGTTTAAAAGCTCTCTCTTTCTCTCACACTTAAACTTTCTGCTCTCTTTTGTGCTACTTGCTACTATTCTGAGTTAGCCAGTTGCAAGCCAAGGCTAACTATTGTGCTCTCCTATTCTTTTACTCTTGCTTTCTATATTCTTTACTGGTATATTCTAATTTCAGTTCAAGTTCCAAAAACAATATGGTTCTTTTATTGCTTCAGTTCATCATGTTTCTAGTTTGCTTTTATTTATGGTTTTGCTGTAAAACATGTAGTTAATTTGATTACCTGATTAACATGTCATGTACTTCCCTTCCTTAGGATCAGTGTAAATATGTTACCCCCTCTATGTCTGATCAATTGTTTCTGAGCATGTCTGTACCAATTACCTCTGCATGTTATGTGTTTACCATCATGTGTTCCATGTATCCCCAATCCCTATCACCCCTATATGTAGGTTTGTTCCACATGTTTGGTTCTGTGCTCTTTAAGTATTGTTGATGTGATTTTGGACTTCATGTTTGATTTACTATTGTCTAATCATGCAATTCTCTTTTCAAAATTGTTTTACTGCATGACTCCTTCTTTTACTCCATAAACTATTTCAAATAAACCTCCTTTTTATACTGTTTTCCCACTAAAACCTTTCAAATTGTGTCAAGCACTTTCACTCTACTCCTAAGTCAATACGTTCTGCCCCCTCCAGTATGTGTATTGCCTTGGGATCCTCTTGAGAACCCTATGAACTCTGGCATACTCAGGCTGGCCTTTCCACACTGCACTTATTCAATTTTGGTTACCAAGTCTAGGTGTAAGCACTGTCCGGGATCCTTGAGATCCTTAGGGAACTTTGATGCACCTAGACTATGGCATTGTCTATGTAATTGAGGCATTTGAGTCTATTGGAGGCTTTGGAAACCTGGGCCTATCTGTAGGCTCCCTATAGAATAACTTCTTTTTTTCTTACTTACTTATGTAATTCATTTATATGGTCTGTAATAACTTATAAACGAATATTGGGGTAATTAGTGAAAAAGGTGGGTAGCTACATATTTGTGGGGTTACCAAGTATAAAACATGCCTATATGACTTTTACATCTTGTTATGTTTGTCTCACCATGTTAGAAATCATGCCTATAGGTTTCAAGTGATTCCATAATAGAAATCATGTTTATAAGTCTTAAAATCAGCTTCACAAGTAGATGACATGCCAATAGGATATAATCCAATCCAACTTCTGTTATAACAAGTGTTTACATATGTTTTTCATTTGTCATCATGCCTGTAAAATTTCTAAAATCAGTATTAAACAACTAGATATCATGCCTATAAGGAACAACACCAAAAATTCTGCCTATAGATCTAAACTAGTTTGGTTTTAAATAAATTAATCTGGTTAACAATTAGCTCACTTCTACAATAGTTTAATTAATGGTCATTTTCCTCAAACGAGTTCTTTCAAAAACTTCCTCAAATTATCATTAGACAGAATGCCTATAGGGATTAAAGAGTCTATTTCAAAACATGCCTTGTTTCACTATATAAAATGTAGTCATCAGTATTCTGCGTATAGGCAAGCCTGTAGGGCATTTTCAAAACTTGAAATTCTGAAACTGTTTCTGTGATTAATGTTCTGGTTTAAACAAGCTTTAAAATCAGTAGGCAACTGATAAGGTCATTACTTCTGAGTTTATAAAACAAACTACATGTTTTCTATACATTCACTTAGACCTCATGCCTTAGGATATTGTTTAACAAAAAGGACTTTATTTGTGTTTGAGTCGCGCTGTTTACATGCCTTTTCTGTGGAGGTAAACTGAACCTCTTATTTGCTCCTTCTTGCTCTTGTTTGCTAAGAGTCGTATGTGTTATTGCTTGTCACCTTAGTATTTTCACCTTTAAAACTTTAGGGGTCTGTCTAGAACCACCTATAGGTAGAGGTCCTAAATCCCTCCAGGACCATTAAGAAGGGACGAGTAACAGTATGCAATAGAGGTTGCTGACCAACACTCGTTTTAAACGACCACTAAGGGGATGGGATGGGTAGATATGGGATATGATGACTACGCGCTAATGTCATCTGTAGCCCTTCATCGAGGAGTGTTTACCGGACATTGTGTGGGGTGATCCTATAGGCTAACCAACCTAGGACTCCTCCTTTTCCCAAAATTCCTTTTTGTTTAAAACTTTGTTTTATACAACTTGCTCAAAAATCTTTATCTTATCCAACGTGCTTTACTTGCAACCTATTTGATTCAACTATTTATTTGTAATGGACTAATTTGTGAATATAAGTTCGGACGGGACCTACAGTTATGGACCAAGAGGGGTGCCTAACACCTTGCCCTCGAGGTGATTTCGAGCCCTTACCCTAATCTCTGATAATGCTAACCAATCCAAAAGTTAAGTACTCTAGGTGCCCTAACGCACCATAATCCATTAGGTGGCGACTCTTCAAATACCCAGTTCCCAAAAGGAAATGAGTTATTACCCCCATGAATGTCGAAAGTCGGACCTCTCTCCGCAGAGGGAGAAAAGGGGGCGCAACAGCATGGCGACTCTGCTGGGGATACCTTTAGGCTCTTACCATAACGAACTTATCTTTTACAAATTAGTCCAAACATGCTTTATCCCGTACCCTTTTCCCTTATTTGAATTTAACTGTCCATTTTTTAAGCGTTTATGGTTCTTTATCCCTGAAACTAACTTGTCTCTTTATTTTCTTTTTTTTCTGTAACTGTCTTTCAATTATTTGAATGTTGTATTTATTTTTCCTATGTGCAAATACTTGACTACATGTTATTAATTACTGCAATAATCATGCTCTGCATTATATTCCACTCATGCATATCAAATCCTATAGCAACGCCTTAATGAGTGGTTGCGCTCTTCCCATTTACTACCCTTAAATTCGGAAAGGCTTATTTGCGGTAAAATCAGTCGATCAGCGATTTCAGTCGACGGTTCCATGCCTTCCCCCTCGAGTTATCAGCTTGAGGGTATCAGTATAAAACCCTATAGAAACCTTACTCTGGTTAAAATTGTGCATGCATCATGGTCAAACCGAGTCGGATCAGTTATGTTGTCCACATAATGATCCTTTAAGAAGCCTTATCCAAAGTCCATCGGGTTTTCCATAATCCCAATGGACACAACCACGTTCTGTGCATTAATTTGGAGAACTAAATACCGATATGTTGATCATAAATGTATAAATAGTCGAGTCCAATGGGGGTAAGGTCTAACCCTTTTGTTTTGCAAAAAATGAGGCACGAGGTCCCCAGATTTGGTATGGTTAGAAACATCCCACCATTGCTGCTAGATTGGTGGGAGGACCTTTCCTCAAGTGACAAGAAACATGTGAGAAAGTACCTGGGTAACCTGCCTTCCTTGCTAGATATTGAGCTAATCAACAAATTGATCGAAGCTGCCATTTTATTCTGGGACAATGAAAGGGCTGTGTTTCATTTCGGCGACATAGAAAGGACACCACTTCTTTAGGAATTGGAGGGCTTGCGGGATTGACTTGGGATAGTCCCGGGTTATTGGTACCAGAAAATTGTACGGGCAGGGGATTTAAGAAGATGATGGGGCTAAAGAAGAATGTCGACCTAGTATGCTTGAAGGGCTCCTACATACCTTTTGAATACTTGTACGAGAGGTAGGCCATAGCAAATCTTTCCGCACTTACCATGATGAGATCTCTCTCACTTCTCTGGGTCACATCCACCGCAGAGTGTTTGTATTCATTGTGTGCTTCCTAGGCCTGATAGTGTTCACAGTGAAAAAGGCAAGAATCCATACTAGGTTGTCCATGGTCTCCAAGACATTGATGGAAGGGATTAATGGATAGACATATACCACAGTCCCCATGATCATAGCCGACATCTACAGGGCTCTGGAACATAGTCAAAGAGGGGTCAAACATTTCGAGGTTGTAATTTGTTGCTACAGTTATGGTTGTTGGAGCATTTCCAAAAGGGTTGTTATCGCCAAGAATTTCCCCGAAGGGCTTGGAACGACTATATTGCCTTCCACAACCCTAAGCAGATGACTTACATTCTAGACAAATTTGCTCAGCCGGAAAACGCCAAGGAATGGGCAGAGTTCTTCGACAATCTGACTAAGGAACAGGTGCAGTGGATGTTTGAATGGTTCCAACCAGACGAATTTATTATCAGATCCAGGGATTCTCCGCACTTGGTGCTGATTGGGTTGAGAGGGATATACCCATATGTCCCTATGCGAGTTATGAGGCAAGTAGGCAGAAAACAAGTTGTACCAAGGGTTGTCAAGATGAGTCATTTCATGGTAGACTTTCAATATGATGACGTCCCTTACAAGTGCTAGGCTCAACACATGTGGCACTGCAAAATCATTGTAGAGAAAAGCACCGTTGAGCCAGACAGGTATCACGCAGGGTGCGAGCCTCTCTATTCGGCATGGTTGGAAGACAATCTAAAAGGAATGGTGACACCAGGGACCGGTCAAGAGAACAAAATCATAGATGAGGAAGCTGAAGCTCAAGTCAAATACAACAGGCTGCGCAATAGGGTCCACGACTCTGAGAATGAGCACCGGGAAATACATGAGAGGAATGTGAGGTTGATCGAGGAGTGAAAAGAGATGGCAATCACTTCCAACAGGAAACTAGAATATCTGGAGCGAGGAATAGTGGAGCTGGAAGGCAAAGTCATAAATAGAATTGAAAATTGCCAGAACGCTGAAGGAGGACATCTGGCCAGAGCCTACTTGCTGTTGGGACTGCGCGAGCTAGGGGATCTATATGATGGAGTCCAGAAGATCGAATCTAGGGAAGGTCCTTCTGGGACCAAATAGGCTAGATTTACTTGCTTTTTCTAAAATGTAATAAGGCCAAGTGCCAATAGTGACTTAGTTTATTATTATCTTAGTGTCATTTTGGGATTCATCTATTTTTATATTATGAAATGAAGCATTTATTGGCATTAAAAGTTCTCCAAGTTTATTTGTCGCTAGGCCCACCTCGGGCACAACGAGGTTCCCAAAGTAGGACATGAATTTACATTTCTGCAATACGTGTTTAAATACTGCAAATGTTTCATGATCCTCACTGACTTGTTACCTTTTTATTTTTTTTATTTTTGATAATTACCATCCCCTTAGGTTGGTTCACTCATACTGGCCTCATCAGCATATCACACCAGATCTAGAGGTCATCCCCCTCCTCCTCCTCCAAGCAACACAAAGGGCAAAGGAAAGACAAAAATGGACAACTTAAGTGGTATCCGAAAGGAGAATATTGAGAACATAGAGACTTCAGATGACCGTAGTACTCCGGACCCAAATGATCTAGTCTTGAGACTAGAACAAAAGATACTAGAACTACAAGGAGAACTTGAGCAGGTTCGCAACTTGGAAAATTTGTCACTCACCCTTAATGTCCCTGATATCCACCAACAAAACACAAAGAACCCAACACCTCCTCAAAACACACAAAACCAACAGCCACAAAATCCTACCGTACCAAATTAATACGCAACTCTACCCCAAAATATCAATCCGCTGCCAATACCAACTCCACCATAACATCATCATCATCCAATTCAGTACCCACCAACCACCACTTACCATACTCCCCAAAACACACTGCAACCCATTCCTGATCCACAAAACTCCACCAATGACCATCACTAAACCCAAGTTCCTGGCACCCATCAAAGCAACCCTATATATGTGGAAACTATACCTCATTTTACCCAACTAATCTCTTATACACTGGAATCCTCCGAGAAGGACCTGCTAATTAAAAATATGGCTAAAGAACTCAAGAAGTTAACAAGTCGAGTTCAAGGTGTTGAAGGCGACAGAGGAATAAAAGGTTTGAAATATGAAGATTTGTGCATACAACCAGATGTCGAACTGCCAGAGGGGTACAAACCAAGTTCGAAATGTTTGATGGTATAGGTGATCTCAGGGTTTATCTAAGGACCTATTCTGACAAGCTTTTTGGGGTCGGTAAAGATGAAAAGATCCAAATGAAGCTCTTTATGAGGAGCCTTACTGGGGACGCTTTGTCTTGGTATATCAGCCAGAATCCCAAGAAATGATCCAATTGGGTAAGCATGGCGTCGGGTTTCATGGACCGGTTCAGGTTCAACACAAAAAATACACCGGATGTCTTCTACATTCAGAATCTTAAGAAGAAACCTACTGAGACTTTCCGTGAATACACTACTCGTTAGAGGTCGGAAGCGACCAAGGTTAGGCCGTCTTTGGACGAAGAACAGATGAATAAATTCTTCGTCAGGGCACAAGATCCACAATATTATGAGAGGTTGATAGTTATTGAAAATCACAAGTTCTCTAACATCATCAAACTTGGAGAAAGAATCGAAGAAGGAATCAAGAGCGGGATAGTAACAAACTTCGAGGCACTGCAAGCCACGAATAAGGCACTACAATCAGGTGGTATATCGAAGAACAGAGATGTCCAAAATCTCCACTTACCTATTAGAAACCTCCACCCACATATCAAACACCTCCACCCATATACCAAGCATCACCGCCTACATATCAACCTTCATCTCCCAAATATTCCCAACCATCTACTGTACATCACACCTATAACTCCCAACCATCCTACTTCCAATCACCACTAGCTCGCCAAAATTATCCAAGACCAAGACCAAACTTCGACCGCAAGCCACCCAGACAATACACCTCCATTACTGAGCCCATCGATCAACTGTATGAAAGGTTGAAAGCCGCAGGATACGTCATTCATGTTCCCACTGTGGTATTAGAAAATCCATCCCAATAGGTCAATTCGAACAAACTTGTGTGTACCACTCTGGTATGAAAGGTCACACCACTGCTGAGTGCTGAACATTGAAGGATAAGATCCAGATGCTAATTGACAACAAGGTCATACAAGCAAAGGAAGTTGCACCTAATGTCCGCAACAATCCCCTCCTTAATCACAAAGGTGATGGTGTACATATGATAGAGACAAATGAAGAATGGGACCCTGAGGGGTAGATCGAGCTTATTCAAGAAGGCGATGACTTTAAAGTTGCAGTCGCACTTACCCCTATTGTGGTACAGACTCAGTCCCCAATCGAGGTTGAGGTAACTGCATCAGTTCCATTCGAGGTGGAAGTGGCTTCGCTCTCAGCCACCTCCGCTCCATTTGAAGTAGAAGTGGTCACACCTTTTACTGTGACAGTATCAACCACACCCCCGTTCAACTCAAAAGCAATACCTTGGGATTATGTTGTTGAGGCTCGGCAAAAAGGGAAGGCCAAGGTAGAGGAATCTGATGCTGCACAAGGAATGACTAGAATCGGAAGAGTCTATATGTCTGAACATGTAGGAGGCTCAAGTAAGGAGGCCACCAATAGGAAGCCTATTATTGAGACTGGGCCAGATGACTTGTGGAGGAAAGTACAGGCAAAAGAGTATTATGTTGTTGACCATCTGAACAAAGTCCCTGCGCAGATATCTATCCTGTCACTATTGCAAAATTCAGAGGCACACAAGAATGCTTTGATGAAAGTGCTGAGCGAGGCTTATGTACCCAACAACATCACTGGTGAAGAAATGGCCAACATGGTTGGGCAAGTGCTGGAGAGCCATAAGATTATCTTCCACGAAGATGAGCTACCGCCCGAGGGTTTGAATCGCAATCGAGCATTGCCTATCACAGTGCAATTTAAAGACAAGTTCATTGCCAGGGTCCTGGTTGATGGAGGTTCGAGCCTAAATATTTGCCCATTGGACACGCTAAAGAGGTTAGACTAAGGTTTCCATGAGATACGGGTAGGAAGAATGAATGTGAAGGCTTTCGATGGGTCCTAGAGGGCCACGATCGGGGAAACCAATCTTTGCTTGCAGATGGGGACAACTTGGTTTGACGTTGAATTCCAAGTGCTTGACATACCATCCTCATATAAACTTATGTTGGGCCGACCATGGATCCATGTTGCTGGAGTCGTGCCCTCCACACTACATCAAGCCGTGAAATTCGAATGGAACCGTCAGGAGGTAATCATCCACGGAGATAGGAGTAACCCCATATACACTAGTCAAACCATCCCGACCGTTGGACATAGAAGAAGGATAGGAGGGGAAACCTATCATCACATCGAACGAGTCAATGCCATCGAGAAGGATAAGTGGTGGATTACCAAAATAGAGAGCATACTAGTATGGTCCAGATATGAACCCGGCAAAGGATTGGGAAAGAACCTCCAAGGCATCACCAAACCAATATAGTTGAAAAATCATGGTACCACCTTTGGGCTTGGATACCAATATACATGGCAAGAGTACAATGATTGGTCGCCTTCGTGGCGCGGACCGTATTACCCTCTTGAGCAACCAATGCCACGTTTGGAACAAGCTTTCCACTAGGTTGACACAATATGGGGAATTGCAGAGGAAGAAGCACTAGTTGGGTTGAAGAATTTGTTCTTGGAGGATGAGGACATGGACTGCGGTGCCATAATTGAGAAGGAGGAGGAAGAAGGCCTCACTATTCAGACTGTGGCAAAGGGAGTTGTTCTCAGAAACTGGACCGCTACACCATCCCGAGCCCGCCGAGTCCCTAGGTAGCTTGGCAGAATTTACTTCTATAGCCGTTCTAGGCATTTAAAATTTCCTGTAGTTTCATTTTAATCTTTACTTGTTTCAAAATAAATGCTCAATTCATCGAGTCGTGCTTTGTCTGAACAATCTTTTTCAAAGTTTTAATCAAATGCATTTGCTCTTTATTATTCACTACTATCTTTACACTTTTTCTTTCTACAGTGTTATTATTACTTTTCCTGATGAACCAGTGACTGTGACATGTAATGAGGCAATGCAACATGAGAATAGTGATTCAGATGAAGAAGATGAGATACCCTAGGAAATCGTCAGGGAGGTTGAAAATTTTGAAAATAAGCCTAAGTCCAATCTGGACGAGACCGAAGCAGTAAATTTGGGAGACGCCGAGACCGTCAAGGAGACCCACATCAACATTCACTTGTCACAAATAGAAAATGAAGAGTACATTTGCTTTCTAAAAGAGTATAAGGATATTTTTACATGGTCATATGATGACATGACCGGTTTGAGCACGTCTATAATGGCTCACAAGTTGCCTACCAACCCCCATGTGTCCGCCAGTAAAGCAGAAACTCAGAAAGTTCAAACCAGACATGAGCCTGAAAATCAAGGAGGAAGTTACCAAGCAGATCAAAGCCAAAGTTCTCAGGGTGGTTGAGTACCCAACCTGGTTAGCTAACATTGTGTCAGTTCCGAAGAAGGATGGGAGGGTCAAAGTATGTGTTGACTATTGGGATTTAAACAGAGCAAGTCCCAAGGACGACTTCCCACTGCCAAATATACACATCCTGATCGATAATTGCGCCAAGCATGAACTCCAATCCTTTGTAGATTGCTTTGCGGGTTATCACCAGATTTGGATGGATGAAGAAGATGCAGAGAAGACAACTTTCATCATACCTGGAGTGTGTACTGTTACAAGATAATGTTGTTCAGTTTGAAGAATGTTGGGGTCACTTACATGAGAGCCATGACAACCATCTTCCATGATATGATACACAAGGAAATAGAGGTGTATGTGGACGACATCATTATCAAATCCAAGAGGGTCGCAGATCATATAGCAGACTTGAGGAAGTTCTTCGACGGGCTAAGGAGGTACAATTTGAAATTGAACCCCGCAAAGTGTGCATTCGGGGTTCCCATAGGGAAGTTACTGGGATTGATCTTCAGTCATCGAAGGATCGAATTGGATCCGTCTAAAGTCAAAGCTATTTAGGAGTTACCACCACCTAAGAGCAAAAAGGATGTGATGAGCTTTTTAGGATGTCTCAACTATATCAGTCGCTTCATAGCACAGTCCACAATCATATGTCAACCCATCTTTAAGATGCTAAGAAAGGATGTCGAAACAAGCTGGACCAAGGATTGCTAGAAAGCTTTTGACAAGATCAAGGAGTACCTATCCACACCACCAGTTCTGGTCCCGCTAGAACCAGGACGACCTTTGCTACTTTATCTATCTGTATTGGATGGAGCCTTCAGATGTGTTTTGGGATAACATGATGAGACAGGAAGAAAGGAGCAAGCTATATATTACTTGAGTAAGAAGTTCACACCTTATGAAGCACGGTATTCCCTTCTTGAACGCCCTTGCTGTACTCTGACCTGGACAGCCCAGAAGTTGAGGCATTACTTCTGTGCCTACACTACATACCTCATATCCAGGATGGATCCTCTGAAGTACATATTTCAGAAACCCATGCCTACTGGGAAGTTGGCAAAGTGGCAAATACTACTAAGTGAGTTCGATATCATCTATGTAACTCAAAAGGCGGTCAAGGGACAAGCATTGGCATATCATCTTGCTGAAAATCCAGTGGGAGGAGAATACGAACCCTTGAAAACGTATTTTCCTAATGAAGAAGTATCATTCATAGGAGAAGACATTACCGAAGAATATGACGGTTGGAGGATGTTCTTTGACGGAGCCGCAAATTTCAAAGGAATAGGCATTGGAGCAGTTTTGGTATCAAAAACGTGTCGGCATTATCTGGTATCTGCTAAACTCAGATTTCCCTGCACCAATAACATGGCAAAGTATGAAGCCTGCATACTAGGGCTCAACATATTAGTCGACATGAACATTCAGGAGTTGCTGGTAATCGGTGATTCAGATTTGCTTGTGCAGCAGGTACAAGGAGAGTGGGTCACCAAGAATTCCAAGATATTATCGTATCTGCACCATGTGTAGGAATTGAGAAAAAGGTTTAAAAATATAGAATTCCGGCATGTGCCCAAAATTTAGAATGAGTTTGCCGACACATTAGCTACTTTGTCATCCATGATACAACATTCGGATAAGAACTACATTGATCCCATTCCGGTGAGGACCCATACTCAGCCAGCATATTGTGCTCATGTCGAGGAAGAAGCGGATGGAAAACCTTGGTTCCATGACATCAAAGAATACTTATCAAAAGGAGAATATCAGGAGCATGCAAGTCACACTCAAAAACACACGCTCCGGAGATTGTCAAATCACTTCTTCCACAGCAGAGGAAACTTGTACGTGAGAACTCCTGATTTGGGTTTACTAAGATGTGTTGACGCAAGGGAAGCTTCTAAGCTACTTGAGGATGTGCATGTTGGGACCTGTGGTCCACACATGAATGGTTTCGTCTTGGCTAAGAAGATACTTAGGGTAGGTTACTTTTGGATGACCATGGAGACGAATTGCATTCAATATGTCTGCAAATGCTTTCAATGTCAAGTGCATGCCGACATGATAAAAGTGCCACCAAATGAGCTCAATGCAACAAGCTCACCTTGGTCATTCGCCGCATGAGGAATGGATGTTATTGGTTTGATTGAGCCCACTGCTTCAAACGGACACAGGTTTATTCTGGTAGCCATTGATTACTTCACGAAATTGGTAGAAACTGCATCTTACAAAGATGTAACCAAGAAAGTCATCGCAGATTTTGTCAAGGATCGTATTGTCTGCCGATTCGAAGTTCCCGAGTCCATTATTACTGACAACGCCGCCAATATCAACAGTGATCTAATGAAAGCTATATGTGAAACTTTCAAAATCAAGCATAAGAATTCCACAGCCTACAGACCTCAAATGAATGGAGCCGTAGAAGCCACCAACAAAAACATCAAGAAGATACTAAGGAAAATGGTAGAGAACCACAAACAATGGCACGAAAAGTTACCCTTTTCTCTATTGGGGTACCACACCATGGTTCGCATATCAACCGGGGAAACTCCCTACATGTTAGTTTATGGTACCAAGGCTGTCATCCTAGCCGAGGTGGAGATTTCTTCTTTAAGAGTCATACAAGAAGCTGAACTCAGCAATGCAGAGTAGATAAGGAGTCGCTATGAACAATTGGCCCTTATAGATAGAAAGAGGATGAACGCAGTGTGTCACGACCAACTTTATCATAACAGAATGTCCAGAGCTTTCAACAAAAGAGTCAAACCAAGACAGTTCGCACCAGGGCAACTGGTATTAAAGAATATCTTCCCACAATCAAGATGAGACAAAAGGGAAATTTTCTCCCAACTGGCAAGGTCCATACATGGTTCACAGAGTACTAACAGGAGGAGCACTCATACTTACAGAAATGGACGGAGAAGTCTGGCCAAAACTGATCAATTCAGACGCAGTCAAGAGATACTATGCTTAGATACTTTACATTTCCTCATTTGATGTAATTGAACTAAGCTTGACCTGATTCCCATTTAAGAGGGGATACGTAGGTAGCCTTATAGGTTCGGTCATATCATAATAAAATTTTGATTTCCCCCAAGAGTAGAAATTGGGGCAGAATTTTGATAAGGGTCCTCAAAATTCCGAAGCAAGTCCAGCCAACGCCAACATGTGTCAAACAGTCAGTAATCAACTAAGAAACTAGGGCAGAATTTTGAGAATGATTCTCAAAATTCCGGAAAAGATCCAGCGAAGATCCATTATCCACAAACGGTCAAAGATCATCTACCAAACTGGGGCAGAATTTTGAGGAGGACCCTCAAAATTCCAATATGAGAGAGCTGCAATACCTTCGAGATGTGTTCGTCACTAGTTCATCAAAAATTATTTGATATATCAATACGTTTCAAAAACAACTCTATTTTCTATCAATAATTGCATATTTTCGAAAATTCTATTTCCATAACAGTCAGGTGTCACCTAGGAGAACTCGAAAGGCTTTCAGAACGGAGCAAAGCAAAGCCAGCCGACAGGAGCACGAACCAACTCCCCCTCACAAAACTTACAATTTTTCTTTGAACGCAGGCACATTTGACGTAACGATAGCACTCGCAAAACATGTATACATAAAGATAATTCACTATCAATCAGACCATCAGACATCAAATACATCTCCAGCTAAGATATATGCTACTATTACTTACTACTTGCTCTCTGCATGAGGCTAATCCTTGCCTCCATATTTGCATGAGGCTAATCCCTGCCTCCATATTTGCATGAGGCTAATCCCTACCTCCATATCTGCATGAGTCTAATCCTTGACTCGATGAGGCTAATCCCTGCCTCCATAACTGCATGAGGCTAATCCTTGCCTCCCATTTGCATGAGTCTAATCCTTGACTCCCTATTTTCATGAGGCTAATCCTTGCCTCCCTACTTGCATGAGTCTAACCCTTGACTCTCTACCTGCACAAGGCTAATCCTTGCCTCTATACCTGCATGAGTCTAATCCTTGACTCTCTATTTGCATGAGGCTAATCCTTGCCTCCCCACTTGTATGAGTCTAATCCTTGACTCCCTATCTGCATGAGTCTAATCCTTGACCCCATGAGGCCAATCCTTACCTCAATCCTTGCATGAGGCTAATCCTTGCCTCCATAACTGCATGAGGCTAATCCTTACCTCCATACTTGCATGAGGCTAATCCTTGCCTCCCCACTTGCATGAGTCTAATCCTTGACTCCATACTTGAATGAGACTAATCCTTTCCTCCATAACTGAATGAGGCTAATCCTTGCCTCCATACTTGCATGAGGCTAATCCTTGCCTCCCATTTGCATGAGTGTAATCCTTGACTCCCTATTTGCATGAGGCTAATCCTTGCCTCCCTACTTGCATGAGTCTAATCCTTGACTCCCTATCTGCATGAGTCTAATCCTTGACTTTGTACCTGCACGAGGCTATTCCTTGCCCCCACTTGCATGAGTCAAATCCTTGACTCTCTATCTGCATGAGGCTAATCCTTGCCTCCACGTTCGCATGGGACTAAGCATTGTCCCTTTTTGCACAGATATTGCTCTATTTTTACTATCTATTTGCTTTCCAATCGGGCTAAGCTCTGCCCTCCATTTCACAAGACTAATCATTGTCTTGATAACATCGTGACTATTGCATATCATAGGCTGAAATATCGCCAATCTATCCGAAGGCGTCATAGTCTAAAGGCATCATTCTCATAGCCGGAAGACACCATACCATGGCCTGAGGATCCCTCAAATTTGCATATCATTATTCAAAGGCGTCATGGTTCGGAGGCACCATTTGTCATGGACCGAGAACGTCATTTCATGGCCTGTGAATCCCTCACTAAACAGTTCATGGCCCAGGATGTCATGGTCCAAGGACGTCATCTTTAACCGTCCAAAGACAACCTTCATGGTCCAAAGGGAATCTGCATCATGTTTAAATTTTTGCAAATACACGTTTGTAGCATCTTTATCTGCGGGTAACCAATAAGCAACCACTATCCTAGTAGGAGCGATCTCGCTCTAGTTACTTCCAACCGTCCCGAGCTTTAACCGCTCACTGTAACCGCTTCCACATCGCGTGTCCGTTCTTGCAGTAACTTCATCGGCATACTTCGTAGATGAATCCAGAACTATACATGACCTGATTCCTGTAAGACCAGGGATATGTAGGCAACTCGAAGACCGGAGTCCGGCCTCTGTCTTTCAAAACATCCCATCCGGTCAAAATAGGCCATCATTTCTTTACCCGAAAACTTTTTCATCTTTCCCGGGTAAAGAGGGGCAGCTGTTAATACCCAATTTTTTCCTATATTTTCTATATGCATAAATACCTTCAAAATAGCATATATATATGCATATATAAGCATGCATAAGGTTTTTATAATTTTCCTATAATTTTAAAAAAATTTAATTGATTTATTTCCTCCCCTTTTACTCATAAAATCCCCAATAATTATCCCTCAAATTATTGATGGGGTGTTTAGTCGTTTAAATTCTATATTTATGCAAAAATATTATTAAAATATTTTTAGTGCATTTTTATGATTGTATTTTGCATTTTTAAAGCTAAATTGCAATATTAGACTTATTAATGTATAATTACATTTATATGCATAAAATTGATCTTCTATATTTTTAAAATATTAAATATCTATTTTAAATAATTTTACTAGATGAAATTATTTTAAAAATTATTTATCATTTATTATAAATTATAAAGGGAAAATTGGCTATTTAAAATATAGCCAGATTTACATTTCAATTGTAGCCCAATTTAAACTCAAACCCAGCCCAATTTCAGATTAAAAACACCCGACCCAAGCTCTGAACCTGCCTACCCGACCCAAAGCCGTATTAAATCCTGGTCGTTGATCTAAAAGATCAACGACCCTCATCCGTTCTTACCATTTTTAATTCCAAACGACCCCTAACCCTAACTCATTATTTAGAGACCACCGCCTCTGTATTCTCTCATCTCCTCTCCTCTCTCAACCACTCAACCTAACCCTAGCTCCTTCAACCGCCAACTTTCTTCTTTGGTCTTCTCCGGTGATCCCCCTTCAACCCTTAAGCCTCCAATGGCTCATCTATTGCCATGCTCGCATTCCCTAAGGCCTTCAAGGGCCCTGGGCCACGCCGACTTGCATCTAGGGTTTTCCATCTGGTCTGTTCTTGGCTACTTCAGTATAATTTCGAGCAAAATCATGTTGTACTTGCTACGATCCTTGAGATTTTAGACAGGTTCTATCATCTCTACTTGGGTTTCTTTTGAAACCCTAATTTTTGCTTACATCTCCTAGATCTGTACAATTTTTAAATTATTGAGTCTGTTTCTTTGATGTTTTACACTATCCTTGTAACTCTTTACAAGAATCATCAATTTCAAAGTGTTTTCACCTTCTTCTAAAATTAGGGTTTTCGGAAGTTCTTCTAAAACCTTGTTTAAACCGATTCTTTATGTTTAAACTTCTATCTCTTGCATATTTCGACTGATTCTATGATTTTACTACCTCTTCAACTTGCCTTTGTTGAAAGCCCTAATTTTTCTAGGTTTTTTTGTTTGATTTTGTGACTAGCCTGTTCTTGTTTGAGTTTCTGTGACTATTTCACTTCGAATGTGTTTTCTACTGAGTTTCTTGTGCCTAACTTATATCATCTCTGTATGTTTATGTTCATCTTGATTGTTCAGACTTGCCTCTTTCTATCGATACTGTTTAACCTACATGTTTGCTGTGACTGGTTATTCTTATTTTACTCTATTTATATGATGAATAAAGAATCGTGACTCCCTCTTTGATTGATTCTGGATTCCTTATTTTTTGGGTTTGATTGAAATACCTTCCTTTAAACCCTCAATTTCTACCTCTTCTATTCAAATTAACTGATTCGCCTACCTTGTCTGTTGTGGTACTTTATTCTTACTGGCTATTTCTTTAATTAGAGTATTCTGAACTTAGCCCTATGTTTACCCTATACTTACTGAATTTGAATCTTTCCTTATTAATCATACACTGATTTCTTTCCTTATCTGTTACTTGTTCCTACCGTTTGAATTAATTCCCTTAACTTAAGGGAGTACTTGTCCTGATTTTGCTCTAATTGATTCTGAGTTCCATAATTACTATGCTACTATGATTCTTACCTTATTTTTATCTAATTTCAAACTACTATATATACACACACACTCATAAACATAGACACACGAACAATTTGGTTCAAAAGCTCTCTCTCACGTACTTAAACTTTGTCCCCTCTCTCACACACTTAAATATTTTCTCTCTTTTGTGCTACTTGCTACTATTCTGAGTTAGCCGGCTGCAAGCCAAGGCTAACTATTGTGCTCTCCTACTCTTTCACTCTTGCTTACT
This sequence comes from Nicotiana tabacum, assembly GCF_000715075.1. Classification (NCBI taxonomy): domain Eukaryota; kingdom Viridiplantae; phylum Streptophyta; class Magnoliopsida; order Solanales; family Solanaceae; genus Nicotiana; species Nicotiana tabacum. The sequence goes on from NC_134090.1 coordinate 79,412,566, forward strand.
GTCTTTCTTTACTGGTATGTTCTAATTTCAGTTCAAGTTCCAAAAACAATATGGTTCTTTTATTGTTTCAGTTCATCCTGTTTCTAGTTTGCTTTTACTTATGGTTTTGTTGTAAAACCTGCAGTTAATATGATTACCTGATTAGCATGTCATGTACTCCACTTCCTTAGGATCAGTGTAAACATGTTACCCCATCTATGTCTGATCAATTGTTTCTGAGCATGTCTGTACCAATTACCTCTGCATGTTATGTGTTTACCATCATGTGTTCTATGTATCCCCAATCCCTATCACCCCTATATGTAGGTTTGTTCCACATGTTTGGTTCTGTGCTCTTTAAGTATTGTTGATGTGATTTTGGACTTCATGTTTGATTTACTATTGTCTAATCATGCAATTCTCTTTTCAAAATTGTTTTACTGCATGACTCCTCTTTTACTCCATAAACTATTTCAAATAAACCTCCTTTTTATACTGTTTTCCCACTAAAACCTTTCAAATTGTGTCAAGCACTTTCACTCTACTCCTAAGTCAATAAGTTCTGCCCCCTCCAGTATGTGTACTGCCTTAGGATCCTCTTGAGAACCCTATGAACTCTGGCATACTGAGGCTGGCCCTTCCACACTGCACTTATTCAATTTTGGTTACCAAGTCTAGGTGTAAGCACTGTCCGGGATCCTTGAGATCCTTAGGGAACTTTGATGCACCTAGACTATGGCATTGTCTATGTAATTGAGGCATTTGAATCTATTGGAGGCTTTGGAAACCTGAGCCTATCTGTAGGCTCCCTATAGAATAACTTCTTTTTTTCTTACTTACTTATGTAATTCATTTATATGGTATGTAATAACTTGTAAACGAATATTGGGGTAATTAGTGAAAAGGTGGGTAGCTATATGTTTGTGGGGTAATACGGGTAGAAAACATGCCTATATGACTTTTACATCTTGTCATGTTTGTTTCACCATGTTAGAAATCATGTCTATAGGTTTCAAGTGATTCCATAATAGAAATCATGTTTAAAAATCTTAGAATCAGCTTCACAAGTAGATGTCATGCCTATAGGATATAATCCCAATCCGACTTTTGTTATAACAAGTGTTTATGTGTGTTTTCATTTGTCATCATGCTTGCAAGTCTTTAAAATCAGTATTAAACAAGTAGATATCATGCATATAAGGAACAACACATTCTGCCTATAGATCTAAACTAGTTTGGTTTTAAATAAATTAATTTGGTTAACGATTAGCTCACTTCTAAACTGGTTTAATTAATGGTCTATTTTCCTGAAACGAGTTCTTTCAAAAACTGCCTCAATTTATCATTAGACAGCATGCCTATAGGGATTAAAGAGTTCATTTCAAAACCTACCTTGTTTCACTATATAAAATATAGTCATCAGTATGTCGCGTATAGGCAAGCCTGTAGGGCGTTTTCAGAACTTGCAATTCTGCAACTGTTTATGTGACTTAATGTTCTGGTTTAAACAAGCTTTAAAATTAGTAGGCAACTGATAGGGTCATTACTTATGAGTTTATAAAACAAACTGCCTATTTTCTATACATTCAGTTAGACATCATGCATTAGGATACTGTTTAACAAAAAGGACTTTATTTTTGTTTGAGTCGTGCTGTTTACATGCCTTTTCTGTGGAGGTAAACTGAGCCTCTTATTTGCTCCTTCTTGTTCTTGTTTGCTAAGAGTCCTATGTGTTATTGCTTGTCGCCTTAGTATTTTCTCCTTTAAAACCTTAGGGGTCTGTCTAGAACCACCTATAGGTAGAGGTCATAAATTCCTCTAGGACCATTAAGAAGGGACGGGTAACAGCACGCAATAGAGGTCGCTGACCAACACTCGTTTTAAACGACCACTAAGGGGATGTGAATGGTAGATATGGGATATGATGACTACGCGCTAATGTCACGTGTAGCCCCTCATCGAAAAGTGTTTACTGGACATTGTGTGGGGTGATCCTATAGGCTAACCAACCTAGGACTCCTCCTTTTCCCAAAATTCCTAAAACAACTTGCTCAAAAATATTTATCTTATCCAACGTGCTTTACTTGCAACCTATTTGATTCAATTGTTTATTTGTAATGGACTAATTTCTGAATATAAGTTCGGTCGAGACCCATAGTTGTAGACAAAGAGGGGTGCCTAACACCTTCCTCTCGAGGTCATTTCGAGCCCTTACCCTAATCTCTGGTAAGGCAAACCAATCCAAGAGTTAATCACTCTAGGTGCCCTAACGCACCATAATCCGTTAGGTGGCGACTCTTCAAATACCCAATTCCTAAAAGGAAATGAGTTATTACCCCCATAAATGTCGAAACCCGGACCTCTCTCCGCGGAGGGAGAAAAGGGAGCGCGACAAATCCCACTGAAGAGCACCTATTTACCCCCACAAAGTAGGTGTTCTTCATTCGTCCAGTACCCAAGCATTCCCAGAAATCCATGATCTTTAAGTTTAAAACTGAGTCTTTGATATGTTCTTTTTAATCTATTAACACATTTTTCTTCAATATTTACGAAAAATCAGAAACATTTTTTCTGTTAGTTAATTTGGAAATTTGCTATAACTAATCGTCACTAGTAGTAACTCCGAATTAAAGTAGAATACTCCTAAGTCCTCAAACGTAATAGTAGAGCTTTCAAAAAAAATCCAAAAATAATTAAACGAGCTTCAGACACTTCTCGAACCTATCAAAAAACCCAATTCAAAAAGTAAATCAAACAATCGAAACTTTAAATCCCAATTCCAAACTTCTACTAAAAGGTAAAGAGAAGTAATCTGACATGCCAATGTAGAAGATTTACAAGAAGCTCCCAGGAAACAATCTTTACGTTATTCTATTTTTTTATTTTTGTTTACCCTAAAAATTGGATAACAATTAAACTTATAATGTTGTTTTAAGAATACGTGATTTCACCTAATGTCAATTGATAAATATGAAATTTAGTAATAGAAATTAATAATAAGATAAAGCAAACCAGTGTTGCAGCGTAGTTCAGCCCTCGAGCTAGAGTGCCCTCGAACTAGTTAATGCCAAAACAGTTAAGAAATAAGCAAGCTAATGAACAAGAATATAAGCTAAAGAGAAAATGTTATAATGCTTTGATACCTGAGAACAACCTATCTTACAAATGATTAGAACCCCCTTTATATAGTATAGGAATTCTACTTAAGGTACAATTCTAAATATAGAAGGAAATCCCATGATTGGCTCAACAACCAGTTTTGACTTGATTCGTGTCGAGATTCTCGCCACGATCCTTGGCTGATCTCGGATATCTCGATTTTTTGTTACTCGACTTAGCTTCGATCTCCATCTTATTTAGTCTCGATCTTGGTCGACTTCGATCTTAATCGATCCTAGGGTCTCGATAACTTAACCCCGCACCATAAATAAAAATCGAGGTCCAAACTTGATCTACCACATTCCAGCCTTGGTCAGCCGAACAAAAAGGGGCATCCCGATTTTGACCGTATACAGATAGTCCCCTCATTTTTTGGAGTGTAATCACAAGAAACGAATTGAGTCTGAGTTCCTTTGCTTGTTCTTCTCAAAGCACCAAATATTCCAATCTTTATTCTTCATTGCTCACAAAAACAAAATGGCCAAAACATCTAAAACTGTTCCACAAAAGGAAACTGCTCAGGTTCGGGCAAAGGAGGTTGTCGAGCACACTAAATGTCAGTCTCGGAGGGAGGCCCTTGAAAAAACCCATGCTCGGGGCTTTGATCTTTCGACCGAGATTGATGGATACTGAATGACCATTTGAACTAGAGTTTGATTAGCTCTTAGGTTTAACAGTCGAGTGAGGATTCGCTCGAACTCGAAGTAAAGTTAGCCCCTAGGCTTTATAGATAGTCCCCAAGTGAGAGTTTGCTCAAACTCGGGTTAAGATAGCCCTTGGGCTTCTATGATCGAGTGAGGACTTGCTCGAAATCGAAGTGAAATTAGCCTTTAGGTTTTATAGTCGAGTGAGGATTTTCTCGAATTTGAAGTAAAGTTAGCCCTTAGGCTTTATAGATAGTCCCTGAGTGAGAGTTTGCTCGAACTTGGGTTAAGATAGCCCTTGGGCTTTTATGATCGAGTGAGGACTTTCTCGAACTCGAAGTGAAGTTAGCCCTAGGCTTTATAGATAGTCCCCAAGTGAGAGTTTGCTCGAACTCAGGTTAAGAAGCCCTTGGGCTTTTATGATCGAGTGAGGACTTGCTCGAACTCAAAGTGAAGTTAGCCTTTAGGTTTTATAGTCGTGTGAGGATTTGCTCGAACTCGAAGTAAATTTAGCCCTTAGGCCTTATAGATAGTCCCCGAGTGAGAGTTTGCTCGAACTTGGGTTAAGATAGCCCTTGGGCTTTTATGATCGAGTGAGGATTTGCTCGAACTGTGAAGTTAGCCCTTAGGTTTTATAGATAGTCCCCGAGTGAGAGTTTGCTCAAACTCGGGTTAAGATAGCCCTTGGGCTTTTATGATCGAGCTAGGACTTGCTCGAACTCGAAGTAAAGTTAGCCCTTAGGATTTATAGATAGTCCCCGAGTGAGAGTTTGCTCGAACTCGGGTTAAGATAGCCCTTGGGCTTTTATGATCGAGTGAGGACTTACTCGAACTCGAAGTAGAAGTAGCCTATATAAGTATGTCCCAAGGTTTAATTATTTTCCCAATTTTTAAAGGTTTTTTTAAATCAATTTATTGCCCTATTTCATCAAGAAAAAACCCAATAATTATCCCCAAAATTATCATTTTTGGTGATTCATTTAGTGGATTCTCATATTTATACTAAAATATAGCTTACATAATTTTTGCATATTTTTACAATTTATTTAGCATTTTTAGGCTAAATTGCATATAATTACAATATTAGCCTCTTCTAAGATTTAATTGTAATTATATTTATAAAATTGGCTCCAGTATTTCTTATTTGTTAATTATGTATTATTAATCATCTTAGTGCCTTTAATTTATTTTCAAAAATTATTTTACCATTTTTATAAAATCAAACAAGGGAAAAGTGGTCATTTAAATGCTAGCCCCGTTTATTTCAATTATAGCCCTAAATCAAACCTCAATTAAACCCAATCTCAAACCCAATTACCCTAACCCAAACCCCATTCAAACCGACCCAGACCCGTTTCCCACCTACCCTCTCTAATCTCAACCGTTGATCTCCTAGATCAACGGTCCCCATTTCCCTTTCCTTTTTCAATTTCCTATTACCCCCTAACCCTAATCATTTCCCGTCTGAATCCGCCCTTGAATTCTCCCTTTCCCAATTCTCTCTCAATCTCTTTCAGAAACCCTAGCTGCCACCTTCAATCACCACTTAAAATCAACCACATCCAGGGCTTCCAAAGCTATTAATGGCCTGTATCTACCTCTTACGACTCCTACATGCTCGATTATCATGGCCTCAAGGCCAGACCTTGAAGAAATTTGGTTCAGACCTCGGATGTTTTTAGTGCTATGGCTATCTCCGGCCATCCTCGACCTTGCTCTGGTCGGCTATGGCTATTCAAGCCTCATCTCGACCTCTCCTACTTAGATCGATGATTTTCAAGCCTTTCTCACCCTTTGGGTTTCTTCTGAAACCCTAACCTTCGAGGTTCTTCTGATTCTTTTAGATCCATTGTCGATCTGTGTTCTCTACAAACCTTTTGAAAGTTTTCTTAAAGTTTCTTTCAAAACCTTACCTTCAACACCTTTATCTTTTCCGATTTATGGTTTTGTTAAGTTATTTCAAAGCTTTTCTGATTTTTTTTAAACATGTCGTTCTTCTACTGTGTTTCTTATGTTGATTCTTATACTGTGTTTCTTATGATGTTCTTCTACTGTATTGCTTATGTTGATTCTTCTACTGCGTTTCTTATGATGTTCTTCTACTGCGTTTCTTATGTTGATCTTCTACTGTGTCTCTTATGTTGTTCTTCTATTGTGTTTCTTTATGTTAAAAGTCCTGGACCTTTCTTAAGGTTTCTGATTTTATTTTTCTTCGTTGATATTTTTGCCTGATTCTTTTGTCTTTCATCTCTATGCTCGATTGATGGTGAAAACCCTAAATTTGGTGGGGGGGTTCACTCGAGTTTTGAGGCTATTTGCTATGTGATTTGCTTGTCCTTCATCTCTCAACTTGTTTGGTTTCGAAACCCTAATTCCTTTGGACCTATTTGGGTTTCTAAAGTTGTTTCATATGTTGCTCGACTGAATTTCAAAATCTTTTGTTTCTTTATATGATTCTGAATCCCTGCTAAACTCTTCTAAGGTCTTTCTACTAGACCCTTTGCATGCTATTTGATACTCTCTCCCTTCTCCATTGCTGAGTTACTGAAACAGACCTATGTGACTACCATGTTTCTATAGTCCACTACTTACTGATTTTGCAATTGCATGACACTTTTCTTTGTCCTAAATTCAGCCTCGCATGCCTAATACTTGTGTGCTCTTTATATATGCTAAGCTTCCCCTCTAAAATGACTTCCAATATTTGACTGATTTCAGACCTCCTTGTGTAAGTTTGATTGATGCTTTCCTTGTTTTACTAATTTCCCTGTTTCTTGATTTGATTTGAAAACTTTCCTTAGCCTTTCTGACTTGGTTTATTCATGAACCAGTAATTTCGAATCTATGACTCCTTAATTTACTATGTACTGATTGATTCTTACCTTATTTGTTTAACCGTGTATTTCAAAGATCCTTCCCTTAATTAAACTCCTATGTATTTACCCCTAATTGTCTACATTGCACAAGATGCTTATTTGATCTCTTTCCTTAAATGATTTCTGTTCATTACCGTTTAAGTTCGAACTCCTTAATTAAAGGAAGTTCGTCTACTGACTGATTTTAATTGGTACATGTTATTTTCTTGCCTTATTCTCTGCCTGTTTTCAAACTATAAATACCATGCTCTTTCATTGACACAAACACACACGAACATTCTTAGTTTTCTGAACTCACACTCACATTCAAAAGACACTCTCTCTTGTTACTTGTACTGTGGCCTGTTTTCTTTCAAGTGCTGCTACTGCTGTGTTTTGCTTCTTTGAAACTGGTACGCCCTGATTAAGGTTTTCAGCAACTACAACAATGTGTTTATTTAATACCTTCACTTGCATGTCGGCCTATTACTTGTGTTTAGTTCAGAATTTACTTTAGTATACTGTAGTTTCCTTCTTATTATGCATCCCAAATCCCCCTACCCTAATGTGTTTGATGTTAATGGTTTGTTTGAGGCATGACAGTATCAAGTATTATTGTCTCTGGCTCAAACTTGATTCCCTTGGAATCATAACCTCCATGTCACTATCCTATGTTGTGTATTCTTGTTGATTTATAAGCAAAACAACACTCTCTATTGTTGTGCATGCCCAGAATTAGCTAAATGTCTAAGTACAGGACTCTTTGCAACTTCCCTATTCCCCTGAACCCCTTTTGTGTACCTGTTTGTAGCTGTTTCCCTCTCCTTTATTCCCCAGAACTCTGCTCTTTACTTGCACACTCTCTTAGACTTTAAGTTCTACCCCCCTCTTGTGAGCCTTGCCTTGGGACCCTTTGAGCTTCCTCTGAACTTGAACACTTAAGGGTTGGCCCTTCCACACTGCACTTATCCCCATTCTGATAATACAATTTGGGTGTAAGCACTGTCTGGAGTCCCATTGAGGCTCTTAGGGAACTCTAACACACTCAAATTGGAGAAAGGCTTTGGATCAATGGTCTTTGAGTTGGGTTTATCTTGTAACTCAGAGAGGAAGTCAGAATCAGGCTTCCTCTGGTTGTACTTTTATTTATATTTTGATGTAATTTTATTTATTCTAGTTTGTAATAATTTGTAACAAACATTTGGGGCTGGTTAATGAAAAAGGGTGGGTAACTATGTATGCAAAGGGTAGAAATCATGACTATAGGACTACTATATTCCTGCATACTCAACCTCATATAGAAACCATGTCTATAGGATTCTGCATATTCAATTACATATAGAAATCATGTCTATAGGATTCTGCATATTCAAACTTCACTTAGAAATCATATCTATAGGATTCTGCATATTTAACTTCATATGGAAATTATGTCTATAGGATTCTGCATGTTTAACTTCATATAGAAATCATGTCTATAAGATTCTGCATATTTAACTTCATATAGAAATTATGCCTATAGAAATGTTCAATTCTGCATAAGGTTTAAAACAAGGTCCGCATTTAGATACCACATCTATAAGGTTTTAAAATCAGCAACGTATAGAAAGCATGCCTATAAGATTTTCTAATAAAATCTGATTTGCTTCACTCAGTGTTAGACATAAAACCTGTAATAATGGCCACTATCAGCCGCAGGACTTTTAATCAATTCGTTTAAATCCTGCCTCTCTTTTAATAATCTGATTCTATCACTTAGCAAGTTTAACGAGTATGCATTCAAACAGTTCATTTCGAGCCTTACTGTTTCATTGCTTTCTGAATCCAGTAGATACCATGCCTATAAGACCCCTATTCAAACACTTAGGCAAGCCTTAGGGTAATAAAAACTGAATCTGCTTCTGTTAATAATTACAACCAGCAGGCAGACCTGATTCGGACTTCTTATCTGAGTTATATGATAAGCTGAAACTGTCTCAACAATTTCCTCTCACTCGTCTTTAATATCTTTTTAAATCAGACCTAAACAGTATGTGTAAGTCATGCTAATTACGTGCTTCTTTGTTCAAGGAGGTATATCTGAGCCTCTACTTGTTATATGTTTTCCCCAATTTGCAATACGTGTTTTGTATGTCGCCTTAGAGTTTTTTTCCCTTTGAAACTACAAATAAGCCTAATATCCCTCCCTTTTAGGATTAGTAGTCCTAAATGCCTCCGGGACTGATAGGATTGGGATGGGTAATTGCATGCAATAAGTAAACGAGACTAATCCGCGCTTTAATACCTTAACAGGGTGGGAAGGGTAGATGTGGATATGATGACCACGAGATAATGTCACGTGTAGCCCCTTATTGAGGAGTAATTACCGGGCATTGTGTGGGGTGATCCATATTATTAATAAACCTAGGACTCCATTTCCCTTATTTCTTTATTTCTTTTATCATTTCAACTACTTCTTTAAAAAATCAGCTTTCTTTGTTCTTCCAAACTTTGTTTATTTGCAAACCATTATATGAAATCTCCTCTTATTTGAGCCTTATTTATCTACATGTTAATTGCACCCCAAATTCACAATAATTGTTTGGCCGGGAACCACACTAGTGGATTCTGAGGGGTGCCTAACACCTTCCTCTTGGAACAATTTCAAGCCCTTACCCTAATCTCTGGTTATTCAAAATCAAACTCTTTTGGTGTCCTAATTCACCCTAATCATTAGGTGGCGACTCTTCAAATTCAAACCCAATTCCCAAAAGGAATGAGTTGTCCCTCCAAATGTCATAAATCTGATTTCGCTCTAGAAAAAGCGGCGCGACAGATAGCCCTTGGGCTTTTATGATCGAGTGAGGACTTGCTCGAACTCGAAGTGAAGTTAGCCCTTAGGCTTTATAGATAGTCCCCGAGTGAGAGTTTGCTCAAACTTGGGTTAAGATAGCCCTTGGGCTTTTATGATCGAGTGAGGATTTGCTCGAACTGTGAAGTTAGCCCTTAGGTTTTATAGATAGTCCCCGAGTGAGAGTTTGCTCAAACTCGGGTTAAGATAGCCCTTGGGCTTTTATGATCGAGCTAGGACTTGCTCGAACTCGAAGTAAAGTTAGCCCTTAGGATTTATAGATAGTCCCCGAGTGAGAGTTGGCCGTCTCTGATCGAGCTAGGACTTTGTTATGGATTTTGGACGTCTCTGATCCGCGTTAATTTGGCCATAGCCTCTTTAGTTCGGAACCTGCCCTTTGGGCTTATTTTCACTTCGAGCTTGCCCGAAGTGTCAGTCCCTGTGGCCTGTAAAATCGAGGGTCGCCTATAAGGTCTTATGGTCTTGAAATTTTAGTAGTTCGTATTCGTTTGTTTTTCGGACGGCACTCCTCAAGCGTGGGGTTAGTTGTTCGAACTTCCATCATGATCGGCCCTTAAACCTGTTTACACAATAGATCAAGAGTATGAAGTAGGAAAGTTTTCTAAAGGCACGAGATATCGGCAAGGAAAAATACTTCTTTCAATATATGATTATACATGCGTGCATGTTTGATGTCATGGCTCGAGTAACCTATATGGGCACGGTTCATTTGACCGTTTGACCCTTACAACATTTTCATGTCGAGAAGCAATTTCCTTGCAACAAAGTAGACATTCGAGGTAATGCCCCCCAGTACTCGAGGCTTATTATAGGGAACCTCAGATACTGTTGAATTACTCTAAGTTAGCACGAACAATGGTTACCTCGTTAAAATCCTCGCCGGAAAACCCATTTGGGACAAAAATCGGTCTAAGGGAAAAATAGTGCAATGCGTGCTTTAAGATCCAAAGGTTCGTACCGATCCTTGTCAGTAGCCTGAAAGTGTTAGTCAAAAAAATAGAAAGAATTGGAACGGGGTCATACATTCATTCGGATTTTGGATATTTAACGTGATCTCCCTCAGTATCAAGTCCCCATGAACTTTGACCTCGATCACTTCTCCTCTTATTTCATGCGAAGCTTCGCCTAAACCCGCTGCTTCTACGGTCTCCGTTGTACGGTTGATATCAATCTCTATTCGACCTTGGCTCTTGATCGATGTCCCTTTTGATCCTATCCATGGGCCTGTTAGGATAAACGAACCCGGAAGGGGTCCCTAGTTGATCATCCTCGACCCTGATCTTCGACTGATTTCGATTATGTACGTCGGCCCAAGTGACAGCCGGGTACTCGATCAAACTTTACTTCAACTGTTGTGAAGCTATGGAACTCTGTTCGTTGAGATCTTGAGTGAAGGCTTGAACAGCCCAATCGTCGGTGACCGGTGGCAGATCCATCCGTTCCATTTGAAATAGAGATGTAAATTCCCTGAGCATCTTGTTGTCTTTTTGCCTTACCTTGAATAGGTCTAACTTTCTAGTTGCAACCGTAATGGCTCCAGCGTGTGCCTTTACAAAGGAATTTGCAAGCATAACAAATGAATCAAAAGAATTAGGTGGTAGATTATGGTACCATACCATGGCACCCTTTGATAGAGTTTCTCCGGATTTCTTCAGCAACACGGATTCAATCTCGTCATCTTCCAAGTCACTTCCCTTAATGGTGCACATATAAGAAGTAACACGCTCATTAGGGTCAGTGGTCCCATTGTATTTGGGAATTTCTAGCATGCAGGATTTCTTCGGGATGGGCTTCGGAGCCGCACTTGGAGGGAAAGGCTTCTGCACGAGCTTCTTCGAATCCAAACCCTTTAGAATCGGTGGTACCCCTGATATTTGGTCAACTCGGGAGTTGTATGTTTCTACCTTTTTATCACTCGCCTCGATTTTCTTTTCTCCTGATTCAATCCATTTAGTGAGCTCCTCGAGCATTTTCATAATTGCCGGGTCAGTCCCCGAGACATTGGCGTTCGATCTCTCCGGTATAGGTTCGGCCCTACGAATAACTTCTGGTTCGGGTTCTGGTTCGATCCTACTTCGTGCTCGATGCTGATTTTGTAGTTGCGCTATAATGGCTTGCTGAGCCTATAGCATTTCAAATATCAATTGGAGGCTGACTCCATCGTCTTCTCCGCCCTGCATACCTTGACCATCTGATCGAACTTCTCTGCGTATGCTACCTTTGGAATCAACACCCAGATTTGCATTTAGGGCGACATGTGAACTGACATCGATGGGATCTACAATTGGTACTCCCTCGAGGCCAGCCTGAGGCACTTCGATCCCTAGGGCGGCTACATTGTCGTTTTCTCCATGAAAACAGAGGTCGTTGTCAGCGTGAGTGGGTACTGCTTGCGAGTTTGACATGTTGATCCTGAAATCAAAAACACTCACAAGAACAAGCGTAAGGTAGTGTGTGTTATGAGAATTAATACCAGACAATCACTATTATCCTTATCCCCACGGTGGGCGCCAAACTGTTTACCCTAAAAATTGGATAATAATTAAACTTATAATGTGGTTTTAAGTATACGTAATTTCACCTAATACCGATTGATAAATATGGAGATTAGTAATAGAAATTAATAATAAGATAAAGCAAACCAGTGTTGCAACGTGATTCAATCCTCGAGCTAGAGTGCCCTTGAACTGGTTAACGCCAAAATAGTTAAGAAATAAGCAAGCTGATGAACAAGAATATAAGCTAAAGAGAAAGTGCTATAATGTTTTGATACGTGAGAACAACATGTCTTACAAATGATTAGAACCCCCTTTATATAGTAGAGGAATTCTACTTAAGATACATTTCTACATATAGAAGGAAATCCCATGATTGGCTGAACAACCAGTCTTGACTTGATTCGTGCCGAGATTCTCGCCACGATCCTTGGCCGATCCCGGATATCTCGATTTTTTGTTACTCGACTTAGCTTCGATCTCTATCTTATTCGGTCTCGATCTTGGTCGACCTCGAGCTTAATCAGTCCTAGGGTCTCAATAACTTAAGAGAAATTTTCATAAAGCACCATCTTTTGGTAGTAATTAGCCATCTATAGATACCATTTGCTATATTACAAATTATAGATACCTTTTGTGTGGTTATAAGATGTATTTGATATATTTAAGCTATTGTATTCATGAATACAATAACAAAAATAGCCGTGAATCTAGGAAGTCCAACTAATGAGTTGTTGTGTTCGAGTGTATTCGACTGTATTCATGGAGTGAAACATGGGATTACAGCTGGACAGATTATTGTATTCAACTTTATTCGACTGTATTCACGACGTGAAATAGGGGATTACATTGTTTTTAAAACGGAAAGTGAATCAATTAACATAATAGACTCCTAATATAACTCAACAAACTCAATTATAACACACAAAATTTGTATTTTCAGTCATAAAGAAGATTCTCAACCAAAAAATACCCCAAAAACATAGCAATCTTCAGAGAAATTATATAATACGTCTAAATACATAAATTATATTAACTAAAAAAATATATGAATATATTCATGGCATATAGCGAGACAGTGAATATAATGAAATACATATAATACAGCGGGATACATTGAAATACAATGAAAAAAACAGTGAATACAATGAAATACATGGAATACAACGAGATAAATTGAATTACAATGAAAAATAAGACAATGAATACAATAAAATGCATGAAAAATACATTGAAATATATTAACAGAAAATCAAGTTGCTCAGCCCCAAATTCCGTCGTCTTTGTTCAAGAACAAACCCTAATTTCCGGCGAATCCGCCATTCACCGGAAGCCGGTAGTGAAAACACGACCCAATGGAGATTGTGGAGAGTGTGAGGATGGGTTGCTATTAACCACGAAATCAAGGAAAACATTGTTTGGTTGCCAGTGTTACAAATAAAACACGACCCAAATTCTTATTGCACAATTTGAGAACTAAGAAATCGATTCAGAATGATGGGTTGCTATTAACCACGAAAATCAAGGAAAACATTGTTTGGTTGCCGGTGTTCGACTGCTGAAGACATAACGTGGATAGTGGTTGCCGGTGTTCGATTGAGAAATACTGGCGTTGAGAGAGAGAGGGGGTGGAGAAAAATCTGAAAGAATGAGAGAGAAAAATAATACAAAGAGTATTTTATGGCTTAAGAGTTGGAGGTAACCATAAATACATATTTGGCTATAAAAATCAAAAGGTATCTATAGAATATAATTTTTTAAAAGGGTATTTATTTAAATAAATAAGGTATTAACCTTTGCTATAGGAAGTAAAAATTCTATAACGTAACCCCGCGCCATAGATAAAAGTCGAGGTCCAAACTTAATCTGCCACGTTCCAGCCTTGGTTAGTCGAACAAAAAGGGGCATCCCGATTTTGACCGTATATAATTTTAACATATCAAGATTATATTATTACTCCTTTTATGCGGGTAAATGGGTATTCTTCAGTAAGGGTGGTAAATGGGGAAGGGTAAATGATCATAGGAGATGTGGGAGAGTGGTGAGATGGCATGCCACGTGGCGTCTACCTCACCCAAATATCAAACCACGTGGATTTTTATTAGTAATACAAATATTTTTTATTACTTTGCTAACGCTAAGGGTAAATTTAGATAGATGGTAGGACGTAGGATAAACATGAACTATTTTTAATAGTACAAGGATAAATTACCCTTATCCCAAATTTATTTCAAAATTGGCTAACACACGTACCTAAATATAAGATAAATACAATCACTATCTTCTATTTGGGGATTAGTATATCCTTACCCCGATCACCAAACGACCCTAAAGGTAATTATGTCAATGAAATACTCGCATTTTATCTCTTGCAACCAAACGACTCCTTAGCCAAACAACTTACGCAAGTTTCCTCTCCTTTCCTTCCCTCACAAACCAAACGACACCAGTCCAACCAATTCATCCTCCCGCTTTCCTGAGCAGTGGCTTCTTCTTCACCAAGCAAATTCCAAATTTAACACCAAGCAAATTCCAAAAGAAAAATCCCCCCTTTTCCCCCACTTCCCATGGGAACATCTTGATTAGGAAGATAAAAGAAGAATTGATAGTCAATGGCCGCCATTTCCACATGCTTCTTCACAGTGAGACCCACCAAGACTCAATCCATCGCATTCCCTCGAAAACCCTCTTGCTTTATTCTAAAACCTTCCAGAATACACTCTGGGTCTTTCAGCAAAAACCTGATTTTAAGGCATAATAGGAGGAGGAGTTCATCAGTTCATTGTAGTGTTGATGTTGAGGTTAAGGCTGGAGGGATTGTGGAGAGTGATAAGCTGCCGTCAGATGTACGGAAAAGGGCAATGGACGCAGTGGATTCATTGGGAAAGAGGGTTACAGTTGGGGATGTTGCTAGTAAAGCTGGCCTTCAGTTGTCTCAAGCTCAGAAAGCTCTCCAAGCTCTCGCTACTGATACTAATGGCTTCTTGGAGGTGATATTTTCTATCTTTTTTTTTTGCCCGACCCCTACTTCTCGCTGTGTTGTTGTGTTGTGTTTGACTAGTGAATATTATTTATTTTTAATTTGTAAAATCAATTGCTTAGTTTGTGAAAATTATTGGGGGTTTTCGTCAATTGATTGTTCGTGTTATTGTATTGTGTTTATTTGAAGTGACTGCAACTTCAATTGCTTTCTGTTCCACTTTCAGAAACTTGACTTTTAACTACGCAATTTCCTTTTGTCAAATCTCAACCTCCACGCTGTTCTGTTGAAAATAACTGAACCTCTCCAGAACGTGACCGGATTTCTTACTACTCAATGGAGATATCATACATGTGTTAATGTAAGTGGTTACTGGACAGTATGGAAGATCCAAGAGATGGTAAAACTGAAAGAATACTACTAAAGTTGCCAAATTTGGATATATTATAAACTTAAATAGCATAAAAGTTCCGGCAAGTATTCTGAGTGCCATGTTATCCCTTTACAATGAGTTTCCTATACCCTCCAAATTCAACCTGTTGGGCACTGGTAGTCCTTATATTTATTTACTACGGATGATTCAAATAAATGATAGACCTGAAAGAGCAGTAATAAAATCACTTAATATACAGTCAAACCTATCTATAACAACCGCGTTTGTTTCAATATTTTTTGGATGCTATAGTGAAGTGATGTTATAAAGGACATATGTTGTATCATAACATAAAAGTTTGGTTCCGAGAAAACTTGACTTTTATAGTGAATGATATAGAGAGGTTTGACTGTATTTGTATTATAAATTAACAAATGGCATTGAAGGTTCTTAAACTATTTTAGGATGTGCATCATAAAAACAGTGAGTTCCACCTCTCAGGTCCTTCAAGTTCTACTTGTTTAGTGCCTATGGTCATCACATTGAATATCAGCCAAAAGAACCTCTAAAAGTAAAATCTCTAGCTCAAGTGGCTTAGTTAATTTTTTTCGGTTAGATATTATTTTTGATAAGGATAGGGAACAATGAAAAGAGAAATAAATGCATCACTTATTTTCCTCTACATTTTCTTTCTTTTAATTTGTGAAGATTTTGATTGATCTTCTGCTAAAATATCATAATTTCCATTGTGTGAGCCAGATATTTGACTTTCTGAAGGTTGATTGAACCAGAAATTTATATTAGGATATTAATGCCAAGCAATTAGATTTGGAGGACGTAATGGTCAGATATAATTTTTTTAAGGGTGTCACTGCATTTTTATGAATAGTCAAGGACCTTTGTTGCCATTAGCACATTTTACCCATGAAGCTTAAATTGGCAACAAGGTGAAGTTTTCGTTAGTTTGATTAAATCAACCTTTTAGAGAAAATAGAAAAGGTTAACACGAAGGATATTAACGATATGCTTAAGAGTGATGGACATTGGTAACTGTAAAGTTCACAACATCCAACGCAAGGTTAATATATGATGTGTCTGTTGACAATTTTGTTCAAGACTCTATTAGATTTTTATGGGCGAGTCCTCTAAATTTTTGTAGAATATAATTTACAAATTGAAATTTTTACTTCTTTCTTTTGGAAGTTAATCACCCTTTAATGGATGACTTGAAGAGCAATGCATCTAGTCCACATCTTGATTGTTTATTGATGGCTAATTTGTTTTTGGCAGGTGTCAGATGAAGGTGATGTCCTTTATGTATTTCCTAAGGATTATCGTTCAAATCTCACCGCTAAATCATTTAGGATGAAGGTTGAGCCTTTCCTGGAGAAAGCAAAGGTATTAATCCTTTTTTATTGTTGATTTCGGTGCGTGTTATTTGAATAGGTTTACCCATAATAGTTCTCTTCTGAGTGAGTCTCGATACTTTGCAGCTTGCAGGTGAATACTTAGTGAGGGTTTCCTTTGGTACAGCATTAATTGCTTCAATTGTCATTGTCTATACAACCATAATTGCTATCCTCTCTAGTAGAAGGTATCCGGAGACATACCAAACGTCTTGAAATCATTTTCTGCCTACTTTTGCTTGAAATACTTATTTTTCTAAAATCATCGTTTTTTCCTTTCTAATGGGCTATTTGTCTCTGACATTTGCTTTCTTTACAGTGAAGAAGACAACCGGGGAAGACGAGGCAGATCTTATGACAGTGGTTTCACATTTTACTTAAGTCCAACTGATTTATTCTGGTAATTATAATTTGAGCATTATTTTGGAAGAAGCAAGGTGGCTCGGTGCAGTTTTTTTTGCACTTGTTTTGCTTTTTGAAGTTTATAAAGGGACTCACTTATGGGCTCCTCTGAACATTAGCTTTTTTATTTTCCTGATAACCGATCAATCCCCGAAGAGCAGTGGAGCATGGTGTGGATGATGGGCCCACCCCTCTATCCTTCTCTTTCTTAAATACTAGACTTTCGTCTGCAACAAGGTTTGGATCCATGACATGTGCCTAACCCACACATCGTGCTCTTACGACTAGACCATGGGGGCTGGCCTCCTTTGAGCATTCATGTCCTTGTACTTTCAACTGATTCCAAGGTTTTTTTGTTATGTTTATATAAGTTGTAACAGAATGAGATCACCTATTTAGGGAAATTTAGTGTTTTCTTTTCCTTTATTCAGTATTAACTTATTACCCCTCCTGAGTGAACCTTATTTGTAGGATTTATTTTCCTTATTGTTGGTGTTGTCCAGCTTGGTTTATACTTTTTAGTTTTTACAACAGATCCGTCCAGAAAATGAGAAAACAAATGGCCCTATTGTTGACTCTTTTACTAGTAGCTATGAGCCACCACCTCTGCTGCTTGAGATCTACTAGTTTCATCACTGACTTTTGTTTCTTCCCATAAGCTTGCTTTGATAGATTGAATCCCTCTATTGCTCTCTTTCATGTACTGTTTTGAGACCCCCAGTCTGCTTTCATTCTCATGACAATGAGGTGTTTGAGTTCTTTACTGTCAGCTAGGATATATTATGGACAGACAGCTAGGAGGGGGTGGGGGGAAGCAATTTTTTGGTGGCAGCAGCATTGGTCATGGTCTGGCTAAGAGCTGGCACCATTGTTCGAAGGCTAGTGGGTTTTATGAGGGATGAGAAAAAGTAGTTAGGCCCAGATGCTGCTTAGTGGTCTGTCCTAGTGGTACAACTGAATCAATTTTACTTTGTCTTGATGATTTTTAGCAGGGTGTTGGTGGCCTATACGGTCACAAAAATAACAAGATATAGTTTTTTTTTCTTCCAACAAATGGATGTAAAACACGCACTCAAAAAAGATACAGATCAACTGCAATTTTTTCATACAGAACCATCTCAAATAACATGTCCTAGTTTAATTCCTTGTTATTTTATCAGTTTTCGAGCTGTGAAGATCAAGTGACTATTGATCTTCAAAAAGCATGTTATATGTTGTGAACGCCCTGAGTCCAGTCCCTGCTCCTTGTCCTTCTCGAGGCAAGCAAAGGGAAGAACTAGGGCCAACTGGGTGTCAATGGTTGTGTGGAACACGTTGTGCCATTTCTCTCTTGGCTTCTTAGTATCTGCTTGAGTGGCGTTTCACCTCCCCGTATTCGTTTTAGTCTCAAACCTAAGCAATTAAACTACAAATTACAATCCTGCATTGAGGGAGGTGAGCTTAGAATAAACCAACCTTGAGTTGCACCCAAGGGTGTGACCTAGTGGTTAGTAAAGTGGATTGAGAACCATGAGGTCTTAGGTTCAAATCCGTTGCATGGAAACAAAAGGACTAGATGATTTCTTCCCATTTGCTCAAGCTTTGGTGGACAGAGTTACCCGTTACCTGTGCTGGTTGGAGGTAGCAGGTACTTTGTGGAACTAGTCGGGTGCATGCAAGTTGACCCGGACACTACGGTTATTTAAAAAAATAATAATAAACCAACCTTGAGTTCAAGTACTTCAGATTAACTGTTCCTTCGAGTTGGGCAAGACCCCATGCTGATGGTTGAGGCAGAAACATAAGTAAGATGAGTAGAATTGTTTTTTTTTTTTTTTTTAGAATGGTAAAATTTTATAAAAAAAACAGCACAAAGATTGTGCAGTTAGAAGTGACAAATATACATGCTCCAAGAAAAAACAAAAAAAAGATAAGAATCCCCCCTACAACAAAAAATTTACAGGGAGTCTACGATGTCAAGTATTGATTCAGTATTCACATATCATACACAGGGCATTCTTTACAGCAAAAAAGAAAAAGTTGTAAACAGTTCATTTTTATTATCTGAATGGAGTTCCTTTCTCCTCAAAACATCTGGGTTCCTTCCATTCCAGACTATCCACCAAATACAGCCTGGGATCATCTGCCACCATTTCTTCTTCCTAACACCACCCCGATATCTCAAGTGGTCAGTTGTATCATTTGGCATGATCTAATTCATTCTGACTATACTCAGAAACAAGTTCCACAATTGAGTTAACCCAAATAAAAGGAGCTCTATTCATTTGAAAAAGTAACAGTTGTAGCACTAAGACAGTTTTATCTTTTCCTTTTTTCTTGATCGATTGGTAACCATGTCAGCGAGCCTAATTTCCTAAAAGTACTCTAAGGTATTGCATGCAAGAACTTTTAGTGCTTAACTGTTTAGAAAAAATATAGTTATTTCTCACATTTTAATGTTCTAACCTAGCAAGTGTGATACATGTTCAATGGAATAACTTGATAGTGACCCGCATATGAGTGAGCATGATGCTTTTTCCATTTTGAAATATTATGTAGCATGGTTAGAAGCTTCATTATAGAACTGGGCACCTTTCTAATCTACTAAGTTTCTTTTAGGTATTGGGATCCATACTATTATAGGAGACGACGAGTTCGCGAAGAAAGTGGTGGGATGAACTTCATTGAATCTGTATGTGTTAAAGGCATTGGAGCAGAGCTTTTATATTTGCATCTGATTCTGACATGTCTAACAGTTGTTGCTCAATTTGTAGGTTTTCTCCTTTGTATTTGGTGATGGTGATCCAAATCAAGAGATTGAAGAGGAGAGGTGGAAGTTGGTAATAATTGAGCACTGAATTTAGCGGTCCGTTGCTTTTTTTTGTTCCTTTTCTTATTTCTGCGGTGGGGGTGGCTTGGGCATGTGAATAATGGGAGAGGAACTGGAAAAGGATGGCCTTTGGTGGAATTAGAATCTTACACATGTTGGATAGAGTTGCAACCACTAAGCTACAACTCCAAGCCCAGTGGTCTATTATTTTCAATATTTCATTGCTGACACTGTGATTACTTGTCTGCTTTTATGTTTTCCTCTTTTCTTCTTCCTGCTTCTGGTAACTCCTTGCCTGCTTTTTGGTTAATCTCTACCATCTTAAAATGACGTGAGATATTAAGATGTTCTAGTTAAATTGTTTTGCATAACAACGTTTTTTTCCACAATCACTTGTTTTATTTTTGTTGTTTCTGTACAGCATCATCTTTTTGCACTTACAAATTTTTTGCCTATCTAGCTACCTTATCAAAAAAAAAAAAAAAAACTTGTTGACACCCAGGACATTATTGTGGTAAATTTGTTTAGATAAGGGGGTATGTATCCTGGATGAAGTGATCGATGCTTCAATCTTTCTAGTGTCTATCATACAGACAACTAAGAAGGTGACTTGTAGTCATACCTTTGTATCTGAGTTTGGTGGCAAATACTTTGAAGGGAGGGATGTGCGATTCCTGTTTCTTTTTTTTTTGGGAGAGAAGAAAATGCCAATGCTCCTCTCATTGTCTCATGATGCTACTTGGGTAATTGAGTGATGAATAGAAAGAGTGAGGAAGTACATTTTTGCATGGTGGCCATTTAGGATTATCAATGCTTACTGTTAACTTTTTCTTTCTTTGGGCTGGGAATAAATTAAAATTGGGTTGACTATTGGATCATGGGTGTATAGTTTCCCATAATGAATAATTGGCTGAAAATTGGCTTCTTACTTTATCAGTCATTGGGTCTTGGATGCAATTAGTTAGTGGCTTATTGCCCTTTGCTGGGCTACTTTAAAAGGAATTATAAAGTTTTATTTAGTCTATTGGGTGCCTTTATGGTTACGTTGATCTTCATTTCTGATACTAAACTAAAAGGACACTCAAGGAAGTGTGAAATCAAAGAAAGGGATCCGCAACTGTTGGTGCAGAAAATAGAGAAGAATAATGAGAAAAATACCTGCAATGTGTTTTATTATTGCAAGCTATTTACAACACAATAAACAATTGGAAAACATAACACAATCTTGGAGTAATAATAATTTGGCATCTAATCACATTGTGTTGCTAGTTTTAGTAGTGCCAATATCTGCTGATTTTCGTATCCTAGTTTAATAAAATAGAAACAGCTTGGGTTGAATTAGGTAACTTCTCATAGCCCCATGTTTAATATCCGATGGAACTTCTTGCCTCAGATGATACTGATGAACCAAGCTAATGGCTTGGAATTGTCTATTCTGATAACCAAATAAGAACACTTCTTAACTCACCAAGTGATTTCTCTTGGGACAATCAGTGTAAGGCATTACTTTGTCATTGAAATGGTATGTTTGCACAATGTTTCATCTATTTACTTTCTGATTTTGATAGTTTAATATATCTACTGTCGCTAACTTTTTACATTTTTATGTTAAGATCAGATACTACTTGTAATATGTAGTAGTTACCATTGTCTAAAAACTTTTTGCAGGTAGGGCAATATATATCATCAAATGGTGGCGTTGTTGCTGCTGAAGAACTTGCTCCCTTTCTTGATGTGGAGACTCCTAACAAAACGGTACTTGATGGGCTTTACATGATCTAAATGTTGGATTTCTTTTTCATTATTGCTTGCTTTTTCTTTCCGCCAACACTGCAGAAGTTGTGCTGTAATTTTTGTTTATTCGGCATTTTCAGGAAACTATTTTCAAACCCATTGAACATTTGATAATCCAAGGGTTCATGTTTTCATGATCCAGTACCTAATGTCTTGTTAATTGTCTTTCTTGCTTTATTTCTCTGTGAGGGGAATTAATGGCAAAGAGAAAAGGAGATTGGTGAATCTTCTATGTTTGACAGAAACAAAATTGCATCAAATGGATCAATTACGTATTAGGCAGATAGGGGGGTCGAGATGGATTGAATGGGCTGAACTGGAAGCACAAGGCAGTAGTGGAGGAATCCTAGTTTATTGGGATAAGAGAAGATAAAGCTGCTTAGATAATTATATAGGGCAACATTCAATTACTGTGTTTCTAGCTGAAGAGAATATTGGTTTTCAATTTGCATTCACAGGGGTTTATGGACCTTGTAATCGAAAAGCAAGGAGGACTGTTTGGAAAGAGATGGGAGCAGTTATTGGGGTAATCTCTCAACCATGGGTAAGTGGAGGTGACTTAATGTTGTCAAATTTGAAGAGGAAAGATTAAGCAAAGCCAGAAATACAAGAGCTATGAGAGAGTTTAATAGAACAATTCAAAATTTGGATTTGCAGGATTTACCACTTCATGGAGGAGAATTTACATGGTTCAGGGGTGATGACAATTGATGTGCGTCAAGGATAGATAGGTCTCTAATTTCAGAAAGCCGGGGTGAGCAATTCAAGTTTGTTAAGCAGAGAGTACTGCCCAGGGTGACATCTGATCATTGTCCCATCATTTTGGAGTGTGGTGACTGGAATAAGGGGAAGGGATATTTCAAATTTGAAAATATGTGATGTGAGCACAAGGATTTTAATGAATTGGTTAATAGTTGGTGGAACTCATATTGCATTCAGGGAAGCCTAGATGAGATTTTAGCGAAAACGTTGAAAATGTTAAAGATTGATTTAAAAAAGTGGAACAAGGAAGTATTTGGGAGCTTGGAGCCTTGGAGGAGAGGAAGACAGGGCTATGTCCAAGTTGGAGAGAATAGATCAAGGAAGGGAACAATATCAGAACGATGAGCACAATGAAGCTGACAGTTTCTGTTTTAAAAGAATTAGAGGAGATTGCTATTGCGGAGGAGATTAGTTGGAGACAGAAATCTAGGTGTTTATGGGTTGAACAACGTGACAGGAATACGAAGTTTTTTCACAAACAGGCATATGCACACTAGAGGTTTAATTGTATTGATAAAATGCTCATAGATGGAGAATTGGTGGATGATGAGAAGCTTATCAAAGATCACATATTAAAATTCTATGGAAAATTGTTTCCAGAATCTGAGCAATGGATACCATTGTGGGAGGATGAGGGTATTGAAAAAATAACAGATGAGGATAAGGAGTGGTTACAAAGACCTTTTTCCGAGGAGGAGGTGATTAAAGTTGTTAAGTTATTCAAGGGAGATAAGGTACCTGGTCCTGATGGTTTTAACATGTTTTTTTTCCGAAAGTGTTGGAACATTATTGGGAAGGATGTTTGGAGAGCCGTGGATTGTATCCATCAGGAAGGTATTTTCACCGAGAATATTAATTCTACTTCTATTGCTCTCATTCCTAAGAAGAAGGGGGCAGTGGAAGTAAAAGATTTCATACCAATCAGTTTACTAGGAAGTGTCTACAAAATAATTGCAAAATTGTTGGCTGAAAGACCTAAGGGGGTGATTGGGAAATTAATTTCAGATAAGCAAAATGCCTTTGTAAAAGGGAAGCAAATTGTTGATGCTGCCATGATAGCAAATGAATGCTTGGAATATCTTTTCAAGAGGAAGATGAAAGGTGTGGCTTTTAAGTTAGATTTGGAAAAGGCCTATGACCATGTTAACTGTTCATGCATATTAAGCATTATGAAACAAATGAATTTTGGGGATAGATGGATTGGATGGATAAAATATTGCATATCCGCAATTAGTTTCTCAGTTCTGATTAATGGAAGCCCACAGGGATACTTTAAATCATACGGGGACTTAGACAGGGAGATCCATTGTCTCCCTACCTATTTTTGTTGATGATGGAAATCTTGAGTAGAATGCTTAAAAAGCAGAAAATCTAGGGTGGTTGAAAGGGTTAAAGTGTGTTAGATATGGGGAGGCAGAGATAAAAGTGTTACATGTTCTCTATGCTGATGATACTTTAATTTTGTGTGAAGCTATAAAAGATCAGTTGCTATATCTCAGAGGAATCTTACTAGCTTTTGAAGCAGTATCTGGTTTGAAAGTGAATCTGGCAAAGGATAGTGCGTTTAGCATCAATGCTGAAGATGACATAGATGATTTGGTTAGAGTTATGGGATGTAAGGTGGAGCCGCTACCAACTACCTATTTAGGACTTCATTAGGTGCTAAAAAAGAATTATCAGAAGATGTGGCAAGGAGTCTTGGATAGGTGTAGCAGTTAATTGGTCCCTTGGAAAAAACAATACCTATCATTTGGGGGTAGACTAACACTGGTTAATAGCGTCTTGGATGGTATCCCAACTTATTTGATGTCTTTAGAATGCCAGCATCTGTAGAAAAAAAAATTAAATACTATAAAAAAATAAGTTTTTATGGGAAGGCAACGCTGATAGCAGAAAGTTTCATTTGATCATATGGCAAGAGGTGATGAAAGAAAAAAACAACAAGAAGGGGGGGGGTGAGGAACTTCAGAATGCATAATAAAAGCTTATTGTTCAAATGGTTTTGGAGGTACAGTGATGGCAGTGCTAGGTTATGGAAGCAGCTCATAGATGCAAAATATGGAAAAAAGAGACAGCTGGGCTCCTTGTTTAGTCCAATCCTCTTCTAGAGGCGGAGTTTGGACTACCATTAGTAGTCTATGGGATGAATATACACAATTTGTAAAGCTGATATTGGGAGATGGTAAAAGTTTCATTTTTGGTCTGATGTATGGCTAGGGAATGATTGTGTAAGACAAAAGTTTCCAGTTCTATATAGCTGTTCAACAAATAGAAAGGGGAAGGTAGCAGACTTTTATTCAAGTAATGGTTGGCAGTTGATTTTCAGAAGGGGTCTCAATGACTGGCAGATAGAGGAGTTTGCTCAGTTGATGCAAATCCTTAGTACTGTCAGACTGGAAGAAAATAGGAGAGATTCACTGATTTGGGCAGCATGTAAAGATGGAAAGTTCACAGTCAGAGGATGCTACAGTTTATTACTGAAACAACAAGGATTATATGAAATAGAATGGCCATGGAAAGCTATATGGAGGACAAAGGAACCTGTTAAAGTTCCTTGTTTTGGATGGATTGCAGCTAAGGGAGCATGTCTTACTCAGGAGAATCTGAAAAAACGAGGTTTTTCTTTAAGCAACAGATGTTATATGTGTGAAGAAGAAATAGACAGTCAGTCATCTCTTTATTCATTGCAGGGTGGCAAAACAGTGTTGGGAGCTCTTTTTAAACATGTACGGTGTTAAGTGGGTAATGCCTAACAGTATTAAGAGCTTGTTGGAACAATGGCATCATCAGAAAATGGCAACAAGGAAACGAACAGTATGCAGGACAATTCCTTTGTGTGTTTTATGGACAATATGGCTGGAAAGAAATATTATTTGTTTTGAAGGTAGAAAACAACATATTTTCAGAATTATAAATAACTGTCTTTTGAACTTGTATTTTTGGTGTGATAGAGGTACTATTGAAACCATGGAACAATACTTGGACTTTTTAGAAGAGAGAGGAGATCTGTAGTTGCCATGTTAGTGGCAGATGGACTGATGTAACTTGTACCATCTTGGTGCCTTTTTAATAAATCTTACCTTTTAAAAATAAAACATTGGCTTGAAAAATGATCTGAATTGACCTTTGAATTACCTCTCTGTGGTTTTCTCCTGACAGGATGATGAGTCCTACATCCTTCCAGTGCTTTTGCGGTTTGATGGTCAGCCAGAAGTAGATGAGGAGGTAGGGAAAAGCTTTATCTGTAATATATTTGTTTGAATTTTTCACTTCAGATTATTATGGATGAAGGCTTTTTCTGTGCACATGGCTTTATAAAATGATTAGGTGTGCTCTGTCATAGTGCAACCTTGGCTGCAAGATATCTCGAGGATCATTTTTAGCTTCTGAATTTTCTTGTGTGAAAGTCTCCACTCTCATTATCTGAAACCTAGTGGGCGATAGACATCGGAAGTTATTAAACTTCGGTGAATTTGTCAGTTTACCCACTAAACTTTTATCTCCTCTTTTCAATTAAAACCTTATTAACACTCTTGCCTCTGCCAGCCATTTCATTTAGACTCTTCGCTCTGTTGCATGGAATCTCCAATTTGTAAGGTACTTTTGTTGATTGGTTATGACATGGATATGGTACCTTGTACATTTTAAAGAATTTGCCAAAAACTTAACATGCTCATCTCAGATTCAGACCTGAACTCTAACCGACTCATAATTTCGAGCTGTTTGAAAGAGCATTGATTATCATAAGTTGATCCTGAAGGGATATTTGAAAAGGTTAAATATATCCTCCGAATTTCGAACTGAGTCAAATCTTATTCCTAATCTACAGATTTGGATAATAAAGCTCAAGATATGGTATAAAGAAGTTTTTTCTATTTTTTTTTTAAATTCCAGGTTTAGTCATCAACAGTTTAAATGAAAATAGAAATGTTAAACTAAAAGAAACAACAAAGGGGACTATGAAAGAGAGTCAATGTTACAATATGCAAGTTGATGTAAGCATTTATTTCATTTTAACTCTTCTTTTTTCTTTCTCGACATTTATTAAAGCGTTTTTTTGCATTCGAGTACAAAGAGCACCTCTTTACTAAAATTCCAATGATCAAATTAAAAGTAATGGTTGATTTGCCCTATTGTGTATATTGCAAGGTGTCTGCATTTGCATAGACGTTTGGGATCTAATGTAAATGTTCTTATAGTTTCTTATGCGAGCAACCAACATAGGGTGCTGTAACGAAAAGTGATATGAACTATGAAGGGCTACTGAGGTATCACGACCCCAAATCACCCCGGTCGTGATGGCGCCTAACGCAGTACTAGGCAAGCCGAATCAACCCAAATAACATAAAGTTCTTTTGTAAATTCATTTCCAAATCAGTTATGAACACAAGTCTTGCATTTAATTTAACAAAATACGCGGAAGAAAACAGGTACGTAAATACATCCACACCGCCCGATCATGGTGTCACTAGTCATGAGCCACTAAGATACTGTCCAGTACTGTCTATTCAATACAAGAAGAAAAGACTGAAATAAATAACACTAAGGATAGGAAGGAGAAAGGCAGGGCTGCGAACGCCGTGCAGCTACCTTGCTATCTCCGAAAATACTCAGAAGCTGCTGAAAGCTCTCACTCTGATGCTCGGGCACCTGGATCTGCACACAAGGTGCGGGAGTAACATGAGTATGCCAACTCAGTAAGTAACCAAAGTAAATAAAGTCTGAGTGCAGTGACGAGCATTTAAATCATATACATAATCTAACATAAAATCTCAATGGAAATATCAAAGTCAAATCCGTTGTTCAAGTTCCAAACAATTCGCAAAAAAAACTTTAGTTTCAATGAAAGTTATTTAAAACATTTGATCAACATATTTTCAATAGAGGCTCAGTATAAAGGGCAGTGAAAACAGTGATTTCATAAACAAGCCCCTCGGGCAAGGTATCACTCATAAGTATGGCCCCTCGGGCAAGCCTCTCAGTCGCTCGTGACTCAACTCTTGTCAATCAGTACTCACACTCGGCTCTCCTGCTCAATAGATATCTCATAATAATAACCTCTGCGGCGTGCAGCTCGATTCGTAATATATAGTCGACTACGCTCACTGGGGGTGTGCAGACTCCGGAGGGGCTCCTACAGCCCAAACGCTATATCGCTGCGGCGTGCCGCCCGATCCAACATATCGTTGCGGAGTGCAGCCCGATCCATAACATATATATAATCCTCACCATTAGGTCCTCAACCTCTCTCAGTCATTAACCTCGCAGCCACTCGGGCATCTCAGTGAAAATCAGGGGACTCAGCCCAAACAGTTTCTATATAATTGAAAGTAGAGTAATGAAACTGAATCAAACAATAAACAGGTAAAACCATGAGTTAGGATCCGCTTTCGAATCAAAACAGTGTGAGGAAAGTAGTAAAATACCCCTAAGGGTCCAGACATGTCGGCACAAGGCCCCAAACATGTCATTCAGCCCAAATTAACAAATTCATTTTTAAAACACATGGATATCATATACAGTTTATCAAAATATGCAACTATACAGTCGCCACGGGACGGACCAAGTCATAATCCCTACGGGTGCACGCCCACACGCCTGTCACCTAGCATGTGCGTCACCTCATTTTATCAAAACAGTACGAAATTCTGGGGTTTCATACCCTCAGGTCCAGATTTACAATCGTTACTTACCTCAAATCGGTCTAAACTTTAGCTCACGATGCCCTTGCCTCTCGAATTGGCCTCCAAATGCTCCAAATCTAACCAAAATCAGAATCATAACATCAATATATGCTATGAGAACAAAGCCCACGCGAAAATAATCAAATTACATCATTTCAGAATCCGATAAAAATCACATCACTAGAATCCTTATCCTCCCACGAGTCCATACATACGAAGAACATCAAAATCGGACCTCAAATGGCCCCTCAAATCCCCAATTTAAACTCTCCAATTTCAAGCCCTAATTCTCCAATTTTAACCCTTAAATTCCACTAATTTCATGTCTAATCAGTTAGAAACCACCATAGAATTGAGTATTGAGTTCAAAAATCTTACCTCCAAGTGTTACCCCTCGAATCCCTCGTCAATTTCTCTCAAAGAGCTTCAAAGCTATCCAAAAATGGTGAGAAATGAGCTGAAAATCGCGAAGATGGCTTTTTATACTTTCTGCCCAGGTGCTCCCTTCATCGCGAACACGGTCAAAGCCTCGCGTTCGCGAAGCACAAAAAATCCACTGCTCAAATTTCCTCTTTCGCGAACGCGAGAACCCTCCCGCGAACGCGTAGCTTCACCTGCCAGACCCTTCGCGAACGCGTTGTCCTCTACGCGAACGCGTAGAAGAAATCCTTGGGGTCCAGCTGTTCCATCTTTCCTCTTCGCGAACACGTTCAACTCCTCGCGTTCGCGATCCTTCCAGTGGCCACACCTTTGCGAACGCGAGCTCCCCTTCGCGAACGCGAAGAACAAATCTCTGCAACAAAATACCAGAAAATCTGCTATCCTTTCAAAGTCCAAAATGATCCGTTAACCACCCGAAACTCACCTGAGGCCCCCGAGGCCTCAACCAAACATGCCAACCAATCCTAAAACATCATTGAAACTTGTTCCAACCTTCGGAACACTCAAAACAACACCAAAACATCAATCATCATCGGATTCAAGCCTAAGGATTTCCAAACTTTCAAATTCCGCAAATGATGCAAAAACCTATCAAACCTCATCCGAATGACCTGAAATTTTGCGCACACGTCACAAATGACACAACAGACTTACTCCAATTTCCGGAATTCCATTTCGACCCTGATATCAAAATTTCAACTGCCGACCGGACAACGCCAAAATTTCAATTTCGCCAATTCAAGCCTAAATCTACCACGGACCTCCAAAATACCTTCCGATCACGCTCCTAAGTCCCAAATCACCTAACGAAGTTATCCATACCATCAGAATTCACATCCGAGACCTTCTACCCATAAGTCAACATCCGGTTGACTTTTCCAGTTTAAGCTTACTCAAAAGAGATTAAGTGTCCATTCTTCTACAAAACCACTCCGAACCCAAACCAACCAACACGATACGATGAAATACAGCTGAACAACACATAAAGAAGCAGAAATGAGGGAAACAGAGCGGTAACTCATGAAACGATCGGCGGGTTGTTACATGAGGCAAGTAGGTTTAGGGGCTATATGCATAAGTCCATGGTTGTTGAGGAGCTTTTGATGTCGCTTTCCCTATGTTGCGGGCCCAATAATCTTTTTACACTCCTATATTCTCTCATGTGCTTGTCCTATAATATTTTTTTCCAGGGAAATATCCTGTACCAATTTCCATCACTTCAGCGTACGGCTGCTCCACAAAGGAGTGGAAGGAAGGAGTACGTAGGAAAAAGATGGACTGACTGGGTTGGACAGGTGGAAAGATTTCTGCAAGAAAAGAAGTGGCAATTTAGGTATCATTTTTGTCTTGGTTGTTGGTGATTTGAATTCGTCACCTATGGATTTAACTTTAATTTCGCTAACATAGGTTTTACATTTCAGTAAAACAAGCTCATCGGAAAAGGCATTGGTCATTGGATTGGGTGGGCTCAATCTGTTTGGAGTGATTATTCTTGGTACCATGTTGAAGTATGGGTCTCCATGTGGTCTTTAGACTTTTTAAGTTTTGCTTCTATATTTTTCTTACATCTACTGCTTAAACTGCATTTTGAAGGAACATGACAGTCAGTCCAAGTAGCTTCATCTCATTTGTGTCAGAGATATTTCCATTACTTCAGGTATCATCTGTTGTATCATTCCTGAGCAAAACTTGTTTTAGTCTATTATATCATCCAAGTATCGAGATCATTCATGTCTGCAACTGTTTATTTCTCACTTGAGAACATTCATGTTGTATGCAATCACAGCATATAAAGACTTCTTGACATCTTTTTGGGTGATAAAAAACATGGAGCTGATTACTTCATTTGGTTATTTTGCTCTTTTTCTTTCAATGTTGTTTAGTGCATCAGGAATTTACTACTCTTTTGAACTGGATGATGTGCTTGATTAGTTGTAAAGTGACTCGGTAACTGCGAAAACATTATCTTGAAATATTGCTTGCAGTTTGTTAAAGGCTTATTTGAGGTGCACTTAAACGTTGAAGCTAGATTATGAGCTTCCCCTTGCTTACGTGGCGCTGTAGTGTTTGTGCTAAGGTGCTAAGGTGTGCGGTTCATCACCCATGGGTTGTGTTTTTAAGCGGTGGTGCTAGACAATAAATATAGCTGGCAAACTAATACAGTAACCCAAAAAAAAAAAAGCTATTAATGAGTTTTTAATTATTAGGAATAAGAAATTAATTCTTTTAGTATAAGAAAACTAGTTTTGAAAACATAAAATTACATCTTCTCATACAAATGGTTGACTTTCTTTTTACTTCGAATATTTTGTGTAATTATAGTTATTTCAATTATTTTTACCTAAATAGTTATCTTTTAAGTTTGTAATAATTTTTCGTTGCATTACATATATATTTTCCATTTCTTCTTTTTTAAGCGCCTTTCTTCGTCAAATCTCATGCTTTAATTCTGCTGGGGCCTCTGGCCCAGCAGACTTTTGCACTTTTCACATTTCACTACTATGGTTGCCTGATTGTTGAGTATTACTTAAGCTTTACCATGATCGAGCCTGAATTTTTATCTGCTATTTGTGAATTTTGGCCTCAGTTAAAGTAGATTAATTATTGTAAACTCCAGCGCTAGTTGATTATCAATCAATAATTGCAAACAAAATGTCTTGATTGATTCTTATATTGTGCAGTCTTTAATGTGACTCGGATGTATTCATTTGTTTTTTGGAAGTGAATAAGCATTTCAAAGTACTCATTTTTAACTGTATGCTATTACTTGGCAGATTTATGCTGGCTCATTTTTCACTATTCCCCTGATCCGATGGTTTCTTGTTCGAAAGAGAAATGCTGATATTGAAAGAAGAAATCAAGCAAGGGAACAATATGCCCGAGCACTTGAACGGCCTGATCTGGCACTACGGCGAAAGGTATGAATAGTTTTCTGCTTAGTTTGCTTATGTTTTCCCCATTTCAGAACTTCAGTTTCCGTGCTTCAAATTCCACATTTTACAATAATAACATCTATATGTAAGAAAAGCTAGCTATCCATAATTAATTGAGAAATAGGAAAGATAAAAATCTCATACATGATACACCTACTTCATATTCAATTTGTTGAAGAATTAACGGTGAAGGCCAATGAGCAAGGTAGTTAAAAAGTTGAATCCTTTTTAATTCAAATAGTATGTCTCTTCCGAAATTACTATATTAGTTTGGCATGAAACAACATTTTATCAGATTTTATTTTTACCTTAGAATTATTATTTTCTGTGGCTTCAGGAAAGTTTAACAACATTGTAACTGTATATTTCGGTTACTGAACTTGTCTTTACTTATGCCAGTAGAGTTAAACTTGTAGTAGGATGTAAAATGCTTTTTTATGTAATTAATCTTTTATTTTCTCATTGTTTTTTTTTTGGGGGGTGGGGGTGGGGGGGTGGGGGGTGGGGGTTAGAACTTGGATTGCATGATTATGTTTTTCTGTGGTCCTATCATCCTACCTTAAGTTCATGGAAGCAGCTGCCATGCATCTTTACTTGAAACGTCTATTGGGTTATGAGTTCGTAAAATCAATTCCCATATGAGAATGCTTCTTGGAAGGAATGCCATGCACAATCTGTAGTAAATGTTACATGTTTCTCAAGAAAACATAAGAAAATGATGGTAAAGCAATATGTGGTTGGCGAAGTTTATACTTGGTTATTACAGTCTGAAGTATTATTTGGATTTTTAACATGTAACTCTGCAAGTGCAAATGAAAAAGAAAAAAGTAGAAGGGACCTGGTATTTTAGGATTTTGTCAGGCCTTGACAAGGCAATACTCGTGATGCATGATTATGTTCACAACATTTGCTACTTACATCTAGTCATGCCTATTTTCACTAGCTACCAGCTCTCTTAACTATTTCTATAACTTTCAGCTTCTCAGTGCCCGGGATATGGCACAGAGGACTTTTATTGGCCAAGATCGAATTGTTTACAGTACAGACAAGGACTTATACGAGCAAGATTATGATGCACAACAATGGGAGCAGAGATTCCGAGAAATTGAGAAGTCCGAATAGATGTTGTTACTTGAAGATTCTTTTGTCCTGTAAATTCTTGAGTTCCATACACAAAGACTCGGATAAATTATGCCTTTCATCGACTCCAGCAGCAACATGCTCTGAGGAGAATTGGAGCATTCCAAACAGTAGATTTTGATGCAATCAAAACATAAATTTTGATGCAATCAGCAACATAAATCCAGATCTGAGAACCACAAGATTCAACAGAGTAGTTTATTAAGAATGTACAAGTTGTGTACTCAGTATAACATATTTTCTGCTACAAAGGGGTGGTTTTCACGATAAAATTGGCCTCGGTATGACATTTAGTTCATTAAGATGTTAGCTGTGGTTATTCTGTATGTTGAATTTGAAAACATTGTTCTAAACACAAATAATTGAATATTTTCTGAAAGCACTGAACACCGTTCAAACTATTCCATGGAAAACCACGATATAGGGGCTAGTGTAATTAACTATGAACAATTGCGAAATAGTATTACACACTATCATTTTGTAAATTGATATGATGGCTTTAAGCACTGCACGGGATCAGTATACACGTGATTGTATATGTATATTTATACAAGAATTTGCGCAAACATACTTGTATGTATTCTAAATCAGATACACTAAATAGACTTGGTGTAACAACCTGACTTGTATGCGTGGTTGATTTTGATTTTTGGAAGCTTCGGGAATGTTTTGGTAGAGTGAATCTCATTTTAGAAGCTTAAAATTGTTGGAGTTGACCAAGGTCAACATTATTAGTAAACAATTCCGGATTGATGATCCGAGGGTTCCATTAGGTTTGTATGATATTTTTAGACATGTATGTTTGGTTCGGGTCTCAGGTGACCCGAGGTCGTTTTGGCGCTTCTAGTCGAAAGCTAGAAATTTCAACTTAAGAACATTTGAGATCCTTGAGTTTTGATGTTTGATTCTTGACTTGGATATTATTTTTGGTGTTTTGAGCCTTCAAGAAAGTTCGTGTTGGATAATATAGACTTGTTGGGATGATTGAATCGAGTCCTGAAGGGCTCAAATGAGTTTCAGATTGATTTCAGACTATTTTCATGTGTTTTTACTGGTGCTGGTGCTACAGTTGTCGCCTCTGCGATAATCATGTGCAAAGGTGTGAGGTAGCACCTGCGGGTGTTAGCTCGCATCTATGAGAAAAAGGGAGCTCGGGCTTGCTGTCGCATCTGTGGTGCTAGGTGCGCAGGTGCGAAATCGCACCTGAGGGTGTTGTCTCGCATCTGCGAGGAGCTCAACTCTGGAGGGAGGTTGCACCTGCGAGGGTTGGTCGTATGAGCGAAGGTCGCGTCTGCGAGAGCTTGGTCACATCTGCGATATTTTCACCGATGATGGATCGCATCTGCAGACCATCTTGCTGTTTCAGCGGTGTCGTACTTGTAATTATATTGTTGCATCTGTATATCTGCATCTGGGGAAAAGAAAAAGTCTTCGAAGTTATTTCTTCCTTCATTTTTGAGACCTAAACTTTGTAAAGAGACGATCTTTTGAAGGATTTTTGTTCCAACTTCAAAGTTTAGTAAATCTAACTTAGTTCTGATTAATTATCATGATTCCCTATAGATTTTTACCCCTAAATCTAAGATTTCAAAGTGTAGAAATCAGGTTTTGGGTTTAAACTTAAGAGAAGTAATTTTAATGATTTAGACCTCGATTTGAGGTCTGATTTTAATGTAAATCATATATTTAGGCTCGAGGATGAATGGGTCATCGAGATTTGGTCTTAATTTCGTATTTCAACCATGTGGGCCCGAGTTGACTTTTGTTTGACTTTTCTAAATTAGGCAACGATCGAACCTTTTTGATAAAAGAATAATTCCTAAGGCTTGTCTTGACTTATCGAAGTATCATTTGACTAGACTCTGAGTTACTTGGAGGCTTGTTCTTAAAGGAAAAATGGTATTAGATTGTTGAACTTGTTCCGGAAGAGATAAGTATCTTGATTAACTTTGACTTGAGGAAAATAGGTTGTAAATAGTTTATTTGCTATGTGCTAAGTGTGTTGGGGTTGACATATATATGTGGTGACGAGTGTATATGCGTTGCGAGGATTATAGCATGATCGGGTATAATTAGTCTTATTCATCTCTTGCCTGATTCATGTATTATTCTCTTATGCTATGATGGGTTGTGAAATTACTTAATTATTAATATGTTAGTGGCCATGCTTAGGCCTTGTAATGTTTATATGAGCGGTATGCCTCTTGAAATGTTGATTTCTTATTGCACCTAAGTCTCGCTTATCTACTTTGTAGTGTATTGTGCTTATTTACTTCCCCATATTATTATTATGCATTTTACCATGTTTGTCATTGATATACATGTATTTAGGAAGTATGAAAATGCTCAATATGTATTTCCATGTGGATTGGTGTGTTGGATGGGGTTGCATGCCGCAACAGTATGGTCATTGGATCGGGTTATCGCCGCACCGGTATTAAGATTGGATCGGTTTGCTCGCCACCATGGATATAATATCTTGTGCTTATTTCTCGTATATTGCTTCTCCTTTGTGAATTCCTTCATAAGACTATGCTATGTAGTTATTTCCGTGAAATTTGTATACTCGTTCTCTTATTCGATCCTTTTTAATTTATTTGTCTTTCTGCTTGTTATTTGTACAGGTTTATAGAATAAGTGTCTTATCATAGTTTCATCACTATTTAGTCGAGGTTATGGTCGACACTTGTAGAGTACATTATATCAGTTGTACTCATGCTATACTACTGCACTTTTTGTACAGATTAGTACCAGCGGAGTCCCGAGAGGTGCTTAGCTGTTGACATTTGGAGACTCGAGGTAGAGACACATACCCATTGGCAGGCCCTTAAAGTCACATTCCTTATCTTTATTGTTGTTACCTGATTCAGACAGTATTGTATTTACATTGGACCTTTGTATTTTAGTACTCAATAGAGCTCATGTACTCAATAATACCAGTTCTAGGGATTGTATGTTGTTCCATACTTTAACTTCAGTTCAGATTTATTATCTATGATATAAGATTGTCTTAGAATATTGTTGTAGTTCTTTCTATTGTTATTGGATGTTTGATTGTTGTATATGTTGGTTCGCCTATGTCACGATCCGGATTTTCCACCTTCGAGAGTCGTGATGGCGCCTACTAGTGAAAGCTAGGCAAGCCAATCATTTCAAATACTTACTTTTTTTCCATTTTTAAATCCTTTAACAGTTGTGATTTAGCATTATAATAGCAACGAAAATAAATAAGCGGAAGAACGAAACGTAACAATTTAATAATAATTCCGATACAAATCCATAACAAAACTACCCAGAACTGGTGTTACAATATCACAGACTGTCTAGGAATATCACAAATAAGGGTTCGAAAGATAAATACAACGATGTCTCTGAAATACATAAAAGAAATAGAATGGAAAGATAGAAGGAGACGTCGGGGCCTGCGGACGCCTACAAGACTACCTCGGGTCGCCTAAATGGACTGAAGGCAGCAACCTCACTACGGTCTAAAAGCTACAGCACCGGGATCTGCACACAGTGCCGAGTGTAGTATCAGCACAACTGACCCCATGTGCTGGTAAGTGCCTAGCCTAACCTCGGCGAAGTAGTGACGAGGCTAGGACCAGACTACCAAATAAGCTTGTGCAGTTAAATCATATACAACGGAAAAATAAAAGCAAATATTTACAGTTAAAGATGGGAGAGGAAAACATGTTGCGGGGAGTATTAGATAATAACAGAATACCAACAGAGGAATGTAAAGAAGAACCATAATTCAATTGCCAACAAGAATAAGGAAAACAAACACAATATTCACTTTCATTTCTTTTTTGTTGCGGCGTGCACCCCGATCCCAAATCATGTAATATCGTTGCGACATGCAACCCGATCCCATTTCATATAATATTGTTGCGGCGTGTAACCCGATCCCATTTCATATAATATTACCGTTGAGCGTGCAACCCGATCCCATTTCATATAATATTACCGTTACGGCATGCAACCCGATCCTATTTACAATTCAACATCAGTCATAAAAGAATCCCGGCAAGGGAACAAGAGTATAACAACAACATCCCGGCAAGGGAGACAATATCATAAACAATAACATCCCGACAAGGGAGACAATATCATAAACAGTAATATCCCGGCAAGGGAGACAATATCATAAACAATAACATTCCGGCAAGGGAACAAACAATGATAATCAACATATTAAGCATGAACAAATCACAACGGAGTCACAATAATTACAATATGAGACTCACGAGCATGCTTGACACCGACGTATAGATACTCATCACCATGCCTATACGTCGTACTCCACAATTAACACGTAACAAATAAGACACAACTCCTAATCCCTCAAGCTAAGGTTAGACCAAACACTTACCTCGATGCCACGAACACAATTCAAGCCTCAACTACTGCTTTATCTCTTGTTTCCACCACCAACACTTGTATCTAGCCACAAACTACTTAACTATATCAATAAATGCTAAATAAATCAATTCTAATGCATGAAAATAAGTTTTTCAATAATTTTCCCAAAAAGTCAAAAATTGACCCCAGGCCCACATGGTCAAAACCCGAGGTTCGAACCAAAACCCGATTATTCATTCACCCACGAACTCAAATATATGATTTGTTTTGAAATCGAACCTCAAATCGAGGTCCAAATCCCCAAATTCGAAAATTCTATGTTCTACCCAAAACACCCAATTTCCCCAATGAAAACCCTTGATTTTGAGTTGAAATCATGTGAAAAGATGTTATAGATTAAAGAAAACGAGTTAAAAATGACTTACAATCGATTTGGAAGAGTAGTTGTCTTTGAAAAATCGCCCAAAGATGTTTTAGGTTTGAAAAAGTTTGAAAAATGAGAAATTTTCGGCTAAGTTATGATTTAGCAGGTTGCAGATGTCGCAATTATGACCAGGGTTCGCAATTGCGAACCCCTTCAGGGCCTGCTATCTTTGCAAATGCGAAGAATATGTCGCATTTGTGACCATGAAGAAATCCGGTCACCTTCGCATTTGCAAGGGACCTATCGCATTTGCGACATCGCAACTGCGAGGAAAGGTCGCATTTGCGACCAAGGCCTGCGCAGCCCAGTCTTCGCAAATGCGAGCTCGCAGTTGCGAAGCCTGCAGACCTGCAACACACAATAGTTTTTCCTAAGTTCAAAACACTTCGTGTCTATCCAAAACTCACTCGACCCCTCGGGGCTCCAAACCAAACATGCACGCAAGTCCAAAAATATCATACGGACTTGCTCGTGCGATCAAATCATCAAAATAAAATCAATAACTATGAATTTAGTACCAAAATCAA
The DNA here is from genome assembly GCF_000715075.1 of Nicotiana tabacum. Lineage (NCBI taxonomy): Eukaryota > Viridiplantae > Streptophyta > Magnoliopsida > Solanales > Solanaceae > Nicotiana > Nicotiana tabacum. Next base: position 79,450,589 of record NC_134090.1, read on the forward strand.
AGAAAAATTTCATGAACTCTTAAGTTCCAATTTTAATAACCGATGGTCCGATTCATGTCATATCAAGTCTGTTTCTTACCAAATTTTACAGACTAACCTTAAATACCATATAAGACTTGTACCGGGCTTCGAAACCAAAATACGGGCCCGATACCATCAAATTCCAATACATTCAAATTTCCAAAAACTCTTAAAATTTAAGTTAAACAATTTTCTTCAAAAAATCATTTCTCGAGCTTGGGACCTCGGAATTCGATTCCGGACATACCGTATTTTCCTACAGACCCTCCAGGACCATCCAATCACTGGTCCGGGTCTGTTTACCCAAAATATTGACCGAAGTCAACTTAGATTAATTTTAAAAGCAATATTTATCATTTTTCACAGATTTTCACATAATGGCTTTCTAGATACACACTCGGTCTACGCTCGCAAATTGAGGTGAGACAAAAAAGAGGTTTTAAGGCCTTGGAACATAGAATTTATTTCCAAAATAAGTGATGACAAAGTCATCACATTCTCCACCTCTAAAACAACCGTTCATCCTCGAACAGACGTAAGAAGGAAGTACTTGAGTCGGAGAAAGGATGGGGATATCGGCTCCGCATATCAGACTAGGACTCCCAGGTCACTGTCTCAACAAGCTGATCTCTCTACTGAACACGAACAGAAGGAAAACTCTTCGATCTCAACTGACGAACCTGCCAGTCTAGAATAGCTACCGACTCCTCCTCATAGGACAAGTCCTTGTCCAACTGGACAGTGCTGAAGTCTAACACGTGGGATGGATCGCTGGGATACTTTCGAAGCATGGACACATGAAATACTGGATACACGGCTGATAAGCTCGGCGGCAACACAAGTCTGTAAGCCACCTCTCCCACTCGATTAAGAATCTCAAACGGGCCAATGAATCTAGGGTTAAGCTTTCCCCTCTTCCCAAATCTCATCACCCCCTTCATAGGCGACACCCGAAGCAACATCCGCTCGCCGACCATGAATGCCACATCACGAACCTTACGATCGGCATAACTCTTTTGCCTGGACTGAGCTGCACGAAGCCTATACTGAATTATCCTGACCTTCTCCAAGGCCTCCTGTACTAGATCCGTACCCAACAACCGAGCCTCTCCCGGCTCAAACCATCCAACCGACAACCGACGCCGCCTACCATATAAAGCCTCATAAGAAGCCATCTGGATGCTCGAATGGTAACTATTGTTGTAGGCAAACTCCGCTAAAGGCAAAAACTGATCCCATGAGCCTCCAAAGTCAATGACACAAGCTTAGAGCATATCCTCTAAAATCTAAATAGTACACTCGAGCTGCCCGTCTGTCTAAGGATGAAACGATGTGCTCAACTCGACTCGTGTGCCCAACTCACGCAGAACTGCCCTCCAGAAATGGGAGGTAAACTGCATACCTCGATCTGAAATGATAGACATGAGCACACCATGAATACGAATAATCTCCCGGATATAGATCTCAGCTAACGTCTCAGAAGAATAGGAGACTACCACATGAATGAAATGTGCTGATTTGGTCAGCCTATCAACAATAACCCACACTGCATAGAACTTCCTCTGAGTCTGTGGGAGTCCAACAACGAAGTCCATATGATACGCTCCCACTTCCACTCAGGAATCTCAATCTTCTAGAACAAACCACCAGGTCTTTGATACTTGTACTTTACCTGCTGACAATTCAAACACCGAGCCACATGTGCAACAATATCATTCCTCATCCTCCTCCACCAATAATGTTGCCACAAATCCTAATACATCTTAGCGGCGCCCGGATGAATAGAGTACCGGGAACTATGGGCCTCCTCTAAAATAAACTCTCGAAATCTATCTATATTAGGCACACAAACTCGACCCTGCAGCCTCAAAACTCCATCATCTCCTAATGTAACCTGCTTGGCACCACCGTGTTGCACCGTGTCCCTAAAGACATACAAATGAGGATCATCATACTGCCAAGATCGAATACGCTCCAATAAAGAAGAACGAGCGATTGTGCAAGCTAACACATAGCTGGGCTCAGAAACATCCAACCTCACAAACTGATTGGCCAAAGCCTGATCATCCAAAGCAAGCGGTCTCTCACTGATCGGAATATACACAAGACTGCCCATACTGGCTGACTTCATACTCAAAGAATCGGCCACCACGTTGGCCTTTCCCAGATGGTATAAGATAGTGATATCATAGTCTTTCAACAGCTCCAACTACCTTCTCTTCCTCAAATTTAGCTCATTCTGCTTGAACAAATACTGTAGACTCTTGTGATCCGTGAACACCTCACATGACACGCCATACAAATAATGCCTCCAAATCTTCAACGCGTGAACAATGGCTGCTAACTCCAAATCATGAACTGGATAATTCTTCTCATGAATCTTCAACTGTAGCGAAGCATAAGCAATGACCTTGCCATCCTGCATCAACACCGCACCAAGTCCAATATGAGATGCATTACAATAAATTGTATATAGCCCTGAACCTGTGGGCAAAACCAACACCGGTGTCGTAGTCAAAGCTGTTTTGAACTTCTGAAAGCTCGCCTCACACTCGTCCGACCGTCTGAACTGGGCACCCTTCTGGGTCAACCTGGTCATGGGGGCTGCAATAGATGAAAACCCCTCCACAAACCGACGGTAATAGCCCGCCAAACCCAAAAACCTCCAGATCTCTGTAGCTGATGCAGGTTTAGGCCAGTTCTTGACTGCCTCTATCTTCTTCGAATCTACCTGAATACCCTCTGCTGATACAACATGACCCAAGAATGCAATTGAACCTAACCAGAACTCACACTTTGAAAACTTAGCATACAACTGACTATCTCTCAAAGTCTGAAGAACCGCTCTCAAATGCCGCTCATGCTCCCCGCTGCGGGAACAATGAAGACTATCACAAACGAATCAAAGTAAGGCTTGAACACTTGGTTCATCAAATCCATAAAAGCTGTTGGGGTATTTGTCAACCCGAATGACATCACCAAGAACTCATAATGCCCGTACCGAGTACAAAAAGCTGTCTTAAGGACATATGATGCCCTAATCCTCAACTGATGGTAGCCATATCTCAAGTCAATCTTCGAAAATACCTTGGCACCTTGAAGCTGATCAAACAATTCATCAATCTTCGGCAATGGATACTTATTCTTGATTATAACCTTGTTCAACTACCGGTAATCTATACACATCCTCATCGATCCGTCCTTCTTCTTAACAAACAACATTGGCGTACCCCAAGGTGAGACACTAGGTCTAATAAAGCCCTTATAAAGCAAGTCAACTGCTCCTTCAATTCTTTCAACTCAGGCGGGGCCATACGATACGGCGGAATAGAAATGGGCTGAGTGCCCAGAGCCAAGTCAATGCAGAAGTCAATATCCCTATAGAGTGGCATGCCTGGCAAGTCTGAAGGAAACATCTCAGGAAACTTACGAACAACAGGCACAGAATCCATAGAAGGAACCTTAACACTAGAATCACGAACATATGCCAAATAGGCCAAACACCCCTTCTTGACCATACATCGAGCCTTCATATATGAGATAACCCAATGGGTAGAATGATTAGGAGTCCCTCTCCACTCTAAATGAGGCAACCCCGACAAGGCTAAGGTCACAGTCTTGGCATGACAGTCCAAGATAGTGTAGTAAAGTGATAACCAGTCCATCCCCAATATGACATCAAAATCAACCATATCCAGAAGTAACAAATCTACTCGAGTCTCAAGACTCCCAATCACAACTATGCATGAACGATGGACACGATCTACCACAATAGAATCACCCACCGGTGTAGACACATATGCAGGAGCACTCAAAGAATCACTAGGCATGACCAGATACGGTGCAAAATAAGATGAAACATAGGAGTATGTAGACCCTGGATCAAATAGAACTGAAGCATCTCTACTACAAACCAAAGCAGTACCTGTGATAACCGCATTGGAAGCCTCAGCCTCAGGCCTAGCTGGAAGAGCATAACATCGAGGCTGGGCCCTACCACTCTGAACTACATCTTTGGGACGGCCTCCTACTGGCTGGCCGCAACCTCTAGTGGCCTGAGCTCCACTTCTAATACATCTACCTCCACCTTTAGTACCCCTACCTCCACCTCTAGCTGGCTGAGCGGGCGGTGGAACACTCGGTGCCTGAACCATGGCAAGGGAAACCTGGTGCTGAGAACTGCTCGGTGCTCGAGGGCAAAATCTAGTAATATGCCTCGTGTCGCCACAAGTAAAACAAGCCCTCGGCTGCTAGGACTGACGACCCTAAAAACTCTAGAGCGGAGGTGCACTGATAGGAGCTGGCGATGCACTATAGGACTGCTAATCAGAATACTGCATGTAAGAACCTCGGCCACCTGGGGCACCGTGAGAAGCCTGAAGTGCTGAATGAAATGGCCTAGGAGGATGACCCCTACCAAAAGAATCCCTGCCTCCATACGAGGCACTACTGAACCTACCAGAATGACGAGGTCTCTTGTTTGACCCCTGACTACCCCCTGTGATAGAACCATCTCAACCCTCCTAGCCACATTGGCCACATCCTGAAAAGAAATCTCGCTCCCCGTCTCCTTAGCCACCTGAAGTCGAATAGGCTGAACGAGTCCCTAATTGAACCTCCTCACTCTCTCTCTCTCTTAGTGGAAAGTATAAGAAGAGCATGATGGGCCAAGTCAATAAATCTGGTCTCGTACTGAGTAACAGTCATAGAACCCTATTGGAGACGCTCAAACTGCCTCCGATAGTTCTCCCTTTGTGTGATAGAAAGAAACTTCTCCAGAAATAGCTGAGAAAACTGATCTCAAGTCAAAGCTGGTGGTGACCTAACTAGTTTGGCCAAACAATAATCTCTCCACCAAGTCTTGGCGGATCCAGACAAGCGAAAAGCAGCAAAGTCGACCCCATTGGTCTCCACTATCCCCATGTTCCTGAGAACCTCATGACAACTGTCTAAATAATCTTGGGGATCCTCAGAAGGTGCACTGCTGTAAGTGGTAGTGAAGAGCTTGGTGAACCTATCTAATTTCCATAAGGCATCAGCAGACATAACTGCTCCATCACCGGTCTGAGCTACCATACCCGACTGAACTGCTCCAACTCGATGATCTGTTGGAGTCTAAAATTGGGGAGCCATCACCTCTAGAGTGCGGGTAGCGAGAGTCTATGCTCCTCCCCCGGCCTGAGAGACGGTTGGTGCTACAGGAAGTAAGCCTGCCCGGGTGACACTCTCCATAAGGCCCACTAGACGGACCAGAGCATCCTGGAGTACTGGGGTAACAATGAACCCCACTGGGACCTGAGCTGGGCCCATCGAAACTACCTGGGCCAGAACCTCATCATCAAACTCAAATTGAGGTTCCACCGCTGGTGCTGCTGCTCTGGGCTGAGCTCTGCCCCTACCTCGGCCTCTAGCACGACCTCGCCCTCTGCCCTTTGTGGGAGTTGCTGCTGGGGGCTTGGGCTGCTGATCAGTGGATGAGGAAGCGCGGGTTCTCGCCATCTGCGAAAGAACAGAGTAGAAATTCAATTAGCATTAAGAAACCAAACTGCACGACAGGAAAGAATAGATGTGAAGTTTTTCCTAACTCTGTAGCCTCTGGGGATAAATACAGACGTCTCTGTACCAATCCCTCAGACTCTACTAATCTTGTCCATGAATTGTGAGACCTAAGTAACCTAGGGCTCTGATACCAACTTGTCACGACCCGGATTTTCCACCTTCGAGAGTCGTGATGGCACCTACTAGTGAAAGCTAGGCAAGCCAATCTTATCAAATACTTACTATTTTTCCATTTTCAAATCCTTTAACAGTTGTGATTTAGCATTATAATAGCATTGGAAATAAATAAGCGGAAGAACAAAATGTAACAATTTAATAATAATTCCGATACAGATCCATAACAAAACTACCCAGAACTGGTGTCACAATATCACAGATTTTCTAGGAATACTACAAATAAGGGTCCAAATGATAAATACATCGCTGTCTCTGAAATACATAAAAGAAACAGAATGGAAAGATAGAAGGAGACGTCGGGGCATGCGAACGCCTGCAGGACTAACTCGGGTCGCCTGAATATACTGAAGGCAGCAACCTCACTGCGGTCTAAAAGCTACAGCACCGGGATCTGCACACAGTGCAGAGTGTAGTATCAGCACAACCGACCCCATGTGCTGGTAAGTGCCTAGCCTAACCGCAAAGTAGTGACGAGGCTAGGACCAGACTATCAAATAAACATGTGTAGTTAAATCATATACAACAAAAAAATAAAAGCAGATATTTACAGTTAAAGATGGAAGGGAAAAACATGATACGGGGAGTATCAGATAACAATAAAATACCAACAGAGGAATGTAAAGAAAAACCATAATTCAATTGCCAACAAAAATAAGGAAAACAAACACAATATTCACTTTCATTTCTTTCTTGTTGCGGCGTGCAACCCGATCCCAAATCATATATTACCATTGCGGCGTGCAACCCGATCCCATTTCATATATTACCGTTGCGGCATGCAACCCGATCCCATTTCATATAATATTACTGTTGTGGCGTGCAACCCGATCCCATTTCATATAATATTACTGTTGCGGCGTGCAACCCGATCCCATTTCATATATTACCGTTGCAGCGTGTAAACCGATCCCATTTCATATAATATTACCATTGCAACATGCAACCCGATCCCATTTACAATGCAACATCAGTCATAAAAGAATCCCGGCAAGGGAACAAGAGTATAACAACAACATCCCGACAAGGGAAACAATATCATAAACAGTAACATCGAGACAATATCATAAACAATAATATCCCGACAAGGGAACCAACAATGATAATCAACATATTAAGCATGAACAAATCACAACGGAGTCACAAAAATTATAATACGAGACTCACAGGCATGCTTGATACCGACGTATAGATACTCGTCACCATGCCTATACGTTGTACTCCACAATTAAAACATTGCAAATAAGAAACAACTCCTAATCCCTCAAGCTAAGGTTAGACCAAATACTTACCTCGATGCCACGAACACGATTCAAGCCTCGACTATCACTTTACCTCTTGTTTCCACCACTAATTCGCTTGTATCTAGCCACAAGTTACTTAATTAAATCAATAAATGCTAAATGAATCAATTCTAATGCATGAAAATAAGTTTTTCAATGATTTCTCTAAAAAGTCAAAAATCGACCCCGGGCCCACATGGTCAAAACCTGAGGTTTGAACCAAACCCGAGTATCCATTCACCCATGAACTCAAATATATGATTTGTTTTGAAATTAGACCTCAAATCGAGGTCCAAATCCCCAAAATTCGAAAATCCTAAGTTCTACCCAACACACCCAATTTTTCCCATGAAAACCCTTGATTTTGAGTTGAAATCATGTGAAAAGATGTTATAGATTAAAGAAAACGAGTTAGAAATGACTTACAATCGATTTGGAAGAGTAGTTGTCTTTGAAAAATCGCCCAAAGATGTTTTAGGTTTGAAAGAGTTTGAAAAATGAGAAATTTTTGGCCAAGTTATGATTTAGCAAGTTGCAGATGTCACAATTGCGATTAGGGTTCGCAATTGCGAGGAAAGGTCGCATTTGCGAACAAGGCCCGCCAACCCAGTCTTCGTAAATGCGAATGGGTGTTCGCAAATGCGAGCTCGCAATTGCGAAGCCTGCAGACCTGCAACACACAATAGTTTTTCCTAAGTTCAAAACACTTCGTGTCTATCCAAAACTCACTCGACCCCTCGGGGCTCCAAACCAAACATGCACGCAAGTCCAACAATATTATACAGACTTGTTCGTGCGATCAAATCATCAAAATAAAGTCAATCACTATGAATTTAGCACCAAAATCAAAGAAAAATCTCATGAACTCTTAAGTTCCATTTTTAACAATCGATGGTCTGATTCACGTCATATCAAGTCCGTTTCTTACTAAATTTTATAGGCTCAACTAAAATACCATATAAGACCTGTACCGGGCTCCGCAACCAAAATACGGGCCTGATACCATCAAATTTCCAAAAACTCTTAAAATTTCAGTTAAACGATTTTCTTCAAAAATTCATTTCTCGGGATTGGGGATCTTGGAATTCGATTTTGGGCATACGCCCAAGTCCCATATTTTTCTACGGACCCTCCGGGACCATCAAATCACGAGTCTGGGTCCTTTTACCCAAAATGTTGACCGAAGTCAACTTATATTCATTTTAAAAGCAACATTTATCATTTTTCATAGATTTTCACATAATGGCTTTCCGGATACATGCCAGGACTGCGCACACAAATTGAGGTGAGACAAAAAGAAGGTTTTAAAACCTCGAAACACAGAATTTATTTTTAAAATAAGTAATAACCTTTTGGGTCATCACAACCTACTTTGCATGTTAGTTGTCATTACGATCTTTGGTGGAATTTTAGTTCATGACACTTGGACTTAAAAGGCCCTCAACCCACTTTTCCCATTGCTATAACAAATTAACTTTACATTTTTGTCCTCTTCGTACAAATTAATTCCAATGTGGCAAAATGGAGCAAATGTTGCATATAAAACCCCAATCATAATCTAGTACATAAGTTGGTTGAATAGGAACAATTCTTGTTTTATATGTGCTAATCTCTTCTATCTTATGATAATTATAGTCCCTTTTTTTTCTAGCAAATAGTACAGGGAGCTATGTTTCTGTTGTTAAATAGAATGCCATTTTATAAAGCAAATGCAAAACTTTACGTAATTAAGCTTTCAGACAATCAATGCTAGAGAGAAAAACTAGTGGATTAACTCTCTATGACCACTAAACGTGTCGTAAATATTCTTTTTTCTTTCTGTAGGAAATTTTGAGTCCACTAATAAAAGGTGCTTTAAGGCCCAATAGGGTTATTAGTTAATTCTAGTATTCTCTATATAAGTACACTTATAATGTACAATAAAATAAACTCTCTGCAGTACTTTTCCACACACTCCCCCCCCCCAATCCAACCTTGGGTTTAGGCTGTGGTATAGGAGGTTGCTTCGTCATGTGACAACTACCACCGAACGGTAATTCCAGTCGTGGTTCCTCTGTTCCTTCTGCTTCTGCTACGCGGACAAGCAAGTTCTTGTTTTACAATTTACGCGCTATCTAATGTGTTTAGTTTATCGCGTTTCTTCATTGGTATCAGAGCAGACTAATTTTCTAATCCGAAAAATATAGAGAAGTTACAAATTCTGTTCTACTATTGAACGTGTCTATATTTTTGTGCAACTGGGATAGGATATTTTTTGTTTCATTTTGAAATTAGTTTTCATATCTGAAAAAGAAATTATATTACTCAATTTCTTTTTATTCTGTAATTAATTTAGTATACTCATTTGAAATAAGTTTTAAATGAGGTATCAACCAAATATGAAATTTTATGTATATCCGTTTTTTTGTCGAAACGAACAAGGGAATAAAAGAATTTTTTTTGGTTTTTTTCCGCCGCTTGAGTTTCTCCATTATTACTGATGTTTGCTGCCAAAAATAGTTAGTCCATTTTTTTCACTAGTCACAATTTGACAAGAAGAAGGTGTGAAAAGCAAAGCCCTTTTTTCTGTTTTCCTTCTCTGGCGAAAAATTTAATTATAAAAAAAATTGAAGAAGAAATCATGGAGCTCGGTGCTCCATGGATACGGTAGCAAAGAGAAATAGGTCTTTCTTCTGAAAGATGGGAAGACTGGTGCAATAAGAAAAAAGAGAAGAGAAACTAAGTTTTTTTTTAAAATTCAAAATGATTTTTAATTATGCTCTCATGGCAATGCAGAGGCGGCTGAGAAAAAAAAAGGAAGAAACTTAGGGTTTCTCCCTTAATATTTGATTTAATAATTTGAAGAAAAAAAATATTGGTGACTGCCATTTTACAGAAGCTAGGGCTTCTTCTTCTTACTGGGCTAAAGGCGCACTTATAGTCTTTTTAAAAGGAAAAAGAGTATACTTATTTAAGTGGGATTTAGAAGCCACTAGACCCATTTCTTTAAATGCTGGTGGCAATAAGAGTTTGGGCTAAAGGCCCATATTAGAAAAATGTTATGTATGTTTTTGTTTTGGGCTAATGGCTTAATAATATGGATGATTTTTTTTAAAAGAAAAACTAGTTTTTCTATTATATTAAAATCATATGGACTTAATTTTCAGAATATAAATTTAGTATTTTTATTCTTTTATGAAATCTATAATTATTTTATTATCTCAATTGCTTGAAATGTTAATTAGTTTAACATTAAATTTGCTTGTTAATTTATTTAACATGCTTGAAATATTAATTTGTTTAACATTAAATTTATATGTTAGTTTTTTTAACATTATATTTATTTGTTAATTTGTTTAACATTAAATTTATTTGTTAATTCATTTAACATGCTTTAAAATGCTAATTTATATAGCATTACATTTATTTGTTAATTAGTTTAACAAGATTAAAATGTTAATTTTGTTTAACATTATATTTATTTATTAATTTATTTAATATGCTTGAAATGATAATTTATTTAACTTGTTTGGAATGTTAATTTTTTTTAATATTACTTTTGTTAATTAGTTTAACACATGCTTAATTAGTTTAACACATCTTTATATTAATTTGTTGAGCATGATATAAATATTAATTAGTTTAATAGTAATACTTGTTAATTTGATTAACATGTTTATTATGTTAATAAGTTTAACATTAAAATAAATTTGATGTATATTTGAATAACATGTAATAAATGTTAATTAGTTTGACATTAGTTTTATCTGCATGCTAATATAAGTTATTTGTTGACTTATTATCCAAATGGGATTATAAAATCGTGTTAGATAATGATGCTGTCATAAACATGATTAAGAAGCTTAGCTAGATAATTGAATAGGTTAATTTTCATAAAATTTTAATTATTGGATGATGATTGGGAACATAGTGAACTCTCGACTTCATAATTAATATATATATTTATTAACTTAATTAATTGATGCTTAGTGTCATAATATGTATGTATGTTGAATATAGTGCCTTACTTTATTTTTTATTTTTATATGATCCTCATGATTTTTTTTAACTTGTTAAAGAATGACTACTGCGTCAAAAAATATTATTGATGAGCTCAACAAAGGGTTGAAACTCAATGGCGATAATTATGAAACCTGGAGCTTGAAAGTCCAGTATATGCTAGAGGAGCAAAAGGCTCTGGAGGCCATTAACAATGTCATGAATGAGCCTGAGGAAAGCAACAGTACTCAAGATAGGCGAGAGCGTGAAGTTTATGACAGTTGAAAGAAAAAGAACTTCATTGCTCGCATTACATTGTTGAGCACCTTGGATGATGACATTCTAAAGGAGTTTAAGGATCACCAAAGAGCTATGGATCTTTGGAATGATTTGAGGAAAGGGTTTGGTACCTGTTACACTACAAGACTGGGATCCTTAATGATCAAATTGATTCATATAAGAAACGTCTTGAACATTCAATGAAAACACATTTGAGGCAAATGACAAATATGATTGTGGAGTTGAAAGATGCAAGCTATGTGTTGACTGATAAACAACAAATCCAAGTTGTCATACGCTCTTTACCTAGTTCTTGGAATCATATGAAAATGCATTTGATCCATAATGAGCGAATCACAACTCTAGAAGATGTCTGAAGGCATCTTAAGTTAGAGGAGGAACGACTTGAGGCTGCAAAGCCAATAGCTGAGTTGCACATGGCAACAACCTCCAAAATCAAGATGATTCAACGAAAAGGAACTGGGGAAAGAAAAGAGAGTTACCTCAAGCTCAGCCAGCTCAGCCTGATAAAAGGGTAAAGACTGAAAAAGGCAAGAACAGACGTCCCAAAAGTGTAAAATTTGCTAAAGTGAAATATTATAATTGTAACAAAAAGGGTCACTATGCCAGAGATTGCTCTTAGCCTCCTAGAAAGGTATTTCACGATGCTCGAATTAGTGAACTTTGTATTTCTAGTTCTATTTTTCTATCTAAATCTAATCCTTTATGGATCGTAGACTCAGGAGCAATGGATCACATAGCCTGGGGATGCAATGCCTTTGTTGAATTTTGGTGAGTTTCACGTGGAACAAAGTGGATATATGTGGGAAACAATAATAAAGTTACTGTTTAATGTATCGGTACATGCAAGTTAGTCCTGCGTGGTTGTCGAGACCTAATCTACATGATGTTCTCTTTGCACCAACAATTTAGCGGAATGTTATTTCAGTTTTAGTTTTCTTAAGCTAGGATTTGACTTGTTTTGTCATGTCAATTCTATCAAGTTGATATTTGGTTCAACTTTATTTGGTTTTGGTCATCTGATCGGAGTTTTAATTATTATGGATTTGGATTATGATTCATTTAATAACAGTGCTAGTTTTTCTATATTTGTTTCTTCACATAAATATGATAGTGATGTAAACATATGGCATGCTAGACTTAGTCATATTGGCCAACAAAGAATGCAAATGTTAGAAAAATAAGGTTTGCTTTCTAACATTGAACATGTGGAATTGTCCACTTGTGAAAATTATCTAGCTGGAAAATTTGCAAGAAAATCTTTTGGTCAGGCGACTAGAGCTGAATATCCTTTGCAATTAGTCCATTTGGATATCTGTGGGCCTATGAATGTTAGGGCTAGGCATGGAGCAATTTATATCATCATATTTATTGATGACTTTACCCGTTTAAGCTATGTCTATTTAATTTTCCGCAAATCAGAAGCAATAAGTTGTTTCAAACGCTACATGAGCTTACTGGAACATCAATTAGACAAGAAGATAAAAGATCTTCGAACTAGTCGTAGTCGTGAATACTTATCAATGCAGTTTAATAATTTATGTGATGAAAAGAGAATATTTCATCAGTTGATTATCCCAAATACTCCACAACAAAATGATGTTGCAGAGAGAAGAAATAGAATGCTCCTAGAAATGATTAGGTCAATGATGACAAAAACTAATCTCCCAATTAGTTACTGGGGTGATGGGTTGCTTACTGCAACCTATGTATTTAACTGAGTGCATACAAAATTAGTTACCAGTACTCCATATGAGTTATGGACTAGAAGACGACCTAACTCGAGTGTATTAAGACCTTGGGGTTGTGCTGCCTATACACATGATTCCTCTCACAAATATGGCAAATTGGGTCCGAGGGAAAAGAAAAGCATCTTTATAAGATACTTTGAAACCTCAAAAAGTTATGTGTTTATAGGTCAGCAAGATAGTGGGAGTGTAATTGAGTTTGAATCACGAGATTTCATATTCTTAGAGGATGAGTTCCCTAAGAAGGGAGAGGTACTTCAAGACCTAACCTTATTTGAGAAAATGGATCACAAAGTACAAGGATCACTTCATTCGAGTCGAAGAATTTTAGCAGATGATGAATTAGTTTCTCATCAAAGACCTCCTTCCTCATCAGTTGCGAATGAAAGTAATCCTTCTACATTTAGTGAAAATGATCAAATGGATCTTGTTTCAAGTGGGATTGAGATTGTCATGGATCTTGTTCCAAGTGGGAGAAAGATGAATGTCCTTGATCCGAGTGGGAGCAACATTGATCCAAATGGGAAGAATGATGAATCAGAAATATAACGTGGTTCATGTAAAAAGATTCTTCACCGACGATTTGATGTTGAAGGCGACAAACTATTTATGATTCTCCTACAAGAAGAAAATGATCCTACAAAGTAAAAGAGTCTCTCTTATGCCCTTCTAACGATAAATGGACAAAATCAATGGAAGATGAATCGGAATATGTGAGAGTCAACAAAGTTTGGGAACTAGTTGACCTCCTTGAAGGATACAAAGCAATTGGGAGTAAATGGGTTCTCAAAATTTAGCTCAAGGTTGATGGCACAGTTGAGAGATATAAGGCTCTATTGGTGCCGAAAGGGTATACACAGCAAAAAGGAATAGATGACGAAGAGGCTTTCTCGCCAGATGTACGATTTACCTCTGTTCTCCTGGTTCTAGATATTGTTGCAAGCTTGGATCTTGAATTACATCAAATGGATGTAAATATTGCCTTTCTCAATGGAGAACTAGATGAAGAAATCTATATGGAATATCCTGAGTGTTTCATTGAAAATGGCCACGAACAAAAGTTTGTAGACTTTTGAAGTCTATTTATGGCCTCAAACAATCTTCAAGGCAGTGGCATATACACTTTCATAATATTGTTATATCTATAGTTTTACCATGATGTATGAAGACCATTGTGTTTATACAAAAAGATCAAGGAACAAGCTTGTGATTTTAACATTGTATGTAGATGACATACTTATAGCTGGAAATGATAAGGAGTTTATCACCGAGATAAAGACATGGTTGTCATCTCAATTTGAGATGAAAGATATGGATGAAGCTGCATATATTCTTGGAGTTAAGATTTCAAGAGATCGTCCAAAGAAACTATTGTATCTCTCACAAGAGAATTATATTAGAAAAGTTCTTAAATGATTCAATATGAAAAATAGTAGACCACTTGATACTCTTATCAATAAAGGTCATACCTTGGGAAGTCAGATGTGTCCTAAGACTCCTAAAGGTATAGAAAGAATGATCTGAGTTCCTTATAGGAGCACAATCATAAGTCTAATGTATATTATGATATGCATGTAATAACCTGGCCGGTCATTTTGAGAGTTAGAACCCCGATCCCCTATTAACTGTTTTCCCCATATCTATTTCTGCTATTGCGACTTGTCGTGAGGTTTCATTTTAGTTTTTGGAAGTGTTTGGGACACTTAGTCCCTAAATGGAGGTTTAAACCTTAGGATTTGGATCGTAGTCGGAACTGAGTGAAGATGACTCCATAATGAAGTTTTGTTGATTCCGTTAGCTTTGTTGGATGATTTTGGGGTTGGGGGTGTGTCTGGATTGTGTTTTGGTTTTCCGTAGCTTATTTAAGCTTGAAATAGCGAAAGTCGAATTTTTTGGAGTTTGGGCCGGTAGTGAAAATTTTGATATCGGGGTCAGATTCTGATTCCGAAAGTTGGAGTAGGTCCATAGTGCTGATTATGACTTGTGTGCAAAATTTGGGGTAAATCGGACGTGGTTTGGTTAGTTTCGGCATCAGTTGTCGAATTTGGAAGTTTTAAGTTCTTTAAGTTTGATTTGGAGGGAGATTCGTGATTTTAGCATTGTTGGATGTGATTTGAGGACTCGACTAAGTTCGTATGGTGATTTAGAATTGGTTGGTATGTTTGGTTGAGGTCCCTGGGGCCTCGGGTGTGTTTCAGATGCTTAACGGGTCGAAATTTGGACTTAGGCCATTGCTGAAGTTATAGACATCTGATATTTTCGCACCTGCGGTGGGGAGACCGCAGGTGCGGCTCGCAAATGCGGAGAATCAAGTGCAGAAGTGGAATGGGACAGCCCAGGCTGGGATCGCAGGTGCGAGGAGAATTTACCATCTGCGGTCATGGTGTACGCAAAAGCGGTCTAGGACTGTAGAAGCGGGAGACTTTCCGCAGGTGTGCACGCACAGGTGCGACCTTCTTATCACAGATGCAGCCCTTGAGGACTTAAGTGATTTTCGCACCTGTGATGGAATTCCCGCAGGTGCGGTTGTGGGCTCACGGAAGCGAGTTCGCTAGAAGAAAAAGGGAAAATTGAGGGTTTGATTCATTTAACCATTTTTGGACTTGGGAGCTCGAAAATTAGCGATTCTTTGATGAATTTCTAGAGAGAGCTTTGGGGTAACGATTCCTTACTCGATTGTGGTTATACTTCATTAATCTACTGTTGTTTTCTTCATTTAATCAAGGAATTTGAATGAGAAAGTTGGGAAAATTGGGAGGAAAGTTCCCCAACCGGATTTCTGAGTTTTGAGTGGGATTTAGACGTCGGATTTGGATAATTTGGTACGAGTGAACTCGTGAGTGAATGGGTGTTCATACTTGGTAACTTTTACCCGATTCCGAGATGTGGGCCCGGGGAGGCTTTTTGGGCGATTTTCCAATTTCTTGCCTTAGCTTTGATTTTATTAGTTAAATTAGTTTCTTGTAGCCATATTTATGTTATGTAATTGATTTTTCTAGATTTGGGCCATCCGGAGCTGGATATTCATGGAAAAAGCATTGTGACCGATTGATTTGAGCTTGGCTCGAGGTAAGTGGCTTGCCTAACCTTATGTGGGGGAACTCTCCTTACGATTTAGTACTGTTTTGATATGTGAGGGCCGTGTACATGAGGTGACGAGTACGCACACGGGCCATTTGTTGTAACACTTCATTTTTCACTAAGTCATAACATATTTTTCATTATTTAAACTACACTAGCATATGCAACTATCCTGTTTAAAATAGAATAGCATGTCTACGTGTTTTAACTGCCTATTTGAACTTTGTGCAGCATGTTTAGTGAAATTTCTTGCTTTACTTGACTTGCACTTAGTCTAATCTGTAGGTTCTCTTGCTGTAACTATTATTCTTGTTGGTTATGCTGCATATTTACTTTGGAACTACGGAACGGTATTCCGGGAGATCCCCATATATTGCATCTTTACTTTGGGGCTACAGAACGGTATTCTAGAAGATCCCCCTATTCTGCATATTTACTTTGGGACTATGGAACGGTATTTTGGGAGATCCCCATGTTCTGCATATTTACTTTGGGACTATAGAATGGTATTCCGGGAGATCCCCCCTGCACATTTACATTTGGGACTACGAGATGGTATCTCGGGAGGTCCCATGTTGTTATCATTGTGTTATACGCTATTTTCTTTCATTGATTCTATCCCTGTTAGATTTTCATATTTATTTTTACTGTGGTATTTCATTTTGTCTTATTTCATTATATTTATACTAGTAGGGCCATGACCTGATCTCGTCACTACCCGACTGAGGTCAGGCTTGGCACTTACTAGGTATTGTTGGGGAGTACTCACGCCCTTTCCTGCACATATTTTTCGTATGCAGATCCAGGTTCATCTTACCAGCCTCATTAGTAGTTACAGTCGTTGCTGCTTATTGGAGACTTCAAGGTACATCTGCCCGCACCCGCAGATCCACAGAGTCCCTCTCTATCCCCCTATGTTCATTTTCCCTCTTTCTGTAGAAATGATGTATAGAACAGTTAAGACTTCTTAGTAGCTTATGGCTTACGGTATTACGGGTTTTGGGAATTGTTTTGGTGCATTTCAGAGGTGACAATTGTATATGTCGAGTGGCATTCAATGGCTTACTAGATATTTGTTACTGTTAGTAGTTAATGTTCATGCTTTTGTTTTATTTCTGCAAAGTGTTAGTCTTACCTAGTCGTAGAGACTAGGTGCCATCATGACGGTTCACGGAGGGAGAGATTGGGTCATGATAAGTTGGTATCATAGCTCTATGTTCATAGGAGTCGTGAATCACAAGCCGGTTTATTAGAGTCTCGCGGATCGATACAGAGGCGTCTGTACTTATCTTCGGGAGGCTATAGAACTGTTAGAAAAATTCCACTTCATTTGATTCCTTATCGTGCAAGAATATTGACTTCAAAATTCTAAATTTATGTCTTATATTTTCCCACATATGGTGGGGACACGTGCTACTGGAGATGACCAGGAACCCGCGCCCCCTACTAGAGCCGCCCGAGGTTCCGGCCTGGGTAAAGGCCGAGGACGCACACGCGGTGCAGCTAGAGCACCCGAGCGAGCTGCTACAGAGGAGCCACCGGTAGCTCCAGTCAGAGAACATGCACCTGATACGCCTAGTGCTACTACTACTCCAGCTATTCAGGAGACCCTTGCATAGTTCATAAGCATGTAAAACACTCTAGCTTAGGCAGGGTTGATTCCCCTTCCTCCAGCCACATCTCAGGCTGGGGGAGGAGCAAAAACTCCCACCACCCGCACTCCCGATCAGTGGGTTCAGGTTGATCATATTCTAGATGTTATATCGATACTATCTGTAGCCTCAGCTCATCCTGAGGGTAGGGCAGCAGTTTCAGAGGAGGAGGAGCGTAGGCTCGAGAGGTACAAGAAGTACGACCCTTCTACATTCAATTGTCTAGCATCAGAGGATGCTTAGGGATTTCTGGAGGAGTGCCAGCGTATCCTCCATACTATGGGTATAACAGAGTTGAGTGGGGTTTCTTTCACTATTTTTCAGCTTTGATGAGCAGCCTATCAGTGGTGGTGTACTTATGAGTTGGACAGTCTAGCTGAGGCAGCTTCCCTTACATGGACTCAGTTCTCGGACATATATTTGAGAGAGTATGTCCCTCAGAGCCTCAGGGACGCATGGCGCGTGGAGTCTGAACAGTTGCATCCAGGGTGCTATGACTGTTTCAAAGTAGGTAGTCCGTTTCAGTAACTTTACTGGACATGCACCGACCTTGGTTTCTACATCTCGAGAGAGGGTCCTTCAGTTTATTGAGGGACTCCTTACCAACATCAGGACTAGCATGGCCCGGGAGTTAGAGATGGATATCTCATACCAGCAGATAGTGAGTATTGCTAGGAGTATAGAGGGCATGGTTGCTCAGGATAGGGAGGAGAGAGAGGCCAAGAGGTTTCGAGAGTCGGGCCATTATTTTGGTGCCCTTTCCCCAACTACAGTTCGTCATGGTAGGAGTTATGTAAGTCACCCCGTTCATTCAGCTCCTACAGCTGCCAGTGGTATTCCAGCTCATCCTAGATCCCAGGAGCCTAAGTATGCACCTCCAGTATCTAGTGTGTGCCTCCAATACGAGGTGCTATCAGCGGTCAGTCCAACAGATTTGGCCCGAGCCAGTCACGGCTGCCACATCCTCCTAGAGCTTGTTTTGAGTGTGGCAATACTCGTCATATGGTAAGGGATTGCCCCAGACTTAGGAGGGTTGCACCTCCATAGACTTCTTAGTCACAACGTGCTCTACCAGGTCCTCAAGCTATGATTACAGCACCAGTTGCCACCCCACCTGCTCAGCCAACTCGAGGTGGAGGTAGAGGTCACCCTAGAGGGGAAGGCCAGGCCATATACTATGCCCTTCCTGCTCGTACAGAGGCTGTTGCTTCCGATTCTGTCATTACAGGTATTGTTCCAATCTATCATAGAGATGCATTGGTTCTATTCGATCCAGGCTTCACTTATTCTTATGTGTCATCTTATTTTTCCCCGTATTTAGGCGTATCCTTGGATTCTTTGAGTTACTCTATTTATGTGTCTACTCCTATGGGAGATTCTCTTATTGTGGACCGTGTATATCGATCATGTTTGATTACTCTTATTGGTTTTGAGACCAGAGCCAATTTATTATTGCTCAGCATGGTAAATTTTGATATTATCTTGGGCATGGACTGGTTGTCGCCCCATTATGCTATTCTTGATTGTCACGCCAAGACCTGACGCTAGCTATGTCAGGCTTACTGTGATTAGATTGGAGTATACCTTCGATTACACCCCTAGAATGGTTATTACATTTCTTAAAGCTCAACGAATGGTTGAGAAGGGGTGTGACGCCTATCCGGCCTATGTGAGAGATGTCATCATTGATACCTTACATTTGATTCAGTCCCAGTAGTGAGGGATTTCCTTAATATGTTTCCAGCTGATCTTTCGGGCATGCCACCTGTAAGCACGTGATTTTTTGCTTTACGAGCAATCGCTCCAAAAGAAAATAAAAATAGTGACAAATGATTTCGCTGTACAATTTTTCGATCTTTCCGTGACATGTGTTGTTAGTCGTTTGTGAGTCTGTCCATTTTGCATCTAGTCCTTATCAAACAAAAATACAAAAAAATATATGTGGCGTTAAGAGAAAATTCAAAAAAAAATATAAATATACGCGCATCGTCCGTTTTAGGTTGTGATTTAACTTACTTGGTATGCTAATTATGTTGAAATGCCATATTGTTATTTGTTTTAATTTCATTTGTTTTATTAATTATTTTTATTTTTATTTTAATTTTTTTTTAAATTGGAAAACAAAAGAAGTTGAAATCAGTTGGGCCCAAAAAATAAGACAAAAACAGACCCAAACCAACGATCTGACCCGGTCCAAACCCAGCCTGCCCAGGCACGGACTCAAACGACGTCGTATCGGCGTCCCCATTTGAAGCCGTTGATCTGATTCAAAGGAACGGTCCAGATCAGGTTGTCCAACTCACCTCAACGACGCCGTTTCAGGCAAGTTGAATCTGAGCCGTCCAACCTCATTGATCCAACGGTCCCTGGTTCCCTCATGACCCGACCTATTTAGCCGGTTTAACCCAACCCCTCACCTAAACCAAAACGACCCCGTTCCCATACCAAACGACCCCGTCCTGTTACCCACCAATAGATCTAAGCCGTTCAGATCACTTGATCTAACGGCTCCAATCTCTCTTCCCCTTCCATATATAAACTTGACCCTTTACCCCGCACCCCCTATCCGAACCCCCCCCCTTTCAGTCATCTCCTTCCCCGAACCCTGAAACCCCCAAACCCTAACGCCGCCCTGGTTTCCTTTCAACCAAAAACCCGGCGGCACGAACGCCGGTGACCACCCCCTTCACACCCCTAAAGCATCCAACCACCCTGAACACGAATCCACTAACCACGAACCTCGAATCACTTTCGTTCGTCTCGAATCTTCATTTGAAGATTTGAGTCGAACCCGAATCTATGCCAAATCATCCCATCTTCATACCAGACACTCCCCTGACCTTCCTCGTGACCAAACCAAACTTGGTTTGGTCCGAATCTACCCACAACTCCCAAAAATCCAGATCTGGAAATCCAGACTTTAGAACACATGCACTTGGGGAATCCGGCCGGTTTGGACATAGGTTTGAGGTCTAATAGACCTTAATCAAGGTGTTCTCATGTGAGAACACCCTGATTAAAGTTTGTTCGGCCTCAAAAGTTCGAAGTCGAGTTTGATTTGAGTCCGTTTGATTTCAAACTTTTTCAGTAAGTTTCCTTTTCTCTTTGTTTGGTTCTAATTAAGTTGTCAGCATATTTCTTTGTGTTTGTTTGTTATTTTGTTATTTTTCATTCGGATTTCTTCCATCTCTGTTAAAGGCCTTTTATTTGGCCAATTGTCTTCTGTTTGTGTTCTGAATATACCCTGTGATATACGTGTTCATCAATTAGATTAATCGTCAAGCGAGTTTAATTCATATAAGTTCCCAGTGTTTGAACAAATTTATCTGAGGTCATTCGGGACTCTATACGTGTTGTTTATATGAACGATTGATTGTTATATGTTACGATTAATATAGTCGAGTCGATATATGTCGTCAATTAGTTTCAATCGTTAATGGTAACAACTTGATTCGTATTGCTTATTTCTGCTGTGATCGTATTTGAGTCTCATTAGGAACTGAATTGTATTGCCTGTTGATTTTGTTCAAATTAAATTAAAAGAACATCTAGGGGAAAGGTTATAATGGCAGATTCAGATTTTGGTTTTTAAACACAATGCCATTTGGTTTGGACTGTGGGCAGCATGTGTATGGTTTGCTTTAAGGAATTAAAATAATCGGACAGCATGTGCTGTCAGATTATATTCCTACTGCCCATACTTTGTTTAAACAAACAAGTGATCAGTACACTTTAACAACCAAAAAGAGAGAGGGGCTGTCAGGGATTTCATGGGGGCTTGGTTATTTAAAACAAGTGAGTGGAAAAGCAACAGGGGGGGGGGGCAATTTTGAGTTGTAAAACAGACTGTAAAGTGTTAAGGTTAGGCTATAAAAGAGGAGACCATCCGTTAGAAAAGGGGGTTGATTTTTGAGTCTTGAGAGAGTCTATGAGTAAGAAAACTGGAAAAGGAAAAAAACAGGAATAAATTTCAGAACATTGTGGAGGAGTATTGCCTAGAAGAAACTGTGTAAGAATCCAGTTTGATCAGGTTGTCTTCGTGGCTTTGCTTTTTCTGTCGTTTGCCAAGTTTTCTTGTGGTCATTGGATTTCTGTTGCTGTTACATTCAACATTCTGGGCTGTTATTTCCTACTCTGTTTTACTGGGATTGTCCATTTGTTGTTCGACTCTTTGCTGAGCTTCATCATTATTGGCTGGTTGTTTGTTGCTGTGTTGTTGCTGTGAATCTGCTGATTGCTGTTGTTTGCTGTGTGCTACTCAGCCGACCCTTTTCCTTCTTCTTCTGTTCCTCTACATCAGGTACACAACCAAGGCACTATCAAATGTAATTAGAACATTGAGCATGAATGCAAAAGAAAGGAAAAAGACTTGAAGTTGATTTTCATATATATACTGTTATATTAGATATCATGTATTGTATGATAATTTTCATTCTTGTATTGACAATCGAAGCAGCCTATATGCCTAATGTATATTAATATAAGTTAGCTAAATGGTAGCTTACATATGTATGCTGATAGGTGATAATATGTTCAATGAGATATGTTGCATTTCAGATTCTAGTTTACTTTGCAGTATATGTTGATATGTATACCAAGTATGAACACTGTACATCCTGAATTAAGTTCTTCCTTTTTCGGATTGATGGTCTCATATAACTAGTAAACCACCTGTTAAGACAAAGAATACCAAACTTGCAATATCAACCCCGTAAAGGTCGAGTTCAGACCAAAACAGGCCTAGCCGGCCTGCTTCGAGCAAGCAGTGGCCCAGGTTTGGCCCATCACGCATGGGTCGAATTTGGGCCCATGACTACTTATTCGACTGACTGTGCGCGCAGCCTTGTTCCTGATTTTAGCATTTCCGAATTCTGTCATAAAATAATTTGCAAGCATTAATTAATTAGGATTATCTACTGCTTTCGATTGATAGAGACAAACACGACAAGAAACGTAGTTGCTATAGGATATCCTTTAAAAATAAGAATGAGATGAGCCTCGCCGAATAAAAACACAGATTGCGGGGCCCTCAGTAAATACTTGTTTTAAATTACTTAGAATTCAGGAGGGCCGCTTAGTGAATTCCGTGGCCTTTCCAAAAATAATAACGCGATAGTCTTTTTAGGCGCGTGTTTAATAATTTATTTTCTTAAGACTTAGGGTGTGCATTTCATGCGACCCAAATCCAAATCCCAAAACGTCAAGTAAGATATGTTCCGGATTGTGGGTGCATTTCATGTGACGCAATCCAAAGACATGTTTTAAGCGACGTTCACATTCCTAATAATGATAATTAATAAAGTGGTTAAAAGATAAAATTTGCACATGGTTCATAATTGTATTTAAAAATCAGAAAAATAAGCCGAATATAACAGCTGAGCGACCGTGCTAGAACCACGGAATTCGGGAATGCCTAACACCTTCTCCCGGGTTAACAGAATTCCTTATCCGGATTTCTGGTACGTAGACTGTAATATAGAGTCATTATTTTTTCCTCGATTCAGGATTAAAATTGGTGACTTGGGACACCCTAAATCTCGTAAGTGGCGACTCTGAAATAATTAAACCAATCCCGTTTCGATTGTCCTTTAATTGGAAAAAACTCCCCCTGCGTCCTCCCGGGCGCGGAAAAAGGAGGTGTGACAGCTCTGGCGACTCTGCTGGGGATATGGACCCAGAACCACTGGTTCAGGGTTAAGAATTCGAGCTTAAAATAATTGTTATTATTTGGCTTTATCTATTATCTGATTTTTACATGTTTGAGCCTAATGTGTTAAATGCTGCTTTTACCGCTTTGATATTATTTGAACTGTATATAAACTGTGCCGAAACCCCTATACTTTCTGAGTCTTCTAAATCATGAAGAAGGGCATACTTCGTATGACTTCTTTTCTGTATAGTGTCAAATCCCAATTTAGAACGAGGTTCGGATAAGTTGCTAAGCCGGTGAAGCTTCTGTATTCCCGGTACGCTGCCCCCCTCGGCTCGAGCTGTCCGCTCGGGTAAGCCAGGTCTAGAACAAACACCCAGGTTCTGAACCTAGTATAACAAAGCCACATGCCGGATCCCTAGTAGGAGCGTTTATTTGCATCACGTGCATTTGACTTAGGGGACTCAACACAGGGGTTGGGTCCGTCTAGGAATAGCAACCTGAAATAGAAAAGGGCCATCCTGATGCATCCTACTCACTGCTTGTGCATTTATTTGCTTCAAACATGCATGATGACCGGTTTTGAATGTTGGGAAAATTTTACAAAAAAAATTATATATATATATAAAAAAAAAAAAAAAAGGTCACCCTAATAAATGTCGGGTCCAACTCTTTTTCCATTTTTACCAAAAAAGATATACCATAAAGCATATATGTATATATGTATACACATGTATATAAATAATTTTTTTTTTGTTTTTGTCCAAAGATTTTGGTTAGAGGCAAAATAAAGGTTTTTGTTTTCACCTAAAAGGTCACCCTAATAAGTGTGCAGGATGAACACAGAGCAAAATGAACCATTCTCAGCCCTCAGCGAGGTCCCTCTACAACTCCACATGTGGTGGAATGACTTGGAAGCCGATAGCAAAGGGGTAATAGGAAGAATATTGGGAGGTTTTGTAAATTTGTTGGGTGTTGAGCCGAGGACAGATATTCTTGAAGCTCTAATACCATTTTGGGACCCCACCTGCAATGTATTCCGTTTTGCTGATTTCGAACTTTCACCGACACTTGAGGAAGTTGCCGGGTATGCGGGACTGAATGAGAAGTTAAGAGGGCAATATTTGCTTTCGCCAAGGCCAGTGTCCCCACATGCGTTTCTGGATCTACTAAGCATTAGTCGGAAGGTACAACATGACGATTTGTCGAGAGGGTGTTGTGATCTCCATTTCTTGTATCAGCGGTACGGGACCCCGCAGGGTTTCGAGGAACCGAACCTTGGGCTAACTCACGGCGGGAACAGAAACAAATGGGAAGCAAGACGTACTTTGGCTTTTATCACAGCATTCTTGGGAGTCATGGTCTGCCCAAGGAAGGACAAAAAGATAGAGATAGGTCTGGTAGGGATGGCCGACGTGGCAATCAAAAGAACCAATAGTACCGTGGTTCCTTTAATTTTGTCCGAAATCTACCGGGCTCTGACTATATGCCGAGAAGGAGGCAAGTTCTTCCAAGGTTGCAACCTGTTACTTCAGCTATGGATGCAGGAACACCTCCATCACCGAGTAGGATACATGAACCACGGGTTGACCGAGAGGAACTGTATCAGCGGATTCAAGGAGCGCATGACAGGCGCCAGATTTCCTGAAGGTGTCGAAGAATGGTTTACACGGTTAAGGTCAACAACATCTGACCAAATTGAATGGGCATTTGGTTGGTTGACTGATACTGAGGTTATCTACATGTCGGCTGAAGAATGTCATGTTCTCTTAATGGGGCTTCGCAGCATCCAGCCATATGCCCCTCATCGGGTATTACGACAACTGGGCAGGTTTCAAGTAGTCCCTAATGATGAAAATCTGAGCAAGCATGCCTTGGAATTAAGCCCGGGAGTCATATTCCCCGAGGGGAAGATTAGAAAACTGTGGCATGAATGTAGATTCTTGGAGCCCAAAACCATGGTACGAGAGCTAGCTAAAGGTGAGGTAGACCCAAAGTACGATGCTTGGTTCGAAAGAAGGTTTCAGACTCGGCAAAGACCTGCTAAAAGGGCCCACGTCCAACACTTCACCAATGATTCACAAGAGCAATGGGGATGGTTAAAAAGGGAGAAAGGTTACCGGGTCGAAATCGGGAAGCTAAAGCAACAAGTTGAAAGGCTTGTATTTGAGAACAATGTGCAAGTCGCCTCGGAGCAGGCTGAAAGAAACAAGTTAGCCCAAGAAAACCAAACCTTGAAGGCCCGCCTTCGCCAAGCCAGTAAGAGTAACGTTGACCGACAAAAGCGTCGCTCTGATGAAAGATTGATAGCAAGTTTGAGAAATCAGGTCATCCAAGGCCAAGAAGAATTAGAACAATCAAGAGCTTGCATAACAAGGATGAAGGTCAGAGGGGCAAAGTACGCAATGGCCCGGAAGCAGCATTTGCAACAGGTCATAAGGGATTATGAAATGAGCGTCAGAATATTAAGGGAAACGATCTCCACTCTACATGATCGGATCGTCAAACAAGCACGAGACGCCCAGGACGACAGAAGACAGTGCTATGATGCAATGGCCTGCATGGAAAGACAAATGGGGTTGTTTCAGGATCGAATTGCTGACGATGCTCAGGCACTGGGGTTAAAAAACCAACAAATCAGGCAGTTGCTCAGTGAAAGAGATGACATCCGAGCAAGGATTGATGAAATAGGGCATTACATCTACATGAAATGCTTGGCATGTGAGAAAACACCTCGGAAGACCCTCCTTGTTTCCATCATGGGCTGCGTCCGCCGGATTATGAGCGAGTTGAAGAACCTGCAAAGAGACCTTACACCTAGAGCCACGGAAAGGCCGAATGATGCCTCGCGGGCCCTTAAATTGGAGAATTAGTTTTGGTCGAGTCCTGTTTATTTGGCTTTGGTTGTTTTTCCATATGTTGTTTTCTTTTCATCAAACCAAGTTTAAAACCGTGGAGTCTGTACTTCTGCTATTTTTATTTTAAGTACTGTGTAATAGCAAATTTTGATAATGAAACTAAGTGACTCCAGAAGAATTACTGTGTCTTTGCTTTGAGGCAGAACTACGCCTGGTCTGATTCACGCGGGGACGTGATACGTAGGCAATCCCCATAAGATTCGACCGCTTTCAATAAATAAAAAAAAAAGAGAAAATGTAAATAGAATAAAACGCAGGGTTTCGCAAAATACTTTAAAGAGACGAATGAACAAACCGGGATGACGCATGTGGATTGAAGCAAAGCATGTAGAAACGGTTAACTGCTTAGGTGCATTGTATCCTCTATGTGTTATGATCAAATCTGTTAAGCTCTAACATTAACAAAGTTTGTTGTTGTCTGACATCAGACAGTTAGTTGTTAAAAGAATTCTGGCAACACATTCATACCAAACCAGATCCAAAGGACCGGTAGCAACAAGCATGACTACTTCAGAGAATAGTAATGAGGAAGAAAGGCCGATGAGCCAGTTGCTAAAAGAGGCAATGGAAAAGATTGAAAGGATGGGACTAGAGATGCATGCAATGCAGCTAGCCCTGGCCAAAACGCAAAAGAGCCCTGAGACAGTGGGACACGTGCCGGAGTACCCTCACTCTGGCCCTTCCACAAGCCGCCCAAATCCCCTCTATCATCAAGAAAGAAGCCCTCATGATTCCCAAGCTCCACCACCCCATCAACCTCTCCCAACACCCAATATTCCCATTTTTGTGGGACCTGCATCAGCCCCTTTGCAGCGAACGACCAGTGAGCCATTGTTTCAGGCTCACGATACACAATACTATCCCCCTGAGCCTACATTCCACGCACCGGAACCACAGGCTTACAATCCCCATTTGGAAATACCGGCAGAGGTTGAGAAGCCGGTTAAGGCCCCTGAACAGGATGAAGTGTTAAGAAAGTTCAAAAGCCTGGAGCAGTCCTTCAGGAACTTGCACGGGTTGGGCAATCAAGTCAGCGTGGCATACAAAGATCTGTGCCCTTTCCCAGATGTCCAACTCCCGGCTGGGTTCAAGATGCCCAAGTTTGATTTATATGAAGGGCACGGTGATCCCATGGCACATTTGCGGGGATTCTGTAGCAAAATGAGAGGGGCAGGAGGCAAGGATGAGCTTTTGATAGCTTATTTCGGCCAAAGTCTGAGCGGATCTGCACTGGAATGGTATACCAGGCAGGATTTCAGCAGGTGGTACACGTGGGATGACCTGGCGCAGGCTTTTGCAGGTCATTTCCAGTACAATCTGGAGATAGTTCCTGACCGTCTCACGTTACTGAGAACTGGGAAGAAACCCGGGGAAAGTTTTCGCGAGTTCGGGTTCCGCTGGAGAGAACAAGCAGCTAGGGTCGATCCTCCCATGAGAGAGGGAGAGATGGTAGACTACTTTTTGCAGACATTGGATCCAACCTACTTTGGTCACTTGGTGACAACGGTTGGAAAATCTTTCAACGAGGTGGTCAAAATAGGGGTCATGATAGAAGAAGGTTTGAGGTCGGACAAGATCTTAAACTATTCGGCACTTAAGGCCACAACCCAGGCTATTCAAAGCGGCACGGGAGGTGCGTTAAGAAGAAAGAAAGAAGAGGTTGCCACGATCGAGGCAGGCAGTTGGTCCAGGGCTGGCAGGCCACACTACAACCAACCCAGGCCTCACAGGTCAAACTACCCATACAACCCACCACAAAATTTCTATCCACCTCGAGAACCACATTGTTCCGTACACCAAGCCCAGGTATACACTCAGCCTCCGGTTCGCCCACAATGGCGCGCACCGGCTCCCCAGAACATATATGCACCACCACAAAACACTTGCCCTCCACCAAGGGCATATAGAAATCCTTCAGGGGCAGGTTTCCGGGGAAATCCAGATGCCAGAAATGACAGGTTGCGGAAGCAAAGAACCTTCACCGAACTGGGAGAAACCTACACCGCTGTGTTCCACAAGCTGCGGCAATTAGGTTTGGTTAGTCCTGTCCATACTCGGGAACCAAATCCCCCGCCTCAGAATTTGGATCGTTCAATCAGTTGTGAATACTGTTCAGGGATGCTCGGGCACGACACCGAGAAGTGCTGGAAGTTAAGGCATGCCATACAGGATCTTATTGACACCAATAAGATCGAGGTCCAGACACCGGAGGCTCCTAACATCAACCAAAACCCACTGCCAGCGCACCACGAAACTCACATGATTGAGTTGGTGTGTGAGGGAGGAGAATTAAGAAAACCCTCACAAACAGTGATGATGATCCAGGCTGCCCCAAAAGAAGTCTTAACCAGTGGAGGAGCAAATGTACAGTCGCAGGAAGAAGGCGTCAAGCCGGTAGTAATATGGGGGAAGAGCCCGTCCGTCATAGCAAGCAAACCCGAGCCAAGCAAGTTGGTAATACCAGGGATCCTGCCCACACCGGTAGTCATGTTGAAAGGGGTATGTGGAGAACGGGTGACCATAAAGCCGGTGGTCCAACTGCCAATGCTTGACAGCAGGGCTGTGCCCTGGAAATATGAAAAAGCAGTGGTGACGTACCAAGGAAAACAGGTGGAAGAAGTCAGTTGTGAAGCGCAAGGGCTGACTCGATCAGGTCGATGTTTTGCTCCGGTGGAGTTAAGGAAAACCAACCCAGTGGCAACCAAGAAGCCAGTGTCAGAAGAAGAGGCTGAAGACTTCCTGAGGAAGATGAAAGTGCAAGACTATTCTGTGGTTGAGCAGCTGAGAAAAACACCTGCCCAGATCTCACTATTGTCATTACTCCTCCATTCCGAGGAACATCGCCGGGCCCTGTTAAAGATATTGAACGAGGCCCATGTACCTAGTGAGATTTCTGTAAACCACCTGGAAACCATTGCCAGCAAGATTTTCGAGGTGAACAGGGTAACATTCTCAGATGATGACCTGCCGGTGGAAGGTACGGAGCATAACAAAGCTCTATACCTAGCTGTCAAATGTGAAGACTCGGTAGTAACTCGAGTATTGGTGGATAACGGCTCAAGCGCCAATATTTGTCCATTATCCACCCTGGACCAGTTAAAGATTGACCGTGGAAGAATCCGGGAGAATAGCATCTGTGTCCGAGGGTTTGACGGAAACGGAACAGCCACTGTGGGGGATGTTGTACTTGAACTAACCATTGGCCCGGTCCTGTTTACCATGGAATTCCAGGTATTGGACGCCACGGTATCTTACAACTTGCTGTTAGGACGACCCTGGATTCACGCAGCTAAAGCGGTGTCTTCCACCCTACATCAGACAGTGAAGTTCGAGTGGGAAAGACAAGAGGTCGTGTTGCACGGCGAGGATACAACATGCACCATGGGCGGAACCATTGTGCCTTTCATAGAGACCACTGATGACAAGGGTCCCTGGGTCTACCAGATTCTCGATACAGGGTCGGCCAACAAAATTTCTGAAGGAGAAATCATCCCGCACCCTAGGGTAGCTGCCGCAACAGTCATGATGATATCAGAAATGCTGGGTAATGGGTTTGTGCCGGGAAAAGGCCTGGGAGTTGAACTTCAAGGGATAGTCCAACCTGTCTCCCTTCCTAAGAATCTGGAAACTTTCGGGTTGGGGTTCAAACCAACCGCAGCAGACAGGAAGCAAGCGCGAAAAATGAAGAAGAGAGTCTGGTTTCTGCCTAAACCAGTGCCACGCCTCTCAAGGTCTTTTGTTAAAGCAAGCGCCAAGGGGTCAGCGATCCCAAAGATTCGAGGACCTTTGATCGGCATAAGTGAAGACCTGAATCAGAGTTTTGAGAGACTATTCGCGGATGTCAGTATGGTGGAAGCTGGAGAGGGTTCCAGCAGAGCAGAGATAAAATTTGTGGGGCCTGAGGCCAAGACCAACAATTGGACGGTTACTCCTCTTCCTGTCCGAGGGGAGTCTTGGTAGTAGGCTTTGATTAATGTTTTGTTTGTTTATTTGTTTGATCGGATTATTCAAGGGTGTAATCCAAATTTTACTTTCGTTTTGTAAAAGTGTGAACCCTTTTTATCCTGCAAATTTAATAAAGTTCTTTTCTTTTGTCCCATTTTAATTTCTTGTTTTGTTCTTTTTCTTTCTGAACAGTTCTCTTTTTACTGGTCCTAATGACATGGCATGCACATCGGATCTTCGACCTAGTCTAATAAATCAATTTGAATCTGACTCAATGATGCAAGAGGTCGTTTGTGATAATGAATCCGAAGGTGACGAAGGGGAAGCCTTCGAAGAAATAAACCGAGAACTGTGCCAATTTGAAGAGAAACCCAAGCCTAACCTAAATGACACTGAGGCTGTGAACCTAGGAGACGCTAATAACATCCAAGAGACCAAAATTAGTATCCACATTGAGCCGAATGTCAAAGCAGAATTGATCGAAACTCTCAGGGAATTCAAAGATGTTTTTGCATGGTCATATGATGATATGCCTGGATTGAGCACCAATTTAGTGGTTCACAAACTACCCACTGACCCGGCATACCCTCCGGTCAAGCAAAAACTAAGGAAATTTAAAACAGAAATGAGTGTAAAAATCAAAGAAGAAGTGATCAAGCAGTTGCAATCGAAGGTCATTCGGGTCACTCGATATCCCGAGTGGTTGGCCAATGTGGTACCAGTCCCAAAGAAGGATGGAAAAATCAGGGTGTGCGTCGACAACCGCAACCTCAACAAAGCAAGTCCCAAGGACAATTTCCCGTTACCCAACATTCATATCCTGATCGATAATTGCGCTGGGCGCGAGATCGGATCCTTTGTGGATTGCTATGCGGGTTATCATCAGATCCTAATTGACGAAGAGGATGCTGAGAAGACAGCGTTTATTACGCCATGGGGAACCTACTGCTATCGGGTAATGCCGTTCGGGTTAAAGAACGCCGGGGCAACGTACATGCGAGCAATGACTGCTGTGTTTCATGACATGATACACAAAGAAATAGAGGTGTACGTCGATGATGTGATCATCAAATCTTGGCATCAGGAGGACCATGTGGCAGACCTAAGGAGATTTTTCCAAAGACTCCGGAGGTATGATATCAAGCTTAACCCGGCCAAATGCGCATTCGGGGTTCCATCAGGAAAGTTGCTAGGATTCATCGTCAGTCGACGGGGGATTGAGTTAGACCCATCCAAAATTGAATCCATCCGAGACTTGCCACCGCCAAGGAACAAAACAGAGGTAATGAGTTTGCTGGGTAGACTCAATTACATCAGCAGGTTCATCGCTCAACTCACAGCAACTTGTGAGCCCATATTTCGGCTACTAAGAAAGGATGCTGCAGTAGGTTGGACGACAGAGTGTCAGGAGGCTTTCGACCAAATCAAAGGGTATCTGTCTAATCCACCCGTATTGGTCCCGCCTAAGCCCGGGAAACCCCTAATCCTTTACCTGACGGTCTTGGAAAATTCATTTGGTTGTGTACTGGGGCAACATGATGACACAGGAAGGAAGGAGCAGGCCATCTACTATCTTAGCAAGAAATTCACAGTACATGAGGTCAAGTACACTCAACTCGAGAAAACGTGCTGCGCCCTAACTTGGGTAGCTCAGAAGTTGAAACACTACCTGTCTTCATATACTACTTATCTCATATCCCGCTTGGACCCATTGAAGTATATCTTTCAGAAACCTATGCCCACGGGGAGGTTGGCAAAATGGCAAATTCTGCTCACAGAATTTGATATCATCTACGTGACAAGGACGGCCATGAAAGCCCAGGCACTGGCAGACCATTTGGCAGAGAATCCCGTTGATAAAAAATACGAGCCCTTAAGAACGTATTTTCCTGACGAAGAGGTGATGCATACGAATGAGTTGGAATTACCCGGGGAACCGGGTTGGAAGCTTTTCTTCGATGGAGCTGCAAACGCAAAAGGGGTTGGAATAGGGGCAGTACTCATTTCTGAAACAGGACGGCATTATCCTGTTACGGCTCAACTGCGCTTCTATTGCACCAACAATATGGCCGAATATGAGGCTTGCATTCTGGGTCTGCGCCTGGCTGCCGACATGGATGTCCAAGACGTTTTGGTCTTGGGAGACTCGGACCTCTTGATACATCAAATTCAGGGAGAATGGGAAACACGATATCTAAAACTCGTACCATACCAACAATGCTTGCATGATCTGAGCAAGCAATTTCGATCGGTAAAGTTCAAACACATCCCGAGAGTTCACAATGAGGTTGCGGATGCCTTAGCCACCTTAGCATCAATGCTGCACCACCCTGACAAAATGTATGTTGATCCTCTGCACATCCAAGTCCGTGATCAGCACGCCTACTGCAATGCCATAGAAGAAGAAGCGGATGGCGAACCCTGGTTTCATGATATCAAAGAATACCTCAGGATGGGGATATATCCAGAACATGCCTCTGGAGACCAAAAAAGAGCCCTTCGGCGGTTGTCGAATGGTTTCTTCCTCAGTGGAGGGGTATTGTACAAAAGAACCCCGGATTTGGGATTGTTGAGATGCATAGATGCCGGGCAGGCAACGACAGTTATGGCAGAAGTACATGCTGGAGTTTGTGGGCCACGCATGAGTGGATATGTATTGGCAAGAAAAATCCTTCGAACAGGGTGTTATTGGCTCACCATGGAACACGACTGTATCACTTTCGTGAGGAAATGCCATCAGTGCCATATACATGGAGACTTGATTCACTCTCCGCCAACAGAGTTGCATACGATGTCAGCACCCTGGCCGTTTGTAGCATGGGGCATGGATGTCATTGGGCCCATCGAGCCAGCAGCGTCCAACGGTCATAGGTTCATTCTAGTGACCATTGATTACTTCACCAAATGGGTTGAGGCTAAAACCTTCAAATCAGTAACTAAGAAGGCAGTGGTGGACTTTGTTCACTCCCATATCATCTGTAGATTTGGGATCCCAAAAGTGATCATCACGGATAACGGTGCGAATCTTAATAGCAGCTTGATGAGAGAGGTATGCCAACAATTCAAGATTATACACCACAATTCCACCCCATATCGTCCTAAGGCAAATGGAGCAGTCGAAGCAGCCAATAAGAATATCAAGAAGATACTGCGAAAAATGGTGGAAGGGTCCAGACAATGGCACGAGAAATTACCCTTTGCTTTGTTGGGTTACCGCACTACCATCCGGACTTCCATAGGCACAACTCCTTATTTGTTGGTGTATGGAACTGAGGCCGTGATACCAGCGGAGGTCGAAATTCCGTCCCTCCGAATTGTCGCTGAAGCCGGAATTGATGATGATGAATGGATCAAAGCTCGCTTGGAACAGTTGAGCCTGATAGATGAGAAAAGATTGGCAGCAGTGTGCCATGGTCAACTGTATCAGAAGAGAATGGCAAGAGCGTATAATAAGAAGGTGCGCCCCAGGAAGTTTGAAGTAGGGCAGTTGGTATTAAAGAAGATCCTCCCACATCAGGTCGAGGCAAAAGGCAAATTCGCCCCAAATTGGCAAGGGCCTTATATCGTGACCCGAATATTGTCCAACGGTGCTTTGTGTTTGACAGATGTCGAAGGTAGATGTGTCGACATGGCTATCAATTCAGATGCAGTCAAGAGATATTATGTGTAATTTCTTTAAATTATGGCAATTTTGGTTTATTCGTTTGTATTTGGCATTTATTGAATAATGAGATGACGGAGGCAATTCTTTCTTCTATCCAAACACTTTTAACCCTCGCTTCCCCCTTTGAGCCTTAAGCAAATTCTTTCAATACCCCTCTTTTGGAATCACTAATGGGAAAGATATGAAAAAAAAGAGAAAGAAAAGAAAAGAAAAGAAAAAAGACATGAAAAATGAAAAGAAGGAAAAGAAAAAGGAAGAAGATAAAATCACAAATGACAAAACCGTGGGAACTACGTTTGACCTGATTCCTCAAAGAGGATACGTAGGCTCCTCACGGCTCGGTCATAGTATGCATCATAGCAAATATAGGATGCATAATGTACATAGTGTGCATAATAGGCACAATGTGCGTAACGCACGTAGCTCAACATAAGCATAAAAGATAAATTCCCCAAGCAAGAAAACTGGGGCAGAAATTATGTTTTGAGTTCCAACAAAGGTTTGATTCCAAAAGTTGTAGCACATCACCCTTCAAATTTGTTTTCATTTTTATAGCCTTTCTTCAAACCCACACAAAAACCAACGTCAACATCCAAAAGACCTCCCGATCAATGTTCGAGAGATGCCAAATCCGGCAAATAAGACCGAGAATGATACACTGATCCCCAGCAAAGAAGAGGATCGTGAGACTGGGAATGAATTGATAGTCAAAGGAATCTCCAGAAGAGAGGGTCGTATCTACAACGCCCCGATTCATCGAAAGAAATAAAATGAGAGAGTCTCATCGGTGAAAACCTTCGCAGGCACCGAGAGGCGACGTAAGACGAGGGATATGAAATGAGAGAGTCTTATTGGTGAAAACCTTCACAGGCACCATAAGGCGCCGGGAGATGAGAGAAAAGAGAGAGTCTCATTAGTGAAAACCCCTCGAAGGGCACTATGAGGCGACAAGATAGAGCAGCAAAAGCTACCACATTCGCAACAAGATGAACATCCATTTATCATCCCCAGCAAGTCAGACCATCGGACAAATCGATTGATACAAATAGACTGGGTCGGGAATCTATGGTGCACGCCATGATCACGGGGACCAGTCATGTCCTCCAGATAAGTTCTTTTGATTAGCTCCTCCCACAAAATATTGGTTCACAAAGTTTTTCTCTTTTCCATATCTTTATTTTCTTTTCCTAAAATGTGTCTTTAAAGGATTTTTCAAAGCTTACTACCAGAAATCGAAGGGGAATTCATCCAATGCAGGAGAATACAAACAGTCCTAAAAGCCGGCCCCAGGCAATGCAGGGATTGTGCTCGGAAATTTTGAAAGAAGTAAGCTCCAAAAGGGAGTGGTTTCGGGAGGTAGAAGCAGACTCCCACAGAATATGCTTAAAGAGAAAGCAGAAAAGGGGATAAACTAAAAACCGATCCCCAGCAGGCTAGAAACCCCCCCAACAAGCAACTTTGCCTGCCAACCAATTATGGGGACAAAGAGCAAGAGAAGGGGAAGAGAGAAAAATGGCTCGCCAGAAAGGCACCCTCTACCACCACGATTAAAACTGATTAAATCCTTTTGTCTGCTGCAGGAAAACAAAGGATTGATGATGGCAGCAAGATGCACCGCCATGGAAGTCACCAAAAACCGGGGCAGAAAATTTTCTGCCAATTGTCGAAAATTTTCTCGGAAGAACGGGAAAGCAATTTCAATACTTTTAAGTTCTAGGTCGCCCACCAGTATAATGCGGGAATACATTTAAGTTCTAGGTCGCCCACCAGTATAATGCGGGAATACATTTAAGTTCTAGGTCGCCCACCAGTATAATGCGGGAATACATTTAAGTTCTAGGTCGCCCACCAGTATAATGCGGGAATACTTTTAAGTTCTAGGTCGCCCACCAGTATAATGCGGGAATACTTTTAAGTTCTAGGTCGCCCACCAGTATAATGCGGGAATACATTTAAGTTCTAGGTCACCCACCAGTATAATGCGGGAATACATTTAAGTTCTAGGTCGCCCACCAGTATAATGCGGGAATACATTTAAGTTCTAGGTCGCCCACCAGTATAATGCGGGAATACATTTAAGTTCTAGGTCGCCCACCAGTATAATGCGGGAATACTTTTAAGTTCTAGGTCGCCCACCAGTATAATGCGGGAATACTTTTAAGTTCTAGGTCGCCCACCAGTATAATGCGGGAATACATTTAAGTTCTAGGTCGCCCACCAGTATAATGCGGGAATACATTTAAGTTCTAGGTCGCCCACCAGTATAATGCGGGAATACATTTAAGTTCTAGGTCGCCCACCAGTATAATGCGGGAATACATTTAAGTTCTAGGTCGCCCACCAGTATAATGCGGGAATACTTTTAAGTTCTAGGTCGCCCACCAATATAATGCGGGAATACTTTTAAGTTCTAGGTCGCCCACCAGTATAATGCGGGAATACTTTTAAGTTCTAGGTCGCCCACCAGTATAATGCGGGAATACATTTAAGTTCTAGGTCGCCCACCAGTATAATGCGGGAATACTTTTAAGTTCTAGGTCGCCCACCAGTATAATGCGGGAATACTTTTAAGTTCTAGGTCGCCCACCAGTATAATGCGGGAATACTTTTAAGTTCTAGGTCGCCCACCAGTATAATGCGGGAATACATTTAAGTTCTAGGTCGCCCACCAGTATAATGCGGGAATACATTTAAGTTCTAGGTCTCCCACCAGTATAATGCGGGAATACTTTTAAGTTCTAGGTCGCCCACCAGTATAATGCGGGAATACTTTTAAGTTCTAGGTCGCCCACCAGTATAATGCGGGAATACATTTAAGTTCTAGGTCGCCCACCAGTATAATGCGGGAATACATTTAAGTTCTAGGTCGCCCACCAGTATAATGCGGGAATACATTTAAGTTCTAGGTCGCCCACCAGCATAATGCGGGAATACTTTTAAGTTCTAGGTCGCCCACCAGTATAATGCGGGAATACTTTTAAGTTCTAGGTCGCCCACCAGTATAATGCGGGAATACATTTAAGTTCTAGGTCACCCACCAGTATAATGCGGGAATACATTTAAGTTCTAGGTCGCCCACCAGTATAATGCGGGAATACATTTAAGTTCTAGGTCGCCCACCAGTATAATGCGGGAATACTTTTAAGTTCTAGGTCGCCCACCAGTATAATGCGGGAATACTTTTAAGTTCTAGGTCGCCCACCAGTATAACGCGGGAATACATTTAAGTTCTAGGTCGCCCACCAGTATAATGCGGGAATACATTTAAGTTCTAGGTCGCCCACCAGTATAATGCGGGAATACATTTAAGTTCTAGGTCGCCCACCAGTATAATGCGGGAATACATTTAAGTTCTAGGTCGCCCACCAGTATAATGCGGGAATACATTTAAGTTCTAGGTCTCCCACCAGTATAATGCGGGAATACATTCAGCTCTAGATTTTGGAATCAGTCACCCCACCTGAAGACAGAAGGTTACAACAGAGATCCCCAAACGGGAAACAATAAAATCCCCAGCACCAAGAAGCAGACAACTGCAAAAGCAAGCGCACATTCAAAGGGAAGAAGGAACGCGTCTCAAAAGAAATAGTTTGGGAACGTTGTAGCATGCCCAGTATAACAATTCTGATGAAAAGCCATACCACTGAAGAAACCATTGGAAGATCTAAAGAAGAAAGCCGTGTCCCCAGCAAATCAAGCAAAGTGATGAGAACTGACATTCAGAAAAGGTGAAGGACCAGCATCATCTCCAAGTTCACAAAATAAAGGCGTCGGAGGAAAGCATTAGCCGACAAGAAAGCAAGGCAACAAGAACAAGTTGAAGATGGATGAAATTTCAGGATCCTCAGTTTAACTTAGCTTCTTGTTTTCCTTTTAGAGCAATGTAATAGGGAGATCGGTTGAGCAGTAGCATCCTACAGCAGCATACAACAGCGCACAACAACAGCAAACACTACAGTCCCACGGTAGTCCCAGCTACCAAAATTTCCCGAACTACATTGACCTGATTCCTGTTTCAGCCCAGGATATGTAGGAAACCTCTGAAGCAAAGGTTCGGTCAAATCTTTTTCAAAAAATGCTTCACACGGAGTATTCGGACGGGCAAAAATCGCTCGCTTATCTTTGCGCAAAAACCCTTCGTGTCTTCGTGCAAAGAGGGGCAGCTGTAAGCACGTGATTTTTTGCTTTACGAGCAATCGCTCCAAAAGAAAATAAAAATAGTGACAAATGATTTCGCTGTACAATTTTTCGATCTTTCCGTGACATGTGTTGTTAGTCGTTTGTGAGTCTGTCCATTTTGCATCTAGTCCTTATCAAACAAAAATACAAAAAAATATATGTGGCGTTAAGAGAAAATTCAAAAAAAAATATAAATATACGTGCATCGTCCGTTTTAGGTTGTGATTTAACTTACTTGGTATGCTAATTATGTTGAAATGCCATATTGTTATTTGTTTTAATTTCATTTGTTTTATTAATTATTTTTATTTTTATTTTTATTTTTTTTTTAAATTGGAAAACAAAAGAAGTTGAAATCAGTTGGGCCCAAAAAATAAGACAAAAACAGGCCCAAACCAACGATCTGACCCGGTCCAAACCCAGCCTGCCCAGGCACGGACTCAAACGACGTCGTATTGGCGTCCCCATTTGAAGCCGTTGATCTGATTCAAAGGAACGGTCCAGATCAGGTTGTCCAACTCACCTCAACGACGCCGTTTCAGGCAAGTTGAATCTGAGCCGTCCAACCTCATTGATCCAACGGTCCCTGGTTCCCTCATGACCCGACCTATTTAGCCGGTTTAACCCAACCCCTCACCTAAACCAAAACGACCCCGTTCCCATACCAAACGACCCCGTCCTGTTACCCACCAATAGATCTAAGCCGTTCAGATCACTTGATCTAACGGCTCCAATCTCTCTTCCCCTTCCATATATAAACTTGACCCTTTACCCCGCACCCCCTATCCGAACCCCCCCTTTCAGTCATCTCCTTCCCCGAACCCTGAAACCCCCAAACCCTAACGCCGCCCTGGTTTCCTTTCCACCAAAACCCGGCGGCACGAACGCCGGTGACCACCCCCTTCACACCCCTAAAGCATCCAACCACCCTGAACACGAATCCACTAACCACGAACCTCGAATCACTTTCGTTCGTCTCGAATCTTCATTTGAAGATTTGAGTCGAACCCGGATCTATGCCAAATCATCCCATCTTCATACCAGACACTCCCCTGACCTTCCTCGTGACCAAACCAAACTTGGTTTGGTCCGAATCTACCCACAACTCCCAAAAATCCAGATCTGGAAATCCAGACTTTAGAACACATGCACTTGGGGAATCCGGCCGGTTTGGACATAGGTTTGAGGTCTAATAGACCTTAATCAAGGTGTTCTCATGTGAGAACACCCTGATTAAAGTTTGTTCGGCCTCAAAAGTTCGAAGTCGAGTTTGATTTGAGTCCGTTTGATTTCAAACTTTTCCAGTAAGTTTCCTTTTCACTTTGTTTGGTTCTAATTAAGTTGTCAGCATATTTCTTTGTGTTTGTTTGTTATTTTGTTATTTTTCATTCGGATTTCTTCCATCTCTGTTAAAGGCCTTTTATTTGGCCAATTGTCTTCTGTTTGTGTTCTGAATATACCCTGTGATATACGTGTTCATCAATTAGATTAATCGTCAAGCGAGTTTAATTCATATAAGTTCCCAGTGTTTGAACAAATTTATCTGAGGTCATTCGGGACTCTATACGTGTTGTTTATATGAACGATTGATTGTTATATGTTACGATTAATATAGTCGAGTCGATATATGTCGTCAATTAGTTTCAATCGTTAATGGTAACAACTTGATTCGTATTGCTTATTTCTGCTGTGATCGTATTTGAGTCTCATTAGGAACTGAATTGTATTGCCTGTTGATTTTGTTCAAATTAAATTAAAAGAACATCTAGGGGAAAGGTTATAATGGCAGATTCAGATTTTGGTTTTTAAACACAATGCCATTTGGTTTGGACTGTGGGCAGCATGTGTATGGTTTGCTTTAAGGAATTAAAATAATCGGACAGCATGTGCTGTCAGATTATATTCCTACTGCCCATACTTTGTTTAAACAAACAAGTGATCAGTACACTTTAACAACCAAAAAGAGAGAGGGGCTGTCAGGGATTTCATGGGGGCTTGGTTATTTAAAACAAGTGAGTGGAAAAGCAACATGGGGGGGGCAATTTTGAGTTGTAAAACAGACTGTAAAGTGTTAAGGTTAGGCTATAAAAGAGGAGACCATCCGTTAGAAAAGGGGGTTGATTTTTGAGTCTTGAGAGAGTCTATGAGTAAGAAAACTGGAAAAGGAAAAAAACAGGAATAAATTTCAGAACATTGTGGAGGAGTATTGCCTAGAAGAAACTGTGTAAGAATCCAGTTTGATCAGGTTGTCTTCGTGGCTTTGCTTTTTCTGTCGTTTGCCAAGTTTTCTTGTGGTCATTGGATTTCTGTTGCTGTTACATTCAACATTCTGGGCTGTTATTTCCTACTCTGTTTTACTGGGATTGTCCATTTGTTGTTCGACTCTTTGCTGAGCTTCATCATTATTGGCTGGTTGTTTATTGCTGTGTTGTTGCTGTGAATCTGCTGATTGCTGTTGTTTGCTGTGTGCTACTCAGCTGACCCTTTTCCTTCTTCTTCTGTTCCTCTACATCAGGTACACAACCAAGGCACTATCAAATGTAATTAGAACATTGAGCATGAATGCAAAAGAAAGGAAAAAGACTTGAAGTTGATTTTCATATATATACTGTTATATTAGATATCATGTATTGTATGATAATTTTCATTCTTGTATTGACAATCGAAGCAGCCTATATGCCTAATGTATATTAATATAAGTTAGCTAAATGGTAGCTTACATATGTATGCTGATAGGTGATAATATGTTCAATGAGATATGTTGCATTTCAGATTCTAGTTTACTTTGCAGTATATGTTGATATGTATACCAAGTATGAACACTGTACATCCTGAATTAAGTTCTTCCTTTTTCGGATTGATGGTCTCATATAACTAGTAAACCACCTGTTAAGACAAAGAATACCAAACTTGCAATATCAACCCCGTAAAGGTCGAGTTCAGACCAAAACAGGCCTAGCCGGCCTGCTTCGAGCAAGCAGTGGCCCAGGTTTGGCCCATCACGCATGGGTCGAATTTGGGCCCATGACTACTTATTCGACTGACTGTGCGCGCAGCCTTGTTCCTGATTTTAGCATTTCCGAATTCTGTCATAAAATAATTTGCAAGCATTAATTAATTAGGATTATCTACTGCTTTCGATTGATAGAGACAAACACGACAAGAAACGTAGTTGCTATAGGATATCCTTTAAAAATAAGAATGAGATGAGCCTCGCCGAATAAAAACACAGATTGCGGGGCCCTCAGTAAATACTTGTTTTAAATTACTTAGAATTCAGGAGGGCCGCTTAGTGAATTCCGTGGCCTTTCCAAAAATAATAACGCGATAGTCTTTTTAGGCGCGTGTTTAATAATTTATTTTCTTAAGACTTAGGGTGTGCATTTCATGCGACCCAAATCCAAATCCCAAAACGTCAAGTAAGATATGTTCCGGATTGTGGGTGCATTTCATGTGACGCAATCCAAAGACATGTTTTAAGCGACGTTCACATTCCTAATAATGATAATTAATAAAGTGGTTAAAAGATAAAATTTGCACATGGTTCATAATTGTATTTAAAAATCAGAAAAATAAGCCGAATATAACAGCTGAGCGACCGTGCTAGAACCACGGAATTCGGGAATGCCTAACACCTTCTCCCGGGTTAACAGAATTCCTTATCCGGATTTCTGGTACGCAGACTGTAATATAGAGTCATTATTTTTTCCTCGATTCGGGATTAAAATTGGTGACTTGGGACACCCTAAATCTCCCAAGTGGCGACTCTGAAATAATTAAACCAATCCCGTTTCGATTG
The DNA here is from genome assembly GCF_000715075.1 of Nicotiana tabacum. Lineage (NCBI taxonomy): Eukaryota > Viridiplantae > Streptophyta > Magnoliopsida > Solanales > Solanaceae > Nicotiana > Nicotiana tabacum. Next base: position 79,492,540 of record NC_134090.1, read on the forward strand.
TCCTTTAATTGGAAAAAACTCCCCCTGCGTCCTCCCGGGCGCGGAAAAAGGAGGTGTGACACCACCCGACAGAGACATTAATTTTGGCATTGATTTATTGTCGGGCACTCAGCCCATCTCTATTCCCCATTATCGTATGACCCCTCCTGAGTTGAAGGAGTTAAAGGAACGGTTATATGAATTGCTTGATAAAGGCTTCATTCGGCCCAGTGTGTCACCTTGGGGTGCTCCTATCTTGTTTTTGAAGAAAAAGGATGATTCTATGTGTATGTACATTGATTATCGCTAGTTGAACAAAGTCACAGTAAAGAACCGGTATCCTTTGCCTTGTATTGATGAATTATTTGATCAGTTACAGGGTGTCACGGTGTTTTCCAAGATTGACTTGTGTTCAGGTTATCATCAGTTGAAGATTTGGGAGCTAGGTATTCCGAAGACTGCTTTCAGGACTCGGTATAGTCATTACGAGTTCCTTGTGATGTCATTTGGGTTGACTAACACCCCAGCAACATTTATGCATTTGATGCACAGTGTATTTTGGCCTTATCTTGACTCGATTGTCATTGTCTTCGAGTTCCTTATGATGTCATTTGGGTTAACTAACACCCCAGCAACATTTATGCATTTGATGCACAATGTATTTCAGCCTTATCTTGACTCGTCCGTCATTGTCTTTATTGATGACATTCTGGTGTACTCCCGGAGTCGGGAAGATCATGAGCAGCACCTCAGGATAGTGCTTCAGACCTTGAGAGAAAAGAAATTATTTGTGAAGTTCTCAAATGTGAGTTCTAGTTAGATTCTGTAGCATTATTGGGTCATGTGGTATCGAGTGAAGGGATCAATGTGGATCCAAAGAAGGTGGAAGCCATGAAAAGTTGGTCCAGACCGTCCTCAGCTACAAAGATCCGGAGTTTCCTTTGTTTGGTGGGGTATTACCGTTGATTTGTTGAGGGGTTCTCATCTATTGCAGTGCCTATGACCAGGCTGACCCAAAAGGGTGCTCCGTTCAAATAGATAGAGAAGTGTGAGGAGAGCTTCAGAAGTTCAAGACAGCTTTGACTACGACCCCAATATTGGTATTGCCTTCAATTTCGGGGTCTTATATAGTTTATTATGATGCGTTGCGAGTTGGCCTCGGTACGGTGTTGATGCAGGACCATAGGGTAATTGCATACGCATCCAAACAACTGAAGGTGCATGGAAAGAACTATCCTGTCCATGACCTTGAGCTAGCAGCTACTGTTCATGCTTTGAAGATTTGGAGGCACTATTTGTACGGTGTCCCTTGTGAGATCTACACTGATCACCGGAGTTTGCAGCATCTGTTCAAGCAGAAGGATCTTAATTTGAGTCAGAGGAGGTGGTTAGAGCTGCTTAAGAATTATTATATCACTATTTTGTACCACCCTAGAAAGGCCAATGTGGTAGACGATGCTTGAGTCGCCAGGCTAAGAGTTTGGGTAGTTTAGCATATCTACCAGCAGCGGAGAGACCCATGACGTTGGATGTTCAAGCCTTAGCTAGTTAGTTTGTGAGATTGGATATTTCTGAGCTGAGTCGAGTGTTGGCTTGTGTGGTCTCTCAGTTTTCTCTTTATGATCGTATCAAGGAGCGTAGTATGATGACCCCCATCTACTTGTCCTTAAGGACACGGTCCAGCACGATGATGCTAAGGAGGTCACTATTGGGAATGATAGTGCATTGAGGATGAAGGGCAGGCTATGTGTGCATGATTTGATTCTTCAGGAGGCTCATCTCTCGCGGTACTCTATTCATCTGTGTGCCACGAAGATGTACCAGGACTTGAGGCAACATTGCTAGTGGAAGAGGATGAAGAAGGACATAGTGGAGTATGTTGCTAGGTGTCTAAACTTCTAGCAGGTGAAGTATGAGCATCAACGGCCGGGTGGATTGCTTTAGAAGTTAGAGATTTCGGAGTGGAAATGGGAGCGGATCACTATGGATTTCGCTGTTGGACTCCTACGGACTCAGTGGAAGTTTGATGCAATTTGGGTGATTATGGATAGGCTGACCAAGTCAGCTCATTTCCTTCATGTGATGACTACCTACTCTTCCGAGCAGCTGGCTCGAGTTTATATATGTGAGATTGTCAGACTTCATGGCGTGCTGGTATCTATCATCTCTGATCGGGTTGCGCAGTTTACATCACGGTTCTAGAGGGTCATGAGTTGGATACTCGGGTGGAGTTGAGCACAACATATCACCCTCAGACGGACGAGCAGTCCGAGCGCACTATTCAGATTCTTAAGGATATGCTTCGTGCGTGTTTGATGGAGTTTGGAGGTTCTTGGGATCAGTTCTTGTCACTTGCAGAGTTTGCCTACAACAACAATTATTAATCCAACATTCAGATGGCACCGTGTGAGGCTCTATATAGTAGGCGGTATCGGTCCCCAGTGGGTTGGTTCAAGCTGGGTAAGGCCAGGTTATTGGGTATGGACTTAGTTTAGGATGCCTTGGAGAAGATTAAGGTGATTCAGGATAGACTTCGCACAGCCCAGTTCAGACAGAAGAGTTATGCGGACCAGAAGATTCGTGATGTTGTATTCATGGTTGGAGAGCGGGTCTTGCTACGGCGTTATGAGGTTCAGAAAGAGGGGAAAGCTGAGCCCAGGGTTTATTGGACCCTTTGACGTGTTGCGGCGAGTTGGGGAGGTTTCTTATGAGCTTTCCTTCCCTCATAAAATCATAATGCCGCTTAAACAATGACATAGAGTCATTAGGGTGAAAAACGTTCACCTAATCTACTTTGTGAGCCAAATGTGAGTTAAAAATGATTTTGTAGATCAAGGAACTCAAATTTAACTACTTATGGTGTCTAAATATCATCTGTACTACATTCCTTATGAGATAAAGACATACGATCCTTGGGAAAAAGGAGAAAATGTTGTAGCACATGTATCATACCATGTGTGCTAATATCGACCAATTGGGTTAATAAAAGTCAATTCTCAACTTATTTTTGTGTGAGACCCAGAGCTTTTATGATGGCTTTTGTTATCTATCTGACAAGCGCAAAACACCACTTAAAATTATGCTCGCTAATCAAATATAGTATAGTAAAATATCGTATCCATACAGATTGGAGTTAAACAATATTATCATAGTTCGAAGTTAGATTGCTATCTAAGATGATCAACAATTGAGATTTATGTGATTAATACTAAAATTAACTAAGAAACTAGAGCTATTGACTAATGACAATCGATGCAAGTAATGAGCAAAGAAGGTTATCAATGGGAGAAGATAGGGTTTTGATAGGATAGGAGTAAGACAATGGTTTGGGATTTAACTCTAGATAATTCACTTATAATGTTCAAGTGAGTCTCTCAAATTCACTCAATTATTAGTTCAAACGTTTAGTATAAACTCCTCTTTCGATTAAGTCTCCACCTTACAAGATGAACCAATTTAAGCTCTGTGAAGATATGCAAGAATGCATAGTGGATTAGTCTTTAGGAGAACCTCTCTCGATTATCCTCCTAACTAGTTTTAATCAATAATTCAACTAGCCTCTTCCGATTACTAAGAAGAATTAATGAATTCAACCATAAATATAATGCAAGAATATCACGAGTTAGGCCTCTCTCGATTACTTGAATAAGTGAATATAGATGCAACAATTAAATCATCCAAAAACGCTTTAATACATAAAACTAGAGTTAATATCCACAAATAAATATCAATACACAAAATCCATCAAACCTTAAAGGGAACTACTCCATAGACATGGAGCAATTCATCACAAATATATTTAAAGTATAGAAAAACATAAAACGATCCAAACTCGTGTCTTGAGTGAGGATTGAATGATGAATTCCTTGTGCTTTTGTTCCTCCAACTCTTTCTTAGCCTCCTTAGGTCTACAATATGTCAAAAGTTTAGAAAATAATATTTTTTCCATGTATTTATACCAAGTAGAGTCGGGCCTAGAAGAAATTCCCCTTTCCTAGCCGAAATAGGAAAACTTGCAAACTTATTGCTTTTCATACGTTGCACTGTGCCTAGCAGGGTGCGTAGCATTAGTGCTTTTTCCTGTCAGACCACAAAAATCCAGTCTCTGAACTTTGCCAATTTCAGACATAAATTTACATTGTTGCGTCGCACTAGTGTATTTTTCAGCAGTTGATTCTTCCTTGAATTTTGACGTCCAGAATTGATCCTCGATCCCCGAACATGATCCTGGCTTATTCCTTTGGGCTTTTACTTAGACTTCAAAACTCCAAATAGCTCGAATTAATTCCACAACATCTATATAACTCAGAATCACTCCTACAAGGCATAAAACACACAATAAGTGCAAAACACTAACAATTAAAGCTCAAACACAATTAAAGTGCAGTGAATTTGAGTGCAATAAGCGACTAAAACACGAGATTATAGCCTACCATCAACACCCCACACTTAAATTATTGCTCGTCCTCGAGCAATCAAACTACACTTTATATAGATACGACTTTTTAAAACATCTCTCCTAACTCATCACACCAAGAATATTTAAAACAAATTAAGCACAATAGTGTAACATCTTCACCTCAAGATTTGACTCAAACGCACCACGCATTATTCACATCCCGCTCACTTACTCTAACATAGCGGTCAATGATATTACCTTTCCTTCATGAATCAAGTGCCCTTTCACAACAATAAAGAATAGTTCCACACACAATAAAATTAAGAACAATTAGGAACTCAAGATAGAAAGAATTCATTCACTCTCAGAAACAACATTCATATGCCACAAAAGATGAACCATAGGCTTTCTCGTAGTGTACTACTCTACTAAATGAGCTCATTTAGTCAAGGATCAAGTAGGACTTTAGTGGTTGTAATGTAGGCTATGGGACGGTTAGGGTACATTTAGATACAAGAGTGACTACACCTCCCTAAGTATTTTAATACATAATTACTCGTTCAAAACCCTACACTTATATCAAACCATAACTCCACTTTCACATCAATATACATCAACTCCTACTTCTTTAAGCACAAATACATCAAGAATTACCACTATCAAGGAATATTTTTTACAACAATACGACTATATTTTTTTTTCTTTTCTCTTTCAGTTCAAGTGACTCTTACTTTTTCAAAATATTGCACCTTTCTCCTTATTTCAATAATTCCACTCAAAAGCCAAAACAACACCCCACACTTTAACTTTTACGAAATTTATAACAATTCAAGTGCTCATAAGAGGTAAAAGGTTCAAATAGATGGTCAATTCAAACAAATGGGTAAGGTTTGTAATATGGTTTCCAAAGAAACAGGATTACAAGCTCAAAGGGTTTAAGTACGATACATAACAATTAGGTGGGTAATAGCATATATTGGCTCAACAAAGAAACACTTATATCACTTCCAAGACTGAATAAAACTACTATTTCGCTTTGTAAACACACGGGGCAAGTTATGAACATCAACTGCAATGCATAGAATAACACAAAAACTCACACACACATGGCACATAACTCACTCCCTATTGGACTCATCAAGACACTCTAGTCAAAGCAGTTAAGAAAAGTTAAGATCATACAATTTAAGTTAGTTATACAAGAGTTAAAAATTGAGCCTAAGCGTCACAACGAAAACACTCACTACTCTAAAGGCATAACAAAGTTAAAAGATATTGTCTTCAATTCAAATCATATCACACGGTTTCCTATTCCTAACAAAAATAAAAACTAACTACACCTGGTTCAAACAAAACCCTTGGAAAAGAACCGCAGCCCAAAGAAAAACCAAGGGAGAATTATTACACTACCTAACAAAAGAAACTCTTTTGTCTTTTTTCTTCAACTTTAATCCCTCAAGAAACCTATCGATGATATCCATCGTCGGGAAAAATCAAAAAATTTAAAATTTTTATGTTTACTTTTTCAATTTTTTCTATCTCTAACTACTCAAACTAACAAAAGTAAAACTAAAACTAACATACATACAAATATATTACCCACCCCACACTTTAAATTGTGGCATGTCCGCATGACACACAATTAAAAAGCATAAGGTAGAGGAAACTTTCCTGAATCTCTAGTCGAGGTCTGAATCAAAGTCGGGCTCCATTCCACGCACCCGAACTAGTGCACACATCCATGCAGATAGCTTCTTCTCAGCCTTCTTGGAGTACACCCCACACTTATCTTTTTCACTCGTTGCAGCCTTTTCTTTCGAACTCTTCACTTTTCACTCAACACGTGCAGCATTTCTATCATGTATATCTAAAATTGCTCTTCCCGTTGCTAAGAATAGTCTTCCTAAGATTAGGGGTATCTTCTTGTTCTCCTCCATCTTCACCACTATAAAGTCGTCTTCCTAGAATGAGGAGTACCTCCTTGTTCTCCTCCATATTCACCACCATAAAGTCTACAGGAAATACGAACTTATCCATCCGAACTAACACATCTTCCACTATCCCCTCGGGTGTTAGTCATTTGGTCATCCAGCTGCAAAGATATTGGCACCGACCTTATCTCTCCATATCTCCTTCTCAAGTTTCCTATAAATAGACAGAGGCATTAAGTTAATTGTGGCACCAGAATCACATAAAGACTTAATAAAATTTATAGTGCCTAAAGAGCAAGGTATAGTAAAACTCCCTGGATCTCCACACTTTTGTGGGAGTTTGTTTTGCAAGATTGCACTGCAATACTCTGTGAGCTTGACTACCGATGTCTCTTCTATCTTTCTCTTCTTTGTAAGGATCTCCTTCAAGAACTTTGCATAAGCCAGCATTTGTGAGAGAACTTCAGTGAATGGAAGATTTACATTAACTTGTTTCAGCATATCCATTCTCTATAGGGGAAAGGTAGAGCAGGCATATGCTCGCTCACATCATGTTCCTCCCTTCTCAAAGTTTCCTCTTTATTCTTTTTTTTCTGCTCCCTTCTTGCCTTTCTTCTTCTTATCAACTTCAATTTTTAGTTGCTCCCTACTTTCTTTTTCAGGAATCGCATCTTTTTGGATTGGAGTGGAATCTTTCAACACTTGTCCGCTTCTCAAGGTCACAACATTTATCGTTTCTTTGGGATTTCCCTCAGTATCAGCAGGGAGGGTTCCAGGGAACCTCTCAGATAATATTATTGCAATTTGTCCCACTTGCTTCTCTAGATTTCAAATTGCTGCCCCATGAGCATCTAGCCTCTCATCTGTCTTGACAATGAAGGACTTCATTAGATCTTCTAGATTAGGATGAATTGATCGTTAAGGCTGAAATTGCAACCTCGACTGATTCAAAAAATTCGGAGCTCCTTGTCCCTGAAATCTGGGGTTATTTTGTTGCCATGCATTTGCAGTACCCCCAGGTGAACTCCTTGAAAACCCAGGGTACTTATGACCCATTGTATTAAAGTTATAGTTCCCCACTACATTTACTTCCTCAGTTGAGGCTTGACACTCATGAGTAGGGTGTCCTCTTCCACATATATCACAAGCTGCATGAGGCTCATTTTGCATCGAGGCTAAGGTCATCTTCCTTATTTCTTTAGCCATCACATCAAGCTATACATGCACAGATATGTTAGTATCAACTTGGTGAACACCGGTTGATCTTCTTCTTTTAGCAATCTCAGAGGGCTACTAATTTGCATTTCAGATAACTCATCTAGAATTGTAGCTATCTCCTCTAGAGTATTTTTCATAAACGGGCCTCCAACTGCATTGCTCAATGTTCTATGTGAGGTCGATGTCAATCCATCCTAAAAATCATGGAGTTGCATCCAAAGTTCAATTCCACTATGTTGACACTTTCGCACTATCTCATTAAACCTCTCCCAAGCTTCAAACACAGTTTCAGTCTCATTCTGGCAGAAGTTAAGGATTTCCCTTCTAAACTTGCCCATCTTAGCTGATGAGAAATATTTATCAAGAAATTTTCTAGTCATCTCATCCCATGTTCTAATCGATCCATTAGGCAAGCTTCAAATCCAGTGCTTTGCATCATCTTTGAGTGTGATGGGGAATGCCCTTAAGTAAACTGCATCTTGTGACACACCATTATATTGAAAGGTGTTTATAATCTCCTTGAATTCCATTAGATGGTTGTTTGGATCTTCGTTTGGCTTTCCTCTAAAGACACACAATTCTGAAGGGATTGAAGCAACCTTTGCTTCAACTCGAAATTATTAGTTGCAACTGGATGTGGTCTAATACTTGATAATCCTTGGTTGTAGACCGGTCTAGCATAATCACCAAGTGTTCTCCCAGCACCGGGAGTAATGTTTCCGAACTGGTCTGCACCCAAGGGTTGATTCTGAACAACTCTCTGACCCCTCTCTTCTTTATAGACAATTTGTGCATCTCTAAGAGCTGCTTCCTCAGCATCTTGTGCAGCTTTTTCTCTTTGTTGGGCTGCCTCCCTCGTAGCCAAATCAGCATTATCATCATCTCCAACCATATTTTGTTTGGTTGAGGATTGCCTAACCTTCTCTAAATTGTCGGTGATATTTCTTTCATTCCTCAGCTATCGCAGTTGTTTTTCGATCTATAGTTCGTATGGTAGCACTTCTTTCTCAGAAGATCGAGTCATGCATCAATCTAACATGTAGCATGCACACAGTCAAAGAACACCAAACGTAAAAAGAGAAAAATAAAATAAAAAGAAAAACTCTTGAATAAGCACAGTCTAACATGCTCGCTAATTAAATATAGTATAGTAAAATATCGTATCCACATGGATTAGAGTTAAATAGTATTATCGTAGTTCATAGCTGGATTGCTATCCAAGATGATCGACAATTGAGATTTATGTGATTAATACTAAAATTAACTAAGAATTTAGAGCTATTGACTAATGAAAATCAACGCAAGTAATAAGCAAAGAAGATTATCAATGGGAGAAGATAGGGTTTTGATAGGATAGGTGCTACAATTGTTTGAGATTTAACTCTAGACAATTCACTTCTAATGTTAAGTGAGTCTCTCGAATTCACTCAAATATTAGTTCAAACGTTTAGTATAAACTCCTCTTTCGATTAAGTCTCCACCTCAAGATGAACCAATTTAAGCTCTGTGAAGATATGCAAGAATGCATAGTGGATTAGTCTTTAGGAGAACCTCTCTCGATTATCCTCCTAACTAGGTTTAATCAATAATTCAACTAGCCCCTTCCGATTACTAAGAAGAATTAATGAATTCAACCAACAATATAATGCAAGAATATCACAAGTTATGCCTCTCTCGATTACTTGAACAAGTGAATATAGATGCAACAATTAAATCAACCAAAAATGCTTTAATACATAAAACTAGAGTTAATATCCACAAATAAATATCAATACACAAAATCCATCAAACCTTAAAGGTAACTACTCCATAGACATGGGGAAATTCATCACAAATATATTTAAAGTATAGAAAAATATAAAACGATCCAAACTCGTGTCTTGAGTGAGGATTGAATGATGAATTCCTTGTGCTTTTGCTCCTCCAACTCCTCCTTAGCCTCCTTAGGTCTACAATATGTCAAAAGTTTAGAAAATAACGTTTTTTCATGTATTTATACCAAGTAAGGTCGGGCTAAAAGAAATTTCCCTTTCCTAGCCGAAATAGAAAAACTTGTAAACTTATTGTTTTTCATACGTCGCACTGTGCCTAGCAGGGTGCATAGCATTAGTGCTTTTTCCTGTCAGACCACAAAAATCTAGTCTATGAACTTTCCCAATTTATGATATAAATTTACATTACTGCGTCGCACTAGTGTATTTTTCAGCAGTTGATTCTTCCTTAAATTTTGACGTCCAGAATTGATCCTCGATCCCCGAACATGATCCTGGCTTATTCCTTTGGGATTTTACTTAGACTTCAAAACTCCAAATAGCTCGAATTAGTTCCACAATATCTACATAACTCGGAATCACTCCTACAAGGCATAAAACACACAATAAGTGCAAAACACTAACAATTAAAGCTCAAACACAATTAAAGTGCAGTGAATTAGAGTGCTATAAGCGACTAAAACACGAGATTATAGTCTATCATCACTATCTTACTGTGTTTTTAAAAGACTATATGCACATATTTGGTCTAGGGGAGCATATCTAGTAAAGCAGTCAAACTAATGTTAAGAGATCGTGAGAAGAGGAAGATCATTGATGAAATCTCATTTATTTGTATTCACTGGTGCACCAGTTATAACTTATGAGTTATGATTGTAAATACAAGAAATAATGATATATGAGATTTGGAGATTTTATCAAATGTAATTCATATGATCTAGGGTACTGCATACTATATGATCTACTTGCAGGTTCGTACTTGGTGAGAGGCTATATACTCCTAACAGATATATAGTACTTAGATCTCATAGTATGTTGGTCGCATGGTCTACTTCCCTGTATGAATTATTGAGGAGATGAGAGGAGAATATGTTCCTCAGACTAGATGAGCACTCTCATTATGTGTAAGTAGGAGATGTAGGAAATTTTGGGTCCACCCATAAGGGGTGATTTAAGACCCAATAGAGTTATTAGTTAACCCCTAGTATTTCCTATACAAGTACACTTAAGTGTGACATTCACAACGACAAGTAATTTCAATTGCGGTTCCTCCGCTCCTTCCGCTTCAGCTGCGCGAACAAGTAAGTTCTTGTTTTACAATTTATGCGCTATCTAATGTGTTTAGTTTATCGTATTTTTTTACTTTCTTTTTTTTCTTTTGGTGTGGGGGGTGGGGGGAGGTGATTCAAGTATTTTATCATTCATTATTGGCCTAACCATTTATTTATACGGGAGAGAATCCAATACAAGATCACTTTAAGCATTTGAAAGGAGGAGTTTCATCTCTCCTTCGGATATTGCTTGATTTTATTTTCTTTATTCATGGATTTTGATAGTCTCGTTTTCTTTTTTTCATCATTCATTGAATGCAACAACTTATTTTTATGCTTAAGGTAATGACATAAGAAATTAATTATGCAATCAATCGAACATTCTAATCTAGGACTCTTGTTCGTTTGCCATAGCTTTAATGCGACAAATTAATACTTCAGGATAAAGTATGATAAACAAAGAGAATAAATATTAAACATAAAGGAAGGGAAAAGGTCATGAAAACGAGGAAGGATTACAAGGTGAGGGATCGAAGCCCACAAACAAGGTGAAATTTTAGGTAGGCCAATCAAATAGGCTACTCCCTTTGAATGACAATTTGACACCTAGCGTGAGGGAGAGATTTCCCTCTTTCATGTTCGTGTAAGTTGATGATCAATGAAAGATGGCTGAATCAATTTATAAGGAAAGAATATGTTATGCTCGAAGAAGAAAGTAAATGAATTCGTATAACTCCAGTGCGGGGATTTGACTCATTGTATATAGAGTATGACTAACAAAGGGAATAAATACAGTGGAGTACTTCCTTTAGATTGGTCACTTAGGTTATAGTTATAACCATGTAATTGATTGTAACTCTCAGTCGGATGGCGAATACCCGGAGCATACTCTCTCTTAGTCGGGTGACCCATTAAATACATAGGGCCCAAGACATATACCACATGAATCTTATGTAAAGTCCATTGGGCTCCATCTCCCAGAATCAAAACCTTCTGATTTTAAATGCATGGCTCTCTCGCATCTTATTCTACTACTTTGTAGAGGAAGTCAGTCGTTCGTGAATCTCAGTATAACTTTGTTACCTTAGCCTGAAAAACAACCTAGGAAACTAGGCCTCTTCCATCTCGATATTGAGCCAAGCCCGGCACCCCTGATTGCTGAGACATTCTTTATCTTTAGTCATGCTATGAAAGGTTGCTAAATGATACTCCCTCTGTTTCAATTTAGATAATACATTTTCCGTTTCAAAAAGAATGACACATTTTTACAATTGAAAATAATTCAACTTTAAACTCCTCATTTTACCTATTTTACCCTTAATGAGAAGCTTTTATAATCACACAAATGTCATCCCACAAAGCTTTTACTCCTTAAACTTTAGCTTTTACTCCTTAAACTTTTAATACCACAAGTTTCAAAAGTTTTTTTTTTTAAACTCCGTGATGAGTCAAACTACCTCATCTAAATTGAAACGAATAAAATAGTTTTGATTAGATAATTTATGAGGGAAATACTGAGATACTTTACAAGTGTTGCCTTTTTAAGTAGGTGTTGGTTGCTTTATTTAGGGGTCAGTTTCTAGGAGTCGGCTTTTGAGTTCTCTGTCCTCTTCTCTTTGCCAGCTGGACGCATGCTACCGAGTCTGGAATCGAAATGTTGTCTTTTTGAATTTAAAAAACTTTTTTAGGTGGAAAAAAAATATAGTGACCAAAATATGTAAAACACGATTTTGAACCACATTTTACTTTAACGGTCGTTTGGGACGTTAACAGCTTGTTTGGATGGTTGTTCTCTATTGTATCGTATTGTATTGTTATTTCAAAACAATGTTTGTTTGATTGTTTCATTAAAATTGATTGTATTGTATTGTTAAATCTATTGTTCCGGAACAATGAAAAGTCCCTTTTTTTGAAACAACTGATTTGGTGTAGTGGGATTGTTTCCTAATTTTCTTTCCAATTATGTCCTAACTTATTATTCCACAATTCTATTTTACCTTTTACTTTTTTTCTATTTTAACTCTAAATCTCCAACCTATAACCTACTTTATTTTTTTCCAGAACTTTTGCCGCCAACGTTAAAGGTGTTTTGCCGCCTTCTCTTTTATTTTTTCTCCTAATTTGCTTTTAACTCAATTCTGATTAATTATGCTCCTTTTTTTTGCCTTCTTCTGTCTCGCTCCTTTGTTCTGTTTTTTTAAGGTGGTTTGCCTTCTTCTGTTTTTATTTTTTAAAATTATTTTTATGCATATTTTTTGATAAATTTAATATTTAAACAGTCGAGGATATTTTAGTAAACTTATCAGTTACAGTACAGTACGATACAGTCAAACCAAATAGCAAAATATTATTTAACAATAACAAACAATACAAATCCAAACATTATATTCATAAAACGATACGATACAATACAATACATTATAAAACGAGGGGATCAATGATCCAAACGGAGTGTAAGGTAAAACGCGGTTCAAAATCGTGTTTTATATAAAACCCAGTTTTGAAATCACGTTTTGTATGAATCTGATATGACATTTAAGTAAAATGTGGTTTCTTACCACGCTTTATATAAAAAGTGGTAGAAAACCACGTTTTACTGCTGCTGCTGTTGAATTTGTATAACTGCGCTTGAATGGCCATTCTTGTAAGTTGTAACAGGAAGAACAAAAGTGCAAAACCAGTTAAAATTTTCAAAAAAGTATATAAAGCAATTAACTAGTTTAAAAAAATAAAAATAAAAACTATTATCATAGTTTGTTATTGTCAAATACTTTTCTTTGTTTAAGAATTTTTTTAATAAAAGAATATCAATTTTTATTTATACTACTTTATATAGTTTTAAAATATATAAGTTTCATAGAAAAAAAATAATAAATTGATATTTAAATTAATTCAAAAATGCATTGAAGATATTACTCTGAACCTCGTCATTCCTTTGGATCTTAGGGAATACTATAAATCACAAATTTTATAGTTAACAGTATTCTTAAAAAAATATTGAAAAACATAATCATAGTTAACAAGAATTGTTGAATTCCGAAATAATATTTTTCTATACTTTTCAAAATAAATGTAAAATTATATATAATATGTTCTAAAGGAACCAAAATACACTTTAATCTTTAAAACAAATGTAACTTAATTTTATTTGTCCTATACTGATTTACTTTTTAAATTCAAATCTAGTTTTGACATCATTGCGTAGTCATCATTCGTCAAAGTGCCATTTTTTAGTAAGGTAATTTGTGGCTGCTGGGATTAATAGGTTATGATAGAAATTAAATTAAAAGGCTACCAAAGAAAAATAGGTATGATATTAAAATATTTATTAAAGAAAATTTAGAAGGTCATTTAAAATTTCCAAATCAAGCTTGGACATTCTAATCAATGGAGATTATGCCAATTTATGATTCATAATATTAAATCGATGACGATTGTATAATTGATCTAACCAATTAGTTGTTAATTTGTTTCCATCTTACTTTTTGGTAATCTTTTCGTGATCTTAGGAAATAAATTAATTGAAATTCTAGTCAATAGAAGCAAAAGGAAAATTTTAGTAGTCATAAAACAAAAGTTCACGGGCTTAACGTGAAAAGATGCAGCAGTAAAACGGGGCATTTGCATCTATACCCGCTTTTTGGGTTACATTTTAACTTGTGCTCGCTTTACAAAAAAATTGCAAGCAAACCCACTTTTTCGCGTAACTTCAGCATACAGGGCTGAAGTAGCAAAAACAATCACGCAAAACTTCAGCATTCTAGTAGACGGGCCTGAAGTAGCAAAAATTGTTGAACCAAGTATGATGAAGTTTTTGTTTGTAATTGTTGAACTTAAGCATAATAGTTGAAGTTTTGTTCTCTATTTGCTGAAGTTTTTGTTTGTAATTGCTGAACTTAAGCATTCTAGTAGCTGAAGTTTTGTTCTCTATTTGCTGAAATTTTTGTTTGTAATTGCTGAACTTCAGCATGTTTTAGCTGAAGTTTTTCACATAAACTTAGTGTTGGTTGAAGTTTTTTTTTGTAATTACTGAACTTAAGCATTCTAGTAGCTGAAGTTTTGTTCTCTACCATCTATGCTAATATTTAACACAAAATGTCAGTTGTTTTTCTTCTCATCTTGACTAATTATGCTTCGTTGATTTCTTTGCATTTTCCTGCTGGCAGGTAATTCCAGTGTATTGCAATGTATTGCTACTCTTAACGTATCTTGATTTAATTAGTATTCCTACTATAGTAATCTGTTCTTACAGCAAGACACATTTCTTTTTAAACTTTGGTTCTTTAGTCCGTCAAGAGTGCAAATTTTGTTATAGAAATACTGAGATTTATATTTGACTAACAGAAAAATAGGTCGCCATATAAAAGTATTATTTATTCGCCAAATTATAGCAGCACCAAAAGCAAGAAGAAGAAGAAGAAGAAGAAGAAGAAGAAGAAGAAGAAGAAGAAGAAGAAGAAGAAGGAGGAGGAGGAGGAGGGGGAGGAGGAGGAAGAGGGAAAAGGGGGCTGGAGTTGTTTAAAAAGTGGGTACAAGTTAAAACTTTTTAGAAAAATGGGTATAGGCTAAATGGGGGCGACCAAATAGGGCGCCCGTGCAATTTTTACCAGTACTACCACGTTTTATATAACGCGTGGTAAGACACCAAGTTTTACTTAAATGTCATATCATATTCATACAAAACGTGGTTTCAAACCGCGTTTTATATAAAACGCGATTTTGAACCGTGTTTTACCTTAACGTCCCAAACGGTAGTTAAGGTAAAACGTGGTTCAAAACCGCGTTTTACATATTATGGTCACTATTTTTTCCATCTAAAAAAGTATTTTGAGTCCAAAAAGACAATCTTTCGGTTCCGCACTCGCCGCTTATATATGTTCTACTTAAAAGGAGTTCATGCTGGTTAAAATAACACGGTCTAGCCAGTTTTCGGATTGGTCATTCAAAAATAGCCAGCGTTTACCAAGTCAATGAAAAATAACCACTATTTTATTGCAACAGAGACCGGTCCAGCATAATATACTGGAGTTCGGTGCACCTGTATATGAACTTATAGCATATTATGCTAGACCAGTATACTTTGCTGGTATAATACACTGGAGACTGGAGCACCGGTGCTCCAAACTCCGGTATATTATGCTGGACCGGTATATTATACTGGAATTCCAATATATTATGCTGGAGTATTTTTTCGAATTTTGAACAGTATTTTCGTTCAGATATATCTTTACATGAAAAGTGGCTAAATTTTGATTACTTTTAAAATTGTGGCTATTTTTGAATGACCACTTGTAAATCTGACTATTTTTGAAACTTTCCCTTCGTGACGAGCACAGGCCCAAATCCACTTGATTTTTATTTTAAATTAACATGTTAAATTATTGAAATCAAATCGAAAACAAAAACACATATACGGAGAGAGATGCAAAATAACGGTAGCAAAGGCATAAATTTGTCAGCACAATCATTCTGTTTTTCAATCTATCCTTTCAAATTTTATTATTGACACTCAATATTAATGATAAATTTAAACAACTTTAACATGGGATAGAGTATAGAATACGATAGAAAAATACTTTTGATATTTCAAAAAGAAATTTTCTAAAATTATGTCTAGATTCATTTTCTTACTATTATATTAATGAGTCATTATAGTAATTATTTTAAAATATTTGTAATAGAAAATTAGTTTAATTTGAATTCAATTTGGGACACAATAAATTAGACAATTGAATACTCATTAGTATGGATTTGTACGTTATTATATGTTATTATCATTTGTTAACGAATTGCTTTATCAAATTGTCTTTAAGGATTACTTTGTTAACAGATTGAAATCTGACAACTAAATGATAGCTATTACACACTAGTATCATTTGTTAACGTATTGGTTTTCATGATTGTCTTTATGTTTTGTACCAGAAAAGCAACATTAAAATTTTTTATGAGCATTTATGGCTTAGATTTTTTATCAGATGGGTATTTCAGTTTTTGGACTATATAAGTCCTTTGTGTGGTCACTTTGAAAAGTGTGAAAATAGTAAAAACTTTTCTTCTTCTTTCTTTTGTGTTGGGTTTTCTTCTCATAAATCTTTGTTGTTTCTGCTCCTAATTATACTAGAAGAGCTTGTTGAATTCTGGGGGATACACTCGGTATGGGCGAAATATCCTTAAGGACAGTGTCTTTGACACGCCTCAAGCTAAACCTTTTATTCTCCATAATCATCCAATTTTTTTTCCAACAATCTTAAGGATATTTTACGTTGTTATTATGGAGAATAACGCTGCTAATGTTGTTGTTGATGCCACTACTCCTGCTGCACCAATTGTTTCTGTTGTTGTTCCATCACCAATTACCTATGCCAAACTTTTTTCTGATGTTTCGAAAATTGAGGTTTTTGGTGGAGATAATTTTAAGTGTTGGCAGGAACGGGTGCATTCTATTTTGCATATGCATGGAGTTGCTTTTGCACTTACTGATCCTAAGCCAACTGAAGCAACTTCCATTCAGATGGATCAATGGGTTCATGCTAAGAAGGGATGCAGGCATACAATAATTTCTACTATTTCTAACGAATTGTTCGATGTCTATGTTTCCTACAAGGAGGCAAAAGAAATCTGGGAGTCAATGATAACAAATTACATTGCTGAAGATGCTACTAAACAAAAGTTTGTAATTGGAACTACTACAAATGGGAGATGACGGAGGACAAGGACATAACTGCACAAATCAACGAATATACAAGTTGATTGAAGATCTCAAATCTGAAGATATTTCTCTGCCCGAACAGTTTGTTGTTGGTATACTTATAGAAAAACTTCCCAAATCTTGGAGTGACTACAAACAACAATTGAAACACAAACACAAGCAATTGTCGTTGAAGGACTTGGTCAAGCACATTATAATTGAAAATACAAATCGCAAGCAAGTTGTTGTTGACAAAGGAAAGGAGATTGCTACAAGAGCCAACCTGGTGGAGAACAATAAGCGACAGAACAAATCAAATAACATGTATGATAAAGGAAATGGTTATAAGCCCAAAGCCAACAATCAAACCTTCAAGAAAAAAGGTAACTGCTTTGTGTGTGGCAAACCTGGCCATCATGCTGCTCAATGCCAGAAGAGGGTTGGGAATGATAATCTCGCTAAGGCTAAAGTAAATTTAACTGAAGCCAAAGCAGATGACATAATTGCTGCAGTTATTTCCCAAGTGAACCTTGTGGCCAATGTGAAAGACTGGGTGTTAGATTCTGGTGCCACTAGGCACATATGTGCTAACAAAAAAGACTTTGTGTCTTACACCCACGTTGAGGAAGGAGAAGAAGTTGTATATCTTGGTGACTCAAGGACTACTCCAGTTCATGGAAAAGGCAAAGTTCTTCTCAAACTCATGTCTGGCAAAATTTTGGCATTGAATGACGTGTTGCATGTTCCTAGTATCCGAGCCAATTTGGTCTCTGTGGGATTATTAGAAAAAGTGGAGGTGAAGGTTTCTTTTGAATCTGATAAGGTCGTGTTGACCAAGAATAATAATTTTGTTGGCAAGGGTTATTATAACCATGGCTTGTTTGTACTCAATGTTATCAATGAAAATGCTAGTACTTTTGCTTACTTGATTGATTCTTTTAATTTATGGCATGCTAGATTAGGACATGTTAGTTTATCTTATATTAAGAAAATGCATTCTGAAGGTCTTATTTCAAATGTTAATTTTTCAAATATTGATAAGTGTGAAGTTTGTGCAGAAGCTAAACAAACTAAGAAATCATGTGCTTCAGTATTTAGAGAATCTGAATTATTAAGTTTAATTCATACTGATTTAGGGGACTTGAAACAAACTATGACTAGAGGAGAGAAAAAATATTATGTGACTTTATAGACGATTTTTCTAGATATACAAAAGTTTATTTGATGAGAAATAAAGATGAAGCTTTTGATAAGTTTTTAATTTATAAATCTGAAGTAGAAAATCAATTGGATAAGAAAATCAAAAGAGTTATGTAACGATTCGGCCGATCGTTTTGAGCATTTACACTTCACTCGCCAGTTCTCGGGCATGGCTAGCCCCGTATGATGTATTATGATTTATGTAAATCGTCGGTTTTGGTTTTCAGGTTAATCGGAACAGGTATGGAAGAATGATTCTCAACTTGTAGCTTTAAATTTGAAAGATTTGACCAAGTTTTGACTTTTTAGTATTCGATCTCAAATTTGGATTTTTATGATTTGGTTAGCTCCGTTGGGTGATTTTGGACTTAGGAGCGCGTCCGGATTGTGATTTGGAGGTCGGTAGTAGAATTTGGCTTGAAATGGCAAAAGTGAAAATTTTGGAAAGTTTGACTGGGAATGGACTATTTAATATCGGGGTCGGATTCTGATTCTGAAAGTTGGAACAGGTCCGTAATGCCAAATGTGACTTGTGTGCAAAATTTGAGGTCAATCGAACGTGATTCGATAGGTTTCGGCATCGGTTGAGGAAGTTAAAGTTTCAAAGTTCATTGATTTTGAATTGAGGTATGATTCGTGTTTCTTTAGCGTTGTTTGATGTGATTTGAGGCCTCCAATAAGTCTGTGATATGTTTTGAGACTTGTTGGTATGTTCGGGCGGGGTTCCGAAGGGCTCAGGTGAGTTTCGGGGTGGTTTCAGACCATTTTTAGTTGTTGGTTTTTGGCTTCAGGGGTGTACAGTGCGTTAGCATAGATCTGGCCGCGTTAGCATAGAGAAAATTTGAAAAAATGGAGTTTTGCTATGCGATTGCGTAAGACCTTTCGCGATCGCATGGAGGAAACTTCTGCTGCACTGACCCGACTTTGGAAGCTTATATCTCGCAATCTATAAGGAATTTGAAGATGATCCAAAAATAAAAGTTGTAGCCCTTTGTGTTTAGTTTTTATAAAATCAAATCATTTGGCATTAGGAGTTGTGTACAAAAGGTTATGGTTGGTACACTACAGGCCGTCCGAAAAGATGTTTGGAAAAGGCTTTGGAAAAATTTGTTATACGCGATCGCATAGGGTAAAAGAAGGGATGGAAAATTTTGTGCTTCGCTATCGCATTACTTTGTCCGCGATAGCATAGGGTAAATGCCTGAGCAAATTATAAAGTACTTTATTTCGAGGGTTTCGGCCATTTTTGCATTTTTGGAGCTATGGAGCTCGGATTGAGGCGATTTTTGAAGGGATTTTCAGAGAAGTGATTGGGTTAAGTGTTCTTCAATTATTTTTGGTTAAATTCCATGAGTATATCTTGATTTGTATCATCTAAATTGGGAATTTGGGATGAAAATTGGAGAATAAATGAAAGAGAATTGAAGAGATGATTTTGGATATTGGAATGGCCATTTGATGTCGGATTTTGATGAATTTGGTATGGGTAGACTCATGAGTGAATGGGCTTTCTAGTTTTGTGAATTTTGTCGGATTCCGAGACGTGGCCCGAGGACCGGGTTTGAGTGGATTTCGGGATTTGTGCTTAATTTGATAGTTTTTCTTGTGGAATTCATTTCATTAGCGCATGTTGATAGTGTTGTTCTGGTTATGAATAGATTTGGGGCGATTGGAGGCCGAGTCGAAAGGCAAGGGCATCGCGGGTTAGAGTTTTATCCGATTTGAGGTAAGTAATGATTGTAAATGTTGTCCTGAGGGTATGAAACCCCGGATTTCACATCGTTGTGCTACTTTGAGGTGACGCATACGTTAGATGATGAGTGTGGGGTCGTGCACCGTTGGGAATTATGACTTGGTCCATCTCGTACGACTATTAAGTCACGTATTTGATTGAAAACTGTTTGATATCATTGTGTTTTGGAAAGTATTACTATGTTTTAGGCTGAATGCCATATTTGGGACTCGTGCCAACTATTTTGGACCCTTAGTGGCTTTTTCTACTATTCCTCACTATTTTGACTTATTATCTGTACTCAGTCATGCTATAGTTTACTGATTTCATAAATCAGCCGTATTTACTCCGTTTTGATACTTTAAATGATATTTTGGGTTGAGTTTCTTGTTTTACTATTGCCCGAGTGGCTTGAGAGGTTTCTGAGTGAGTGAGGCCGAGGGCCTGTGTTGTGAGGATATTATGGGATCAGGCTGCACGCCGCAACAGGTTGTTACGGATTTATGATATTGTGAGGCCGATGGCCTGATTGATTTATGTCATGAGGTGGCTTGTTGTTATGTGAGGTAGATGGCATAATTTATTATGCCACGAGATGGCTTGTTATAGTGCTTGGGCTGTAGGAGCCCCTCTGGAGTCTGTACACCCCTAGTGAGCGCAGGTACCTAGTGTGAGTGATGTGATGTAGCCCGAGGGGCTGTTGTTGATTCATGTTGTTGCCCGAGGGGTGGTTCTTGATTCATGTTATGCCCGAGGGGTTGATTGCGAGTGATTGTGAGGTAGCCCGAGGGACTAGTTCTGTTGATATTATGCCCGAGGGGCAGTTTATGGTACATGTTTTTGCCCGAGGGGTTGTTTACGTTTCTATCATTTTTACTCACTGTTTTATCACTCGTTTTAAACTATTGAAAGAAGTTTTCTTTTTAAATAGAAAAGGTTTTACTGAAACTGAGCTTGATTTACAAGGTAATTGATTTCTGTACTGTTTTGAAGACATATTGTACTCGTTGTGGCGTTATGACGTGGATTATGTATTGTTTACTGCTTAGTCTTTATTTACTTTTATTACTTACTGAGTTGGCGTACTTACATTATTCCCTGCACCTTGTGTGCAAATTCAGGTATTTCTAAACCCGGTAGCGGGTGTTGATTACTTAGTGGCGGGTTCATCGGAGTTAGCAAGGTAGTTGTCTGGCGTTCGCAGCCCCTGCTCTTCTCCCTCTTATCTTTCTTAGATTGTTTTTAGTATAATTTCAGACTCTTTGTTATATTCAGACCTTAGTAGATGCTCGTGACTTGTGACACCCCGATGTTGGGCTTGTATATTTATTCCGCACTGGTTATTTAGACCTATGTTTGAGATTTCTTGTTAATTAATGGCTTAAAAATGACTTTTATAGAATAATGGTTTGATTTGGGAATTGTGTTGGCTGGCCTAGTTCCATGATAGGCGCCATCACGACCGGGTTGGTTTTGGGGTCGTGACAAGTTGGTATCAGAGCCTAGGTTACATAGGTCTCACGAGTCATGAGCGGGTTTAGTAGAGTCTTGCGAATCGGTACGGAGACGTCTGTACTTATCTTCGAGAGGCTACAAAACCTTTAGGAAACTCCATATTCTTGAATTCTTATCGTGCGAATCTATTGATTCTAGTAACTAAATATTTGTTGTTTCATTCTCTCACAGATGGTGAGGACTTGTGCATCGACGGCTTGTGATTCCCTAAACTAGAGGTGAGATGTGATTTCTATGTGGTGATGTTGGGCCAGTCTGGAGGACTTGAGTCCGGGCTTTTCTATAGCTTGAGCACTGAGGTGTTGATCGTGTGAGCACGTGCTTTTGGATTTATATGTTCGGTAATATCCCTATTAGTGGAAGTGATGATTGGATGGCTATGTGATGAGTATGATATAACTGCGAGATGTGTTCATACGATTCGAATGTGACGAGAAGGGTTTGCTTGAGGGTAGAAAGAACTATTTGGTGCTTGATTTCCATATTGATTTGATGTATAGCCCCGAGTTGTGGGTGTGTTGAAGGATCTTTTCATGTTGTTTAGTTGGGGAATGAAGTAGATTTCATGTCGTGGTATGAGTTCAGACTCAAGAAGATTAAGTGATTGGGTGATGCTTATGACGGTGGGATGGTATAAAGAGATGTTAGTTTGAGGCAAAGCAGGTGGGTTATCTTCTGCGAAGTGTTCTGAAGTTTGTGTGATCCTTATGTTGTCTGTTGTAAGACCTCTTTTACCAGTGAAATATATGTGTTGCAGATTGAGTTTGGATCGCGTATGAGAGTTTTCTTGACTGTTACAAGGGTGAATGCGAGATTTGCAGATGATTTGAAGTACTAGATGATTTGTGTTGCACGAGCTTATAAAGGATTTAGTTCAATCTCACTATAGTATTATGGCAGTAATAGAGTATGGGCATTGTGAGTTTTGTGTGTTTGATCTATGGCTTTGAGCCAAGTGGGGGAGTCTGTTATTGATCAGTTGATTGCAAGGTTATGTGCTATGTTGGTTTCAGTTTGAGGCATACTGGTGAATCAGTTATGGCTTTTAGGGGGTTGAGATCAAGGATGACTCGAGTAAAGGAAATTTTGGATAGGGGTTGTGTTATGTTTTATGGGTGTATAAGAATCATGGAATGACCTGAGTTGTTACTGGTGAAGGATATTATATGCACGAAGCAGGAATTTATTTGGTTGCATTAAGGTGGGGTTACTTCCATAGGTGTTGTTGTTCTAATGGGGCACAGGTCGTTCTGTTTATTTGATCAGTCTAATTGAAACCTGAGTAGAGTGGATGACTCCCGAGAATGGTTTTAAAGAATTCAAGGTTTACATGTAGTAAATGGAAATCTTCAGGATGTATATTTGGGCTAGGAAAGGGGGTTTACATTTGGAGGGTGTCAAGACTTGTGGCATTTCTATATCATTATGGATTCTACACATCAGTATCAGGAAGGTGAAAGTAATGGCTTTAGATTTGCAGAAAGTCTCTTCAGGGTAAGTATTTCGAATGTGGTGCTTTTGGGGATATTTGAGAGAGTAGTCAGCGGCTTATGAGCCTTAGGACAGTGTGGTTTTATGCTTGGGTCTCGTGTGGTGAGTTTGGGTTGAGGATTGTGGTGTTATAGCGAGAATAAGTATCAAGTTGAAGGTAAATCAGAAGGAACTTGGATAGATGGGATAGCTTGGTAGTAGGTCGGATCGGCATGGTAAAGGATATGATTAGTCGTTGGAGTGCTTATGAGGTAATGAGTTTCTACAGGTGTTTCACGGCAATGCTCTTGGGTTTTAGTGACCTGCGTAGCATGGTTGAGTTAGAAGGATTCAGTCATGACGGTTTGGTTTTGTGCAAAGGGAATACGGAGGGTTCTTAATGGTTTCTACCACGGTTAGAGATGTATATTTTCTACGGGTGTGAGGAGCATGTGATGTATAGTGATTTTCTTCTAGATGGGATCAAATGGAAAGTTCTTGGCTAGTTGAGTACGTAGTTGCTTGTGGCTCGGAAGGGATTATGAAATTCTCGTATTTATTATAGGATGGCATGGTATATGCGGTATGTTGTGTAGGGTTGAAATTTGCATGTGTAAGGTCACGGTTAGTTCTGAAAGGAAGGGGCATAAATTTTTAGGTAGCACGGGCTGTTTCAGATGACTAGGTAAATGATATCACTAATTGATGTGGTTTGATGAGGGTATACATTCCAGAAAGGGCAATGTGTTTGAGTTAAGGGTACTTCATTGGTATTGAGGCTTTCTCTTGATGGATCGACTGCTGATATTCAAGTTTGCTTGGTAGCACAGAAGAATTATAAGAGTATCCCTCGTGGAATGATCGAGTATCAGATGTGTGTTAGATGTTCAGGCAATGGAGTTGGGATAGCGATCCAAGTGATTCATGTGCCTTATGGATTTGGAGACCGGGAGTTCTCCTAGACAGGTTATGTCGTAGTTGTGGATCGCATATATCGGTCTTGTGTGGTGACTATGGGAAGTTTGGAGACCTGAGTGGATCTTTTGTTGCTTATTATAGTGGATTTTGATGTGATATTGGGTACGGATTGGTAGTCTCCATGTCGTGCTATTATGGACTGTTGCGCTAAGACGGCGACGTTAGCTATGCCGGGGATGCCACAGATTGAGTGGCGAGGTTCGACGGATTATGTTCATAGTAAGGTGATTTCATTTTTGAAGACCCAGCGGATGGTTGGGAAGGGTTTTCTTCTTATTTAGCCTTCTTGAGGGATTTTCCAGATGTGTTCCTGCGGCCGGGCATGCCGCCGGACAGGGTTGTTGATTTCGGTATTGATTTGGTGTTGGGCGTCGTATTGTATGGCACCGGTGGAGTCAAAGGAGTTGGAGGAGCATCATTAGGAACTCCTTGATAAGGGGTTCATTGGTAGGCCAATATGGATGTGTGTTCCGCATCGAGTCGGCTTTGTTGACTCCGAGTTGCTATTATTGAGGAATGTATTTAATCTATTGTTATTGAGCTTATTCCTATTCTGGGGAAATCTATGAGTTACCTTTCCGTGTTGCGAGTAGTTATGATTTGTTGGTTATAGGCATATATGGTACGGTTCTATTGGTGTCTCATAGTGGAATTCGAGCGGGAAGAGTATTGGGTATTGCTCGGTGGATGGCATATTGGTTATGTTCTTCCGGGTTTGTGTGGTGTTATGTCATTTGCTTCTCCTTGGTTATGGTAATGCACTCTGGGTCCTTGATGTTGAATTCTGAATGGTTGTGAATTTTGAGCAGGGTGGCTCGAGGTATATAATGCAGACCAGCATTTTGATGGGGTCACACGTTGTAGCGGAATTATGTGGAGGTGTGATCCTTCGGGTTAGATTCATATGTTTTGGTTCTACGATGTGTGACAAGCTCTTAGCATGGTGTTGTGATGGTACTTGTTAAGCTGGTGGGACAGTCCTCTCGTGTGAATCTTTTTATAATTGAGTACGTTTGGGATGTTGCTATTGGGTGAACGAATTGCATAGGTTATGGCTTTGGATTGTATTGATGTGTCATGTTATCAGAGTGGTCGTGTTGGATAAGAAGAGGTCATTGGTCTAGAATGAATACTATCAGAATTGACCACATCATTGTTGGAAGGATAATATCGGAAGTCGGCTTAGAAATCTACTATAGTTCCTGTCGGAGAAGGGGAGCTCCAAGACTGGTTGATCAGATGAATGGTTATGAGTTTCTGCGTGTTTCTTTCATCATTGACAGTATATGAAAGTGTTAGAATGAGGCTTTGCTTGATAAGAGGTTATTTATCGGTATTGGGTTGTTTTGAGCAACTATTGTGATTAGGAGTTATCGCTATGAATGTTTGAGTCATGTGGTATATCATGTGATTACATCTTGAATTGTGGTTATGGCTTGCTACAGCGTGTTCAGATTTATTCGGTGTGTAGATGTGAGATTCTGATCTTATAGATAATTCCGAAGTGGAAATTTGGTTCTAAGGTTATGGGCTAGGTTGGATTGTGAAATTTCAGTTACATTGCGTTATCGGGCCTATATGAGATAGGGTGACATGGGATCACCCCGGGTATGTGCATGGTAAGGTTATGCAGCGATTTAATGGTTTTCGGAACAACTCTGGGCACGTTCGAGGACGAACATATGTTTAAGTGGGGGAGGATGTAACGACCCGGCCGATCGGTTTGAGCATTTGCACTTCACTCGCCAGTTCTCGGGCATGACTAGCCCCGTATGATGTATTATGATTTATGTGAATCGTCAGTTTTGGTTTCCAGGTTAATCGGAACAGGTATGGAAGAATGATTCTCAGCTTGAAGCTTTAAATTTGAAAGGTTTGACCAAGTTCTGATTTTTTAGTATTCGATCTCGGATTTGGATTTTTATAATTTGATTAGCTCCATTGGGTGATTTTGGACTTAGGAGCGCGTCCAGATTGTGATTTGGAGGTTCGTAGTAGAATTTGGCTTGAAATGGCGAAAGTGAGAATTTTGGAAAGTTTGACCGGGAGTGGACTTTTTGATATCGGGGTCGAATTCCGATTCCGGAAGTTGGAGCAGGTCCATAATGTTAAATGTGACTTATATGCAAAATTTGAGGTCAATCGGACGTGATTTGATAGGTTTCGGCATCGGTTGAGGAAGTTAAAGTTTCAAAGTTCATTAATTTTGAATTGAGGTATGATTCGTGTTTTTTAGCGTTGTTTGATGTGATTTGAGGCCTCCACTAAGTCCGTGATATGTTTTGAGACTTGTTGGTATGTTCGAGCGGGGTCCCGAGTGATTCGGGTGAGTTTCGAGGTGGTTTCGGACCATTTCATGGCCATTTCTAGTTGTCGGTTTTTGGCTTCAGGGATGTACAGTGCGTTAGCATAGCTCTGGTCGTGTTAGCATAGAGAAAATTTGGAAAAATGGAGTTGTGCTATGCGATTGTGTAAGTATTCCCACGATCGCATAGAGTAAAATCTCTGCTGCACTGATCCGACTTTGGAAGCTTATATCTCACAATCTCTGAGGAATTTAAAGATGATACAAAAATAAACATTGTAGTTCTTGATGTCTAGTTTTCAGAAAGGTAAACCAATTGTAATTTGGAGGTGTGTACAAAAAGTTATGACCATTATACTATATGCTATCCGTAAGAGTTGGAGAAGGTTGTTGGAAAATTTTGTTCTACGCGATCGCGAGGGAATGGCCGCGATCACATAGGGTAAATGCCTGGGCAAATTATAAAGTACTCTATTTCGAGGGTTTCGGTCATTTTTGCAATTTTGGAGCTATGGATCTCGGATTGAGGCGGTTTTTGAAGGGATTTTCAGAGAAATGATTGGGATAAGTGTTCTTCACTTGTTTTTGGTTAAATCCCATGATTGTATCTTGATTTTTATCATCTAAATTAGGAATTTGGGGTGAAAATTGGGGGGGGGGATGAAAGAGAGTTAGAGAGATGATTTTGGAGATTTGAAGGGCCATTTGACTTTGGATTTTGATGAATTTGGTATGGATAGACTCGTGAGTGAATGGACTTTCTAGTTTTGTGACTTTTGTTGGATTCGGAGACGTGATCCCGGGGGCTGAGTTTGAGTGGATTTCGGAATTTGTGCTTAATTTTATAGCTTTTCTTGTGGAATTCATTCCATTAGCACATGTTGATGGTATTGTTCTGGTTATAAATAGATTCGGAGCTATTGGAGGCCGAGTCGAGAGGCAAGGGCATCACGTATTAGAGTTTTATCCGGTTTGAGGTAAGTAATGATTGTAAATGTTGTTCTGAGGTATGAAACCCCGAATTTCACATCGTTGTGCTACTTTGAGGTGACGCACACGTCAGATGACGAGCATGGGGTCATGCACCGTTGGGGATTGTGACTTGGTCTGTCCCGTACGACTATTAAGTCGCGTATTTGATTTAAAACTATTTGATATCATTGTGTTTTGGAAAGTATTACTATGTTTTAGGCTGGATGCCATATTTGGGCCTCGTGCCAACTGTTTTGGACCCTTAGGGGCTTTTTACTACTATTTCTTACTATTTTGACTTATTATCTATACTCAATCATGTTGTATTTTACTGATTTCATAACTCAACCATTATTTACTCCATTTAGATACTTTAAATGATATTTTGGGCTGAGTTTCCTGTTTTACTGTTGCCCGAGTGGCTTGAAAGATTTCTGATTGAGTGAGGTCGAGGGCCTGTGTTGTGAGGATATTATGGGATCGGGCTGCACGCCGCAACAGGTTGTTACTGATTCATGATATTGTGTGGCCGAGGGAATTATGCCACGAGGTGGCTTATTGTTATGTGAGGCTGAGGGTCTGATTTATTTATGCCACGAGGTGGCATGTTGTTATGTGAGGCCGAGGGCCTGATTGATTATGCCACGAGATGGCTTGTTATAGCTCTTGGATTGTACGAGCCCCTCCGGAGTCTGTATATTCCCAGTGAGCGCGGGTACCCAGTGTGAGGGATGTGATGTAGCCCGAAGGGCTGTTATTGATTGATGTTGTTGCCCGAGGGGTTGTTCTTGATCCATGTTTTGCCCGAGGGGCGGTTCTTGATTCATGTTTGTCACACCTCTTTTTTCCTACACCCCGAGAGGGAGTGTAAGGGAGTTTTTCCAATTAAAGTGACGATCGAAACGGGATTATTTTATTTAAAATACAGAGTCGCCACTTGGGATAATTTATGGTGTCCCAAGTCACCAGTTTAAATCCCGAATCGAGGAAAAGATCGACTCTGTTTTACAGTCCGCGAACACAAAAATCCAGGTAAGGAATTCTGTTAACCCGGGAGAAGGTGTTAGGCATTCCAAAATTCCGTGGTTCTAGCACGGTCGCTCAACTGTTATATTTGGCCTATTTACTTAATTTTAATACATGTTTTAGCCTATGGTTCAATTTTAACTTTATAACCGCTTTTATTTAATATTTTTAGGAAGATTCAACGTCAAATAAAACGCGTTTTGAACCACGTCACATAAATGCACCCGCAGTCCACAACACATTTTATCTAACATTGTTGAGATTTGGATTTAGGTCACATAAATGCGCACCCGAATTTGAGAATAAAGCATCATGACTATGTCACGGGAACCGTACCCATAATCATGACGGTTTATTTAATCGCGCTTAAAGCAATACTAGCGATGGGAGCAAACTAAACTTGATGAGATTATATTGATAAAGAAAATAAATTTTACAATACCAAACCTTGGGACTCAAATGCATTATTGTTACATCACTTAACGTCAATTTTTCAAATTTAATTTGTCTGAAATTTTCCTTTTACATTCTCAACCAACAACAAAGACTAATAAACCTAAGGATAAGAATTAACATTTAAGAAAAATTATGTGATAAAAAAATAACAGATTCAACGTAAGAGACATATTTTAATACATATGTAAGGGCTCTAACGGTTCCAAGCATGGCCATAAGAACCTTTTAATTTATTAATATTTCCAATGACTTAATGTATAATTAATTATAATTATAACCATTTACTTAGACTAAAAGACAAATCAACACCCACTACATAAGTCAAGGCAAAATTTATTAAAAGCAAAAATGTAAAAAGAGATTCAATCAAATATTCCATTCAAGCGTCAATAAGAGTAATGAAACCAAAGATTAGGTAGAGTTAGAACATAGACCTCACGCAGCCGCAACAGTCAAGTTGATCGACTGAAACTCAAGCTTGGATTACACAGTGAACCGACTATTTGTTCCGCAATTGACCAGAGATCGGAACGGAAAATAGAGACAATAAAACTGAAAATGAATCCACGATCGACGACACCCAACGGACAACCTCAAACTCAAACGAAACTCCACCTTCCTCAATTTCTTTCTGTGATTCCTCCTCCGTACCATAACAAAGGAAAGCAAATCATCTTGGTCAATTGGCAATTTTGTCCATCACCAAATTCACTTCCACGAGCTACCCAAAATCGTTGAAGGCAGTTGTACGAAAAGGAGAATCCACTGACAAAGAGTTTGGTAGAGGGATTGAAAATTGATAACCAAGAAGGAGATAAAGAGAAATGTGGACTGTGAATTATTGGGCGACAAAGATCATTCTCTGAAGTGTGTGGGGGGTGAGTCGTTCTTGAGGTGTAGCTCGTTTTTCATTTCGAGAGCTGCCGTTTTCTTTTTAGTTCCCCCCTAGGTTTTGGGGTCTAGCTTTATTTTATAGGGGTAGGAATTAGGTTAGGTCAAATGTGAAATGGGTATAGGCTCAATGTTTTGGGCTTGAAGAGATTTGGGTCATGTTTTTTGGGTTTGAACTTAGGCTAAAATGACCAAATAATACAATATATCTATAAAAATGTAAAAATCACTCTAAATTAAAATAAACTACTATAAAACTAAATACTACAAGTGAAACTAATTTTTTCTGTATTTTCAAATGTCATAATACTATAAATATAAATATACTAATTTTTTTTTCAATCCGCTAGGCAAGCGCCTAGGGCTAGTTTTTTTATTAATAACAGAAAAGAAAAATACAACAATTAGGAAATTGTCATTGTCTTCCTTCAATGAAAGGAAATAGACTTTGCACTCTAATGTAACGTACTATCAAAATTGAGCATAATACTCAAATTGATATCACATTATGCCTACTAAAACTTTGTAATTGTAAAAACAACCCTAGTGAGTCCATGTCGACGTTGTATCTCCAGTCCAAAGCGTCCCAGTGTGAAATTTGATTTGCGTAAATAGCCCATTTTCAGCAACTTCACGTAGACTCCACCAATTTGGTAGTTCGGTACTGTAGCATACGGCACTGTAGCATACGGTTATTGTAGCATATGGTTACTGTAGCATATGGTTACTGTAGTCATCCGGTACTGTAGCACGTGATCATGTGATGTCCCCTTGAGATTCCCACACTATTGAGGGGTCCAAGGTCCTTGGCATTTGCACTCAAAGTAATGCACATGCCTACAATGATTCCCATGCATTGTCCCTTTCTTTAATGATCCATGTTTCCAAAATATTTTGTCATGTGCACTCCATGTGTGCCTTATTTTTCTAGTTTGTCCGTTTAAGATTGTATATCCTCTTTCCATTTGTTGAAGTATGCTCTCAATTTGAAAAAGCATATGTCCAGCTTTTCATGCAAAGCTCCACATGCAATATTTGAAAGCATTCGGTCAATAATATCCCAAAGATTCCATCTGGACCTTTTTTCTTGGCATGTAGCCAGGCGTGAATAGCCTATGCACTTGCCAGTAATAAAAAAATCCAAAAGTAACAGCTGCACTCTTCTGCCAATAAAAAATCATTTGAATGTGGAATCCCAACGCCTCTTCTTTTTGATGTATGCAACAAGAGTGGTCGAATTTTTTGCGCCAACTTTTGGTTTTGTCGAAGATTACGCCCAGTGGTGTTATCCCAACATGCATGCCTTCATATTCTATCAAGTTGTTGGACGCGTTCTTACAAAAAAGCTCGAATTTTGCTTCTAACGATGACTCTTCGATCCCATGCATTTGTATTAAATTAAAACTCCAGGCGTGCCTGCCTTTGTCGTTCCTTTTGTCTTGATGGAAAACAAGACATTCCCAAGTCATGGCCCATATATGTGTTTTAATTCTTGGCTTTTTGAAAGCATAGGATAATATACTCGTAGTGGCACCTGCACGAGAGAAAAGATAGTTAGAAATACCAACCATTATATCATCCTCCCTTAGGATTTGAATATATTGGTCGATTAAGTTGACATGCCTCCTGCTCTTCCTTTTCTCTTTGCTTCTTATCTCCTGTCCACCTTCACCCTTAGACTTGGACATTGCAGCTTATCTTCATTAACTAACCTCCTTCCCTGTGCATCTAGATGCCAGAATTGTTGGCATTCTATTTCTCCATGATCTAAAGCATAATTAACCAAGTGATCTGCCAGCTTGTTGCCCTCCCTATGAATATGAGTAACTGTGTAATTTCCCCCATTCATTAGTTGCATCATTTCCTCTACCTGCTCAGATATGATCCATGGTGGTTTCTAGATCCCATCCATTATCTTTTTTAATAACATTGAGTCACTTTGAAGCCATACATGAGAGTATAAATATACTAATTGACTTTAACCTAAAGATGAAAATATTTATTTTATTTTTTGTAATTTTTATTTTTTGTGATAAAATAAAGTAACAAAGTAAAAATTAGTATTAGGCCTAAATTAAATATTTATATGCTAAAAATATAAAAAATCTTGGGGAGGGTCAAAAATCACATGTCTACAGCTGCCCCTCTTTGACTGGAAACACGAAGAGTTTTCAAATAAAGAACGACTAGACAGGTATTTTGACCCGACCCTTATTTAAGGAGACCAAAAACTAAGAGAAAGGAGAATGTGACCGAGCCCTGGTATCTGAGCTGCCTACATATCCTTGGCTATAAAGGAATCAGGTCACATGTAGTTCAAAAGTGACTGAGGTAATGGAGTATACTGAGGTGGAGAGCCGGTCGAGGTTCCGGTTCGCGATCCCGTTATTACATCAAAAATCAAAAAGGAAAAAGACTAATTAAGCCTATCAACTACGAGTTACAAGATTCCTATCTATGAGCCTTCTAAAGCTTGATCTTGAGTCTTGGTTGATTTTTCATGCGGACCCTGATCTGAATCTTGATGTTTGTTAGCCGCATGTGTTGGTTCAATCTTCTTCATCTTTTCAAACCAAGACGGGATATGCAGAGCTTGTGACCTCAGCCCTGTCTTGAGCAGCTCACATCTTTCATTAACTTCTACATTTGGATTCATTTCTTGTCTTTCTTTTTGTTTTTTTTTTGTTTTTATTCTGGATTGTGACTAACTTCTGTTGATCATCTTGGACTGCTGACTCGCATTCTTGACGCGAGCTTCTTTTGTTGCTGACCTGAATTACATTCTGAATTGAATTCATATTCCTTTTTTTTTCAGGTGGGTGCCTGATTGCTGAACTTGAACTGTCTTCTCTAGTTACTTGACACTGTTTTCCCTTGCACCTTGAACCATTTTCCCTTGAAACTTGAACTGTCTTCCTTCGAAACTGTTTTTCCTTGAAACTTGAGTTGTCTTCCTTCGAAACTGCTTTCCCTTGAAACTTGAGTTGTCTTCCTTCGAAACTGCTTTCCCTTGAAACTTGAGTTGTCTTCCCTTGTTCTCCAGGTGGGCGCCTGATTACAATAAAACAAACAAAACAAAAGAAATTTTTCTGCCCAGTTTGATATTGGGAACATATGTGAGTGTTAACAAAACTATAAATCACTTGCGCTGCTGATAAAGGATGCAATGATGAGAGTAAAATTAATGACTCGACTAGGATGTGCATCTTCTAAACGTGATTGAGCTTGCAAAAAACTATAAAATAAGCTTAACTAAAGTAAAAACTGACCCTATTCTCCAGGCGGGCCCCCCTGATTTCAGGAAAACTAACCATTGATAGTCTTAAGAAAACTAAAAAAAATAACTCCCCTTTTTCAAATTCAGACTTCCTTTTTTTAAAAAAATTATTATCCTAGGAGAAAATTCATCGGAATAGGTTTTCTATCTTAGGAGAAAGATTTATCAGACTAAGATTTCTATCCTAGGAGAAAATTCATCAGACTAAGTCTCTTTTCTTATCTTAGGAGAAAGATTCATCAGACTAAGATTTTGATCCTAGGAGAAAGTTCATCAGACTAGGTCTTCTATCTTAGGAGAAAGATTCATCAGACTAAGATTTTGATCCTAGGAGAAAATTCATCAGACTAGGTCTCTTTTCTTATCTTAGGAGAAAGATTCATCAGACTAAGATTTTGATCCTAGGAGAAAGTTCATCAGACTAAGTCTTCTATCTTAGGAGAAAAATTCATCAGACTAAGATCGTGATCCTAGGAGAAAGTTCATCAGACTAGGTCTTCTATCTTAGGAGAAAAATTCATTAGACTAAGATTTCGATCCTAAGAGAAAGTTCATCAGACTAGGTTCCCTTTTTTGTTATCTTAAGAGAAAGATTCATCAGACTAAGATTTATATCCTAGGGGAAAATTCATCAGACTAGGTTTTCTATCTTAGGAGAAAGATTCATCAGACTAAAATTTATATTGGGAGGAAAATCCATCATACTAGGACTTTTTATCCTAGGATGAAAAATGTGAAGATCAATGGCAAGATTTTATGCACAATAGCAAGATAAATAAAGGCAAAGATTTGAGAAACTTCCCTTTGTCGGCTCTTCTCGTCTTTTCTTTTTCTTCTCTTTTTTTGTTTTTTTTTCATTCATTTTTTTTCTCTTTTTGAATCACTTTCTTTGCACCGCTTTGTTCCTGTTTCATACAAAGAAAAAATTGTCAGTTTTGAAAATGGTGGTCGGTTTGTGGCCTTGAATCTTGGGCAGCTTGGCTTCTGCTCAATCAGCTTGAGTCGGTCTCAAAAGATTTTTGTTCTGCACCAACTCTGATTGTTTCACACCAGCACCATTTGTATTTGCAGCTCAAACAGCCTTATCCCAATTGGAGATCTTTGCTTAGGTGACATTTTTCGATATCTTGAATGACTTTCTGCTTTTGGGCAACTTGTCTGTCATAGAGAATCACCAGTTATCTTTGCTTGCGCCAAGTAGGTTGACAAGAGTCTTTTTGGGGAAGCCTTTGTATGAATCCTCAAGTTATATTGACGGAAACAACTTAGTGCTGGCCAAATTTGCTTTATACAATTGAAAAGCTGGTAGCAGATTTTGAAATCTTTTCTTGCTTATTTTGACAAGGACCGACTCGGAGTAAAGGACACAATGATGCAAAGAAACAAGTATTAACAAGAAATGCCCATGTCGGAAGGACAGACGGAAGAGTTCTTTTTTCTTCTTTTTTTTTTCTTTTCTTTTTCAATAACTAGCATTAATGATCATGACATGCATTTTGGACTTAACGGCCGATCTACCAAACTAATCCAATCTTCCCTTTTACCATTCTTATGACCTTTGAAGTCAGGCTTGTTTATGCCAATTCTTCGCATCAGCTTCACGGCTCACTTTCGACAAGTAGTGCCCGAGGGGTTTTCACCAACAAGTCTCTCTCATTTATTCATCTCTGCTTACCGTCGCCTTACAGTGCCCGTGTAGGTTTTCACTAGTAAGACTCTCTCATTTTTCTTTTTCTTTTTCTTTTTCTTTTTCTCACTTTTTCTGAGTAACTTGACAGTGCTATATGTCGTGTGACAACCATTGCGCATTGCATGCTTCTCTTGGCATTCTTGAAGGCATATAGGGAGGTCTTTATTTGGAAGGTTTTTGGATAGGGTTGGACAAAAAGACGACATGAGGCTCAAAACAGACTAGAGATGACGTCGTTGTATACTTACATCTTTTGGAATCAACTCTTTTAAAAATAAAATAAAATCTTTGCCCCAGTTTCAGCTATTGGAGGATTTTTTTGGATTTTTTTTTCTCTTTTCTGAATTCTTATTTGGTTAGACCGAACCGTGAGACTGCCTACGTATCCTTTTTAAAGGAATCAGGTCTAACGTAGTTCAAAAGACAAAGTTGTTTTTTTTTCTTTTTTTTCTCTATTTTTTCTTCTTTTTTCCCTCTTTTTTCTTTCTTTCTTTTTCTCTTTTCCTTTTTTTTCTTCTTTTCTTCTTTTTCTTTCCTTTTCTAGTTCCTAACTCTATTTCTGATTCCAAAAGAGGGGTATGAATCAAAAATCAGGCTCAAAATGGGGAGCAAAGGATAAAAGTATTTGGGTAGCAGAATAAAATGCCTTCGTCATACCAAACTTTAAAAATGCCAGGTACAAACGTGAAATTGAAGATAAGCAAAAAAAATCATGCACAGTATCTATTGATGGCATCATCACAAATAGAAAGTGTCGGCGGGCAATACCTTTGTCCCAATGAATGACCCTTGCCAGTTCGAAGCAGACCTGACTCAACCTTATCTTGATGTGGAAGAATGCATTTCAGCCCCGACTGATTTACCTCAAACTGCTTGAGAGACATTTCCTTGGTGTATGCTCTTATCAACCTTTTGATTTCCCAGACTTACTGCCTCAATTTCACTCAATTCAAAGTTTAGGTCATCTTAGAATACGTGAATATTTAATTGTTTCTTCAAACGCATCCTTTTATCATATTTAAAACTGTGTCATTGCTTCATGATTAGACTAACTTTGAAGATCAGGCTGAGAATTATGCATGCATGTCATGTCACTAGAGTCGGCATGAAAAGAACTATAAAAAAATGACCTAAACAAAAACTGACTAGAACTAACAGAAAATAGGAGATTGCATTAGATAGATGATGAAAAAGGTTGAACAAGACAAGCAAAACAGACATGGGTTACAACCCTGGAATAATCCTAAATAACATTAGACGAGTTACTACAACTAAACGAACTAGACAAAATAAGAAGAAGAAGAGTTTAAGCCACAAGACAATATCCGATTACAACCCGGAAATAACCCGGACAAACACAAATGACAACAAAATAAACCACCAAAACTCCTCCCTGGCTAGCCAAGAAAGGAGTGTCTTTCCAATTACCAAGCTCGATATCTTAGCCACTAGGCTGCACATCAAAATTCCTGGGACCTTCACCAATTTCAATATCATTAACTCCAGTCAATAAGTTTCCAAAAGGATTCTCATACTCCATGTCACCATGCATCCTCCCCACAAAGTGTGCATCATTATGTGCAGGTAAAGGATTTTGTGCAATATTCTGGGTGTCACTGTCCTGGATCACAATCAGGTTTTCCTGGATCATCATTTCTATTTTTCTTTTCAAATCCCGACGGCTTTCAACATTGTGCCCCTGGGCATTGGAATGTTATTCACACCTTTTAGAAGGGTCAAAGCTTCTTGCACATGGGTCCACATGATTTGGAGGAATAGGTGCAATCATGTCATAATGCTTTAACTTCTCAAATAAGCTTGTATAGGACTCTCCTATTGGTGTAAAATTATCTTTCAACCTTTGTTCCCCTTTATACCTCTGGCTTGGATGTAGGTTATAGGGCACCTGAAAATTTTGTGGAGGCTATTGGAGATTTCGTGATGCTCATGCTCTCCTTCTGGGGTGTTTTGGTGGTTGGACAACATACTGAGGTGGAGAGACAGAGTATTGAGAGTTCTGAGGTGGATAATACTGCTCAGGGGAGTCATGGAAAACTTGAGGAGGCTGCTCATACCTTCGAGATTTTCTCCTAGGACCTCTTCTCGACCCTGATGTCATCATGATTTCTTCAACCTTCTCATTTGTGTCGCTAAAATTATCAGATTCAACCCGGACATCCTGAGTTGCGGCTTTAAAAACTGTTTGACTTATAATTTTGCCTGTCTTAAGACCATTCTCTACCATTTCTCCCATTTTGATTGCTTCCGAGAAGGATTTACCCACTGCGGACATCATGTTTTGAAAATAATCTGGCTCTTGAGCCTGAAGGAAGACAGTGATTAACTCGTGCTCATCCATGGGTGGCTTAACTCTGGCCGCTTGCTCTCTTCATTTAATGGCATATTCCCTGAAACTTTCAGTTGGTTTCTTCTTCAAGTTTGAAAGGGAATTGCGGTCTGGGGCAATGTCAATGTTGTATTGGAACTATTTGACAAAGGCCTATGCCATGTCATTTCAGACATACCAGCGAGACGTGTCTTGATTCATAAACCATTCGGAGGCTACTCCCGTAAGGCTTTCCCCAAAATAAGTCATCAACAATTCTTCATTTCTTCCTGCACCTCTCAGTTGATTGCAATACCTTTTTAGGTGGGCTATGGGATCTCCATGTCCATCATACTTTTCAAATTTGGGGGTCTTGAAATCAGGCGGCAAGTGGACATCGGGGAACATACATAGATCTTTGAAGGCAACACTCTTTTGACCTGCCAACCCTTGCATGTTTTCCAACTGTTGTTCTAAGCTTTTCACTCTTTGGGTCATTTCTTCCTGTACCATCTTTTGGCCAGGCTTCTCAACGTTTGCAGGAAGATCAAACGAGTACGAGTGGTACTCAGGAGAGTGGTACTGCTCTTGCTGTGTAGCAAATTGTGACTCATGACGAGACTGTCCTTGACCACTGGCCCATGCTTGACACATTTCGGTCATTTGTTGTTTCAGTATTCTATTTTTCTCAAACAAAGTAGACTCCTGTTGAACCCTCTGACCCTGAGTCTCTTCAACACTTGTAACAGCTTCGATGTCAGTTATCATTTTTCCTTGGATCTTGTGTTCCCAGATTACCACAAACTGATCACCTCAACTTTCTTCACAATTCAAAACAAAACATGTTAGAATGGACACAGTCGGTCCTTATTATTATCAACATTTTTCATTTTTTTCTCATCTTTCTTTTGAATGGTTGATCGAACCTGATGTGGGTTGCCTACGTATCATATGGGAACATGAATCAGATCTGGCGTAGTTCGGGAAGATCATGGATAAAGCAAATAAACTAACTTTTTTTGGATTTTGAAATTTGTTTTTTTTCGAAAGAAATTCTTACAAAGAAGAAAGAAAATATTTTTTGGATTTCGATTTATTTTTTTTAAAAGAATTTTTTTGACAAAAAGACGTCTAAAGAAGAGGAAAAAAATATTTTTTTGAATTTTAACATCTTTTTCTTCTTTTTTTCTGAAAATTTCGAAAGAAAAACTTCTAAAGAAGAAAGAAAATATTTTTGGACTTTTACTTTTATTTTGAATTCATGAAGGAAAGACTTCCAAAGAGAAAAGAAATTATTTTTGAATCTTGAATTTTTCTTTTCAATTTTCGAAAGGTGAACTTCTAAAGAAAAATGAAAATATTTTTGGATTTTTTGAAAATTGTGGGCTCCAAGAAAGACTTTTCTAAAGAAGGAAGTAAAGGAAAATATTTTTGGATTTTTGAAAATTGTGGGCCGGAACCGATGAGGTTTGCTACGTATCTCACATCCGGTGAGAATCAGACCCGCATAGTTCACCCAGTTTTGACGGAACAGGAAAACATGACACTTGAAAATTTTGGCTCGTTTTGAAATGATTTTTTTTCCAGAATTTTGGCAGATTTTCAGAATTTTCTAAATACCTACCTCTCTCTTTTTGTTTCTTTTTTCTTCTTTCTCCTCTTTTTTGATTTTCTTTTTTTTTCATTTTCTTACCCTATTCTAGAAGTCAGTCAACATGCAAGCCGAAACAGACAGATACGCAAGTAGCACGTAAGATGCATCAAGATGGTCTTTTGATTTTTGGGTATACCTGTCCTAGACAGACTCAACCCATGTGTTGAGTCTCCAAAGTCAAATGCGCGTGATGCAAACAAACGTTCCTACTAGGGATCCGACATGAGGCTGAGTTATTCTAGGTTTAAAACCTGGGTGTATTGTTCTAGACCTGGATTATCCGAGCAGACAACTCGAGCCGAGGGGGGCAGCGTACCGGTAACCAAAACATCATTCGGCTTTGCAACTTGTCCGAACCTCGTTCTATTTGGGATATGACACTAACGGAAAGAAGTCACGCCAGCGTGCACTCCTCAAAAGAGAGAAGAGAGGGGTTTCGTAGCAGTTTATATACATTTCAAATAATATCAAAGCGGTAAAAGGCAACATTTAGCACATTAGGCCCAAACATGTAATAAAATCAGATAATAATATAGCCAAATATAATAATTATTCTAAGCTCGAATTCTTAAACCCTGAACTAGAGATTCTGGGTTCAATCCCCAGCAGAGTCGTCATAGCTGTCACACCTCCTTTTTCCTACACCCCGAGAGGGAGTGTAAGGGAGTTTTCCAATTAAAGTGACGATCGAGACGGGATTGTTTTATTTAAAATTCAGAGTCGCCACTTGGGATAATTTATGGTGTCCCAAGTCACCAGTTCAAATCCCGAATCGAGGAAAAGGTTGACTCTGTTTTACAGTCCGCGGACACAGAAATCCAGGTAAGGAATTCTGTTAACCCGGGAGAAGGTGTTAGACATTCCCGAATTCCGTGGTTCTAGCATGGTCACTCAACTGTTATATTTGGCCTATTTACTTAATTTTAATACATGTTTTAGCCTATGGTTCAATTTCAACTTTATAACCGCTTTTATTTAATATTTTAGGAAGATTCAACGTCACATAAAACGTGTTTTGAACCACGTCACATAAATGCACCCGCAGTCCGCAACACATTTTATCTAACGTTGTTGAGATTTGGATTTGGGTCACATAAATGCGCACCCGACTTTGGGAATTAGGCATCATAACTATGCCACGGGAACCGTACCTATAATCATGATGGTTAATTTAATCGCGCTTAAAGCAATACTAGCGATGGGAGCGAACTAAACTTGATGAGATTATATTGATAAAGAAAATAAATTTTACAATACCAAACCTTGGGACTCAAATGCATTATTGTTACATCACTTAACGTCAATTTTTCAAATTTAATTTGTCTGAAATTTTCCTTTTACATTCTCAACCAACAACAAAGACTAATAAACCTAAGGATAAGAATTAACATTTAAGAAAAATTATGTGATAAAAAAATAACAGATTCAACGTAAGAGACATATTTTAATACATATGTAAGGGCTCTAACGGTTCCAAGCATGGCCATAAGAACCTTTTAATTTATTAATATTTCCAATGACTTAATGTATAATTAATTATAATTATAACCATTTACTTAGACTAAAAGACAAATCAACACCCACTACATAAGTCAAGGCAAAATTTATTAAAAGCAAAAATGTAAAAAGAGATTCAATCAAATATTCCATTCAAGCGTCAATAAGAGTAATGAAACCAAAGATTAGGTAGAGTTAGAACATAGACCTCACGCAGCCGCAACAGTCAAGTTGATCGACTGAAACTCAAGCTTGGATTACACAGTGAACCGACTATTTGTTCCGCAATTGACCAGAGATCGGAACGGAAAATAGAGACAATAAAACTGAAAATGAATCCACGATCGACGACACCCAACGGACAACCTCAAACTCAAACGAAACTCCACCTTCCTCAATTTCTTTCTGTGATTCCTCCTCCGTACCATAACAAAGGAAAGCAAATCATCTTGGTCAATTGGCAATTTTGTCCATCACCAAATTCACTTCCACGAGCTACCCAAAATCGTTGAAGGCAGTTGTACGAAAAGGAGAATCCACTGACAAAGAGTTTGGTAGAGGGATTGAAAATTGATAACCAAGAAGGAGATAAAGAGAAATGTGGACTGTGAATTATTGGGCGACAAAGATCATTCTCTGAAGTGTGTGGGGGGTGAGTCGTTCTTGAGGTGTAGCTCGTTTTTCATTTCGAGAGCTGCCGTTTTCTTTTTAGTTCCCCCCTAGGTTTTGGGGTCTAGCTTTATTTTACGTGGTTAGTAATTAGGTTAGGTCAAATGTGAAATTGGTATGGGCTCAATATTTTTGGTTTGAAGGAATTTGGGTCATGTTTTTTTTTATTTGAACTTAGGCTAAAAAGACCAAATAATACAATGTATCTATAAAAATGTAAAAATCACTCTAAATTAAAATAAACTACTATAAAACTAAATACTACAAGTGAAATTAATTTTTTTTGTATTTTCAAAT
Organism: Nicotiana tabacum; assembly: GCF_000715075.1. Classification (NCBI taxonomy): domain Eukaryota; kingdom Viridiplantae; phylum Streptophyta; class Magnoliopsida; order Solanales; family Solanaceae; genus Nicotiana; species Nicotiana tabacum. The sequence continues at coordinate 79,533,753 of NC_134090.1, forward strand.
GTCATAATACTATAAATATAAATATACTAATTGACTTTAACCTAAAGATGAAGCTATTTATTTTATTTTTTTGTAATTTTTATTTTTTGTGATAAAATAAAGTAACAAAGTAAAAATTAATATTAGGCCTAAATTAAATATTTATATGCTAAAAATATAAAAAATCTTGGGGAGGGTCAAAAATCACATGTCTACAATGTTATGTCTGAGGGGCTGATTGCGAGTGATTGTAAGGTAGCCCGAGGGGCTGGTTCTGTTGATATTATACCCGAGGGACGGCTTATGGTACATGTTTTTGTCCGAGGGGCTGTTTACGTTTCTATCATTTTTACTTATTGTTTTATCACTCGTTTTAAACTATTGAAAGAAGTTTTCTTTTTAAAAAGAAAAGATTTTATTGAAACTGGGCTTGATTTACGAGGTAATTGATTTCTGTACTGTTTTGGAGATATATTGTACTCACTGTGGCGTCATGACGTGGATTATGTGTTTTCTTACTGCTCAGTCTTTATTTACTTTTCTTACTTACTGAATTGGCATACTCGCATTACTTCGTGCACCTCGTGTACAGATTCAGGTATTTTTGAACCCGGTAACGGGTGTTGATTACTCAGTGGCAGGTTCATCGGAGTTAGCAAGGTAGTTGTCTGGCGTTCGCAGCCCCTGCTCCTCTCCCTCTTATCTTCCTTAGATTGTTTTTAGTATAATTTCAAACTCTTCGTTATATTCAGACCTTAGTATATGCTCGTGACTTGTGATACCCCGATATCGGGCTTGTGTATTTATTCTGCACTGGTTATTTAGACTTATGTTTTGAAATTTCTTGTTAATTAATGGCTTAAAATGACTTTTATAGAATAATGGTTTGATTTGGAAATTGTGTCAGCTGGCCTAGTTTCACGATAGGCATCATCACGACCGGGCTGATTTTGGGGTCGTGACAAGTTAGATCCGATAGAGGTGGTGAATTTATTTTGTTGAATGATTATTGTGAGAAAGAAGGCATAATTAACGAGATAACTCTGCCATATTCTCCACAATCAAATGGTGTAGTGGAAAAAAAAAATAGGACCTTAAAGGAAATGATGAATAGCATGTTTGTTAGTTCTGGTGCTCCGGATAATCTTTGGGGTGAAGCCATTTTATCTGCTTGTCATTTACAAAATAGAATTCCTTATAAGAAAATGGGTAAAACTCTTTATGAGTTGTGGAAAAGGTATCCACCTAATTTGAAATATTTGAAAGTGTGGGGATGCCTTGCTAAAGTTATGTTGCCTGATCCTAAGAAAAGAAAAAATAGGATCTAAAACATCTGATTGTATGTTTATTGGGTATGCTGAAAGCAGTGCAGCATATAGATTTTTAGTAGTCAAAAGTGATGTACTTAAAAACAATACTATTGTTGAAACAAAAAATGCTAAATTTTATGAAAATATTTTTCCTTTAAAATTTGAAAAATTTTATGATGCTCCTATTATTCCAAGTGATAATATTTCACATGTTCCGATTATTCAAAATACTTTTGAAAATTAGGATTTAAGAAGAAGCGAAAGGCCAAGGAAAGAAAAATCTTTTGGTAATGAATTTTTTACTTATCTTGTGGATAATGATCCTTTAAAATATTTTGAAGCTATTTCTTTGTATGATGCCTCATTTTGGAAAGAAGCTATTGATGTAGAATTAAATTAAATTTTACAAAATAAAACTTAGATTATAGTTGATTTACCTCCGGGAGCTAAACTCATTAGTTATAAATGAATTTTTAAGAAGAAACTCAATCCGGATGGTTCCATTGATAAATACAAAGCTAAACTTGTTGCAAAAGGTTTTACCCAAAAGCAAAATATTGATTATTTTGACATTTATGCTCATGTAACTAGAATTTTCTCGATTCATATTTTACTTGCCTTGGCTTCTATTTATAAACTTTTTATTCACCAAATGGATGTTAAAACTATATTTTTAAATGGTGATTTGGAAGAGGAAATTTACATGAGTAACCTAAGGTTGTATAGTGTCAGGCCAAGAAAACAAAGTATGTAAATTGCTAAAATCTTTGTATGGTATAAAGCAAGCACCTAAATAGTGGCATGAAAATTTTGATCAAGTATTGATTAATAATGGTTTTTCATCAATTGAAGTAGATAAATGTGTTTATACAAAATGTGTAGATGGTATATGTGTTATTATTTGCCTTTATGTGGATGTCATGCTTATTTTTAGTTCTAGCCTTGAATTAGTGCATAAAACCAATTTTTTCTTGTCTTCTAATTTTGAGATGAAAGACATGGGAGAAGCTAATATTATTTTAGGCATGAAAATTATAAGAGATAGCAATAGTTTGATGTTGACTCAAGAACATTATGTTGAAAGAATTCTTTAAAAATTTGATAATTTTGATGTGGTACTTGTAAGCACTCCTTATGATGTTAGTAGTCAATTAAAAAAGAATAAGGGAGATGCTATAGATCAAAATAAATATGCTCAAGTTATTGGTAGTCTAATGCATTTGATGGATTTTACTAGACCTGATATTGCATATGTTGTGTGTAGATTGAGTAGATATACTCAAAACCCGAGTCATGATCAATGGAATGCATACTAAGAGTAATGAAATATTTGAGAGGTACCATGAACTATGGTATTAAATATAGTGGATTTCCCACTGTACTAGAAGGATACAGTGATGCTAACTGGATCTCTGATTCAGATGAGACAAAATCTACTAGTGATTATGTGTTCACCCTCGGTAAGGGTGTTGTAGCATGGAAACCATCTAAACAAACAATAATAGCTAGATCTACCATAGAATCTGAGTTTGTGGCATTAGAATTGGCTGGCAATGAGATCGAGTGGTTAAAGAACCTTCTGGCAAGTATTCCACTAGGAATAAAACCGACACCTTCTATGTCGATGCATTGTGATTGCCAAGCTGCAATAGCCATTGCTAAAAATAAATTCTTTAATGGGAAGAGTAGACATATCCGATTGAGACATAATGTGATAAAGCAGCTGCTGAAAGATGAAATTATTTCCATAGATTATGTGAAGTCAGAAGTGAATTTGGCCGATCCTCTGACTAAATCTTTGGGAAGAAAATTAATATCTGAAATATCGAGGGGAATGGAATTTTTGCCAGTTTGAGTTTTATCAACTATGATGGTAACCCGATCTATGTGATTGGAGATCCCATGAAGTAGGTTCATATGGGTAATAACAAGTCATTAATTGATCAAATGTTCACTATTAAATTATGTCCCTTCCAATGATGTGTATATATATAGTGCAAGATTGCAAGGAATGGGAGGCTGAGTTATTAAACTCTTAATCTAATTTATAGCCTAATTTTAGGTGGTGTATTGCGCTGCAGAATACACTTGATGGATGGACCTATATGAGAGTGGAGTGGGGCCGCTCCTATAAAATTTATGGCAAAAAATTTCTAGAGCACTCATGAAAACCAGGCGCGCGCATGGCCTATTAGCTTAAAACTGCGATAAACAACAAAGTGTGTACGGGTATAATGTAATAGATAAGACAATAAACTTACAAAAGATTTCTTGGTTCATAGAAGTTCTAGACTTCACCAATTGTTCTGTAAGTTTAATCTTATTTTATCTAGGTTTGGTTCATAGTCCAAGAGATATCAGATTCGACGCATTATGCTCATTTGTGAAACCCAGTAAATTATTTTATTATTTTTTTATATTCTTTTTGAGATATGTAGGGGATTGATAGAAAAATACTTTTGATATCTCAAAAAAAAATCTAAAACTATGTCTAGATTCATTTTTTTACTATTATATTAATGAGTCATAAAAGTAATTATTTTAAAAATATTTGTAACAGAAAATTAGTTTAATTTTGAATTCAATTTGGGACAAAATAAATTAGACAATTAAATACTCATTAGTATGGATTTGTACGTTATTATACGTTATTATCATTTGTTAACGTATTGCTTTATCAAATTGTCTTTAAGGATTACTTTGTTAACTAATTTTGAAATCTGATAACTAAATGATAGCTATTACACATTAGTATCATTTGTTAACGTATTGGTCTTTCATGATTGTCTTTATGTTTTGTAACAGAAAAGCAACGTTAAAATTTTTGATGAGCCTTTATGGCTTAGATTTTTTATCATATGGGTATTTCAGTTTTTGGACTATATAAGTCCTTTGTGTGGCTACTTTGAAAAAGTGTGAAAATAATAAAAAAAATCTTCTTCTTTCTTTTGTGTTGGGTTTTCTTCTCATAAATTTTTGTTGTTTCTGGTCCTAGTTATACTAGAAGAGCTTGTTGAATCCTGGAAGATACACCTAATATTATTCATCTCGGTGTGGGCAAAATATCCTTAAGGATAGTGACTTCGACACGTCTCAAGCCAAACCTTTTATTCTCCATAATCATCCAAAAAAAACTTCCAACAGAATATGCACTTTCCATTTCAAGTATAGTTTAAGAGATTTCTCTTTTTTGTGGACGAAAGTTCAAAAAGAATATGGAGCAAATGATGACAATACAATGGGAAATAGGAAGTAGCTTGGCTTTGCATACAATATACTGTGAGCACGTGATTTTTGCATTACGAAAAATTGCTCCAAAATAAATCAAAATAAATTTCTTTTACTGTGTAATTTGTGAATTTGCATGGTGTTAAATATTTGTATTATGTCCGTAAATGTTTATATTTGTCATAATAAAATAAAAATAAAATAAAATACATATTGCATGCATATAGGATTTAATTATGCATTTAAGAGATAATTTAAATAAAATCACAAAAAATATGCATTCGTTCTATTTTTTTTAACTGTGTGATTAATGTTTTGACTATGTGTTAAATAGTTGTTATGAAGTAATTAATATTTTTATGTAAGGTTAAAAAATTGTTTTATAATTTTATTAGGATTTTTTTTTATTAATAATAAAATCAGAAAAAAAAATATAGCACAAGTTATACAAAATTGGACCTGGATTAAAATCCAGGCCCAAAAAGTTAAATCCCCCCCACAGCCCAATCCAAACAGCCAAGTCTGACCCAGTCCCAAGCTAATACCAAACGACGTCGTTTGGTCATCTCTAATCAAGGGCCGTTGGATTAAATACAACCAACGGCCAAGATCTCATCACCCTTACCCGCAACCCATAACCCGATCCATTAACCCGATTCAATCCGACCCCAACTTCAAATCAAACGACGTCGTTTGGTTTAATGAATTAATCCTGGCCTTTCATCTTGCTTGATCGGACGGACGATATCGATCCACCCCACCCCTATATAAATCCCAAACCCTTACCCCGGCCCCTAACTAAACACCCCCCCCATCCTCTCCTGTTCATCATCTTCTCAAACAGACCCCTAACCCTAGCCGCCCCTATTCCCCTTCGCCTGAAACCCGGCGGCATCAACGCCGCCGGTCACCAAAGTAACACCCCAGAACCCCCTGAGCCTCCTCTATTCAAATATGTTATCTGCTTGGTTCGAATCTCCCTGAAGGTTCTCGAATCTTCATTTGAAGATTCAAGCCAAGTTCAGATCTAAACCAAACAACATCTAGTTAACACCATAGCTTCCCCTAGTCATCCCAAGTATGGATCTGTTGGTTGTTTGGCTCGAATCAGTTTGGAACTTCTCGAATCTTCTTTTGAAGATTCGGACCAAACAAGGACGAACTCAGATCCGTTTCAAACTAACACCAAATGACCCCTAGGCTACCCTCACCATTGTGTCATGTTTGGTTCTTCTCGAATCTGACCAGAAATGGTTAAATCCCAAATCGAGTTTTTAAGAACCCTAAAAATACCAAACTTCCGGATTCTGTTCAGATTATGATGAAGATTGAGGTTTAATCGACCTTAGTCGAAGTATTTTCAGTGGAAAATACTTCGACTAAGGTCAGTTTGATTTCAAACAAAAAATCCGAAATCCAAGTTGAGTTCGAGTCAGAATAAAATTAAAGTTCAGAGGTATTTTTCTATTTATTTTGTGTATTGTTGTCCATATTAATAGCTTGTTAATTTTTCATATTTGTTTTGATCAATTCTGTCATTTCTGTCTACTTAATCCGAATGTGAATTGTTTCTGTTGGTTGTGATTGTTTACAATGTGTGTAATCGACTCGATTAAGTTCGTCGATTAGTTATATTACGAATTTTTCATTTCTGAAAATGTTGACTAAAACAGTCTGCTTCTATTATTTTAGATTAATTATTGACAAATGTTGTAAATAGTCAATTGATTAATGCTCGTCAATTAAATCATGATTGTCTGTGAATCAGTGAATTCAAATGTATGTTGTATATGTTATTGTCTGAACATTAAAGTTTCAGGGCATTGTCAGTATTGGCAATGATCCTGTATGTGTCTGATTTTGGTTCAATGTTAAATCCAGTCTGAATTGTTGTGATAACTTCAGTAATGTTGTTATGATGTTAGTTCTGAATTCAGTATAATATTGCTGTAATGTCCAGTTTGAATTCAAGTTTGCAAAAGTTGGTCAAATGCAATTGTGTTAGGAGGTTAATAGGATTGGTTATAGCTGTAAATCAGGAGATAACTAAGTTTGTACAGATTTTAGAATCTGTTTTGCTATAGGTTCTGATTTTTCAGTAATAACATCAAGATTTCAGGGGCATTTCTGGGAATGAGCAGTAAAAAACAGGGTGTTAGTACTAGTATATTATAATGTAATGTTAGTGGCTATTAGTTAATGATACTAATGGGGAACAAGGGATAATGGGCTGCTGAAAATCAGGGAAAAGGTTTTACATAATGGGATTTTCTGGTTTTAAAAAAGAAGAAGGGGGTCCAAGAAGCACTTAAATTGCCTAAGACCAGCCCTGTATAAATACAGGAGCTGGACAGACAGTTAAGGGGAGACAGAATTTTAAGAGAGAAAAAAAACAGAATTTTGAAGAAAAGACAGAATTTTCAGAGAGAATTTCTAAGGGCAGAATTTTTCAGAGGGAAAATTTTAAGAAAGAAAAAGAAAGGCAGAGAGAATTTTTAAGAGAGAATCTTTAAGAGATTTTGAGGGCTGAGATTTTAAAGAAAGGAAACCGAAAATAGAACACTCACATATACACTCACACACAGATACAGCAGAAACAGAAAATCAGAAACAAACTGAATTTGTAGCTGAAGAAAAGCTGAAATCTGAAATATTGTTCTTGTGTTGAATCTGTTCAACTTTGTGTGATTCCACTGTTCAGTTAAAATCTGAAGTGTCTTTCAAAGTATTTTACTGTGCATCTGGGCTCTTCGAATCCTATTCTTGATCAGATTTACTGTGTTATCAGTATATTCTACTGAATTTGTTACTGCTGTAACTGCTGAAACTTACTTCTTCTACCTCCATTTTCAGGTATATGTCTTTTAAATTTTAAGTTGGAAAGAGATTTCAGCATGACCCGTCAATGAAGCTTGAATTGAAATGTTATTTTCCAATTGTCCAAGTTCATTAGTTCTAATTTCATTTTTATGTTAGTTAACTAATAGTGAATTCAATTTGATAGCTATGAGTTAAATTGTCTTATTTTGAAACTCATATAAAGTTTTGTAATAATGTTAGCTATTCCGAAATTTCATTGGTATAGATATACGTGAATTGTCAAAACAGGGAGTGAGACATAAAAATGGGCCATTGATTACATCTCATAATACCATTAGCTAAATGTAATGATTAAGAAGTTACATTAGTAGAATATCTTGTAACAAATATGATTTTGTTTAGGTTGGTATAAGTTATTATATGGTATGATGACAGGTATAATCATATGAGTAAAGTAAGTTGGTATAGCTCATCATGATGTTAAAACGTTATGAATGTTTACGCCAAACAGTTAGGTTGTATGTAAGGTAACTTTGTTGAATTAACTTGCATAATAATGCCTTTTCTATAAATTCGATGCTTATCTACTTTCATAAAGCAAAGTGACCAAATAATTAGGTCTATTAAGATTAAAACGAGTATGTGAGAATAAGTTGAGTTGTATATACACAAATGGCAACATCTTAAATCAATGGTAATTAAAAAAAGAATTTGCGTTAAGTAATTATGAAAATTCCCGGAAAATAGTTCCTTCCTTTATGAATCATTTATTTTCGGTTTAATATGCAATTTATTCTTTGGCATATATATATATATGTCACATTTGTTTTAAAGTTAGTATTAATCATATTTTTATTCTGTCCTTTGAATTTGAATAATTGGAATGAATATGATTTATATTCGGAAATTATAATCAATGGTCGATATTTAATAAATTGTGGATTATTTTCCAAAAATTTAAAGAATATCTTAAAACGAGATTTCTCGTGATATAACAAACATTTTTTTTGGAAATTCCATAATATCATTACAAATATGTTGCGCAATTAGGGATACGTTCGCGTACCCTGATTATACTTTTAAAAGCAAAATTTCGGATTATGCGTACGCGCAATTTCGAATGATTATTTAATAAAAGGATTTTTCTAAAAGGCGTTAAATCAATTTCATAAAAATCCGATATGTACGGTTCATTATTCAAGAAAAATAATTATTCTTGATTCAACGCAATCTCGAAAAAATGTGCTTAATAAATATATTGTCAAAAGTAATTGTGTACACGTGCGCGTGACACAATTCCGCATTTTTTTTTAATTTATAACACGAATATACGTACGCGTAATTCGATTCAAAGAAGGTTTCTCAATCATAATAAGTATAAGCGGTAGTAAAATCAGATAACATCAATATTTAATAAAATCAAGTTGATTAAGCCAATAATAAAAACAGTTAAGCGACCGTGCTAGAACCACGGAATTCGGAAATGCCTAACACCTTCTTCCGGATTAACAGAATTCCTTACTCAGGATTTCTGGTTCGCAGAAAAAAATAAACAGAGTCATATTCTCCTCGATTCAGGGATTATAATTGGTGACTTGGGACGCCTCAAAATTCCCAGGTGGCGACTCTGAAACAAATAAACAAATCCCGTTTCGACTGTCCTTTAATTGGAGAAAACTCCCCACGCGCCCCGCGGGCGCGGCAAAAAGGAGGTGCGACAGCTCTGGCGACTCTGCTGGGGATAAACATGTTATTTTAACCCAGAACCATAGGTTCAGGGTTTAAAGAATTCGAGCTTAAAATATCTGTTTTTATTGGCTTTACTTACTATATAATTTTCAACTGTTTATATGCTAATATGCTAAATGTTTTTTTTACCGCTTTAATATTATTTGAATTGTGAATATATACAACTGCTACGAAACCCCCTTCTTTCTGAGTCTTCTGAATTTATGGTGTACACGTGCACGTGACCCACCTTTCTGTTAAAGTCATACCAAATAAGACGGAGTTGGGACAAGTAACTAGGCCGGGCAGACTTTCGTGCTCCCGGTACGTTACCCCCACTTCGGCTCAAACTGTCCGTTTGGGTAAGCCAGGTTTAGAACAATCAACCTAAGGTTTTACACTTAGAATAACTCAGCCATGTACCGGATCCCTAGTAGGAACGAATATTTGCATCATATGCATTTGCCCTTGGAGATTCAACACAGGGGTTGGGTCTGTCTAGGATAGGTGAACCCAAAATTAAAAGACCATCATGATGCATCCTACTTGCTACTTGTGCATTCATTTGCCTCGAACATGCTTGTTGACCAGCTTAAATAAAATCATGGTAAGAAGCAAGGAATAAAATGGGTTGTTTTAAAATTTTCGAAAAAAAATAGTTTTAAATTTTGAAATAAAAATATTTAATAAAAAAAATTCGAAAATAATTTTTAGTATAAATTTTCCCAAAATAAATTTTGACTTTATTAAAATTAAATTTCAGATACAAAATGAGCACCACACAAAGCCCCTCATCCACAAGTACGGAGGAATTTCTATGTCAGCTTCAAATGTGGTGGTATGATTTGGGCGAAGACGGTCAAAAATGGGTCGTCAAGCATTTGGGAAATCTCACGGACATTATGAAAGTTGAGCCTCGGGATGATCTGATTACGGCATTAGTAACTTTCTGGGACCCTGTTCACAATGTTTTTCGTTTCTCTGACTTCGAGCTTACTCCTACATTAGAGGAGGTAGCTGGCTATGTTGGTTTTGACGGAAGTTTAAGAAATCAAAGCTTGATATTCACAAAGGCTCCTTCAATACATCGATTCTTCGGTCTTCTGAACATCAGCAGTCAAATCAGGAAAAGCAATGTCATCAATGGATGTTGTTCCTTCAACTTTTTGTATTCCAGATTTGGAAAGTCAGATGGGTTCGAAATTCATGAGAAAGGCCTTACTAATAAGCAAAACAAAGACACTTGGCAGATGCACCGACGATTTGCTTTCATGGTGGCTTTTCTAGGAGTCATGGTCTTCCCAAATAAAGAGCGAACAATTGATATTCGCACCGCAAAAATTGTGCAAATCCTCACCACTAAAGAAAATCACACCCGTGTCCCCATCATTCTGTCAGATATTTATCGGGCTTTGACTTTATGCAAATCAGGGGCGAAGGTTTTCGAAGGATGCAAAATTTTGTTGCAAATGTGGGTGATTGAACATCTCCAACAACAACCCAAGATCATACAGTATGGGTCGAACAGAGCTAATTGCATCGAGAGCTATGAGGAAAGAACAAAAAATTACCAAGCTCCAGAAGGGATAGAAGCATGGGTATCTCATCTAAAGGCTTTAACGGCAAATCAAATTGAATGGACTCTGGGATGGCTCCCGATGAGAGAAGTAATACATATGTCAACCTCAAATAGTTATCTACTACTATTGGGATTGAGAAGCATTCAGCCATATGCACCACTAAGAGTCCTAAGGCAACTAGGGAGATATCAAATAGTTCCTGATGAGGAAGATTTGAGTATGCAAGTAATCGAATTACACCCAGAAGCCACTATTCCCGAAGCTCTACTTCAGCAGATGTGGAATGGGTGCCGATACTTGAAAAGTGATACTCAAGTCCTAGACGCTACCAAGGGTGAGATAAATCCTGGATATGCAAGGTGGATCGAAAAGCGGTCTCGCGTGGATGATATACCGGAACCTGAGCTAAAAAGGCCAACAAAAAGACCTCATGTTCAAAATTTCAATGATAAAATCCAAGAGCGGTTAATCTGGGGAGAAAAAGAAAAAGGGTACAAAGCCACTATCCATGCCCTAAAAGAAAATCTAAGAAGCCTCAGTTTGGAGAAAGATTTGCAAGAACAAGAAGCCAAAGGCGAGAAAAAGAGTCTAGCTTGTGAGAATGAAAATCTTCATGCTCGATTCCAAAAAATGAAAAGAGTCTCTGAAACGCCAAAGAGAAGCTGGAAAGATCAAAAAACCATCGCCAATCTCTTCGAAAAAATGCAAGATTATGATTCCATTCTTGCAGAAAACGAAAGGGCATTGAGCAAAGCAAAAGAAAGGATCCAACAATTAAATGAAGAAGCCAGATCTAACAAGGAACGCCAGGATAGGCAATCCGAAAAAGACAAGGCTCAATTCAAGAAGGAAAAAGACTATTGGATGCGATCAGAAGACCAGCTTCGTGCACAACTAGAAGAGGCAAGAAGATGCAACAGAGAATACCAACAAGCAGACCTCGACAGGGAAAGATCACAAGCAAGATTAGAGCAGGCCAGACTCCGAGCTCTATTAGAATCAGCTTTAGATCGTGAAAACCGTGTCAGAGACATAGCCACCACTCGTCAGCAGCAATTGCAAGACCAAGACCAACGTCTCCAAGGTTTCAGGGCACAACTCCACGACTTGGCAGTCTTCACATCTCAAAGTTATGTAAACTGCCAAGGAATGGATTATGAAAGGTTTACAGAGCATGCGCCCACTTTTGCTCGTCATCTAGCAATAGAGTTGGAAAGTATGTATCGTACGCTGGGAGGTCATCCAGGTCAAGCCCCACATTGAGCAGATAATCCAATATTAGAGAACAAAAGTGGAAAGTGGGGCATTTTGTGAGATGTTATGAATTGTATCTTTTATTTTGATTTAAGTGTGTGTGTTTCAAGCTATTTTCTTAAAAGTTTTCAAATGTAATTCCATGATTGACTTTGGTCCGAACTACGCAAGGTCTGATTCATGTTTGACATAATACATAGGCAATCTCTAAGAGTCGACCACCACGATAAAGATATATATAGTAAATAAAAGCGAATGACAATTTTTCAATTTCAAGAAAACTGGGACGACACAAGCAACCGAGCGAATGCATAATAGAAAGGAATTATTTGTCTAGGAGCATTGCATCTCAACGTGTGATTATATATGTGTTAAACTCTCAAAACTAACAAGTTTGTTCATTTTCAGAATTCAACCAGTTAGTTTCTCTAAAGAGTATACTGGCATATTATCACTATCACACAAGATCAAAAGGACCAATACCCGAAAGTATGTCTATCCCAGATGTTGACACAAGTATGGAGATAGAAGAGATGGATGTCGGGAAAATGAAAGAAGAAATGCTTAAGCTCAAGCAGCAAATGGCAGAAATGTACCAAGCTTGGTCTACAGGACAGTTGCCCCCATCTTACCCAAATAACCCTGCTCCATCAATAATCAAAACTCAGGATAATATCACCACTGAATTATCCCCAAGTTTCCCCATTTATCAGCACTACCGAGGCACCACCTCTCAGACACCACAGTCTCCACCTCCAAAACCAGTTCCGTACCTTCCTCCACCTATGACTCCTGTTTTTGTAGCACCTCCCCTGCTACATTTCACAAATCTCCTAGTGAGCCTACATTTCAGGCCCAAGACAACCAATATTACCCCCGAAGCTCCAAATATCAATAGAAATCCAATGCCAGCCCATCAAGAGGCTAATATGATAGAAATCATACAAGCTGATGGGGAGACAAAGAAGCCGTCACAAACTGTCATGATGATCAAGTCTCATGAAACCAAGCCAGATAAGCAGTTAATGGAGGAGAAGCTGGTGTCTAAGCATAACAAGAATGGTGATGAACCGTCTATGATAGTCGATGAGGGATCATCGAACAAAGTTGCCGCGAAACAAGAGAGGATAAAGGTGATAGTACCAGGGGTTGCTAACAAACCCGTCGTAATTGTGGAAGGAGCACGTACAGATCGGGTTATTATTGCACCTGTAATCCAGCTGCCAATCATCAACAACAAAGCCATCCCATGGAACTATGAACGGGTGACCGTAATGTACAAGGGCAAAGAAATCAAGGAAGAAGTGTGTGAGGTACAAGGCTTGACTCGTTCGGGAAGATGTTTTACTCCCGAAGAGCTGAGAAAAACTAAAAACAATCCAATGCCAACAAAGAAAACTGTGACGGAAGAAGAGGCGGAGGAGTTTTTAAGAAAAATGAAGCTCCATGATTATTCTGTTGTGGATCAATTAAAGAAGACCCCCGCTCAAATTTCATTGTTGTCATTACTGATCCATTCAGAGGAACACCGTTTGGCGTTGATGAAAATCCTGAATGAAGCTCATGTTCCTGAAAAGATCTCTGTAAATCATTTGGGCGAAATAGCCAACAGAATCTTTAAGACAAACAGGATTACATTTGTTGATGATGAATTGCCTGTGGAGGGTACCGAGCACAACAGAGCTCTTTACCTCACCGTGAAATGTGAAAACTCCGTAGTAACCCGGGTATTGGTCGACAATGGGTCCAGTGCAAACATATGCCCTCTCTCCACTTTAAACAAATTAAAAATTAAAGAGGAGAGGATCCAAAAGAATAGTATCTGCGTACGAGGATTTGACGGTGGAAGCAGAGATTCATTTGGCGACATAGTGTTGAAGCTAACTATAGGGCCAGTTGAATTCACAATGGAATTCCAAGTGTTGGACATGACTGTTTCTTACAACTTGTTGTTGGGTCGACCATGGATCCATGCTGCTAAAGCAGTCCCGTCAACATTACATCAGGCTGTCAAGTTTGAATGGGACCATCAAGAAATAGTCGTGCATGGAGAAGAAAATTTAAATGCTCACGACAGCACCATTATACCAGTCGAGGGAGCAGAAATTGACCAAGGACCATGGGTATACCAAATGTCAGACACAGTGTCGGTAGAGAAAATTCCAGAAGGAAAATACCTTGTGAATCCAAAGGTATCCTCTACATCAGTCATGGTAGCTTATGAAATGCTGAAGAATGGCTTTATACCCGACAAAGGTCTGGGCTGATCTTTGCAAGGAATTGTACAACCAGTATCTCTCCCCGAGAACTGGGGAACATTCGGTTTAGGGTTCACACCTACCGCCAATGACGTGATAAGAGCCAGGAGGTTGAAACACCAAGCATGGATTCTTCCAAAACCAGTACCACAGCTGTCGAAGTCTTTTGTCAAGACCGGTGCTAAAAATCGCCCGATAACAACAATTCCTAAATCCCAGGTCAATCCTGAGGAGGAATTAATTGAAAGGTTCGAGAAATTGTTTAGTGATGTAAATATGCTGGAAGACGGAGAAGGGTGTAGCAACGCAGAAGTTCAATTCGTTGGACCAGAAACAAAGCTCAATAATTGGAAAGTCACTCCTCTCCCAATTCGAAAGGAGTCTTGGTAGTTTATTTTGATTTTCTTTCAGTTTGTTTGGGATATTTCAAGGTTGTAATCCCAAAATTTATCTTACAGTTGGTTTGAAGCGTGCAAAACCTTGTTATCTTTCATTATCCAATAAAAAGCAGTTTCCTTTTTATTATCATTCCTAATAGCTTTCTTTTCTTTTTCTTCTTTTCTGTACAGTTCTTTTTACGCTGGCTCTAGTGATATGGCATGCATGAGGAATCTTCAGCCCAGTCTTAAAAATCAATCTGATTCCGAAATATTAATTCAAGAAACATATTGTGATTATGAATCAGAATATGATGAAGATGAGGTTTTTGAATTCACCAGTAAAGAGTTAATTCACTTTGAGGAAAAAATCAAACCTAACTTGAATGATACCGAGGATGTCAATATAGGGGACACGAGTAATGTCCGGGAAACTAAAATAAGTGTCCATCTCGAGCCAAAAATCCGAGAGCATTTAATTAAAGCACTCATAGAATTCAAAGATATTTTTGCATGGTCGTATGACGATATGCCGGGCTTGAGCACTGATTTAGTGGTCCACAAATTGCCCACCGATCCAATGGTGCCTCCTGTCAAGCAGAGGCTGAGAAAATTCAAGCCTGATATGAGTGTGAGAATTAAAGAAGAAATCACCAAACAATTGGAAGCAAAGGTCATTCGAGTCACTCGATATCCTGTTTGGTTAGCTATTATCGTTCCTGTGCCAAAGAAAGACGGCAAAATTAGAGTATGCGTCGACTATCGCAATCTCAACAAAGCAAGTCCAAAGGATAATTTCCCATTACCCAATATCCATATTTTGATCGACAATTGTGCCAAGCATGATATAGGATCTTTCGTGGATTGTTATGCCGGATATCATCAAATTCTAATGGATGAAGAAGATGCAGAAAAGACGGCATTCATCACACCATGGGGAACTTATTGCTACAGGGTAATGCCATTCGGTTTGAAGAACGCCGGAGCAACCTATATGAGAGCAATGACCACAGTGTTTCATGATATGATACACAAGGAAATTGAGGTATACGTGGATGATGTAATCATAAAATCAAAGCATAAGACCAACCACGTTGGGGATTTGAGGAAGTTCTTTTTAAGACTTCGCAGGTACAACCTCAAGCTTAACCCTGCCAAGTGCGCATTCGGAGTTCCATCTGGAAAATTGCTGGGATTCATAGTCAGTCGACGAGGCATCGAGCTAGACCCATCAAAGATCAAAGCCATCCAAGAACTGCCACCCCCAAGAAACAAAACTGAAATAATGAGTTTGTTGGGAAGGTTAAATTATATCAGCAGGTTTATTGCTCAGCTCACAACAACTTGTGAGCCAATTTTCAAATTGTTGAAAAAGGATGTTGCGGTCAAATGGACTGATGAGTGTCAAAAAGCGTTCGATAAGATAAAAGGGTACTTGTCGAAACCACCCGTATTGGTCCCGCCAGAGCCAGGAAGACCTTTGATTCTTTACTTAACGGTCTTGGAGAATTCATTTGGTTGTGTATTGGGGCAACATGACCTCACGGGCAGAAAAGAACAGGCCATCTACTACCTTAGCAAGAAGTTCACAGCTTATGAGGTTAAGTATACTCATCTGGAAAAGACATGTTGCGCCCTAACATGGGTAGCTCAAAAATTAAAACACTATTTGTCATCCTACACTACTTACCTCATTTCTAGGTTGGATCCATTGAAATACATTTTTCAAAAGCCTATGCCAACAGGAAGACTTGCAAAGTGGCAGATATTGCTCACAGAATTCGACATCGTCTATGTGACTCGAACTGCAATGAAGGCTCAAGCACTGGCCGATCATTTAGCCGAAAACCCGGTCGATGAGGAATATGAGCCGCTGAAGACTTATTTTCCTGATGAGGAAACAATGCATATCGACGAGGTGGAGCAAATTGAAAAACCTGGCTGGAAACTTTTCTTTGATGGAGCTGCTAACATGAAAGGAGTCGGAATAGGAGCTGTAATCATTTCTGAAACAGGGCATCACTATCCTGTTACGGCTCAACTACAATTTTATTGCACCAATAATATGGCTGAATATGAAGCTTGCATTTTGGGTTTAAGGCTAGCTGCAGACATGGGTATCCGAGAAATCTTAGTCATGGGAGATTCGGATCTTTTGGTACATCAAATTCAAGGAGAATGGGAAACCCGAGATTTGAAGCTCATACCATACCGACAATGTCTACATGATCTTTGTCAGCGGTTTCAATCAGTGGAATTCCAACATATTCCACGAATCCATAATGAAGTTGCCGATGCATTGGCTACCCTAGCATCAATGTTGCACCATCCAGACAAAGCTTATGTGGATCCAATACATATTCAAGTCCACAATCAGCACGCTTATTGCAATATGGTTGAAGAAGAATTTGATGGAGAACCATGGTTCCACGACATCAAGGAATATATCAGGATGGGTATATATCCCGCACAAGCCACAGGAGATCAAAAAAGGACCATCAGGCGATTAGCAAATGGATTCTTCTTAAGCGGAGGAGTTTTGTATAAAAGAACACCAGATCTCGGATTATTAAGATGCATATATGCCAGACAAGCTACAACTGTCATGTCTGAAGTACATTCAGGAGTTTGCGGACCCCACATGAGTGGATATGTGTTGGCAAAGAAAATCCTCCGAGCTGGTTACTATTGGCTTACCATGGAGAGAGATTGTATCAATTTTGTGCGCAAGTGTCATCAATGCCAAATACACGGAGATTTGATTCATTCTCCACCATCCGAGTTGCACACAATGTCGGCACCATGGCCTTTCGTTGCTTGGGGCATGGATGTGATTGGACCAATTGAACCGGCAGCATCCAATGGGCACAGATTCATTCTGGTAGCTATTGATTATTTTACCAAATGGGTTGAGGCCAAGACATTCAAATCAGTGACCAAGAAAGCTGTGGTCGATTTTGTCCACTCAAATATCATATGTCGATTCGGAATCCCGAAGGTGATCATCACAGATAATGGTGCTAATCTTAACAGCAACTTAATGAAAGAAGTATGCCAACAGTTTAAGATTACACATCGTAACTCTACCCCATATCGGCCCAAGGCGAATGGAGCAGTAGAAGCAGCCAACAAAAACATAAAGAAGATACTGCGGAAAATGGTAGAAGGTTCAAAACAATGGCATGAAAAATTACCATTTGCATTATTGGGATACCGCACTACTGTTCGCACTTTAGTAGGAGCAACTCCTTATTTGTTGGTATACGGCACTGAAGCGGTAATTCTTGCAGAAATTGAGATTCCTTCCCTTCGAATCATCGCCGAAGCAAAGATTGATGATGATGAATGGGTCAAAACCCGTTTAGAACAGTTGAACTTGATTGACGAAAAACGATTGACCGCAGTATGTCATGGTCATTTATATCAAAGAAGAATAGAAAGAGCATACAACAAAAAGGTGCGTCCCCGGAAGTTTGAAGTAGGTCAGCATGTGCTGAAGCGCATTCTTCCACATCAGGCTGAAGCAAAAGGCAAATTTGCTCCGAATTGGCAAGGACCATTCATTGTGACCAGAGTATTATCGAATGGTGCACTATGTTTAACAGATATTGAAGGCAAATGTATAGATATGGCGATCAATTCTGACGCGGTAAAGAGATATTATGCATAACTTTTTGAATGTTTGTATTTAGCCCTATTTCAAAGATTGAAATGACAAAGGCAATTTATTCTGCTGTCCAAACACTATACCATTTGCTTCCCCTTTGAGCCATACTTGTTTCTTTCCTAACCTCTCTTGGAATCAATAAAATAAAATAAAATAAAATAAAATCAAAATCTTCACTATTATGGAGTGAACTACGTTTGACCTGATTCCTCAAAGAAGGATACGTAGGCGCCTCACGGCTCGGTCATAGGGTGCACAACATGCACAATGTGCACGAAAAAGAAACATTAAGAGACCCCAATCAAGAAGCTGGGGCAGGAATTGTATTGGAAATAAGAAAAGATTCCAAGAGTTGTAATTTTTAAACCCATACCAAAGCTACTTAGCTTTTAATACCTTTTCCATTTCTAACCCCATACCAAAAAGACCTTTCGATCAATCTTAGAAAAATGCTGAGGCAAGCAAATGAAGATGGTTCATAACACTCTGGTACAAACAAGAAAAGAAAGTAAAAATGAGAGAGTCTTATAGGTGAAAACCCACACGGGCACCATAAGGCGACGGAAGTTGAGAGAAAAGTAAAATGAGAGAGTCTTATTGGTAAAAACCTTCGCAGGCACCATAAGGCGAAAAGGAGGTGAAGAAGTGAAAAACAAGGAAAATTTATCGGTGAAAACTCCTTGAGACAATTGAAAGAAGATTGATTAAAAGACTGGGTTGATTAATCCGAAATGCATACCCTGATCATTGGTGCCAGTAATTCCAATCAGATAAGTCCTTTATTCCTTTTCCAACAGTCATCCAAAAATTGGATTTTTCTTTTCATTCTATAATTGTCGAAATCAGCGTATTTCGCTACTAATAATATTACTTTCTCCAAGCTTTGAGATAAATTTTATTCTAAACAAATAAGAAAAAATGTCAAGGTATACTACCAAGATCCAAGGCTACAAAATACGGCCACGAAAGGTGGGAGATAAAATATGGGTGTAAGAAAGAGGAAATCAAAAGTGGATCAGCAAAGTCAGAAGAGGCATATGATTACAGTTAAAAGGTTTTGAAGGAAAACATACAGAGGGAAATCCTATAGTCAAGGATCAATTACAAAGACAAAACAGTCTTTTCAATCATTCCAAGGCAATAAAGAGAGACGAAGAGAAACATCACCATCGGCAAGAATACCACAGCCAGCCACCCTGCTTTAAACTAACGAAATTTTCTTTGATTTAAAACAGAGGCAAATACAATATTTGTGTCAGGAAATACCTGGTAAAGAAGAAGAAGTCAGGCGTCCACCTGGAGAATGAGGACGAAGAATTGAAGAAGTCAGGCGTCCACCTGGAGAATGAGGATGATAAAAGAAGAAGTCAGGCGTCCACCTGGAGAATGAGGACAAAGAATTGAAGAAATCAGGCGTCCACCTGGAGAATGAGGACAAAGAATTAAAGAAATCAGGCGTCCACCTGGAGAATGAGGATGAGAATTAAAGAAATCAGGCGTCCACCTGGAGAATGAGGATGAAAATTAAAGAAATCAGGCGTCCACCTGGAGAATGAGGATGAGAAAAGAAGAAGTCAGGCGTCCACCTGGAGAATGAGGACAAAGAATTGAAGAAATCAGGCGTCCACCTGGAGAATGAGGATGAGAAAAGAAGAAATCAGGTGTCCACCTGGAGAATGAGGATGAGAATTAAAGAAATCAGGCGTCCACCTGGAGAATGAGGATGATAAAAGAAGAAGTCAGGCGTCCACCTGGAGAATGAGGATAAGAATTAAAGAAATCAGGCGTCCACCTGGAGAATGAGGATGAGAATTAAAGAAATCAGGCGTCCACCTGGAGAATGAGGATAAAGAAAAAGAAGAAGTCAGGCGTCCACCTGGAGAATGAGGATGAAAATTAAAAGAAGTCAGGCGTCCACCTGGAGAATGAGGATAAAGAAAAAGAAGAAATCAGGCGTCCACCTAGAGAATGAGGATGAAAATTAAAAGAAGTCAGGCGTCCACCTGGAGAATGAGGATGAAAATTAAAAGAAGCCAGGCGTCCACCTGGAGAATGAGGATGAGAATTAAAAGAAGTCAGGCGTCCACCTGGAGAATGAGGATGAGAATTAAAGAAATCAGGCGTCCACCTGGAGAATGAGGATAAAGAAAAAGAAGAAGTCAGGCGTCCACCTGGAGAATGAGGATGAAAATTAAAAGAAGTCAGGCGTCCACCTGGAGAATGAGGATGAGAAAAAGAGGAAGTCAGGCGTCCACCTGGAGAATGAGGATGAGAAAAGAAGAAATCAGGCGTCCACCTGGAGAATGAGGATGAAAATTAAAAGAAGTCAGGCGTCCACCTGGAGAATGAGGATGAGAATTAAAAGAAGTCAGGCGTCCACCTGGAGAATGAGGATGAGAATTAAAGAAATCAGGCGTCCACCTGGAGAATGAGGATGAAAATTAAAAGAAGTCAGGCGTCCACCTGGAGAATGAGGATGAAAATTAAAAGAAGTCAGGCGTCCACCTGGAGAATGAGGATGAGAAAAAGAGGAAGTCAGGCGTCCACCTGGAGAATGAGGATGAGAAAAGAAGAAATCAGGCGTCCACCTGGAGAATGAGGATAAAGAAAAAGAAGAAGTCAGGCGTCCACCTGGAGAATGAGGATGAAAATTAAAAGAAGTCAGGCGTCCACCTGGAGAATGAGGATGAGAAAAGAAGAAGTCAGGCGTCCACCTGGAGAATGAGGACAAAGAAAAGAAGAAATCAGGCGTCCACCTGGAGAATGAGGATAAAGAAAAAGAAGAAGTCAGGCGTCCACCTGGAGAATGAGGACAAAGAATTGAAGAAGTCAGGCGTCCACCTGGAGAATGAGGATGAGAAAAGAAGAAGTCAGGCGTCCACCTGGAGAATGAGGATGAGAAAAGAAGAAGTCAGGCGTCCACCTGGAGAATGAGGACAAAGAAAAGAAGAAATCAGGCATCCACCTGGAGAATGAGGATAAAGAAAAAGAAGAAGTCAGGCGTCCACCTGGAGAATGAGGATGAAAATTAAAAGAAGTCAGGCGTCCACCTGGAGAATGAGGATGAGAAAAGAAGAAGTCAGGCGTCCACCTGGAGAATGAGGACAAAGAAAAGAAGAAGTCAGGAGTCCACCTGGAAAATGAGGATGAAGAAAGAAAAGAAGCAGTCAAGGCACCCACCTGAAGAACGAGGGAATGCAATTGAAGTGTTGAAACCAAAAGCCCACTCATGTGAGAAAGGAGCACACTTAGAATCAATAAAGCAGAGGAGTCCAACAGAATCCCCAGCAAGAAACAACAAGAGTTCCAAGAGGAATACGGAATAAGCCAAATGCCCAAGATTCACCAAGATATCAAGACAACAAGAAACGCAAGGGCATGATCTAGATAAGATTTTTATAATTCCTGTACCATAATCTAGCTTAATTTTGTATTTCCTTTAAAGTAAGGTGTAATAAGGAGGTCAGCAAGCAGTAAAAACAGCACGAAGCAGCAGTAACATCACAGTCCCACGGTAGTCCCAGATACCAAAAATTCCCGAACTACATTGACCTGATTCCTTTATAGCCAAGGATATGTAGGAAACCTTTGAAGCAGAGGTTCGGTCAAATCTTTCTAAAAATGCTTCCCACGGAGTATTCGAACGGGCAAAAATCGCTCGTATCCGCTCACTTTATCTTTGCACGAAAACTCTTCGAGTTTCCGCACAAAGAGGGGCAGCTGTGAGCACGTGATTTTTGCATTACGAAAAATTGCTCCAAAATAAATCAAAATAAATTTCTTTTACTGTGTAATTTGTGAATTTGCGTGGTGTTAAATATTTGTATTATGTCCGTAAATGTTTATATTTGTCATAATAAAATAAAAATAAAATAAAATACATATTGCATGCATATAGGATTTAATTATGCATTTAAGAGATAATTTAAATAAAATCACAAAAAATATGCATTCGTTCTATTTTTTTTAACTGTGTGATTAATGTTTTGACTATGTGTTAAATAGTTGTTATGAAGTAATTAATATTTTTATGTAAGGTTAAAAAATTGTTTTATAATTTTATTAGGATTTTTTTTTATTAATAATAAAATCAGAAAATAAAAATATACAAGTGTAAAAATTGGACCTGGATTAAAATCCAGGCCCAAAACGTTAAATCCCCCCCACAGCCCAATCCAAACAGCCAAGTCTGACCCAGTCCCAAGCTAATACCAAACGACGTCGTTTGGTCATCTCTAATCAAGGGCCGTTGGATTAAATACAACCAACGGCCAAGATCTCATCACCCTTACCCGCAACCCATAACCCGATCCATTAACCCGATTCAATCCGACCCCAACTTCAAATCAAACGACGTCGTTTGGTTTAATGAATTAATCCTGGCCTTTCATCTTGCTTGATCGGACGGACGATATCGATCCACCCCACCCCTATATAAATCCCAAACCCTTACCCCGGCCCCTAACTAAACACCCCCCCATCCTCTCCTGTTCATCATCTTCTCAAACAGACCCCTAACCCTAGCCGCCCCTATTCCCCTTCGCCTGAAACCCGGCGGCATCAACGCCGCCGGTCACCAAAGTAACACCCCAGAACCCCCTGAGCCTCCTCTATTCAAATATGTTATCTGCTTGGTTCGAATCTCCCTGAAGGTTCTCGAATCTTCATTTGAAGATTCAAGCCAAGTTCAGATCTAAACCAAACAACATCTAGTTAACACCATAGCTTCCCCTAGTCATCCCAAGTATGGATCTGTTGGTTGTTTGGCTCGAATCAGTTTGGAACTTCTCGAATCTTCTTTTGAAGATTCGGACCAAACAAGGACGAACTCAGATCCGTTTCAAACTAACACCAAATGACCCCTAGGCTACCCTCACCATTGTGTCATGTTTGGTTCTTCTCGAATCTGACCAGAAATGGTTAAATCCCAAATCGAGTTTTTAAGAACCCTAAAAATACCAAACTTCCGGATTCTGTTCAGATTATGATGAAGATTGAGGTTTAATCGACCTTAGTCGAAGTATTTTCAGTGGAAAATACTTCGACTAAGGTCAGTTTGATTTCAAACAAAAAATCCGAAATCCAAGTTGAGTTCGAGTCAGAATAAAATTAAAGTTCAGAGGTATTTTTCTATTTATTTTGTGTATTGTTGTCCATATTAATAGCTTGTTAATTTTTCATATTTGTTTTGATCAATTCTGTCATTTCTGTCTACTTAATCCGAATGTGAATTGTTTCTGTTGGTTGTGATTGTTTACAATGTGTGTAATCGACTCGATTAAGTTCGTCGATTAGTTATATTACGAATTTTTCATTTCTGAAAATGTTGACTAAAACAGTCTGCTTCTATTATTTTAGATTAATTATTGACAAATGTTGTAAATAGTCAATTGATTAATGCTCGTCAATTAAATCATGATTGTCTGTGAATCAGTGAATTCAAATGTATGTTGTATATGTTATTGTCTGAACATTAAAGTTTCAGGGCATTGTCAGTATTGGCAATGATCCTGTATGTGTCTGATTTTGGTTCAATGTTAAATCCAGTCTGAATTGTTGTGATAACTTCAGTAATGTTGTTATGATGTTAGTTCTGAATTCAGTATAATATTGCTGTAATGTCCAGTTTGAATTCAAGTTTGCAAAAGTTGGTCAAATGCAATTGTGTTAGGAGGTTAATAGGATTGGTTATAGCTGTAAATCAGGAGATAACTAAGTTTGTACAGATTTTAGAATCTGTTTTGCTATAGGTTCTGATTTTTCAGTAATAACATCAAGATTTCAGGGGCATTTCTGGGAATGAGCAGTAAAAAACAGGGTGTTAGTGCTAATATATTATAATGTAATGTTAGTGGCTATTAGTTAATGATACTAATGGGGAACAAGGGATAATGGGCTGCTGAAAATCAGGGAAAAGGTTTTACATAATGGGATTTTCTGGTTTTAAAAAAGAAGAAGGGGGTCCAAGAAGCACTTAAATTGCCTAAGACCAGCCCTGTATAAATACAGGAGCTGGACAGACAGTTAAGGGGAGGCAGAATTTTAAGAGAGAAAAAAATAGAATTTTGAAGAAAAAACAGAATTTTCAGAGAGAATTTCTAAGGGCAGAATTTTTCAGAGGGAAAATTTTAAGAAAGAAAAAGAAAGGCAGAGAGAATTTTTAAGAGAGAATCTTTAAGAGATTTTGAGAGCTGAGATTTTAAAGAAAGGAAACCGAAAATAGAACACTCACATATACACTCACACACAGATACAGCAGCAGAAACAAACTGAATTTGTAGCTGAAGAAAAGCTGAAATCTGAAATATTGTTCTTGTGTTGAATCTGTTCAACTTTGTGTGATTCCACTGTTCAGTTAAAATCTGAAGTGTCTTTCAAAGTATTTTACTGTGCATCTGGGCTCTTCGAATCCTATTCTTGATCAGATTTACTGTGTTATCAGTATATTCTACTGAATTTGTTACTGTTGTAACTGCTGAAACTTACTTCTTCTACCTCCATTTTCAGGTATATGTCTTTTAAATTTTAAGTTGGAAAGAGATTTCAGCATGACCCGTCAATGAAGCTTGAATTGAAATGTTATTTTCCAATTGTCCAAGTTCATTAGTTCTAATTTCATTTTTATGTTAGTTAACTAATAGTGAATTCAATTTGATAGCTATGAGTTAAATTGTCTTATTTTGAAACTCATATAAAGTTTTTTAATAATGTTAGCTATTCCGAAATTTCATTGGTATAGATATACGTGAATTGTCAAAACAGGGAGTGAGACATAAAAATGGGCCATTGATTACATCCCATAATACCATTAGCTAAATGTAATGATTAAGAAGTTACATTAGTAGAATATCTTGTAACAAATATGATTTTGTTTAGGTTGGTATAAGTTATTATATGGTATGATGACAGGTATAATCATATGAGTAAAGTAAGTTGGTATAGCTCATCATGATGTTAAAACGTTATGAATGTTTACGCCAAACAGTTAGGTTGTATGTAAGGTAACTTTGTTGAATTAACTTGCATAATAATGCCTTTTCTATAAATTCGATGCTTATCTACTTTCATAAAGCAAAGTGACCAAATAATTAGGTCTATTAAGATTAAAACGAGTATGTGAGAATAAGTTGAGTTGTATATACACAAATGGCAACATCTTAAATCAATGGTAATAAAAAAAAATTTGCGTTAAGTAATTATGAAAATTCCCGGAAAATAGTTCCTTCCTTTATGAATCATTTATTTTCGGTTTCATATGCAATTTATTCTTTGGCATATATATATATGTCACATTTGTTTTAAAGTTAGTATTAATCATATTTTTATTCTGTCCTTTGAATTTGAATAATTGGAATGAATATGATTTATATTCGGAAATTATAATCAATGGTCGATATTTAATAAATTGTGGATTATTTTCCAAAAATTTAAAGAATATCTTAAAACGAGATTTCTCGTGATATAACAAACATTTTTTTTTGGAAATTCCATAATATCATTACAAATATGTTGCGCAATTAGGGATACGTTCGCGTACCCTGATTATACTTTTAAAAGCAAAATTTCGGATTATGCGTACGCGCAATTTCGAATGATTATTTAATAAAAGGATTTTTCTAAAAGGCGTTAAATCAATTTCATAAAAATCCGATATGTACGGTTCATTATTCAAGAAAATAATTATTCTTGATTCAACGCAATCTCGAAAAAATGTGCTTAATAAATATATTGTCAAAAGTAATTGTGTACACGTGCGCGTGACACAATTCCGCATTTTTTTTTAATTTATAACACGAATATACGTACGCGTAATTCGATTCAAAGAAGGTTTCTCAATCATAATAAGTATAAGCGGTAGTAAAATCAGATAACATCAATATTTAATAAAATCAAGTTGATTAAGCCAATAATAAAAACAGTTAAGCGACCGTGCTAGAACCACGGAATTCGGAAATGCCTAACACCTTCTTCCGGATTAACAGAATTCCTTACTCAGGATTTCTGGTTCGCATAAAAAAAATAAACAGAGTCATATTCTCCTCGATTCAGGGATTATAATTGGTGACTTGGGACGCCTCAAAATTCCCAGGTGGCGACTCTGAAACAAATAAACAAATCCCGTTTCGACTGTCCTTTAATTGGAGAAAACTCCCCACGCGCCCCGCGGCGCGGCTAAAAGGAGGTGCGACATATACTATGAGACCTAATAGAAAATATTAAAAACTTTATATTTTATCCCTTTGTACAAATAAGTGAAAACCCCAATAATCAGTTTTTGTGGCTCATTTTTTGAAAAATATATGACTAAGCAGCAGTACATGCAGCGCAAAGAGAGCTGATAATTTAGAATTTGCAGAATAACTCAAACTTACTTATTAAATAGTGTAATGGCAATTATTGTAATAATGCATTAATCCGGGACAAACAATATGGAGGAGTCCGAAACCTAAATGGCAATATTTTTGATTCAAAATACGTTTCTACTATTTAAAATAAAGTTACTTTTCTATTTAAAACTCGCTATAGTACAGTATTATACTGTGTTTTCTTGTTTTGTGGGTCTTGCACAGATTGACTTAGCTGTCATTCTTGACCCCACCATCCCACATGTATAGCCGTATACTCCTTTTTTTAGCCCATTCTTTGCTTTATTTCCCCTCCTATTTATTACACTATATCCCTCCTACTTAAAGCACCAAAAGAGGGAAAAAAAGAGAACTAATATAAGAGAGAGATAGAGAGAACTGGACTTTATTTGGAGTTGTATTCTTCTGTTGTAAAGTTATTACTACGTATTAATGGAAGTAGAAGATGATTTGTTGTTTGCAGAATTGAGCAAGCAAATCTCTCTTATAATAATGGATGATGATGAAGATGAAAACTCTTCAGCTTAACGCCCTTCTGCTGACTCTCTTCGTATAAGATTTATTAAAAAGAAAAATATTTCATGTCGGAACTTTTTATACCAGAGACTCGAGTTCGAGAGCCTTGATTAACAATAGAGGGACTATATTCATCTCCCACAGCTCTTGACGGTGTAACATTGATATCTCGAGTACAAATGTTTGAACTCTTATGTCAAAAAATTACTCATTCTATACAATTGAGTTGTCTAGAGTTTGTATTGGGAAAAAACTGAGTTTATATTAAAGATGACGTGGCATGACACGTGGTTTGGTTAAATGGTCAAAACGCAACAATTGACTAAGAGGCACGGATAGAGACAGCCACGGGAAGAGGAATTTAAATAGGCACGAGATGAAGTGCAGATACGAGTCTCGTACCAATTCAAGTCATTTACATCCAATGGATTAGAAGGCATTAAAGACAAAGATCTGATGACAGAAAGGAGTCCAAATTCATTATTAAATACCTGATACGTTAGAAAATTGGTATTTAATAGGAATGATTGTATAACGGCTTATTTAATATCATTTATTACTCATAATTATACCATTAAAGCTGAGGCTTCATTCCTTTACCTAGAATTACCTATAAAAGGAAGAAGTATCATCATTTGTAAGTACACGGAATACTATTGGGAACTCATCGAAATACAAACTTATTTGCTATTTTACCATCATTCTCAAAAGTATTTTATTTTCGTTTCCTGATTATCAGTAACCCGAATTTATTTTTAGCTTTGACCAAAGACCCAAATTTTTGGTTAAACAAATTGGTTCCGTTACCGGGAATCTGATAATCTTTTCTTTTAAGCTATATCTTGTTGATTGTCGTCACCATGTCAAACAACAACACCGACAATAACAGTAATAACACATTGGGAAACCATGAAAATCAATTTCATCAAAATCAAGATGACATGGTTCCCTCCCCTCCAGATTCACCACATCAATCTCGTGAAGGCTCTCCTGTTACTGAATCTCGTGCTGATCAACAAGAATAATCTGAACACTTTGAAGGAGTTACAACTGAAGCTTTACAAAAGCTAATTGATGCACAGGTCGGCAAAGCTCTTCAGGCACTTGTTAGTCGATTGCCTGCTGCACCACCCACACCAACTCCTAATAATAATACATTGGAGAATCCCCGTTCTGGTCTTGATAATTCTGGAAACGGAGCAACCCCCAGTGAACCACAGGAAGGGGGACCAGGTAATTCAAATAATTCATATTTGCAAAATTTAGTACTAACCTTGCAGAAACAGATTAAGGAACAAAATGAGCGTATTGAACAAATCCCTGGAGTTCCGCCTGTAATAAAAGGAGTAGACATGGACAAATACTCACAACAACCATGGAAGCCAAGTGCTGCTCCCCTTCCGATTCCGAAAAAATTCAAAATGCCTGACATCCCAAAATATGATGGTACTACAGACCCACGTGACCACGTGACTGCATTTACAACAGGCGTGAAAGGCAACAACTTGACCAAACAAGAAATTGAATCAGTACTGGTCAAGAAATTTGGAGAAACACTCACCAAGGGTGCATTAACCTGGTATTCTCTTTTATCTGAAAATTCTATTAATTCTTTTGCTGAGCTTGCAGATTCTTTTATTAAAGCACATTCGGGAGCACAAAAGGTTGAAAAAAGAATGGAAGATATTTTCAAAATCAAACAAGGGGATTCGGAGTTGCTTAGAAATTTTGTTGATAGATTCCAGCGTGAAAGAATGACTCTACCTCGTGTGCCTGACAATTGGGCTGCAATAGCCTTTGCAAGTTATTTAAATGACAAAAGTTCTGAAGCCACGAGACGACTCAAAGAAAGCCTTCGAGAATTTCCTGCAACCACGTGGAATGATGTTTACAACAGGTATAGTACGAAGCTGCGAATTGAAGAAGATACCGTACCTAAGTTTCATCATGAAGAAAGGGGTGGTCCCCGAAGATCAGAAACCGAAAAAAGATTAGGTAAAAACAGGTACGATCCATATATGGGACCTGCAGGAAAAGACCCACGGTCGAAACAAGATAGCGAGCAATATGATCAAAAATCGAGGAACAGGGACTCAGGCTCTTCTTCAAAGTTCAGGAATGATCGGAACAGACAAGAATCACGAGATGATGACAGAAGTTTAAAGGCACGATTCGGCGGATATAATTTTAATGTCTCTACCTCCGAGCTCGTAGCTGTTTTAAGAAGCATGGGAGATAAGGTACGGTGGCCAAAAGAGATGCGGTCAAATCCAAGTAGACGCAATCCAGATCATTGGTGTGAATTCCACAATGATCACGGGCACAAAACTTCCGAATGTAGATTCTTGCAGAGTGAAGTAGATCATCTATTGAAGCAAGGATACCTCACTGAGTTATTTAGCGAGAAAGGAAAACAAGCTTATATGAAAAACAGGCAAGAGCCACCGCAACCTCCTTCACCCAAGAGGACAGTGAATGTCATAAGCGGGGGAGAAGATATTCATGGCATAACCTACACAGCCTCCAACAAGGTTTCTAAGGTAACAATTACACACGGGAAACGGGTGCGACAGTTCCTAGAAAATGAAAGTATCTCGTTCGATGACGCAGATACCGAAGGAGTGACAACTCCACATAATGACGCACTGGTAATATCTTTACTTGTACATGATACTAATGTAAAACGAGTTTTGATTGATCCAGGGAGTTCTGTAAATATTATACTACTAAGGGTATTACGTGAAATGCAAGCTGAAGACAAAATGATACCAAGGCGCACACCTTGTCAGGCTTCGACAATTCAAGTGTAGTAACAAAAGGAGAGGTAATTCTAACAACTTTTACTACGGGTGTTGTTAAAGAAACTAAATTTCAGGTAGTTGATATGGAAATGGCCTACAATATGATCATGGGGAGACCATGGATACACGATATGGATGTTGTCCCATCAACTCTGCATCAGGTTATTAAATTCCCATCACCATGGGGAATTTGCCAAATTCGTGGGGATCAGCAGATGGCTAGAAGTGTCAATGTTGTAACAAGTATGAGCACCGTAAGTAAAGAAAAATAGCAATTACAGGAAACAGTTGAAGGTAAAAAAGATCAAACTTCAACTGAACAAGAAAAGACAGATTTGGACTCAAGGCCTGACACAATTCAGGACCCTGAAGAAAATGAAAGCATCAAAACGACAATTGAAGAGCTTGAGGCAGTGATGTTATTTGAGCAATGGCCTGAACGGAAGGTTTATGTCGGGGACAATTTAAGCTTAAACATGCGAGGTATGATAATCGAATTTTTAAAAGCTAACTTAGACTGCTTTGCTTGGTCCCACGCTGATATGACAGGGATACCACCGGATGTGATGACTCACAAACTCAATAAGGACCCTTCTTTCACACCAATAAAGCAAAAGAAAAGAAAGCAAGGTGCTTTCAAGAACCAGGTGATTCAGGATGAGGTCCAAAAATTATTAAAAATCGGATCGATCCGTGAGGTAAAGTATCCTAATTGGTTGGCTAACACGGTGGTCGTACCCAAGAAAAATGGTAAGTGGCGTGTTTGTGTGGATTATACCAATTTAAATAAAGCTTGTCCAAAAGATTCCTTTCCCTTACCACATATAGACCAACTAATTGATGCAACCGCAGGTCATGAACTTTTAAGTTTTTTAGATGCATACTCAGGATATAACCAAATTAAAATGGATCCTGGTGATGAAGAAAAAACTTCTTTCATCACAGACATGGGGACTTACTGTTATAAAGTAACGCATTTTGGTCTCAAAAATGCTGGGGCAACCTATCAAAGGTTGGTCACCAAAATGTTCCAAGAACATTTAGGGAAAACAATGGAGGTATATATAGACGATATGCTCGTCAAAACCCAGCGATCTTATGATCATATTTCACATCTGTCTGTTACATTTGAAATTTTGCGAAAATTTAATATGAAACTCAACCCAGAAAAATGTGCATTTGGAGTTGCATCAGGTAAGTTTTTGGGTTTTCTTGTTTCTAACCGTGGTATTGAAGTGAATCCTTCTCAGATCAAAGCAATAGAAGAAATCCCTGATATCCTTACTAATAAAAAGGAAGTACAAAGATTAACGGGAAGAATTGCAGCTTTGGAGAGATTTATTTCCAAATCCTCAGAAAGGTGTTTTAAGTTTTTCTCTGCACTCAAAAAGCAAGATCATTTTGAATGGAATGAAGATTGTCAACAAGCCCTTAGAAATTTGAAAGCTTATTTGTCAAAACCGCCATTGTTGGCAAAACCAAAGGTGGGGAAAAAACTTCCCATCTATCTGGCCGTATCTGAAGTCACGGTAAGTGCTATTTTAGTCCGTGAGGACCAAGGTAAACAATCTCCTATTTATTATGTAAGTAAGTCCTTATTGGAAGCTGAGACACGATACCCACAGCTAGAAAAATTAGCATTAGCTTTGATCATGGCATCTAGAAAATTAAGACCTTATTTTCAGTGTCATCCCATTAATGTAGTTACTGCTTTTCCGCTTCGAAATATTTTGCATAAACACGAACTTTCAGGAAGATTAGCAAAATGGGCTATAGAACTAAGTGAATATGAAGTTGTTTATCAACCTAGGACCGCTATAAAATCTCAAGTACTAGCTGATTTCGTGGCTGATTTTAGCCAGGGGATGCATTTAGAAGCAGAAAAAGAATTACTAGTTTTTAATGGTGCAAACCCGGGGACTTGGGTTTTATTCACTGACGGTTCATCTAATGTAAAAGGGGCAGGCCTAGGAATAGTCCTTGTACCACCTGTGGGTGAGACTATAAGACAGGCTATAAAATGTCATTTTATAACTAACAATGAAGCAGAGTATGAGGCTGTAATTGCAGGTTTAGAATTGGCACGAGAACTCGGCATAACACAGATTTTAATCAAGAGTGATTCTCAACTCGTGGTCAATCAAATGCTGGGGACTTATACAGCCAGAGAGACGCGAATGCAAGAGTACCTCGCAAAGGTACGGGAGTTAATAAAACAATTCCAAACTTGGAAAGTAGTGCAGATCCCAAGAGATGAGAATGTAGAGGCAGATGCTTTAGCAAATCTCGCATCTGCAGCAGACGTAGCAAACAATACAAATGCTTCAGTCATACATCTATTTCATTCTGTTCTCGAACCTGATAAAAACGAGGTAAATTTTAATCATTTAACATGGGATTGGAGAAACGAAATTGTTGCTTTTTTACAGCACGGTACCGTGCCTAATGACAAAGGAAAGGCTCACGCGCTTCACAAAAAAGCTGCTCGATATTGTTTATATCAAGGAAATCTTTATCGAAAGATGTTCGGTGGACCACTAGTAAGGTGTCTCGGACCCTCTCAAACAGAATATGTGATGAGAGAAGTACACGAAGGACATTGTGGGAATCACGCAGGGGGACGGTCACTAGTAAGAACATTAATTCGCACAGGATATTATTGGCCTAAGATGGAAGAAGAAGCAACCAGTTTCGTGTCCAAATGTGATAAATGTCAAAGATACAGCAATAATATGCACAGACCAGCTGAGTTACTACATCCTGTTATAGCCCTGTGGCCCTTTATGAAATGGGGAATGGATATCGTAGGTCCACTTCCACAAGCAAAAGGTCAGGTAAAGTTTCTACTTGTACTTACAGATTACTTCACTAAATGGGTAGAAGCAGGGGCATTTAAACAGGTACGAGAGAAAGAAGTTAAAGACTTCATATGGCGAAATATAATATGCTGCTTTAGAGCACCAAAGGAGATCGTGTGTGACAATGGACCACAATTCATTGGAGCTCAAATCACAGAATTTCTTCAAAGTTGGCAGATTAAAAGGATAACATCTACGCCATACCATCCAGTAGGTAATGAACAAGAGAAATCCACAAACAAAGTCATTATCAACAACTTGAAGAAGAGGTTACAGGATTCAAAAGGTAATTGGCCTGAGGTGTTACCTGGAGTATTATGGGCTTATCGTACAACGACTAAAACAGGCACTGGAGAAACGCCATTTTCAATGGTTTATGGTGCGGAAGCCTTAATTCTAGTTGAAATAGGTGAGCCAAGCACACGGTACGATCACGCAACGGAGGAATCTAATGATGAAGAGATGCGGATCAACCTTGATTTACTTGAAGGAAGAAGAGAAGCTGCATTGATAAGGATGGCAGCACAAAAGCAAGTAATTGAACGATATTACAATAGGAAAGCACGCCTCAGATTTTTCAAAATTGGGGACTTCGTGCTTAAAAAGGTGTTCCAATCTGCAAAGGTTTCCAACTCAGGAAAGTTAAGTCCAACATGGGAAGGACCGTACAAAGTCTGTGACATTGCGGGAAAAGGAGCATACCAGTTGGAGACAATGGACGGTAAAATTTTACCCTTACATTGGAATGTCGTCCACTTAAAAAGATATTACTTTTGAGAAAGTACTTACGGTCAGGTATCACCGTGTTAAAATTTCTCTCTTGGATTATTAATATTTTACTAACGATTTTAGATGCTAGGCAAAATACCCTAACTCGTGCCAAATGATGAGTCATAACCTGCAAGGCAAAATGGAGTATTCTTAAATTCCTAGCCTAGGGTTATAATTAATCTGATGGAAATACACACGAGTTAGGCAGTCTTCATCTAGAATCGCACATTTGAGTCCCGTATATCTTTCTGTTTCAGGAAAAAGGCCAAAGTAAAGGAAATAAACAAGTGCTCGAGGTTTCATACTTCACCGCTCAAACACTTGGGGGACTACAATATTGTACACAGATACATGTAGAAATGCAGATACGAATATCGAACAAAAGTCGTCCACAAAGAGACAAGTGTTGAGTAAAAGTTACGAAGTCTTCAGCATTCATGAGAATAACAGAGTCATCTCTCAAAACTCATAAACAAAGTTACCTCTTAAACCCTTCTTAATATATAAAGATAGGGTCATGACTATGTACTGAAACAGGTTATGAAGAAAAACCTTGTTTATTCTATGTTATGTAAAAATCTGTTACAAGAAAAACAGTTACGAGAAAGTTGTAGATGTATTGTAATACATGTAATAGTCAAACACTTGTTAAAGTTTATGAATAAAAACTTGCCAAAGTTGTTTCATACAAAACGTGTGTATTCTTATTTCTTTCATCGTATTATAACACCATTATGAAGTTGAGACGTCTTCTTCATTAAGTGTCGATAAAATAAAAGGGCCCTTTTTTATAAGCCTGATGTTAATAATCCATGAGAAGAATCATAAAGCATTTTATAAGGATAAAAATGTTAAGCTATTCCATAAGTCCTAGATAAATAGGCAAGAATAGAATATACAGAAGTACCGATAAAACTTCTTAATATAAAAACACTAAGTACAAACTTAGTCAACAAAATATTTGTTTTATACAAATGCCCCATTATGATAACTGGGGACTTCATCAAAAGATCCCTTACAGCAATTTCATTTTCAGCTAGTCACTGAAGGGTTTGGAACATCAGAAGTTTCACCCTCGGGAGCAGGAATTGCAACCCCAATTGCTGCAGTAGCCACTTCTTCATTTAAAAGTTCTTCCGTTCCAGGAGCTTCAAGTATAGGAGAAGGAGTATCAGTAGATTGTTGACTTTTCTCGATGGTATCTACGACTTTGGCCAGTTCAGACTACAAGTCAAAACCTTTCTGAGCAGCTTCCATTAAAGCATCACGGCGAGATTTTAGGAAAGCCCAACTCACTTCTATGTTGAAGTTCTCTTCCAGAAGCCCATATTCCTTTTCCCACATAGCAAGATCATTTTTCAAGATTTGGTGCTCAGCTAAATGGGAATCAAGGGAAGCTTCAAGAGAGGCATGAGAACTCTTCAAGGCATGAATCTCGTCAGAGGAGGTCTGTAAGTCAGCTTGAGCTTGAGTTAAGCTTTGCACTAACTCTCCTGCATACTCTTCTTTCTTAGCCAAAAGTGTCTTAAGCTCCCTAACTTCTTCACTAACCTTTGATAATTGTTCTGACAAAGAGCATTCCAAAAACTCTTTGTCTTTTTTAAATTGGCTTGAAGAAGCCTTGGCAGTTGCCAGTTCAGAAGCCAAACCACGGTTTTGCTGCTCCAGGAGGTTTTTATTTTCTTGCAACTCCTCTATGGTCCCTTGAGCATTCTCAAACTGTTCTTTCCAATTGACTGCTTTAAGCTGGGCTCCCCTGGCTATTTCTTCGGCCTCGTGGACAGTTTTTTCAGACTCACGGGCTTTTCTTTCCAGAAGGGAAATTCTTCCCATTAATTCCGTACCAATGAGGTTAGCCTACAGAGACAACTCATAGAAATGAGGGATTGAAGATAAAAAAAAACTCGTTGGTAAGAAAAGGAAAAATACCTTCAAAGTAGAATGAACTATGTCATTCATCAAAGTCAAGCAGTTATGGCTCTCCATCTTCTTCTTCTCAATATCTCCAATTAGGGGCTCAAGCTAAACATCGGCTCTACCAGTCTTTCTCAAGAGGCTATATTTGGCAGGAACTTCCAGAGTAACATTTCTCATAGTCATACTTCCACGGCTAGAACCCGTCTCTGTATGATGAACAGAGGGAAGAGGAGCAATGGAAGGAATGGAAGGAGAAGATGCAGAAACAGGAATGGAAGGAGAATATGTAAAAACCAACGCAGGAACGGACATAGGAGCGGTAGCTACTGGCAAAAGAACGGAAGTCGTCAAAACTGGTAAAGAAATACTTACGGTTGGCAGAGGAATGGAGGAAATAGGAACGAATGAGGAAAGAGGAGCTTCATCAAAAACAGGGCCGAGATCGCCACTCCCGAAACCACTATCAAAAAGATGCTGAATTGACTCATTATTATCTCTTGGTTCGGTGTCCTCGTCAGAATGAATCAAAACAGGCTCGGTGGTGGAGGTTCGAGCAGGAGTGTCTTCAATTTCATCATCAATGATTATTCGCCTCCTGACCCTTGGCCTGGTAATTAGAGAGGTACCATCCTCTTCTTCAGAACTTTCTTTTATAGCTTTCCTTTTTGGCAGCAAGGCTCGAGCCTTATCCAAATCAAGAGCAGCATTCGCAGACATGCGAATGGCCATAGCTACTTCAGTCGTCATTCCTCTAATGCCAAATCCTGATTAAAGGATGGATATACATGATCAAAATTGAGGAAAAAATGCTTAACATGTAAAAAAACATATAAAAAAAGATATATAAAAAGGGGCATACCATGTGTTTTGACCTTCCAGCCATGTAAGGAAGAAATCAATTTCCAAGTTCTTTGCTCCCTAGAAGCAGTCTTCAAAAGTGAATCTACCCAACCACGGAAGTTGGGAATAGGTTTCACATCTCCCATGGTTGCTACAAAAAACCAAGAAGAGGCGAGGTTAAAAACAAATTTCTTTTGAAATTCTTAAAAGTAGGTACTGTAAATAAAAGGAAACCTACGTTCAAAATTCCACTTCTCAGGGAAGGGAGTATTTGTTTCGCCAATCAAGTCCACCGTACGAGCAGCAACGTAACGGATATACCATCCACGATCTTTGTCATCTTCAGGATTTACCAGAACTTTTTTGCTCCTTGCAGTTAAGGTAAAAAACTCATAGCGTATTAAGTTAGGGTGGTATAAATGAATGAGGTGAGAGAAGGTGAAATTGACATTGGCTTTGGAGGATAAGTATCTCAAACAAGCCACTGTTCTCCACACTAGTGGACCGATTTGGGCCAAACAAATTGTAAAGAAACGGCAAAAATCAAGAATAACTGGGTCAATCGGAGGATTAAAACCTAAAGTGAAGGGGTAAGTATAAACAAAAGAATACCCACTTCTAAAGGAGGAAATTCTCTGATTTGGGGAAGGAATTGACATTCGAAGACTATCCTTCCAGTTACAATCTTTTCTTATGGTGGGGATTGTAAGCTCGGTTACTATTGTAGGGTAAGTATCGGCTTTTTCCAAATTTGCAATTTGCTTTTGAAGAGACGTTTTGTCACTTTCAAAAGACAAATCGCTGGGAACTATCTCATCAACTGAGGGTTCTTGAGAAGAATCAAGAATTTCTCTACTTCTAGAAGAGGGGGCCTTTGGGATAGAACCCCTTGAATAAGAACCAGATGAGCCGCCTCGAGTAGATTCTAACCCTGTTCGAAGCCTACCTCCTCCGCCTCTTATGTATCTAACAGCGGCGTTGGGGAATTGATCTAGAATTGGAACTTTTTTACGGTTAGGGTTTGAAGAAGACATTGTTAAGAAGGATAAGTCGAAAGAAAGTAGAAATAAAGAAGAAAGTGTTTGTTGAAGATTTGTGAAGAAGGCAAAGGAAGAAAAAGATATGTATATAATGGGAACCGTCAAACTTAGAAGTGTAATGATGAAAAGCCTATAATAAAGGCAACTATCACTTCGTGAATAGTGAGAATGAAGAAGTCTTGAAAAGGGGTGTAAATAGCAGAATCAATCAGAAAATGACACATGGGCGGAACATTAAATGGAAAAGACTACTGAGGCGTTAATAATGTCATAAGCATTAATTGTGGCAAAAATTTCTTTTTTATGAAGATCCACTTCCCAATTATTTAATTGATAAATAAATGAAAAGTGGGGGGACTATCTGTATTGGGAAAAAACTGAGTTTATATTAAAGATGACGTGGCATGACACGTGGTTTGGTTAAATGGTCAAAGCGCAACAATTGACTAAGAGGCACGGATAGAGACAGCCACGGGAAGAGGAATTTAAATAGGCACGAGATGAAGTGCAGATACGAGTCTCGTACCAATTCAAGTCATTTACAGCCAACGGATTAAAAGGCATTAAAGACAAAGATCTGATGACAGAAATTAGTCCAAATTCATTATTAAATACCTGATACGTTAGAAAATTGGTATTTAATAGGAATGATTGTATAACGGCTTATTTAATATCATTTATTACTCATAATTATACTATTAAAGCTGAAACTTCATTCATTTACCTAGAATTACCTATAAAAGGAAGAAGTATCATCATTTGTAAGGACACGGAATACTATTGGGAACTCATCGAAATACAAACTTATTTGTTATTTTACCATCATTCTCAAAAGTATTTTATTTTCGTTTCCTGATTATCAGTAACCCGAATTTATTTTTAGCTTTCACCAAAGACCCAAATTTTTGGTTAAACAGAGTTGTCTTGTTTTTTTCTGTGTAATTTTTAAATCTTAGTCCCTGTTATTGAATGCAATTGAGATTACTTAATCCAGATTCTAGGATAGAGCACTTTCCTTTATTTAATGGAGTATATTTGATTCAGTTATACATGTGGGATGGTGGGGTCAAGAATGACAGCTAAGTCAATCTGTGCAAGACCCACAAAACAAGAAAAATAGTCTGCGTTTAGTAAAGCGCAATATAATATTACGTTTTAGGTAGAAAAATAATTTCTTTTTTTTTAAACTATAGAAATATGTTTTGAGTCAAAAATTGCCATTTAGATTTCGGTATATAGTAATAGCTGCAAAAAAAACTAATATACGATAGTTGATCCAAAAAAAATCAACACATATAACCCTTATCTAATATGGGATACGAAGGGGGTTGATAAAAAGGCATCGTTTTATTTATGGAAACACAAATAAAGGAAGAGTATTAGTGAATAAAATGAGATGACTTTATTTTTTTGTTAATTCGTATTAATTGGAAGCTCCTCTCGTTCCACCTTCTATATAGCCATAGTCTCGTGCACACGGGGCCGAGCTCAATTGTTATAACTGCCTATTAAATATGTTATTAATTAGCATATAAATTACACGGGGCATTCTATCCGGTCATCCTCATTTAACATATACCTATTTTTTAAAAAAAAATTAACTTGTATCCATTTTTTAAACAACTTCAGCCCCATTTCTCATCCTCCTTCTCCTCCTTCGTTTTCTTCTTCTTCTTTCTTCTGTTGTTGTTGGTGCTGCTATAAAACTTCAGTTCATGGGATGATTGTCATAAATATGTTTATCAGATTATTTAAAAACAAATTATAAATAATTACGTAAGTTAGTAGACAATAATTTGTGAATATTTCCACGTACGTAAGTTAGTAGACAATGATAATTCTGTTCTTTTCACGTTTATTGTTTCCAAAATTTATGATTTAGATATTGTTGGCAATCTGATTATTTATCTAGTATGTTAGAAAGCTTTTTCAAAAAACTTCAGCTTATACAGTGCTGAAGTTTTTACAAATGAACTAAATAATTTCAGCATCTTCTGCTGAAGTTTTTGAAAAAGTTTTATGACAAAACTAATGAATTCAGGACAAAAAACTTCAGCTTATTTAGTGGTGAAGTTTTTATAAATGAACTAAATAACTTCAGCATTTTCTGCTGAAGTTTTTGAAAAAGCTTATCCAGGGCAAAAAAAAACTCCAGCTTATTTAGTGCTGAAATTTTTTTAAATGAACTAAGAGTCCGTTTGGCTTAGCTGATTTAGAATAGTTGATAAGCTATAGGTGCTGAAAAACACTTTTAAGTGTTGAAGCTGATTTAAAAAATAAGCAGTTACGTGTTTGGATAAAAGTGCTTAAATTAATAATAAGCAGCTAAAGAACTAGATATACGAAGAGTTTTGTTTTAAAAAGAAGTATTTTAGGGATAGAATAGTAAATATTTTGGTCAAACCTAAAGTGCTTATAAACTGAAATTTGATAAGTGTGTAGATAAGCCAAAAAGTGCTTATAAGCCAGTTTGACCAGCTGAAGTTTTTATAAATGAACTAAATAACTTCAGCATCTTCTGCTGAAGTTTTTGAAAAAGCTTAATGACAAAACTAATGAATCCAGGACAAAAAAACTTCAGCTTATTTAGTGCAATTACAAACAAAAACTTCAGCAAATAGAGAACAAAACTTCAGCTACTATGCTTAAGTTCAGCAATTACAAACAAAAATTTTAGCAAACAGAGAACAAAATTCAGCTACTATGCCTAAGCTCAGCAATTACAAACAAAAACTTCAACACACTTGGTTCAGCACACTTGCTACTCCAGACCCGTCTACTAGAATGCTGAAGTTTTGCGTGATTGTCTTTGCTACTTCAGCCCCGTATGCTGAAGTTACGCGAAAAGTGGGTATGCTTGCAATTGTTTTTGCAAAGCGAACACAAGTTAAAACGTGACCCAAAAAGCGGTATAGATGCAAAGTGCCCCTATTTTATTAAATATGACATAAGACCATACTTTTCTTCTGAATAAAATGCTTTTAAAATATATGTCATTTTTTGGAAGACGAAAAAATCGGAGAAGGTTTACTTAGGACTTCATCAAAGATGTCATTAAAGCTCTCCCTTCCTTTCAACCAGCTGAGTTTTCTGAGCAGGCGAATGAAAGATATCTACTTTGTATGTAGTTTTGGTCCATTTTGCTTTTGTACTATTGAAGAATACTTACACTTTTGTGAACTTTTGTAATATCTCAAGGTAATGCAATGTAATCTAATTCATATATTCTCTGGACCTCATAAACTTCCAAAGAGTGAAAATCTTCTTACTTCCATTTTGAAGATTTGATATTCTCATGGTAAAAATCTATTCAAATTAGAGCAATAAAACTTTAGATACTCCGTTGTTAGGTAGCTGTTTGAATTGGCGTGTACGTTAGGACGTTTAGAGGGGGAAAAAAAAAATTGATCTTGAGTTGTTTAAGGAGTAATACATTTACAGCTAAAGAAATCATTAATTTTCTAGAACAAATAAGGAATGAAAATGCACTTGTATACACATACTTTATCTATGAATGAATTTAAATTAGTCAAGTTGCCATCAAATAATGCATCATAATATATGGACATTCTTGGATATCTCATTTATTATTTTAAGTAGATATATATATTAATGAGGGGCGGCCCGACCAATTTTGTGGCCTAAAGCCAAACTTTACGAGGTGCATTAACTTTTTAATTAATTTATTTATTTATTTAAAATCTATTTTTTTGCTTTTCTTACATACAAAGTTATAAATAATTTTCTTACATAATCAATAACTCCTAATAAGTATTTCTCAATTGACAATATAACTAATCCATTTAACCTTTCTTGTGACATTGTTGTTCTTAGGTAAAATTTTATCAATTTTAATTTTGAAAACTTTTTTCCGTTGAAGCAACGGTAACATGAGTTATTAACATTATTCTATAAGCAATATAGGCATTTGAAAAAAAAATTAAACCTTTCTATTTGATTAAGTGTATCAATTAAATTGTTATCTTCTAATTGTACTATTTTCCTTAATACTTTTAATTCAGAAAATAAATTTAAACCATAAATATCGAATTGATTATTATGCTTTAACGAACATCCAAAATTAAGGCAATGTTTTTTCAAATTTCCAACATCTAGGGTGTGTTTGGTATGAAGGAATTTCAATTTTTCCATGTTTGGTTGGCTTAGATGTTTTGGAAAATATTTTCCTTATGAACTCATTTTCCTCCAATTGGAGGAAAATATTTTCCTTATCAAGAGAAGGGAAAATACTTTCCAAAACTCCTTTTCAACCTTCCCCACCCTCACCAACCCACCCCACCCCCTCTCTCCAAAAAAGGCTTTTTTTCAAATTTTAATTTTTCTGTTACCACCCACCCTACTACCCCTCCACCCCACCCCCACCCTCACCCCCCTTATTTTTTTTACAATTTCAAATTTCTATTTTTTCGTTTTTCTGCACCAACATTTTCCGTTATACCAAACACACCCCTAGTGATCTTAGTTTTTACTGCCAAATAGCAAACCAAAAATATTTTCATATGCTTCAAATTGTTCAAATCTATTTTGAAATGAAAAAATAGTCTTGTTTATTATGTATAAAAATAATCAACTCTAAAGGACTCTTCGAAAGATTTTGAGATTTCATTATCAATATTGCATCAAATTGTTACTTCCTATACATCACATATTTTTTGCGAAATTGGGGTTTGATATTTATTTCAAGTGCAATTTCCTTGGTAGAAATCATAGCAGTTGCAAATCCTTCTTTTCTATATTTGTTAAAGAAAAAAATCAAACTTTTTCACTTTACAGAACTCTTTTTTAAACTTATACATAGTCTATTAGCTGTGTAACAAAAAATAGGGCCCTCATAAATATGGGGCCTAAAGCTGTTGCTTTACTTATTTTATGAAAGGGTCGCCCCTGATATTAATGATAAAATATCATTAAATTATTACAATATTCCTTTTTGTTCTTATTTAATATTCACTTAATGAAGTGATTCTCTTAAAAAGCACCTTCTTCCCATTCAAAGAGTACATAGATTTGTTCTAAAACAATTGCTTAGTTTTTAATAATTAAAACCTTATGCACTTGTATTAGTTCGTTTTCCCTTTATGTTGAACTATACCTTCTAAATGCTTTTGAAAAGTTTTTTATTTTTTTTACTTTGAGGAACAAATCATTCTTTATTTACAACAAATGTTTTCTAGGAAACTAACTTCGCCAGCTTTGGTTTTGAACTATCCTTTAATTATCTTTTACTTTAACTTGTTGCTATTAAAAAAAAAAAAAATGGGAAGTCAAAATGGGGACTACGTTTCAAAAATATCATGCTACATCTTTCTGCAGCTACTTTGCAACACCCATTCGCACATAACGCGAAGTTCCAAAAATACTCCTTACGACGGCAAGCAGCTACCTGAAGCTCCTCAAACTCTCCCTTATGTATAAGTAGAATGTTTGCTCAAAAGATAATGTTGTTTATTGTAAAAGACTTTTATTGGATTTAAAGTGTACAATAATAGAGATTTAATTACGTAAAATAAGCATTTCCTCGCTATTGGAAAACTTCAAAGAAAAAAGAGCATCACTGGGCCTTATTTGATTAAAGAAAGTAGATGTTTAGAGGTAATTAATTATATATGTGTGCGCGTGTGCATATACTCACACTTTACAGCTTCCTATGACGTTTATGATCAAGGGCGGATTGATGAGCGTAGGTCAACGAGAAGGA
This sequence comes from Nicotiana tabacum, assembly GCF_000715075.1. Taxonomy (NCBI): domain Eukaryota; kingdom Viridiplantae; phylum Streptophyta; class Magnoliopsida; order Solanales; family Solanaceae; genus Nicotiana; species Nicotiana tabacum. The sequence goes on from NC_134090.1 coordinate 79,576,782, forward strand.
CCGATAGGCTTCTAGGTTGGCAAGATTCTAAAGAAGAATTGTACACAACACTATAGGCAAATCTCACATCAAAGGTGGAGAGAAGTGAGGTACTATAGTAAACAGAGCACTAGTTGAACACACTTCATGTTCAATAATGGCGTAGCCCAAAGGACAAATCTATAAAGTCCGTTTAACCAAAGTGGATATACTTGTCATGAACTTGAGATTGTGATGAATATGGTATCAAAGCTATTTCGTGTGCTACCTTGGGTGATTGGACAAACCTCAGCGTTCAAGTGAGTTTACGCAAATTCACATCTTTAAAAAGTTGGTGAGACAAACCTAAAGGATAAAGCTAAGTCCATGAGGGTAGTGTGTGTAACACCCTAAACAAATCCAAAATGAAAAATACGAAAGAAATTTTGTGTAAATGAGGAAACAAGTTACAGACTGTAGTGATGCATGTAAATAAGGAAACAAGTTGTAGACTGTAGTGTTGCATTTTAAAGCTATGAAGGCCCAAGCCCAAAAAATAATACCACAAGTGGATTGGACTGTTACAAAGCGTTCAACTGAGTTTATACAAATTCACATCTTTAAAAGGGGCATTTGCATCTATACCCGCTTTTTGTGTTACGTTTTAACTTGTGTCCGCTTTGCAAAAAAAATTGCAAGCGTACCCGCTTTTTCGCATAACTTCAGCATACGGGGCTAAAGTAGCAAAGGCAATCACGCAAAACTTCAACATTCTAGTAGCTGGGCGTAAAGTTCAGCTCTAGAGCTGAAGTTTCTGTTTTGTAACTGGCGAACTTCAGCTCTAGAGCTGAAGCTTTTGTTTGTAACTGGCGAACTTCAGCTCTATAGCTGAAGTTTTTGTTTTGTAACTGGCAAACTTCAGCTCTAGAGCTGAAGTTTTTGTTTTGTAACTGGCAAACTTCAGCTCTAGAGCTGAAGTTTTTGTTTGTAACTGGCGAACTTCAGCTCTAGAGCTGAAGTTTTTAAAATCCTTGAGTATGTACTGCTGAAGTTTCTATTTTTGGGGGAGGAAAATTGACCTTTCAAATTCCATATTCTAAGAATGGAGATGGCTTCATTGATTTATTCTAGTAATTCATTAATATACTCGGAAACCTCATTTTCTTCTAAACAGGTCTGCAACAGTTTATCTTGCTAATATTTATATTGAACTTGCTCAGATTCCTCCAAGATAATAGCATTTGAAAGCCTTTCCTTCAATTTTTGCAAGAAATCCTCTGGATCACAAACCAAAGACATGTTGGAAGATCGAAAAGGTAAGTGACACATTTAAGAAAATCGAATAAGAAGAATCAATATACTCATATTGTCTTCAATATATATAATAAGATGGCTTCTGAGGAATTGAGTGAAGCCACAGAAGAAAAGATATTGTTACATCAATGTTAAGTTCCGAAGAGATATGGAGATCACTGGGAGAAGGAGGAGGAGAAGGGGGGCTGAAGTTGTTTAAAAAGTGGGTACAAGTTAAAAGTTTTTAAAAAAATGGGTATAGATTAAATGGGGGCGACCAAATAGGGCACCCTGTGCAATTTTTACTCTTTAAAAGCTGGTGGGATAAACCACAACGATGACATTAGTCCATGAGGATAGTGTATGCAACACCCTCAACAAATCCACAATGAGAACTACGGAAGAAATGTTGCCTATACAAGGAAACAAGCGTAGACCGTAGTAATGCATTTTACCAAATAATCAAAATTTTGCTCCAAAACACTAAAATATACTAGGATTACTTGGCAGTGAAATTTTATACTGCAGACGAGAAATTTAGAACAGCTAATTTTGGATAAACTGCATTTAGGATATAAGGGTAGTAGCACAGTAGGTTACAAAACCATTGGCTAGAATACTCAACTTTTTCCTTCTCCAAATTAGGACAGAACTTGAATGGAGGAGAATGGGAGCTTACAAGCTATGCAAGGAAAAGTATATCCAGATTGAGAGAGTATAATTCAATTTGAAGAAAATAAACTTAAATTCTATAATGTTGGACGACTGAAACAAATTTGATCTGGTTTACACAATCATGAAACAAAATAACAACAATTGCCTAGGGCTTTTTCTCCTCAGGCCACGGGCACTTCAGCCATTTCCTGTTCAACTGATTCGAGTTCAACGGGATAGTAATTGTAGTGAAGTTCTCCAACATCATCACCAGATAGCTTCTTCCATCCGTTTGGTCCAACATGATAAACTGAAACAAACCATAACAATCAATAACCAAAAGCACAGAGACACATGCAGCATAAATATTTTAGTGTAGAAAGGGGAGAGAATTCTCTCATATTTTGAATTTTAGGTTGTTTTTCACAGGTGAGGAAATGAGAAGCATACCACTAGCAACACCACCACTAGCTCCATCACGGAATGTTGCATGATAAATAGCTCGTCTTGCCAGCTCGGCAGCTTCTTCCACAGATAAATCAAAGCGGTACCTAGACAAATACAGGAGGAGAAAAGCTGTAAACTCAGAGAGCATGCAAGATTTTAGCAGTTTCCACAACTCATCAGTCCACAGAAGCATAAGGGCACAAAGAAAGGAGTCAATGACCAATTGAAACACAGTTGCACGACATTGAACAACATCCCATTTACAAATTTGAGAAGAGTACAAACAAAAATATGCTCAGACTGGCCATTAGTACATGAAGTGAAGCACTTTTCATCATATCATCATCACTGTAAAATTTGGAGATATTCAGGAGAAAGCTCGTTCTTTTCATGTAGAAGACAGATTTTGTATGGCTTAGGTCAACAACTTGATGCCGAAGCCATACGGGACAATGGCAGAAAGCGAAAATAATAATACTGAGGACTCCACAACCTATGCAATCTTTACAAATTTTCAACATTACCTTATTCTAACAGATATGAAGCTTACTAGTAGTTATCATTAAAGACTAGGAAAACATGGAAATGCTGATGGGAAATGTGGAAGCACATACCCACTATCCAAAACACCATAAGCATAAGGTGAACCAGATCCAACAGAGAATCTGTTTCCTTTAAGTCGTCCTCCCTCACTGTCCACATAATACAGTCCTGGACCCTACACCATCAAGATTTTATGTTAGTAAGAAACTCGGGGCAAGGTCACATATCAAGAATACAGGATCATCTTCTACTACCTTCTCATCCCATCCAGCAATCATAGTTCCGACCGACAAACCCATTCCTCGGTAAGAATATAAAATATTTGCCAGCAATTTTGAAGCTCCAGCAACAGAAATTCTCCTTTTGTTAGCCAGTTCATGTAGACGACACTGAATAATGCAAGAGGATAGGTCAACAGACTTCTCAAGGAAAATAATCCAAAAAACAAACTGCAATGGTTCATAATAAACATCCCTAGAACATTATTTGAGTAGGATCGACAATGAAGGAGCCTTCTCATATGCAGTCAAATTGGTCATCTATATAGGGGGCCTACAATTCAAATAGCTAATAGCAACCCGCGCATACTGCCCAAAGGGAAAAGGGGGAAATGGAAAAAGCATTGCTAAAAGAAGACTAATGCAAAGGGGCCACTAAGAAAAACTGATCAACGTTAGTTGTAGTTTTTACCAAGGCGAAATACATAGACAACTCCCTAAATTTGGCCACTATCTTACTTAGCAACCTCAGCATGATGCTTGCACCTATTTGATACTCCAACCTCATTCAATATGTGCCTATTAAACACACAAAACTGACATGGCAAAAAGCATTTCTCACTTCTCCTGGGCGTGTGTGAAATTCAAAAATCTCTTTTTTTTTTCTCTTTTTCTTTTTAAAATTTTAAAATCCCGATTTTCAGAAACTACACACACCACTGCTCTGCCACTGCCGGCACCACAAAAATCCTACCACCACACAAAATTCAGCCACCAACAAAATCCAGCCAACACAAACACCTCTAACGATCATCCAATTTTTCTTCTCTTTTCCATTCTTTCAAACACCTCATCTCCACCATCTAACTCATGAAGCCACCACTGGATCTCCTTAAATCATCACCACCATTTCTATTTATTTTTTTTTATTTTTTTTGGGGGGGGGGGGGGGAAGAAGAAAGGAATGAGGGGAACGGGGGCTGGCGGCGACCATAGAGGGTTGGGGGGAGGCTTGTGGCGACCATACGAGGGCGGGGAAGGGAGCTGGCGGCTATCGTAGAGGGGGTGGGGAGGGGATCTCTTTCTTTCAATTGGATTTTTACTCTAATTATTTTCACTAAAAAGTTCTTTTTTGATTAATTCAATTCAAAAGCCATGTGGCTTTGTCATCTATTAATTTTTGGCGAAATACAAAACAGCCCCTTTAAGTTGTCCATAACAGCAGACACCTCAACTGATCCCTTTACCATTTAGACACTTTAAGCGGCTTAAGTGTATCAAGTAACACCTCACATTGACATGGCAAGATAAATGTATTTTAGTTGCATTTGGCCGCATAAGGCTTTAATCAGACTTTTTGCCTCTTGTTTTTAGAATTAAATTAAATTTTGTATGTGTGTCCCACACTACATTATCATTTTTTTCCTCGCTCAAAACTCTGAGGGAATTTTGACCCAACATCACCCATACATCAGTAGCTCCACCACCCTAAGCTATCACCTTCCACCATAAATCCACCACCTCTCTTTCAGACTGGACGCACAGAAAGTGCAAAAAAAACAAACATAAGCTCGCATCGAGTTCAGCCATGGATAACCTTTAAAGGTTCAGCCGTCGATTCCACTTTTACACAATGGACCATCAAGGTTCAGCAATGGATAACCTTCAAGATCACTGGTTTTGGCATCACTCATGCCTTTGGGTTTTTGAGTTCCTGATTTTCCCTATAAATAGAGGAGAAAAGAGAAGGAATAGAGGGAGAATAAAATGGAATAACGGAGACTTTCTTGCCCATACCTTTCTCGCACTACAGTGCGCCAAATTTGGGCTTTGATAATCTTTTCATGGACATGAATGGTCCAAGTGGCAAACTCGACATCAATAGTGGACTTATATTGCTGGCTTAATTCATTTTTAGTAAAGCGAGAAAGCAAGTTGGATTTGCCAACACTAAAATCACCTATGAGCACCACTGACCATTAATAATAAGTTGTTAATTATTGGAATATTTTTTGTCCTACAACGGCAATGGCTTTCATTGAATTAGGGTTGAGAGAGATAGGAGGTGAGGGGGTGAGAGGATGAAGTAGAAGAATAGTTTGTTTTTTTTTGTGGTGGTTGGTGGGAGTGGGGGAGGCTGGGGAGGGGAGCTAGTCTACTTAAAAGTAAAAAAAAAAAAAAGCTTTTTCTTTAAATGTATTTCTTTTGTTAATTACATGTATCGAATTTTTTTATTACAAATTATATGTGTCATTGTTTAATTGGTTCATTTGATACGTCAATGGCAAAAGTAACTCACGCATATGACCTATTGCACTTGGGTGTTTCTTTTGCACTCGGGTGTTGACCCGATATACTTCATAGCCACTTGAAGCGTCTAAATGAAAAAGGGGCCAGCTGAGGTGTCTGGCTAGTTGTTGAGGACAGCTTAAAGGGGGCCGTTTATGTATTTCGCCTTTATTTTTTCCATGTCAACACGTGTGAAATACATGCACTATATATTTTTTTACTGATAAGCTTTTGTCCATATAATATTTTATGAGACGATAGAATCTTCAGGCTATTAAAGCCAACAACCAGAACTTTGGGAGAATCTTAATCTTCAAAATTAGGGTCCAGTAACTTGATGGATAAGGTCTCGATAAATGTAATTGAACCGCATTTGGTTGTAAAACGAACTCTAGTTAGATTAATTTGCGATTTTGTAGTCCACCAAGTTCACAACCACTCCCTGACAATTTGAAGATTGTCTTAACTTTTGTCCCCAGTGGCAAACCAAGATAAGTAGTAAGGAACTGCTCCACCTTGCAGCCCAATATTCTGGTAAGATCTTCAGTAGAATTACACTATTAACGAGAGATATGCTGCTTTTTAAAAAGCTTATATGCAGCCTGAAGACTGCGTCAAAAGCAAGCAACACCACCTTAAAATGTTTTAAATATGTTCTGTCTGCATCACATAAAATTAAATGTGTCGCCAACAAATAATAAATGTGACACCTCCTAGTATATCATTTTTTGTCATTGACACTGCTAATATACAATTACAAGATCTTTTCTACCAAGGCCTAAACCCATTCTCTCATGACAGCAGCATTTAGAATTAAACTAAAATCCTATTTATAACTAGAAGAAATAAGAAGGAAGATAATGGGTCCCCTTATCCTAATTCTTTTTGAATTGAGAAGTAACCTACTGAACTTCCATTGATGAGTATTGACACATTGACAGTAGATATACTCATATCATGATTTTTATCCACTTCATCCACTTTTCTCCAAAGCCCATGTTTACTAATAAGCTCGATAGAAAGGACTACTTCAGGGTGTTCAGATCTCATCCTGTAATCCAGACACTCGAAGCCACCAACACAACACCCATAATATGCCTACCATCCACAGAAGCTTTTGTGTTTTGGATACTAACTTATCAATAACTGTCTACAATCTCATTTAGAACTTTTGCAATCATCTTGTATACACTGCAAAGTCGACTAAATGGTCTAAAGTTCTTTATCTCTATTGCTCCTTTCTTTTTTGGGATCAGTGCTATAAATGTTATGTTCAGACTTCTTTCCAGTTTTCCTTCCTTGTACAAATGCTCAAGAACAGCTATCAGATCTTCCTTCAAAATTGGCCAGCACTTCTGGTAAAATCCTGGTGATCTTTAAGAATCACTATGGCAACAAAATTAGCACTTTCCTGGTTATGATATCAACCCCAGTCCAACGCCCCCAAATACTTGGTAGTTTCACTTTTTATTTTTTGTTTATTCTAGTTACATACTCCGTGTTAGAACTTACGTTACTGGTCCTCATTTCTATCCCAGCCCAACACCCCTGAGTACTTGGTAGTTTCTATATCTATTCTAATTGCATGTCTAGAGCACACTCTTCGCCAGATGGAAAAATGCAAAAAGCCAGAAAAGAAAACATAATACTTCATAGCTACCTTGATTCCTAGGTTTCTATGCCAGAATTGGCAGTCAGCAGCACCCCCAGCCATTGTTCCAAGCATATAAGGATTTATTTCAATGATTTTCTTCACTGATTGAGATGCTGCAAGAACAGAAAGACTATGATTATTGATAATGACCAAATCAAAATAACCACTGAATTAAAAAAGACACCAAAATATTAAGATTACTTTATTCTTCTCTACAAAAAAAGAAATCTAATAACCTGAAAATTGGAAGGGACATTCCTCTAGTGAAGAACTAGATAGTTATAGTTATGACACATACAGAAAAGTAAAGATGTATTACATATCCAGAGAGAGAGAGAGAACAAAAGCTTCTAATCACGAATTAACCTGTATATCCTGATGATCACAGCATAAATCATTAGCATGACTTCTGAATAGTCCATCACATAACTATATTGAAGTCATAGGTTATTAATTTCAAGGTATCCATCACCGATCTGTTTATCCAAATTCCATGTCAAGGCTTTGGTTTTGAATAGAACAAGACCAATTAGTTTAGTGACAATGACAATAGAGTCCTGTACAGAGAGGGTGTCCTCAAAACACAAGAAAAAGGAAAAACTTGAAAAGTTTCAGCAACCTAGGAGAACTTTCACAATTTTATGTCGATACTTTAGAAACCAATACCAGCTAAATGCTATTCCACTTTCTTGTGGGAAACTCAATTGTGAATACAATTAGGTCTAGCACGTCCATTCTACTCCCTACCATTATTATAATAAGTGATATGGCACCTTAATAACTTTTCTTGCCAGCAATTTTGCAAGAAATAGGCGAACAAATGCTTTAAAAAATCTGTGGATTAATAAGCAATTAATAATTTTCTTCACATTGTTAAAAGGTCAACATCAATATTCTAAAAGTCAACATTTTTTATATTGAAGGAAAAAACTCACATATATATCCTCCCATGCTAGCCCTAGAATCAGCAGCCACCATTACACCTCCCTTAAAAATGAAAGCAAGAGTTGTGGTACCCTTTGCAGGCTTCACCATTTGGATTGCTTCTTTCTGAAAACCATCAAACTGAGAAAAACACGCAAATTAGACAATGATGAATATGAAGTTCAAATAACTCAGCGCATAGTTGATTACCAATCAACTGAATGTAAATGTCCAAGAGAAAACAATCAAACTAACATTAGTAGCATTAGGAATTTGGAATGATGGAGAACTCAGGATGCCATCACACAGCTCAGAGGACTCCCCCTTGATTGGGGCAGTCGGTTCAAGTCCGCTAAAATCAATCTTCATCATTTTACAACCTATAACACAAAAAGAAAGATTAATGACAAGCAATCTACTGTTTAATAATTGTATCATCATGCTAGACAAATTTCAAGTACTAGAAGCATATTACCTTAAACAAGAGGATCTGGATGGATAGACTTAACTTATCTAATATTAAATGGTTAAAATTTGAGACATTAGTAATTGAAAATCTGCTGATCAGATGATTACAAGGTTAAATACATTAGCTTTCAACCCAAGGAGTAAAAACTCTAAATACAATGATAAAATTTTACTTGACCTTGATAAAATTTCACTTGACCTTATCCAAAAAAAAAATGATATAACCATGGTATCCACACAAGATGGCCCAGACACCATCGTTATAAAAAAATGTTTAAAAATTGCTTTAAGACATAGGTTCGAATCCCAAATATGACATTCTATAGATTTTTTTGAATCCCTTGTATAAATCACCTATTACTCCCTTTGTTGTTCCACTTTACGTGAACCTATTACTATTTGGGGAGTTGAATACTTATTGAATATTTTGAATTGTCAACTATTGTGGCTTGAAGTACTTTTTATGTAGTTTCTAAATATATAGATTTATAGATTTTATTTCAAAAAGATTGAAAATTCTATGTTCAAATTCACATCCCGATACAACCTAGAGAGAACCACACCTCAAAAGCTAGTTATTAAGGTGGGAGAGCACAAGGCTATATAAACCCCACATCAGCACATTGCAATACCGATGTGAGACTCAAGTCCCATACCTTGCAATGGACCATAACCCGTCTAAAATTAGTCAGTTTGACCTTCGTACTACGAATAGGTTCACATAAACTGAAGGGGGGAGAGTAGTATTTCTTTTTGTCTCTACTGGTATTTGAACCTGGTCTCCAAGGTTCAGTCCCAGTTCATTAACCACTAGGTCACAAACTCACAATAGCATATTGGCATAGAAGCAAATAAAAATGAATATTAACTTGTCAAAATTGCAAAAGCTACAATTAAGAAGTGATATGCAGAAAATAAAGCATTGTGACTTCACTTTACACGGTATTTTACCATTAAAAACTCACGGATGAAAGAGATTAGGGTTTTTCTTGTCGTCGACAGTCGATAAAGAGAGGGAGAGAGGGATATAGACAAAATAAGGAAACTTACAACACGATATGGCCGCAGAAAGAGATCGCCTTAGAGTTCGTCGCAGAAGACAGAGATCGCAGACAAATAGCAGCTGAGGAGTGATTCCGACTTGCTGAAGAAGAAACAGGCTTGTTACTTTTGAATATATCGGGTTGGACTGGATCTCTTTGTGTCCACAGGAACCCGAAAGAAGCTAATTGGGCTTGAGACTTGTTATATGAGAAAATCGTATAAATGGCGTGGGCAGCTACTGTTTAAGCTGGTATTTAATTTTTATCCGCAATAATAGTCACTAGTCTATTAAAATTAATATGAAAAGATTGTGTTACCCTTTATTCTATCTCTTTTTCCAAACGGAAATGCAGTGTATTTATACTGTTTCATTTCCGCATCTAAGATGCGCAATCGGAACCTCACCTTCACCCATTGGTAAGGAAAGCCAACGAGAGCACCAAATAGTACGAACTTCTATTAATGCTACTGAATGTTAAATGCCTTTGGTTATAGTTCTTGTTGATAAGCTAAACAAGCATGAAGAACATAAGGGAACGATTACAAAAGCAAAAGGAGAATGGGGAGAGGTTCCAGATTTAAAAAAAAAAAATTAAGATATGACATTGTGAAAATAAGAAAAAGAGTGATGAGTAAACAGCAAATGCAATTCCTTCCCAGAAGTTAAGGACATGTGGTCTTGAAGTCCTAAAGTTAAATTCAAAAGTTAAGGACATGGTCCCGAACTTAGAGTTTCAAGTTCAAAAGTTAAGTAAATGTAGTCTTGAAGTCCTAAAGTTAAGTTCAATAGTTAAGGACACAAGTTCAAAAGTTAAGGACAGACAGTCCTTAACTTACAGTTACAAGTTCTAAAGTTAAGGACAGGCAGTCCTTAACTTACAGTTACAAGTTCAAAAGTTAAGGACAGTAGGTCCTTGACTTTGATTTCCAAGTTCAAAAGTTAAGGACAGACAGTCCTTAACTTATAGTTACACGTTCAAAAGTTAAGGACAAGCAATCCTTAACTTACAGTTATAAATTCAAAAGTTAAGGACAATAGGTCCTCAACTTTGACTTACAAGTACAAAAAGTAAGTACGTTTGGTCTTGAAGTTTGAGTTCCAAGTTCAAAAGTTAAGGACATGTAGCCTTGAAGTCCTGAACTTAGAGTTTCAAGTTCAAAAGTTAAGGACATGTAGTCCTGAACTTATAGTTACAAGTTCAAAAGTTAAGGACATGTAGTCCTGAAGTCCTGAACTTAGAGTTCCGAGTTGAAAAGTTAAGGACATGTAGTCCTGAAGTCCTGAACTTAAAGTTTCAAGTTGAAAAGTTAAGGACATGTAGTCCTGAAGTCCTAAAGTCCTAAAGTTAAGCACATGAGCAGAAGGGTATTTTCGTCCGGACAGTTAAAGTTCATTAAAACAGTGGCTAAAGACTAAAGACATTTTAAACGACGGCTTAAAAGTAAATACATGTGTTATTAGTGACCAACCGTGCACTTCCCCCGAGAAAATCTCACTTTATACCCATTAATTCTAAATTATTTACTCTTTAATGTTCAAGTCCAAACAATTTACTACTCCTACCCATGCGCCTCAAACTATTTACCCGCCTTTATTATGTTCCTCTTCTTCTTCTTCCTCATTTTACCTTCCTCCAATTCTTTGCTCAACTCCCCAGCTGTGTCAAAACCCCATTCCGAAAACATTAGTTCAACTTCTCGCCCACTCTCACCTCTGTCTCTATCTTCTTCTTTTTTAATAGTATTTACTTTCAATTTATATGTTATAGCAAAGTTTTAAGGAAGAAAATAGTTTTTTTGAAGATTTATTATTTGATTCGATGTGGTGCTATAAAATATTGCTTATAGTATCTTCGAGTAAGCTTTCCAGTTCTAAATTTTTGTGTGTATTTGAATATCCACCATTGTTGGGCTTGAAGTTCAATTTTATTTTTGAAGATTTCTTGTTTGATTCAAGGTGGGTGCTGTTAAATATTGCTTATAGTACCTTCTGAAGTTCATACTGAAATTTGATAGCATTTGGAACTGATTTGAGGTGATTGAGATTGAAATTTTCAGTTGAAAATCGAAAAAGAACACAACTTCAGTATGCCGCTACGGTATACAATATGTTGTAGGAGTATACAGCTACACTGCAAACACAGTTACCTAATAGTATACTGCTACAGTATACAATATACTATGGGAGTATATAGTTATACTGTGACAATATACTATTATAGTATACAATATATTGTTATAGTATACTATAATAATATGCAATATACTGTAACAATATGTTGTAATAGTATACAATCTACTATAATAGTAGACTTATTACCCGTAAATTAATTTGTTTTTTCCCTATTAATTTATTTTGAGCTTTTACCCAATGTGAGAAGCAAATTTAAAATGCCAAAAAATATATATTATAGTATCCTATATAATGTAACGGTACACTCTTACAATTAGGTCCATTTAAAAAAATTTGAAATTTGTATTGACAACTGATATTATTTCAGTTTAATAATTGAATTAATTTTTTTTTTAACTCTTTGCGTTCAATTGTATACCCTGTTGGTATAACTATATACTATACTGGTATCATATGTTAGTTAATATTTTTTTGGTTGTATTAGCTACATTTAATTGGTACATAATTTGATTTTTCTTTAGTAATAATATAAAAAAAGAATAATAAAAAATAGTAAAAATAGTAAATGAAATTAGATTATGAAGAGAAAAAGAATATAAAAAAAAGAAGTTAAATGAAATTAGAATAGGAAAAAAGAAAAAAATAAGAAGAAAACAAGAAAAAAGAAAAGGAGAAAAGAAAAAGAAAAGAAAAGAACCATAGAAATAAAAAAAAGAATTGGAGAATAAAGAAAAAATTACCCACAAAACCTACAATGGGTAGGAAATGTAATTAGTTTATGGTAGAAAAATAAATGAGTAGACAAGGGTAAATAGTTTTGTTTCTGTGGGTAACTGTGTCAAAACCCATTGTTAAATGTACGTACGGGCCGAATTTCGTATATAAACAAAATTATAAAGGGAAATTGCCAGTTATGCCCAATATTACAAATATTAGTCAATTAGATATTTATAGCTAAAGAAAGACCAAATTTTTCATTTTTTTTGAGTGGGTGTTATTAAAATAGATTGGGTACATCTTAAGGAGCTTGAATCTCGTTTTTGGGGTGATATGGTGTTTTGAGGTGGTTTGAATTGAAAAATTCGAAGTAGAAGATGAACATAAAAAAAATTGTGTATCACATATGTATCATATTTGGATCAAATATGTACCACATGTATATCCATGTATACCTCTATGTGAGATACATGTGTGGTACATGTCACATAAGAATTCTTTGAACTCGATTTTAACTACGAATTTTGATATTAAATCAGTCCAAATCACCTCCAATCTTCCTCAAATTATATATATATATATTGTATTTTATCATCTTATTTGTTATCTCATTCATGAAATTTCCTTTCCGTCTTGCATCTAATGTTATTGATCACGCTTAAAAATATGGAAGGAGATCTTTGCGTGTGCTTTTTGGAGAGAAGGAACTTTATTTATTTGAGTTTTCAATTTTATATGCGCTTGACTAGTTTTGATAAGTCTATGATTAATGGCTAGAAGTTGGTAAATTGAGACTTATTTGGGACATTTACGTAAGATTCCCAATTATAAACTTATTTATCCGATTTTATTGCATGTTTGGCCAAGCTACAAAAATCAACTTATTTTGATAAGTATTTTTTCTCAAAAGTGTTTTTTTTTCAAAAGTACTTTTGGTGAGAAACAATTTTTGTTGTCTAATTAATTTGAAAAACACTACTGAGCAGCAATTAGTATTTGGTCAAGTTTTTAAAAACTATTTGTAAGTGTATTTTTCTCAAAAGTATTTTTCAAAAAAGTAATTTTGGAGAGAAGCTACTTTTTCCGCTTCTCCTTCTCCTCAAAAACACTTTTTTTTTCTTCTAAAAGCTTTGTCAAACACATCAGTTTTGAAAAAAAAGTACTTCTATAATTGGAGAAACTTGGCCAAACAAGCTATTAGTTAAGTTTTTGTATTTTCAGAAAGTTGATATACGTTTTTTTACAAAATTTGTAAATTCAGTTAAATTGAAGCAAATTATTCTTCCTCATTTGATCTAGGATTGAAAATACTACTAAATTTGTTCAAAATCTTTACCGAATTGCCCGAAAATTCAGATATAATCTCCTTAAAGTTCTTTTAATTATTTGCCACAACAATCAATTGAAATTGAATCCAAGTCTGAAAATTTAATTTTTGAACTCGACGCTTTGAAGGTTTGTTTAATAGCGGACAATTCTTCTTCTAGTTTTCAGGCTGTCTCTTTACATAAATTCAATGGACATGATTTCAATTGAGTAAAAGCTATGCAACAATTCAAAAAAGTTTCAATTCTATAAATCCTTCATATATACTTTGCTCAACTTGAACCCAATTGGATTTAACAGTTTCTTTGAAACTAACGACACAAATGAAAATAACCTTATACTCACTCACCAACTGCTACTTTTGTAATACCATGAATATCTTAGAGTCACGATCACAACTATTAGGACAAAAATTCAAAATAAGCAAATGAAGTAGTAAATGTCGAGGCAATGCACCCAAATTATAATGGAATGAATGGACAATATTTTCCTCAAAATTTTCGGAGTAATTATATAATGTGTTGATACAAAAATAGGTCTCAAGTTTGAATTCATAGCCCCGTTATCCAAGTAAGTTCAATCTTAAAGTCTCAATTTAAAAATTATTGTAGCAGTTATAAGAGCAACATAAATCCAACCGTATAGAACTTCAAGCTTCTCGTTTCAAACCCACCAATCATCAATAAACTTAAATACAACGTGCATTCATCTTGCATATAATTATAGTATTATATTTATATGTCGTTTGCATGTCACTGTATATTCAACGATACATAGAATATATAAATAACATACACTCGACATACGCAATACATACAACTTTTTTATACATTACTGTTCTTCTTCCTCTTCGAGATTCAATGTGAAAATTCAACCAAAACCAACTTGAGTTTTCACTAAACCCCCTCAAAATTGAGATATAAACTTCAAAAGATATTCACAATCATCTACAATAACACCCAATTCAAAATGAATAATAACTTTACAAGCTCTAATAAAATGGTTGTCACTGCTTTAAAATAGATTAACAAAATTAGAATTTGTATAGAAATTATGTCAAATTTAGAGAGAGAAATATGTGATTCTTAAAAAGAGAAAGGAAATAGTTTTGAAATTAAGCTGAAAGGGGGAAGAAAAGTTATCGGTTGGGAAGACAGACTAACGACTAATTAAGTATAGCTAGGTAAAAATCTCATACAAATTTGGATTGGAACTCAGAATCCGTTCTTTTTGTGTGAGGGTCCATTTGAGTTTGAAACTTTTTCCTTATTGAATCCTTTATGACTACTGGAATATAACTGGTTAGCAAGTTTAGTTGCAGGAAACTGATAGGTTTATGTAGGAAAATTGGGTCCACCCATAAGGGGTGCTTTAAGGCCCAATATGGTTATTAGTTAACCCTAATATTCCCTATATAAGTACACTTAGTGTGTACATTAAATAAGATACTCCGCAATATTTTTCTACGCTCTTCTCTCTCAATTTTAGTTATGATTTAGACTGTGATTTAGACTGTGGAATTGGGGTTGCTCCAACACACCGTGACAACTACCACTGACCAGTGATTCCAGCCGCGGTTCAATTCGTTTTCGCTTCCGCTTCACGAAGAACAAGTAAGTTCTCGTTTTACGATTTACGTGCTATCTAATGTGTTTAGATTAACGTGTCCCTTCATTGGTATCAGAGCCATAGACTGGTGTTCTGGTCCGAACAAATATAGAATAGTTCTATTACTCGGTGTAAATTTTAGAATAACGTGTTTATATTTTTTTCGACAAATGCAAATTGGTTAATTTGTTTAACCTTTGTATGACAATTTTTTTTTTGTCTGTGAGAAATCAATGTTTGATCTAATATAACAAGAACTATTAATTAAAACATGACACTGTTTTTCTGAGTCAGTGAATCAAGTTTTTTTTATTAGCAGTTCTTGTTTTTTAAGAAAAACTATTAAAAGAAAAAAAAAGGCAAAGAGATCAGTTTCTTTAAAAACTAAGAGCCGCCAAAATACTGACGCCGCTGGATTACCGCTGCCGCCACTGGTGGATATCCACAATTTTTTGGTTGTTTTTCATCCACTAAGAAGAAGGCTAGAGAGGCTATGGCTTCTCCCTTCTCTGAAATAAAACAAAAAAAAATATTGAAACTTGGTGCTTCAATAATGGGTGGCGACAGTATTCTAAAGGAAGAAGAATCCTAGGTTTCTTTCTCCTGTGAATCTCTATTACCTTTAACACAAATATATAGGGCTGCATAAATTAAAGGGCCGCTAGCATCATTGTAGTTAAAGAAACAAGGGCTTCTTTATTTTCTTTAGAAATAAATTGGGCTAAAGGCCCATTTCAAGATGGTCTGCAATTTTTTTATTGGCAGATTTTTTTTAAAACTGGCTAAAGACCCATTTTAAATGCTTTATTTAATTACATGTCATGGGCTAAAGGCTCACTTTTATATGTCTTGTTTAATTTTACTGTAGGCTAATGGCCTAGATAAAATTTAAATTTAGTTATGTTATTTTTTTAATAAATTTCAGACTATAAAATTAGTCATATGGACTTAATTTTTAGAATATCAATTTAGTATTTGTATTCTTTTAATAAAACTATAATTGTTTTATTGTCTCAATTGCTTAAAATGTTAATTTGTTTAACATTAAATTTATTGTTAATTCGTTTAACATGCTTGAAATGTTAATTGTTTTAACATTACTTTGGTTAATTAGTTTAACACATGCTGTATGTTAATTTATTTAGCATGAAATTAATATTAATTAGTTTAATATTAACAATACTTGTTAATTTGTTTAACATGTATAAAATGTTACTTAGTTTAACATTAAAGTAAATTTTACGTGAATTTGTATAGCATGTAATGAATGTTAATTAGTTTGACATTAATTTTATTTACATTCTAGTATAAGTTATTTGTTAACTTATAATCCACATGGAATTGTAAAATCATGATAGATAATTATGTTGTTGTGATTAAAACACTTAGCTAGATAATTGAATAGGTTAATTTTCATTATATTTTAATTCTTGGACGATGATAGGGAACATAGTGAACTTTCGACTCCATAATTAATATATGTGTTTATTAACTTAATCAATTAATGCTTAGTGTCATAATATGTATGTATGTAGAACATCGTGCCTTGCGTTATTTTTACATGATCCTCATTTTAATTTTTATTTTGTTAAAGAATGACTACTGCTTCAGAAAACATTGTTGCTGAGCTCAACAAAGGGTTGAAACTCAATGGTGACAATTATGAAACCTGGAGCTTGAAAGTCCAGTATGTGCTAGAGGAGCAAGAGGCTCTGGAGGCCATCAACAATGTCATGAATGAGCCTGAGGAAGGCAACACTGCTCAGCATAGGCGTGAGCGTGAAGCCTATGACAGTTGGAAGAAAAAGAACTTCATTGCTCGCATTACGTTGTTGAGCACCTTAGATGATGACATTCTAAGGGAGTTTAAGAATCACCAAAGAGCTATGGATCTTTGGAATGGTTTGAGGAAAAGGTTTGATACATGTTCCACTGCAAGGCTGAGATCCTTAACGATCAAATTTGACTCATATAAGAAACGCCCAAAACATTCAATGAAAACACATCCGAGGCAAATGACAAATATGACCGGGGAGTTGAAAGATGTTGGTCATGTGTTGACTGATGAACAACAAATTCAAGCTGTCATACGCTCTTTACCTAGTTCTTGGGATCATATGAAAATGCATTTGACCCATAATGAGCGAATCACAACTTTGGAAGATGTCCGGAGACACCTTGAGTTAGAGGAGGAACGACTTGAGGCTGCAAAGCTAATAGCTGAGCTGCACATGACAACAACCTCCAAAACCAAGAGTGATTCAAAGAAAAGGAACTGGGGAAAGAAGAGAGGGTCACCTCAAGTTCAGCCTGCTAAAAGAGCAAAGACTGAAAAAGGCAAGAACAGACGTCCCAAACCTGTGAAAGTTGCTAAAGTGAAATGTTATAATTGTGATAAGAAGGGTCACTATGCTAGAGATTGCTCTGAGCCTCCTAGAAAGGTATTTCACAATGCTCGAATTAGTGAATTTTGTGTTTCTAGTTCTGTTTTTCTAACTGGATCTAATCCTTTGTGGATTGTAGACTCAGGAGCAACGGACCATATAGCCTGGGAACGCAGTGCCTTTGTTGAATTTCGACGGGTTCCACGTGGAGCAAAGTGGATATATGTAGGCAACAACAATAAAGTTGTTGTTGAAGGGATCGGTACATGCAAGTTAGTCCTGCATGGTGGTCGAGACTTAATACTACACGATGTTCTCTTTGCACCAACAATTCGCCGGAATGTTATTTCAGTTTCAGTTTTGCTTAAGTTAGGATTTGACTTGTTTTGTCATGGCAATTCTGCCAAGTTGACTTTTGGTTCAACTTTATTTGGTTTTGGTCATGTGACCGGAGGTTTAATTATTATGGATTTGGATTATGATTCATTTAATAATAATGCTAGTTTTTCTATGTTTGTTTCTTCACATAAATATGATAGTGATATAAACATATGGCATGCTAGACTTGGTCATATTGGCCAACAAAGAATGCAAAGGTTAGCAAAACAAGGTTTGCTTTCCAACATTGAACATGTGGAATTGTCCACTTGTGAAAATTGTCTAGGCGGAAAATCTGCAAGAAAACCTTTTGGTCAGGCGACTAGAGCCAAATATCCTTTGCAATTAGTCCATTCAGACATCTTTGGACCTATGAATGTTAGGGCTAGGCATGGAGCAAATTATTTCATCACATTTATTGACGACTTTACCCATTTTAGTTATGTTTATTTGATTTCCCACAAATCAGAAGCAATAAGTTGTTTCAAAAGCTATATGAGCTTAGTGGAAAATCAATTAGACAAGAAGATAAAAGCTCTTCGAACTGATTGTGGTCTTGAATATTTATCAACTCAGTTTAATAATTTATGTGATGAAAAGGGAATAGTTCATCAGTTGACTATCCCAAATACTCCACAACAAAATGGTGTTGCGGAGAGAATAAACAGAATGCTCCTAGAAATGGTTAGGTCAATGATAGCACAAACTAACCTCCCAATTAGTTACCGGGGTGATGCGTTACTTACTGCTACCTTTGTACTTAACCGAGTGCCTACAAAATCAGTTACTACAACTTTATATGAGTTATGGACTGGAAGACAACCCGACCTAAGTGTATTAAGACCTTGGGGTTGTGCTGCCTATACATATGATTCCTCTCACAAATATGGCAAATTGGGCCCGAGGGGAAAGAAAAGTATCTTTATAAGATACTCTAAAACCTCAAAGGGTTATGTGTTTATAGGTCAACAAGACAGTGGGAGTGTAACTGAGTTTTAATCACGAGATGTCACATTCTTAGAGGATGAGTTCCCTAAGAAGGGAGAGGTAAGTCAAGACCTAACCTTATTTGAGATAATGGATCAAGAAGTACAAGGATCACTTAATTCGAGTGGGAGAATTTTAGAAGATGGTGAATTAGTTTCTCATCAAAGACCTCCTTCACCATCAGATGCGAATGAGAGTAATCCTTCTACTTTTAGTGAAAGTGACCAAATGGATCTTGTTCCAAGTGGGAGCAAGATGGTCACAGATCTTGTTCCAAGTGGGAGCAGGATGAATGATCTTGATCCGAGTGGGAGCAACATTGATCCAAATGGGAACAATGATGAATCACAAGTAAGACGTGGTTCTCGTAAAAAGATTCCCCGCCGACGATTTGATGTTGAAGACAGAGAACTATTTATGATGCTCCTACAAGAAGAAAATGAGCCTAAAAATGTAAAAGAGGCTCTCTCATGCCCTTCTAAGGATAAATGGACAAAAGCAATGGAAGATGAATTGGAGTCTATGAGAGTCAACAAAGTTTGGAAACTAGTTGACCTCCCTGAAGGACGCAAAGCAATTGGGTTCTCAAAATTAAGCTCACGACTGATGGAACAGTTGAGAGATTTAAGGCTCGACTGGTGGCGAAAGGGTATACACAGCAGAAAGGAATAGACTACGAAGATACTTTCTCGTGTGCTGTACGATTTACCTCTGTTCGCCTGGTTCTAGCTATTGTTGCAAGCCTGGATCTTGAATTACATCAGATGGATGTAAAGACTGCCTTTCTCTATGGAGAACTAGATGAAGAAATCTATATGGAACAACCTGAGTATTTCATTGAAAAGGGCCACGAACAAAAGGTTTGTAGACTTTTGAAGTCTATTTATGGCCTCAAATAATTTTCAAGGCAGTGGTATATACGCTTTCAAAATGTTCTTGTATCCAATGGTTTTACCATGATGGATGAAGACCATTGCGTTTATACCAAGAGATCAAGAAACAAGCTTGTGATTTTAACATTGTATGTAGATGACATACTTATAGCTGAAAATGATAAGGAGTTTATAACCGAGATAAAGTCATGGTTATCATCCCAATTTGAGATGAAAGATATGGGTGAAGCTGCATATATTCTTGGAGTTAAGATTTCAAGAGATCGTCCAAAGAAACTATTGTATCTCTCACAAGAGAATTACATTAGAAAAGTTCTTGAACGGTTTAATATGCAAAATAGTAGCCCAGTTAAAACTCCTATCAGTAAAGGCCATACCTTGGGAAGTCAGATATGTCCTAAGACTCTTGAAGAGACAGAAAGAATGAGCCGAGTTCCTTATATGAGCGCAGTCGGAAGTCTAATGTATGTTATGGTGTGCACTAGACCTGACATCTGCCAAGCAGTTGGCTTGGTAAGTAGATATCAGACCGACCCGGTTTAGCACATTGGCAAGCAGTAAAGAGGATCATGAGATATCTGAAGGGAACTGCTGATTATGCCCTTTGTTATCAAGGCGGCAAGGATCTGCGATTAGTTGGATACAGTGATGCTGACCATGGAGGAGATCTAGACGAGAGAAAGTCTACCTCAGGATATGTATTCTTACTTAGTGATGGGGCCATATCATGGAGTAGTAAGAAACAATTATATGTATCACTATCTACGATGGAAGACGAATATGTGGCTCTCGCATCAGCAGCATAAGAAGTTGTTTGGTTGAAAAAGTTCTTGGAGCACTTGTTGGATATTGCTGAAAATACTGAACCAGTATTAGTCTATTGTGACAATGAGGCTGCAATATCCTCCACCAAGGACCCAAAGTTTCATTGTAAAACCAAACATATAGATATCAAGTATAACTATGCGAGGGACATGGTTAGACGCAAGGTAGTAAATGTGAAGTATGTGTCTACAAAAGATATGTTAGCAGATCCATTAACCAAGCCTTTGTCTAGAGATGCATTTGTGAGACACACTAGGTCTCAAGGCTTACGTAGACTCTGAGATACTTTATTTTGTTATTTATTTTCCCGTGTTCTCAAACTGATGTTCTTTGATTATCAATAAAGTTGATTTACATACATACATATTTTTATTGTTGAATGTTATGTACATTCTTTGTTCATTTTTTAAGTATGTCGAGTAGACATGAGGTTGGCCTTCTCACACAGGAAACCGCCTCCTTATCTTAGTGATGTGAGGATATGAGATATGATTTTAAGCAAAATTATCATAAGGATAATTTGAGAGCTATTCGCTTAAAATTAGAATGTCGCTTAAACAATGACATAAGGTCATTAGGGTGAAAAATGTTCACCTAGTCTACTTTATGAGCCAGATGTGAGTTAAAAATGATATTATGGATCAAAGAACTCAAATTTAGATACTTATAGCGTCTAAATATCATCTGTACAACATTCTTTATGAGATAAAGACATACGCTCATTGGGAAAAGGGAGAAAATGTTGTAGCACATGTTCATACCATGTGTGTTAATGTCGACCAATTGGGTTAACATAAGTCCATTCTCAACTTATTGTTGTGTGAGACCCAGAGCTTTATGATGGCTCAAGATTTTGTACCCTCAGAGACTCTGATCAGATACTTGAGACTTAGTGTGATGTTAGCTATCTTAGTGTGTTTCCAAAAGACCATGGACACAGATTCGGTCTAGCGGAGCATAACTAGAAAAGCAGTCATACTAATGTTAAGGGAATCATGAGAAGAGGAAGATCATTGATGGAATCTCATTTATTTGTATTCACTGGTGCACCAATTATAACTTATGAGTTATAATTGTGAATACAAAAAATAATGATATATGAGATTTTGAGATTTTGAGACTATATCAAATGTGATTTACATGATCTAGGGTACTGCATACTTTATGATCTACTTGCAGGTTTGCACTCGACGAGAGGCTATATTCTCCTAACAGATATATAGCACTTAGCTCTCACAGTATGCTGGTCGCACGGTCTACTTCCCTGTATGAATGATTGAGGAGATGAGAATGTGTTTCTCATATTAGATGAGCACTCCCATTATGTGTGAGTGGGAGATGTAGGAAAATTGGGTCCACCCATAAGGGGTGCTTTAAGGCCCAATAGGGTTATTAATTAACCCTAATATTCCTTATATAAGTACACTTAGTGTGTACATTAAATAAGATAATCCGCAGTATTTTTTTACGCTTTTCTCTCTCAATTTTGGTTAGGGTTTAGACTGTGGAATTGGTGGTTGCTCCAGCACACCGTGACAACCACCACCGATCAGTGATTCCAGCTGCGGTTCAATTTGTTTTCGCTTTCGCTTCACGAAGAACAAGTAAGTTCTCGTTTTACGATTTACGCGCTATCTAATGTGTTTAGATTAACGTGTTCCTTCAGTTTATATAACTAATATCATGCTCATATTTTTAAAATTGACATGTTAACGACTGGTTGCTGTGATTATGTTACAAAAGGTTTATTATATATTTATGTTGATCTATGGGTGAGCAGACACAAACACATGGCATTGATAAATCTATTGTGTCTCAGAATAGCATGATATTGTCTCACCGCTATATTACCTTTTTCACCTTACATATTTTAAAGACATTACACTCAAACTTTAGGAAAAATTTTTGGATTTTAAAGTAATAAAGACTTAGAATTTGTGATTTTTTTTCCTGGTATTCCATTGCATATTTTAAATCTAGGAAAAATTCCTCGAGATTTAAATTTTAAAAATTTTAAACTCCAATAATTATTCCTGGATTTGTTTGTGGAATATTTTTGTTCACCCTTATATTTCATTAAAGAGAGGCTAATTTGTCAATATAATTTAAAAGATGGCTAAACTCTAATAGCTGATCTAAAAAAGTGGTCATCCCAGCTAATTCGTTCCTCTTTTTGTCCACCAACCTGTACAATTGCACAGATAGCCGAGGGAGTTTATATTTTTTTTAAGTTTAGCCATTTTAAAATCACTTCACACATACGTGACTGATAAAGTTTCAAAAAATTACATATGAAGTTATAATGTAACGACCCGAACGGTCGTTTTGAGATCTAACACATCGTTCAGTGGTTTGAGGCCTTGAGAAGCTTCGTTTCACATATTATGACTTGTACATATGTTCGGAATTGGGTTTCGGGAAGTTCATAATTGATTCGGATGAAATTTTTTAATTTTGGAAGCTTTAAGTTGGAAGAACGGACTAAGGTTTAACTTTTGAGTAAACGGCCTTGGAATCGAGATTTGAAAGTTTCAATAGGTTAGTATGATAATTTTGGACTTGGGCGTATGTACGGATCGGGGTTTGGATGACCCAGGAGTATTTCGGCGCCTATTGTGAAAGCTGGCATTTTAGAAGAATTTCATAAATTTGGTTGAAGTGTATTTTAATGTTATCGATGTCCGTTTGGAACTCCGAGCCTGGGAATAGCTTCGTATGGTGATTCTGATCTTAGGAGTGCATCCAGATGTAGATTTGGAGGTCCGTAAGTCATTTTGGGGTCATTTGGCGAAAGTTGGAAGTTAGAGGTTTTTGGAAGTTTGACCGGGAGTGGATTTTTTGATATCGAAGTTGAATTCTCATTCCGAAAGTTGGTGTAGGCCCGTAATGTCAAATGTGACTTGTGTGCAAAATTTGAGGTCAATCGGACGTGTTTTGATAGGTTTTGGGGTCGAATGTAGAAGTTTGAAGTTCTAAAGTTCATTAAGCTTGAATTGGGGTGCGATTCATTGTTTTAGCATTGTTTGATGTGATCTAAAGGCTCTACTAAGTTCATAATGTATTTTGGGAAGTGTTGGTGTAATTGGTTAAGGTCTCGAGGGCTTTGGGTGGATTCCGGAAGGTTAACAAACCGATTTTGGACTTCAAGAAAATGCTGAAGTTTCAGCTTCTGGTGCGACCGCACTTGCGCTTGGCCAGTCGCAGGTGCGAGTCCTTAGGTGCAGGATATGGCTCGCAGAAGTGGAAGGGCCAAGGCTTCGAAGGATCCGCAGAAGCTGAAAAAGTTTGCGCCGCGACAACGCATGTGCGAAGGCAGCGGCTGCAGAAGCAGCAAGGCCGCAGGTGCGGAAGAAGTGCCGCGGAAGCGGATGCGCAAAAACGTCCAAGGAGTTCGTGGGTGCGGGAGTCGCTGGGAAAAATTCTTAAAAGAACGGGGTTCTGCCATTTTTGTCATTTCTCTTCATTCTTGGGCGATTTTGGAGCTTCTATAGATGAGTATTCAACTAACAACTTAGAGGTAAGTTAATCCCACATATTACAAGTTAAATATTTGGTTTATATATAGATTTAAACATGGGAATTTATAGAAAATTTGGGGTTTTGAAGAAACAACTAGAAAATTATATTCTTGGATTTTGACCACGAATTTGGGCATGGAATTGGGGATAAATTATATATTTGAGTTAGTTATGTTATGGGTAATGCTTATCTTTGAAAATTTTCGGAATCAGGGCACGTAGGCTTGAGGGTGACTTTATCGACTTTTTGAACGGAGTTGGAAAATTGTTTAAATCGATTTTCTATGAGTATTAAAGTATATTTTTATTGGTTTGCACATTGTTTGACTACTTTTGGAGCGACGAGCACCGATTTGAGGTGTTGTAGCCGGTTATGGAACTTCGGAGTGAGGTAAGTCTCATGTCTAACTCTGTGAGGGGGGAAATTACCCCTAAGTGATATATTTAATATGTGTAACTTGTTGTGGGGGCTACGAACACACGAGGTGATGAGAGTCCGTATGTAGTTAGATTCATGTTATTGTTCGGGTAAACTTAGGTTCACACCATGATATGCTTGCACTATAAGGATTATCTTTGCTCTTTTAACTCTTTTATTTACCACTACGACTTGAGACTAGACATGTGTAGAGTGATAGACTTGCTATTGTAGCGATTTCACGAGCTTTATGATTTGCCACGGAATAATGGTGTTTCTCTTACGAATTTATCATGCGCCATGCGTTTTCATCGAAAGGTTTTCCTTAAAAAATTATAGCTCACACATTTATTTGTGAGTACGGGCCAAGGACCCATTTAAGCTTCTTATTCTAATAGGATCGGACTGTTTGCCTCGGCAAGATTATGTACCACACTCTCGTGGGAGTGGGCCATTCGCCTCGATAGTTTAATAGATGCATCTATGGTTCGTGTCGTTCGACCCTCGGTAGTGTACAAATTATGATGGGATCGGGTCGTACACCTCGACATTTCTATAAAATATCCTCATGGGATCGTGCGTAATATTTGGCAAGAAGCCAGTGTATATGTGAGTTTTTCCTCATTTGAATTATAGCGACCTATTTGGTGAGGCCCATTTAATATATTTATATATATGCTCCAGTTGAGGAGGAATTTGCTAATTGAGAGCTTGACCTTATTATGTCGAGGAGAATTGCACCACGTATTTATACTTGTTTATTTTGTTTGTTTACCCTGCCTCATATTTGCTTAACCCTTTACTGTACCTGTTATTATCGGCCCACTAGTAAGTGTCGATGTCGACCCCTCATCACTACTACTCCGGAGTTAGGCTAGATACTTATTGGGCATACATTGATTTACTTACTCATACTACACTTGCTGCACATTTTTGTGTAGGTACATTTATGTCTGGTGGTCCTTTGGGCGCGGAGGCACGGATGATGCGGGGACTTACCATGAGCTGTATTTCATGTTTTGATCCGCATCCAGGGGAGTCTCACTTAGAGTTATTTATATTTTTCTGTCTAATCTGTATTCCGGACAAATATTGTACTTTATTTTACTTTCTAGTTGATACTCATGTACTTGTGACACCGAGTTTTGGGGATGCTTACGGGTTATTCATTAAATATTTTTATTCACTTTGTAAATCCCATTTTGTACTATGTAATTAAAGAAAATTATGATTTCAAATACTAAAATGAGTAATTAAGATAATCACTTATTGTTGGCTTGCCTGGCAGTGGTGTTAGGCGCCATCACGACCTTTAATGGATTTTGGGTCGTGACAATATGGTATCAGAGCACTAGGTTCACTTACGTCTCACGAGTCATGAGAAAGTCTAGTAGAGTCTTGCGAATCGGTATGGAGACATCTGTACTTTTCCTCGAGAGGTTATAGGCTGTTAGGAGCACTTCCCTTCTTGATTCCTCATCGTGCGGTTTGATTCCTTTGAGGCTTATGCCTTTATATCCTTCCTGCTCATTCTTATATAATGTTCAGCGCTCGTGTCGATTGGGCATCGAGGAGCTGCAGTAGTACTGCAAACGGGGATCAGAGTGTTTCTCTCTGTGCATTCGAGCAGGTTATTGTCATCTTCTTGGGGATGGAGGTTATGTCATTTTAGCTCAGTAACTGTATTTTTAATGGTTTCAAGGCTACGTGTAGGTTTCTATGATGTTCAGACGTTGTTATCACACAGTGTTTGTGTGATGGTAGGGTGCTTGTCTATGTGTCGAGGCAGTAAATGACTTGAAAGGAAGTTTTACTCAGTGCATGATTCAGAGGTTCGACATCTTATTTCCAGCGGAGGAAAAGCAGTCACACTATGCATGTTCAGGTTTGGGTTAATGGAGTGACGAGACTTGGTATTTTTGAGTGTGGTGGAATTCTCAATTGTGATGTGGTTTCATCACCCTTGTTGAACGTGTTAAGGATCGCCGGTGTTATGGTCTTCATCAATTTGCCTTCGGGGCAGGGTATTGTGAAGTGGTGCCTGAGAAACGGTTGTTAGAGATAGCAGAATGTAGTGATTTTAGAATCAAATGGGTATTTCTAATGTTGATGGCTCGAGATAGATGATCTTCTAGGAGGCTTAGAGTTGGTGGTAATTTATTAGTTCAAGTGCTATAGAGATGGGTTCGGATGTGAGGCAACAATTGGGCAGCGACAGACAAGGAAGGACATGTGGGAGGTGTTTTACGATGGTTGAATTGCGAGAAGGTCAAGTATGAAAAGTAGAAGTCGAGAAGTCGCTTAAAGGAGAGGTTTAACTAAAGTGGGAGAGTGGCAGAATAGCATATGGGTTCTATGATAGGATAGCCACATGCCTTGAGGAAATTTTAAAGCAATTTGGGAATTCGGGATGGGCAGTAACTAGGTCCACTGAATTTATTTGGATACAACATGACTTCGAGTTTGGAATGTATTCAATGGGGAATAAACGGACTTGTTCAGCTGGTGAGTGAGTACGGGCTCAAGAGGGTCTATTGATTTCGTAGTAATTGTACCTAGTGCAGCGTTGTTGGAAGATGTCGGCATGGAATTTTCAGAAGTGGGCTATCTCCTATGAGCAGGTCAGCGGTGGAGTGAGGTTAACGAGGTGTCTACGAAGATTTCACTTACTACTTGGCAGAAGGTCAAATTTGCAAGTGTGGTTAATTATTCAGGATGTTCATGAAAGGTTTAACAAAAGATTTCGAGAAATTTGATGGGTTAAATGTGCAAGATCATGGTAATTGGGAAGGAGAAATCTTGGTGGGTTCCAGGGTTATGTAATTGTGACTTCAAGCTAAGTGGGGAAGCCCCACCGTCCATGATTAGATCACGTGGTTGTTTGTGCGATTTTTGGTTATCGGTGTATCGACGAGTTAATATGACTAAGGAAAGAAAGCATTAGTGGTAATTCGAGCAAAAGATTTGAGGAATGTGTGCTATATTTGTGTCTTATCGATTCATGTTCAATTTTGGGAAGACTCAGAGTTTCTGCTTTTGGTGGAAGTAATGTACAATGAAAGGAATTTAGCTGGGTGCTTCTTTGAGAGGGTGTTTATGTGCTAGCAGGGCTTTAGAGTTTGATTATATTTGGGAACACGACAGAGTGGGTGATTCTCAATAATGGTCCTAGTGGGTTCAAAATTAAAGTGTGGTGCCTAAGGAATTTGAGTCTGTGGTGTGGTTAAGTATCGAGCTTTTGCAGTGAGTTATTATTGTTCTATGGTGCAGCATAGGGAGGAATGGGAGAAAATAACTTCAGATTCATAGAGAAATTTTCAGAATTGGTGTACCAGTTGAAGATGCAAAAGTGCGCTCAAGGAGGGTATGAGATGGTTCTTGGGTTTTGAGACAATGTGATCTCGTGAAACGGGGTCGCTCAGGATGAGTGAGGATTGAGTTCGTTATATCTGAATGGAACTATTGTTATCTATAAGGAAAGTCCATAGTGAATTAGAAGAAGTTGGTATGGTTGAATCGGTGTGTTGGTGGCAATGATCAGTTCCTTCAGCGTGTTAAGTTAAGCAGGTGATTTGTGGCGGTATGTGCGAGGCTTGATGGCCGCCATAATCTGATTTATTTGGAGCTATTCGATTATAATGGCTTGCTATGTATAGATGGATCCCCGAAGAGTGGTGGTTTATCCTACTACTTGAGGATTTTATTTTTCTGCGATTATGGGAATTCAGCCACGTGTTGTAATGGTTCTCCTAAAATGATTCAAGTGAAAAGTTTCTATATGATGAAGTGTGTGTCCTATTAGTGGTTCAGGAGTTATGGTGAAATTCTTATACTCTTACATGTTGGTATGTTAGGTGAAATGAGTGGCATGGGAATTTGAAGTTGAGGATCAAGGTTGCAATTTGGTGCCGACAATAATGTCACGAGCTCGGATGAGCAGGGAAGAATTCAGATGTTTAGAGTAAGCTAGTATTGTCGTTAGCTTCACATGAGATCGATGTCCTGTGTAAGAGGCTTGGTGTACTGATGGATTCCCGATTCACTCCACAACATTAGTATGGTCGGTGGTATGGATGTGCAGACTTGTTACCTGGTGCGGAAGGTCGTGGGAGCGTATCCCATGGGAAGATTGTATAAGTGTGACATGTAGTCACTTGATTTAAAGATTGAAACCAAGTAGGGATATTGTGGTACTATTGCTAATGTGAGAATTTATGCCTGAAGGGCGCTCTGTTCATTTGGTTGTGAACTGTGGAAGTTGTTCCGGATTTGACGGCTATTCTTGGGTGTGGATCCTTGAAAGGTTGTTAGCTCAGTACAGTATGATCATGGTCGACTTGAGGTCTGTGGATGGATCTAATTATGAATGTGTGCTCTATGTCAGGCCGGATATGTTCATTTCAGCATGGCGTTATGGAGGAGTCTTCGGGCCTTAAATGTTATTTATGCCGTCAACTATTCTGTGTAATCTATATTATGCCAGGTGGTTGTGAGGAGGTTTGATTAATTGCACATGGGTTATGATCCCGTGTAGCTTGTGGTGTTATATGAGCAAGATGCTCTCGAGATGCAGGTCATTTATCGCACCCTAGTTGTGCTTGGGTTTTGTGGTGTATGGCACTATCTGTCTCCCTAGGAATGTTATTGTGCACCTGTCGTGCTTGTGGGCGAAATTTGGGTATTTCGCAGGTATGGGCACTCTAGCTCGGTAAATATTTCCTTATAGATTATTATGTGTGGATCGGGTGGCACGCCGCCACTGGTATATTATTTGGATCGAGTGGCACATCGCCACAAGTATCATGGTTGGATCGGGTTGCACGCCGCAACGGTATCATATGTGGAGCGGGTTGCACGCCGCAACAGTGTGATGTTGAGTACAGTTCCCCATATCTATTCTTGTGTGTCTTGTTTCTCGTTTTTTCTAAGAAAGGTTCATAACATCTTTTCGGTTGTTTAATTAGTTACGTGGGTGTCGCACCTCCTTTTTCCATACCCCGCGAGGGTACAAGGGAGTTTTTTTCAATTAAAGGACGATCGAAACGTGATTTATTTATTTATTTCAGAGTCGCCACTTGGGAGATTTAGGGTGTCCCAAGTCACCAATTTTAATCCCGAATCGAGGAAAAGAATGACTCTGTATTACAGTCCGCGAACCAGAAATCCGGATAAGGAATTCTGTTAACCCGGGAGAAGGTATTAGGCATTCCCGAATTCCGTGGTTTTAGCACGGTCGCTCGATTGTCATATTTGGCTCATTTATCTGATTTTTAAACAATTAAGAACTTATATGCAAATTTAACTTTTAAAACCGCTTTTATCATTACTTATTTTATACAAAATTGCAACGTCGTGAAAATGCATCTCGAACCACGCCACAACCAGTGCGCACGTGATTTGTTGACGCATTTTTGACTTCATCAAGATCGTGATTCAGGTTACATAAATGTACACCCGTATTTAAGAAAATAACCTTATTAAATATGCACCAAAATACTACGCGTTATGATACTATTAGGTAGGACTGTGAATTCTACTAAATTGCCCATCTCGGAATCCAGGTATTTTCTTATAAAAAAAATAAAAAATAAAATTGGAGGACTGCAATTTTTGTATTATTTATATTTTTTTTTTTTTAGCGAGATCCTCCCTTATTTTTATGAATACCCTTTAATGACTACATCTTTATTATTACTAAGTTTGTCTATAATTATGAAGTCAATCTCTACATACTTAAAAATAACATATTAATTACTAATTTAACAAATATTAATGGAAAGTAATATTACTAAAATTATAATTACAAACAATCATGGGATTGTCAAAAAATAAAAAAAATAAAAAAATAAAAAAGTAATTATCCCATAGTTGAATTAAAATTCATATTATTAGTATAACTTAAGCTTATTGAAATTAATTATTTACAAATACTGAAAATTGAAAAAAAAAACTTGATTACTAAACCATATTTCTAAAAATGAAACAATTTAACCTTAACTAACCTTGTTTTAATTCACATCATGTCTTAATACTTGATTCGCAAACTAATTCATGTTTTAACTGAAATTAACTACATGATTCCGATTAACTTAACATTGACAAAAAAAAAACTTATGAATAAAGAACTTAGTCAATTTTTGCCAAACTGATTCCATAACGCCATTTTTACGTTATTTCTTCTATTTTGATTATTAAACAGTTTTAATTAGTAATCAGGCTTAAATATATTTTCTAATAATCCGGTTAAGGCGTTATTTAATATATCGCTATAACATGCCTAATGACAGTGATTTACAGAATAATAATACATGAAATAATCTAAATACAAATAAAAAAAATTAAAACTAAATTAGAAATTTAACATTCCGTTCTTCATTTCAGCTTACAAAATGCCAAAATTACAGTTGTGTACCTGGTATTGCCAATATAAGAAGAAGAAAGTCAGCCACGCAGTAATAACAATACAACACAGCAACAAAAGTCCAACAGCAGTAACAACCCAGGAACAGAGTTTGCAAACCAGTGGAGCAGTAATCCCAAAAAAAAAAAAAGCTTCAAGCTTTGATGAAGCAACAATTAATTATGATTTCAAACAATGAAAGAAAGCAGAAGATTTTTTTTTTAGTTTTTATTTTTATTTTTGAAAGTTTAAATATTTTTCGGAATTTTCTCTCTCTTAAATGTTCAGCCCTTTTTTCTCTCCCTTATTTTTCTTTTCGTTCTTCTCTATATTCAGATTCGTTCCTCTCATATCTGTATTCTGTTCTTCTTATCTGTATTCAAGACCTCTATATATATCCCATCCCATAAATCTTTTAATCAATTAAAATCAACTCATTTTCTCTACCAAACCCATTATCTTTTCACTCATCCCCATTACATTAAATAAATATATCACATCACCCCATTATATTTTGTCCCCCATGCCTAACATAAACAAATACAAGATTTCCCCACACTAAAATTTGTCTTGTCCCCCCTTTATATTAAATAACTATATCACAACCCACCCCATTTCATTTTGTCCCCCATGCTTCACATAAAAAATTACAAAATGTACAATTCCTAAACTACCCCTCCGACCTTACTGAAATTACCAAACTACCCCTGAACGTACTACAAATTACCAAACTACCCCATCAGCTATAACAAATCAATTAATCACACTCAACCAAAATATAGCCAATATGACCAATTTCTACACAAATTCAAACAACAAATCACATGAACACAAATTGAACAACAAAGAACAACTAAAATTTGATTGAACAATATTTTTTAGCAACAAACAATCCTATTTTCAGATTCAACAACAACAATCAAACAAGTATATTTAGATTTCCAAATTCAATAATATTGAACTTAAAATCAACTCTAACAACATTACAACAAACAATTCCTATATTAAACTTAAACAAGATTATGAGACAAATTCAAGAAATAATCATAAGTGATAAACAAGAAATCAAACTATACAAATTTCGGATTCAAGAACAATCAAACAAAGTATGAACATGAATGAGTCTATTTTAACACAACAAACATGACGGATTAAATGATTAAACCAACATTAATAATTTCTGGAAAATATATAACAACATGAAACAAATTGAAGAAATAATCAATTAAATTTCAATTCGAATCTAACAAACATCAAACTAACAAATTCTTACCTAAACCATAAAACAAACATGAAATAAACATGAAAAACCACTAATTAAATTTCCATTTGAAATCTGAAAATTAATTCAACAAAACATATGAACATGAACAAAACCAAAAATCAAATATCTACCGATTTTAGATTCGAGAAATATTAAAACGAAACACGGACAAAAATAAAACTCAAAGTCTACTAACCGGATCGACACGAAATATGTATGGACTGTTTCGACAAACCTCGACCAAACAATCATGTCATTCCGGATTTTGACGAAGCATTCATGTACAAAGAATGAAGCAACAACAGAAGCAGCACCTCGACCAAACAACTCGTCATGTAAAGCTCGACGAAGGATCTCGATTCGACGATAAACCCTCGAACTTTGCCGGACTTTAACCGGACTGAATTGCGTCGTCAACAACATTACGATGGTGAGCAACAAACATGACTCATGGAGTCGTCAATGACAGTACGCAGCAGTGAAGCGTCTGAAGCAGACACAACTTGACGCCGAAACAGGAGCAGTGAAGCGACGCCGCGTCTATGGCTGGAGCTCGGGAGCTCGACCACCCAACTCGAAGTCGACGAAACGAAGAAGATGAAGCAGAAAGATCGATCATAGGGCAACTGCGGGCAGCATGGAGGAGCTGGAAAGAGGGGTCGTTTGCAGTGGGGTTTCCACCATGGGAGGGCAGCTATGGCGATGGGTTGACGAGGGTAGTGACAGCAGGAGGGTGTCGAGCTTGAAGCGGACGACGAAGCTGGACGATGAGGCTGGACGATGCAGCAGCGATAACTGCTGCTTGACGGGGAATGAAGGGTCGTTTGGGCAAGATGGTGAGGCTACTGGAGGTGGGCGATGACGAAGACAAAGAAGAAGATGAAGCAGTAGCAGTAGCGCGAGCAGCAGGTGGACTGTTGGGACGTGAAGTTGAGGACTGGCTCAGCAGTAAAAACGACGATGGTGAAAGGGAGTCGACGGACTGGTCGTTGATGACGAAGACGCAGCAGTGGCGACCATGGTTGTCGAGTTCGAGCTTGAAGGTGGTTGTGTGGTTTTAATGGAGGACGGGGGGGTCGTTTGGACGCGAGGGTGTTTGTGTGGACGAAGAAGAAAGTAAAGGGAAGCCATGGGAGGTGTTTTTGAGTTTGGGGAAGAAGAAGCCAAAATGGGGGGGGGGGATGGTTTAGGTTTTTCTTTTTTAGGGTTTTTGGGTTTTTTCTTTTGTGTTGGACAAAAATGAAAAATGAAGAGGGGTTTGGGTCTTTGGGTTAATGGGGCAGACCGGGTCGACCCGGTTTGAAGTGGACCGGGTCATGGAGAAGGTTGGGCAATTATTTGGGCCTGGGGTTGAAATTTGAAGAAATGGCCCAATCCGATTTTTCTTTGTATTTTGCTCTCTTTTCTTCTTTTATTTCTCTAAAACTAAATTATAAATACTTAAATTATTATTAAGAACTAAATTAAGTTATAAAAGCGCAAATTAACTCCCAATAACAATTAACGCATAATTAAGTAATAATTAAGCATAAAATTGTATATTTGGACATTAAATGCTAAAAATGTAAACGATGCATATTTTTGTAAATTTTTATTTTTTTTGTAAACAAACTTAATTACTAACAAATTGTAGAATTAAATCCTACATGCAAAATGTGACATATTTTTGTATTTTTTATTAATTTAGCAAATAAACATGCACAGACAAATACAAATAATTATTCAAAATATCACAAAATTGAACACCAAGGAAAATTATTTTATTTTTGAATTTTTGGGAGTAATTCTCATATTGGGCAAAAATCACGTGCTTACAGTTGCCCCTCTTTGCCCGAAGACACGAAGGGTTTTCGTGCAAAGATAAAGCAAGCGATTTTTGCCCATCCGAGTACTCCGTGTGAAGCATTTTTTGAAAAAGATTTGACCGAACCTTTGCTTCAAAGGTTTCCTACATATCCTGGGCTAAACAGGAATCAGGTCAATGTAGTTCGGGAAGTTTTTGGTAGCTGGGACTACCGTGGGACTGCATTGTTACTGTTGTTGCATGCTATTACTACTGCTTACCGATCTCCTTGTTACATCTTGCTTAAAAGAAAACAAGAAGCTAGGCTATACTGCAATTTTTCTTGTTGCCTTGCTTTCTTGTCTGCTTGCATTTTTTCCGGTGCTTTTCTTCCGATGCTTTTCTTCCTTTCGACACATGCACTTGAGTTTTTGCTGGGACCTCTTATTGCAACCTTCTGTTTGCCCGTGCTGGGGATTTTTATTGCTTCCTGCTGGGGATTTTTATTGCTTCCTGCTGGGGATTCCTGTTGTAACCCTCTGTTTTATTGTTCTCTGACTTGATTTTGAAATGTATGCCTCTGTTGTATGGGCGGGCTCCCAACTTCAATACTTGAAAATTAATGCCGAATGTATTCCTCTGTTATATGGGCGGGCTCCCAATTTCAATACTTGAAAATTAAAGACTGAAATGTATGCCTCTGTTATCTGGGCGGGCTCCCAACTTCAATGCTTGAAATGTAAAGACTGAAATGTATGCCTCTGTTATCTGGGCGGGCTCCCAACTTCAACGCTTGAAATGAAAAGACTGAAATGTATGCCTCTGTTATCTGGGCGGGCTCCCAACTTCAATGCTTGAAATGTAAAGACTGAAATGTATGCCTCTGTTCTATGGGCGGGCTCCCAACTTCAACACTTGAAATGAAAAGACTGAAATGTATGCCTCTGTTCTATGGGCGGGCTCCCAACTTCAACACTTGAAATGAAAAGACTGAAATGTATGCCTCTGTTATCTGGGCAGCCTCCCAACTTCAACAACAACTTTAAAAATGCCACTCCTTTCTTTAGGTTGACGAGATTTCAACCAATAAATCGCCATTCTATTCTTCAGGGGGGCTCCTGACTACTTAGAATTTGAATTGTATTCCCTTATTCTCCAGGTGGGCTCCTGATTGTTAAATTTGAAATTGAATGTCTCTATTCTCCAGGCAGACTCCTGACTTTTAAAATTTAAACTGTATGTCTCCGTTCTTCAGGCGGACTCCTGACATCAAACTTGAAAAGTATGTCTCTGTTCTCCAGGCGGACTCCTGATTGCTAAATTTGAAATTTGAATGTCTCTATTCTCCAGGCGGACTCCTGACTTTTAAAATTTAAACTGTATGTCTCCGTTCTTCAGGCGGACTCCTGACATCAAACTTGAAAAATATGTCTGTTCTCCAGGCGGACTCCTGATTGCTAAATTTGAAATTTGAATGTCTCTATTCTCCAGGCGGACTCCTGACATCAAACTTGAAAAGTATGTCTCTGTTCTCCAGGCGGACTCCTGACAACTTGCATTTATCCTGATTAGTGCTTGTTTTTCCCTCCTGGAGAATTCCTCTTCAACAACTAACTTTTCTTCCCCTGCTCAATCAAAGAAAATTTCGTCAGTTTAAAACTGTGGTTAGTTGATGGCATTCTTGCTGAAAAATCCTTCCACTGCCTTGCTTTGTGTTGACTAATTTCCACGCACTGACCCTGAACCGCTTGACTTTCTGACCAACTTTTAAATTTCCCAACCTCTGGCGACCTAAATGTTTTACACCCCTGCTGTTATTTCACTTTTCTGACCTTTTTGTTTGAGCTTTCGCCTTTCCCACGACATTCCCCAATCATTTCACCGATGAAACTTCCGTTAATTCCCTGTATTCCACTTGACATCAAGTTGTTTTTGACATGCTCTGACCACGTTGTGCTTTACAATTCTAGAAGCTGGTAGTGAACTTTGAAGTCCTTTCTGCTTGCATTTGAACAAAACTGGCACTGAAACATCTCAGCTAGATGAAACCCTCAAAAGAAAATGAAATGCAATGATTCTTGAGTTAAGGATAAGAAGAATCCAAAACCAGATAACTGTTTGAAAAGAGAAGGAAAAGAAACTTATCTGAGCGAGACAACTAGTACCAATGGTCATGACATGCATTTTGGATTAATCAGCCCAATATGTCCAACCAAACAACTCTCAATTGCCGTACCTCATTGCCCAGAACTTCCATCACTTGTTTGATTTATCCAGACCTTAACCTTGTTTCCCTGCGGTACCGCGAAACGGTTTCTATCAACAGACCTTTTTCAGTTTTCCATTTCTTATCTCACCTTTGCCTTGAGGTGCTCGTAAAGGTTTTCACCAATAAGACTCTCTCATTTATTTTTGTTCTTCTTGCTCGAACCAGAGTGTTGCCCCTGTCATGGGTTATTCCTACCTGCTCATCTTGGCATTTCTCAAAACTGATCATAAGGTCTTTCTTTGGACCGTAATGTAGGCTTTTGGATTGAGTTAGAAAGAAAGGTATAAAAGGCTCAAAACAATTCAAATGGGTTCAAATTACAACTTTCGGAATCCAACTTTCATAACAATCACCACTTCTGCCCCAGTTTCTTGCTTGGGGATTTTTGGATTTCTATTTGGTATGACTGAACCTCGGAGTAAGGCTACCTACGTACCCTTTAGGGATCAAGTCAAACGTAGTTCACTTCATAGAGATTACGTTGTTATGTTTCTCTTCTTTCCTTTTTTTCTTCACTTTTCTTTCTTTTCTTTTTCTTTTTCTTTTCTTCTTTTTTTTTTCTTTTCTTTTCTTTCCTTCTTTTCTTTATGTTCGGCACTTGTATTCTCTGATAGTGCCGCTGATTTCGAAAGAGGTGTATGAAAAATAAGTAAGGCTCGAAGGGGATAACAAGGGATAGGAGTGTTTAGATAGCAGAACAAAATGCCTTCATCATTTCAATCTTTAAGATATGCCAAATACGAACAGATACATTCAGAAAATAAAGAAATCATACATAATATCTCTTGACCACATCGGAATTAATGGTCATTTCTACACATTTTCCTTCCACATCTGTCAAATACAATGCTCCATTAGACAACACTCTGGTTACTACAAATGGTCCCTGCCAGTTTGGGGCAAATTTTCCTTTTGCCTCAGCCCAATGAGGCAAGATCCGCCTCAGTACTAATTGTCCGACTTCAAATTTCCTTGGACGTACCTTTTTGTTGTATGCTCTTGCCATTCTTCGTTGGTACAGTTGGCCATGACACACTGATGCCAATTTTTTCTCATTGATCAAACTCAACTGCTTAAGACGGCTTTTCACCCATTCATCATCATCGATCTCAGCCTCTGCAATGATTCGCAGAGATGGGATTTCCACTTCTGCGGGTATTACTGCCTCGGTACCGTATACCAATGAGCAAGGAGTCGCCCCTACCGAGGTACGCATGGTGGTGCGATATCCTAACAATGCAAAAGGCAATTTCTCATGCCATTGTCTAGATCCTTCAACCATCTTCCGGAGTATTTTCTTTATGTTCTTATTGGCCGCTTCAACCGCACCATTTGCCTTGGGACGGTACGGAGTAGAGTGCCTGTGAGCAATCTTAAACTGCTCACATGTCTCCTTCATCAAATGACTATTAAGATTAGCCCCATTATCTGTGATGATTACCTTTGGGATCCCAAACCGACAGATGATATTTGCATGCACGAAGTCAACTACAGCCTTCTTGGTCACAGACTTGAATGTCTTCGCTTCCACCCATTTGGTAAAATAATCTATAGCTACCAAGATAAACCTGTGCCCATTTGACGCTGCTGGATCAATTGGCCCAATAACATCCATGCCCCATGCAACAAAAGGCCATGGCGCGGACATCGCATGTAATTCTGATGGTGGAGCATGAATCAAATCTCCATGTATTTGGCATTGATGACACTTACGCACAAAACTGATACAATCTCGCTCCATCGTGAGCCAATAATAACCTGCTCGGAGAATCTTCTTTGCTAGAACATACCCACTCATATGCGGTCCGCAAACTCCGGAATGCACCTCAGTCATGATAGTTGTGGCCTGCCGTGCATCTATACATCTCAACAAATTGAGCTCTAGCGTTATTTTGTACAGTACTCCTCCACTAAGGAAAAACTCACTTGCCAACCGTCGAATTGTTCTTTTCTGATCACCGGCGGCTTGCATTGGATATACTCCCGCTTTGATGTACTCTTTGATATCATAGAACCACGGCTCTCCATCGATTTCCTCTTCTATCACATTACAGTAAGCATGCTGATCACGGACTTGAATCTACAATGGATCAACATAGGCCTTATCTGGTTGGTGCAACATTGACGCCAAAGTAGCCAAAGCGTCAGCAACCTCATTATGAATCCTTGGAATGTGTCTGAATTCTATGGCCTGAAAATGCTGGCAAAGCTCATGCAGACACTGCCGATACGGTATAAGCTTCAAGTCTCGTGTTTCCCATTCCCCTTGAATCTGGTGTACCAGTAAGTCCGAGTCACCCATGACCAAGACTTCCCGTACACCCATATCCACAGCTAATCTCAATCCCAATATACATGCCTCATATTCTGCCATGTTGTTTGTACAGTAGAAACGAAGCCGAGTTGTAACGGGGTAATGCTGACCTATTTCCGAAATAAGTACCGCACCTATTCCTACGCCTTTCATATTGGCGGCCCCATCAAAGAAAAGTTTCCATCCCGACTTCTTAGCTTGTTCTAATTCTTCAATGTGCATTACCTCTTCATCAGGGAAATAAGTTTTCAAAGGCTCATAATCTTTATCAACGGGGTTCTCAGCCAAGTGATCGGCTAATGCCTGTGCTTTCATGGCAGTCCGTGTCACATAGACAATGTCGAACTCTGTAAGTAAGATCTGCCACTTTGCAAGCCTTCCCGTGGGCATGAGTTTCTGAAAAATATACTTCAACGGGTCCAAGCGAGATATAAGGTAAGTGGTGTAAGATGACAAG
Organism: Nicotiana tabacum; assembly: GCF_000715075.1. Lineage (NCBI taxonomy): Eukaryota > Viridiplantae > Streptophyta > Magnoliopsida > Solanales > Solanaceae > Nicotiana > Nicotiana tabacum. Next base: position 79,615,949 of record NC_134090.1, read on the forward strand.
TAATGTTTCAATTTCTGTGCCACCCAAGTTAGGGCACAACATGTCCTTTCCAGATGAGTATACTTGACCTCGTAAGATGTGAACTTCTTACTGAGATAGTAGATAGCCTGCTCCTTTCTGCCCGTAACATCATGCTGCCCCAGTACACAGCCGAATGAACTGTCCACAACTGTTAGATATAGAATCAAAGGTCTCTCTGGTTCTGGTGGGACCAACATGGGTGGGTTTGACAAATACCCCTTTATCTTATCAAAAGCCTCCTGACATTCATCAGTCCATTTGACCGCAGCATCTTTCTTTAATAATTTGAAAATTGGTTCACACGTTGCCGTGAGCTGAGCAATGAACCTACTGATATAGTTCAGTCTTCCCAACAAACTCATCACCTCGGTTTTGTTTCTTGGAGGTGGCAACTCCTGAATAGCTTTAATCTTTGACGGGTCTGATTCAATACCCCTCCGGCTAACTATAAATCCCAATAACTTCCCAGATGGCACCCCGAAAGCACATTTCGCAGGATTGAGCTTAAGATTGTACCTGCGAAGCCTTTGAAAGAATTTCCTCAAATCTCTGACATGGTCGGATTGCTGTCTAGACTTCACGATCACATCATCCACGTATACCTCGATTTCTTTATGTATCATATCATGGAAGATAGTTGTCATGGCCCTCATATAAGTTGCCCCAACATTTTTCAAACCAAACGGCATGACCCGATAACAATACGTTCCCCACGGCGTGATAAATGCCGTCTTTTCTGCATCTTCCTTGTCCATTAGAATCTGATGATAACCCGCATAACAATCCACAAAAGAGCCAATATCATGTTTGGCACAATTGTCGATCAGTATATGGATATTGGGCAGTGGGAAATTATCTTTTGGGCTTGCCTTGTTAAGGTCTCGATAATCGACGCACACCCTGGTCTTGCCATCTTTCTTTGGCACAGGCACGACATTGGCTAACCAAGTGGGGTACCGTGTAACCTGAATGACCCTTGCCTCAAACTGTTTGGTGATTTCTTCTTTGATCTTCACACTTATGTCTATTTTGAACTTTCTCAACTTCTGCTTGACAAGGAGGAGTGCTAGATCAGTGGGCAATTTATGAACCACCAAATCGGTGCTTAGACCCGGCATATCATCATATGACCATGCAAAAACGTCTTTGTACTCATGCAATACTTTAATTATCTCCTCCTTGAGTTGTGGCTCCAAATGAACACTTATTTTAGTTTCCCGTACATTCTCTTGGTCCCCTAGATTAACTGCTTCTGTGTCATTTAGGTTAGGTTTGGGTTTTTCTTCAAAGTGACTTAATTCTTTACTAATTTCCTCATAAGCTTCATCATTGTTACAATCCACCCCATCATCACACTCGATCTCTTGTATTATTACTTCTGAACTAGATTGGATTTTAAAACTGGGCCGAAGATTCCTCATGCATGTCATGTCATTGATATCAGCATAAAAAGAACTGTACAAAGAAAAGAAAAGAAAATGGAAAGAGAATTAGGGACGAAGAAAATTGCATTTCATTAAATGTAAAGACAACAAGGTTTTAACTCATCCAAACGGACGGAACATAACAACTGGATTACAAACCCTGGAATAATCCAGGTGACAAAAAGGAAAATAAAACCCACTACCACGACTCCCTCCGAACTGGAAGAGGAGTAGCTTCCCAATTGTTGATGTTAGCACGTGGTCCGATGTACTGTATGTCTGCTCTGCTTGACCCTTCCCCGACCTCAACCATGTTTACTTCAGCAAATACTTTCTCAAACACCTTATCCAAATTCCCATCCGCCTCAATTAACGAACCTGACATCTTTGCTAATGACTGTTTCTTAATACTCGGTCTGACGAAGGACCTGGACAATCGAGGAATTGGTTTAGGGAGCACCCAAGCTTTCTTCTTCAATTTACGGGCCTTTCTGACATCTGCCGCTGTTGGTTTAAACCCTAACCCAAAGGTGTCCAGATATTTGGGCAAAGACACAGGTTGAGTAATGCCCTGAAGTTCAACCCCTAAACCCTTCCCGGGCACGAACATATTATTCAACATTTCTGACACTACCATGACGGTCGCAGCTGACACCCTAGGACATGGCATGCTTTTACCCTCAGGCACCCTGCTCACCGGAACCGTGTCGAGGATCTGATACACCCATGGCCCCTTATCATCTTCGGTCTCTATAAAGGGTACAATGGCATCATTCATGGCGCATGTGGGATCTTCCCCATGTAACACAATTTCTTGTCTGTCCCACTCGAATTTGATCATTTGGTGCAGTGTGGAGGGCACGGCTTTTGCCGCATGAATCCACGGTCGACCCAACAAAAGATTATAGGATACTGCAGCATCCAACACCTGAAATTCCATCGTGAACTCGACTGGGCCAATAGTCAATTCGAGTACAATATCCCCTACCGTGTTTGTTCCCCCTCCATCGAACCCTCGAACACAAATGCTATTTTTGCGGATTCTATCCTCATCAATCTTTAACTTGTTCAATGTGGATAACGTGCAAATATTAGAAGGTGGGGTACCGTGTAACCTGAATGACCCTTGCCTCAAACTGCTTGGTGATTTCTTCTTTGATCTTCACACTTATGTCTGTTTTGAACTTTCTCAACTTCTGCTTGACAGGGAGGAGTGCTGGATCAATGGGCAATTTATGAACCACCAAATCGGTGCTTAGACCCGGCATATCATCATATGACCATGCAAAAACGTCTTTGTACTCATGCAATACTTTAATTATCTCCTCATTGAGTTGTGGCTCCAAATGAACACTTATTTTAGTTTCCCATACATTCTCTTGGTCCCCTAGATTAACTGCTTCTGTGTCATTTAGGTTAGGTTTGGGTTTTTCTTCAAAGTGACTTAATTCTTTACTAATTTCCTCATAAGCTTCATCATTGTTACAATCCACCCCATCATCACACTCGATCTTTGTATTATTACTTCTGAACTAGATTGGATTTTAAAACTGGGCCGAAGATTCCTCATGCATGTCATGTCATTGATATCAGCATAAAAAGAACTGTACAAAGAAAAGAAAAGAAAATGGAAAGAGAATTAGGGACGAAGAAAATTGCATTTCATTAAATGTAAAGACAACAAGGTTTTAACTCATCCAAACGGACGGAACATAACAACTGGATTACAAACCCTGGAATAATCCAGGTGACAAAAAGGAAAACAAAACCCACTACCACGACTCCCTCCGAACTGGAAGAGGAGTAGCTTCCCAATTGTTGATGTTAGCACGTGGTCCGATGTACTGTATGTCTGCTCTGCTTGACCCTTCCCCGGCCTCAACCATGTTTACTTCAGCAAATACTTTCTCAAACACCTTATACAAATTCCCATCCGCCTCAATTAACGAACCTGACATCTTTGCTAATGACTGTTTCTTAATACTCGGTCTGACGAAGGACCTGGACAATTGAGGAATTGGTTTAGGGAGCACTCAAGCTTTCTTCTTCAATTTACGGGCCTTTCTGACATCTGCCGCTGTTGGTTTAAACCCTAACCCGAAGGTGTCCAGATTTTTGGGCAAAGACACAGGTTGAGTAATGCCCTGCAGTTCAACCCCTAAACCCTTCCCGGGCACGAACCCGTTATTCAACATTTCTGACACTACCATGATGGTCGCAGCTGACACCCTGGGACATGGCATGCTTTTATCCTCAGGCACCCTGCTCACCGGAACCGTGTTGAGGATCTGATACACCCATGGCCCCTTATCATCTTCGGTCTCTATAAAGGGTACAATGGCATCATTCATGGCGCATGTGGGATCTTCCCCATGTAACACAATTTCTTGTCTGTCCCACTCGAATTTGATCATTGGTGTAGTGTGGAGGGCATGGCTTTTGCCGCATGAATCCACGGTCGACCCAACAAAAGATTATAGGATACTGCAGCATCCAACACCTGAAATTCCATCGTGAACTCGACTGGGCCAATAGTCAATTCGAGTACAATATCCCCTACCGTGTTTGTTCCCCATCCATCGAACCCTCGAACACAAATGCTATTTTTGCGTATTCTATCCTCATAAATTTTTAACTTGTTCAATGTGGATAACGTGCAAATATTAGAAGGTGGGGTACCGTGTAACCTGAATGACCCTTGCCTCAAACTGCTTGGTGATTTCTTCTTTGATCTTCACACTTATGTCTGTTTTGAACTTTCTCAACTTCTGCTTGACAGGGAGGAGTGCTGGATCAATGGGCAATTTATGAACCACCAAATCGGTGCTTAGACCCGGCATATCATCATATGACCATGCAAAAACGTCTTTGTACTCATGCAATACTTTAATTATCTCCTCCTTGAGTTGTGGCTCCAAATGAACACTTATTTTAGTTTCCCGTACATTCTCTTGGTCCCCTAGATTAACTGCTTCTGTGTCATTTAGGTTAGGTTTGGGTTTTTCTTCAAAGTGACTTAATTCTTTACTAATTTCCTCATAAGCTTCATCATTGTTACAATCCACCCCATCATCACACTCGATCTCTTGTATTATTACTTCTGAACTAGATTGGATTTTAAAACTGGGCCGAAGATTCCTCATGCATGTCATGTCATTGATATCAGCATAAAAAGAACTGTACAAAGAAAAGAAAAGAAAATGGAAAGAGAATTAGGGACGAAGAAAATTGCATTTCATTAAATGTAAAGACAACAAGGTTTTAACTCATCCAAACGGACGGAACATAACAACTGGATTACAAACCCTGGAATAATCCAGGTGACAAAAAGGAAAACAAAACCCACTACCACGACTCCCTCCGAACTGGAAGAGGAGTAGCTTCCCAATTGTTGATGTTAGCACGTGGTCCGATGTACTGTATGTCTGCTCTGCTTGACCCTTCCCCGACCTCAACCATGTTTAATTCAGCAAATACTTTCTCAAACACCTTATCCGAATTCCCATCCACCTCAATTAACGAACCTGACATCTTTGCTAATGACTGTTTCTTAATACTCGGTCTGACGAAGGACCTGGACAATTGAGGAATTGGTTTAGGGAGCACTCAAGCTTTCTTCTTCAATTTACGGGCCTTTCTGACATCTGCCGCTGTTGGTTTAAACCCTAACCCGAAGGTGTCCAGATTTTTGGGCAAAGACACAGGTTGAGTAATGCCCTGCAGTTCAACCCCTAAACCCTTCCCGGGCACGAACCCGTTATTCAACATTTCTGACACTACCATGACGGTCGCAGCTGACACCCTGGGACATGGAATGCTTTTATCCTCAGGCACCCTGCTCACCGGAACCGTGTCGAGGATCTGATACACCCATGACCCCTTATCATCTTCGGTCTCTATAAAGGGTACAATGGCATCATTCATGGCGCATGTGGGATCTTCCCCATGTAACACAATTTCTTGTCTGTCCCATTCGAATTTGATCATTTGGTGTAGTGTGGAGGGCATGGCTTTTGCCGCATGAATCCACGGTCGACCCAACAAAAGATTATAGGATACTGCAGCATCCAACACCTGAAATTCCATCGTGAACTCGACTGGGCCAATAGTCAATTCGAGTACAATATCCCCTACCGTGTTTGTTCCCCATCCATCGAACCCTCGAACACAAATGCTATTTTTGCGTATTCTATCCTCATCAATTTTTAACTTGTTCAATGTGGATAACGTGCAAATATTAGAAGGTGGGGTACCGTGTAACCTGAATGACCCTTGCCTCAAACTGCTTGGTGATTTCTTCTTTGATCTTCACACTTATGTCTGTTTTGAACTTTCTCAACTTCTGCTTGACAGGGAGGAGTGCTGGATCAATGGGCAATTTATGAACCACCAAATCGGTGCTTAGACCCGGCATATCATCATATGACCATGCAAAAACGTCTTTGTACTCATGCAATACTTTAATTATCTCCTCCTTGAGTTGTGGCTCCAAATGAACACTTATTTTAGTTTCCCGTACATTCTCTTGGTCCCCTAGATTAACTGCTTCTGTGTCATTTAGGTTAGGTTTGAGTTTTTCTTCAAAGTGACTTAATTCTTTACTAATTTCCTCATAAGCTTCATCATTGTTACAATCCACCCCATCATCACACTCGATCTCTTGTATTATTACTTCTGAACTAGATTGGATTTTAAAACTGGGCCGAAGATTCCTCATGCATGTCATGTCATTGATATCAGCATAAAAAGAACTGTACAAAGAAAAGAAAAGAAAATGGAAAGAGAATTAGGGACGAAGAAAATTGCATTTCATTAAATGTAAAGACAACAAGGTTTTAACTCATCCAAACGGACGGAACATAACAACTGGATTACAAACCCTGGAATAATCCAAGTGACAAAAAGGAAAACAAAACCCACTACCACGACTCCCTCCGAACTGGAAGAGGAGTAGCTTCCCAATTGTTGATGTTAGCACGTGGTCCGATGTACTGTATGTCTGCTCTGCTTGACCCTTCCCCGGCCTCAACCATGTTTACTTCAGCAAATACTTTCTCAAACACCTTATACAAATTCCCATCCGCCTCAATTAACGAACCTGACATCTTTGCTAATGACTGTTTCTTAATACTCGGTCTGACGAAGGACCTGGACAATCGAGGAATTGGTTTAGGGAGCACCCAAGCTTTCTTCTTCAATTTACGGGCCTTTCTGACATCTGCCGCTGTTGGTTTAAACCCTAACCCGAAGGTGTCCAGATTTTTGGGCAAAGACACAGGTTGAGTAATGCCCTGCAGTTCAACCCCTAAACCCTTCCCGGGCACGAACCCGTTATTCAACATTTCTGACACTACCATGACAGTCGCAGCTGACACCCTGGGACATGGCATGCTTTTATCCTCAGGCACCCTGCTCACCGGAACCGTGTCGAGGATCTGATACACCCATGGCCCCTTATCATCTTCGGTCTCTATAAAGGGTACAATGGCATCATTCATGGCGCATGTGGGATCTTCCCCATGTAACACAATTTCTTGTCTGTCCCACTCGAATTTGATCATTTGGTGCAATGTGGAGGGCACGGCTTTTGCCGCATGAATCCACGGTCGACCCAACAAAAGATTATAGGATACTGCAGCATCCAACACCTGAAATTCCATCGTGAACTCGACTGGGCCAATAGTCAATTCGAGTACAATATCCCCTACCGTGTTTGTTCCCCCTCCATCGAACCCTCGAACACAAATGCTATTTTTGCGGATTCTATCCTCATCAATCTTTAACTTGTCAATGTGGATAACGTGCAAATATTAGCGCTCGACCCATTATCGATTAGTGCCCGAGTAACCATTGAACCTTCACATTTGACCGTCAAATAGAGAGACTTGTTGTGTTCTGTGCCTTCCATAGACAATTCATTATTAGAAAATGCTACCCTGTTCACTTCAAAGATCTTGTTGGCAATTGTCTCTAAATGGTTTACTGAAATTTTGTCAGGCACATGAGCCTCATTCAATATCTTCATTAAAGCTCGGCAATGCTCATCAGAGTGAATTAATAATGACAACAACGAGATTTGTGCCGGTGTTTTTCTCAGTTGCTCAACAATGGAATAATCTTGTCCTTTCATCTTTTTCAGAAACTCTTCTGCCTCTTTTTTCGTTACAGCTTTTTTAACTAGCATTGGATTGCCTTTTGCGCCCTTAGCTTTTCTCAACTCTTCGGGAGCGAAACAACGTCCCGACCGGGTCAGTCCCTGTGCTTCACAACTTTCTTCCTCAATTTCCTTTTCTTTGTATGTCACCACTACCTTGTCATATTTCCAGGGTACGGCTTTGCTATCAACCATGGGTAACTGGACTACCGGTTTTATGACAACCGGTTCTACATAGACTCCCTTCACAACTACCACGGGCGCGGATACTGACCTTGGTACCACTATCTTGACTGGCTCCTGCTTTTTCTCGGCCACAAACGGTCTATTTCCCATTACTAGCACTGACTTGTCTTTTATTGCTTTCGACTGAACCACTGTCCTTGTACTCACTATCTTTTCTTTGGTTTCCGTAGAACGAATCACCATAACCACCTGCGAAGGTTTCTTAGGCTCTGCCCCCTTATGTATCAGTTCTATCATGTTGGCCTCATAATGCGCTGGTAGCGGATTTTGATTGATGTTCGGGGCCTCTGGAGCCTGTACCTCAATACGACGATTATTAATGAGCTCTTGGATTGCGTTTTTCAACTTCCAACATTTTTCAGTATCGTGCCCCGGCATCCCTGAGCAATACTCGCAACTAACAGAGTGGTCCAAGTTTCTGGGAAGAGGATTTGGTGCTTTGGATTCAACTGGGGTCAGCATCCCCAACTGTTTCAATCTGTGGAAGAGAGAAGTGTAAGATTCTCCCAGCGGAGTAAATGTTTTTTTGTTTGGGGCCTTCTCATTTCTAAAAGCTTGGTTTGGGCGGAAGCTGGTTCCTGGTCTGTTAGCCCTGGGAGGTGGATAGGTGTTTTGTGGGTGTGGCTATGTATTTTGGGGACTTGGTGTACGCCATTGCGAGTGCACTGGGGGTTGAGTGTAGGTCTGGGCGTGGTGAATAGAAAAGTGTGGTTCTGGTGGTGGATAATAGTGTTGCGGTGGACCATATGAGGTATATTGATAGTTTGGGTGGTGGGGTCTGGGTTGGTTGTAGTAGAGTGGACGATTATTGTGCCTGGACCAAATATTAGCTTCAACTGTAGCAACTTCTTCTTTCTTCTTCTTCCCCAGCACACCACCAGTACCGCTTTGGATGGCCTGGGTGGTTGCTTTCAACGCCGAGTAGCTCAAGATCTTGTTAGATTTCAATCCTTCTTCAATCATGGCTCCCATCTTTACCACTTCATTAAACGACTTCCCGACAGATGTCACTAGATGACCAAAATAGGTAGGTTCCAATGTTTGCAAGAAGTAATCTACCATCTCACTCTCCCGCATGGGAGGATCAACCCTTGCAGCTTGTTCCCTCCAGCGGAAACCAAACTCTCTAAAACTTTCCCCAGGCTTCTTTTCTAGTTTCAACAATGACAAACGATCAGGGACTATTTCGAGGTTATATTGAAAATGGCCAATGAATGCCTGGGCCAAATCATCCCATGTATACCATCGGTCGGGGTCTTGCCTCGTGTACCATTCTAGCGCTGACCCGCTCAGGCTTTGCCCGAAATATGCTATCAACAACTCATCCTTTCCCCCGGCCCCTCTCATTTTGCTACAGAAACCACGCAGATGGGCTACTGGGTCACCGTGCCCCTCATATAAGTCAAACTTCGGCATTTTAAACCCCGCAGGCAACTGTACATCAGGAAAAGGGCACTAATCTTTGTATGCGACACTAACTTGGTTTCCTAAACCATGCATGTTCCTGAAGGATTGCTCCAGGCTTTTGACTTTATGAATCACCTCCTCTTGTTCTGCATTCTTAACCGGTTTCTCAACTTCTCCCGGGATTTCAAAATGGGGAGAGGAGGTATATGGCTCAGGCGCTTTGAAAGTGGGTTCGGGAGGGTAATATTGGGTGTCGTGAGCTTGGAATAGCGGCTCACTGGATGATCTATGTAGTGGAGCTGGGGGAGGTGCCACAAAGACGGGAACCATGGGTGGTGGAGGGTTTTGTTTGGAGGGTGGAGCTGGGGGAGCGTATGACGTGGTACCATAACCCTGGGCCTGATAAGGGAAAGCTGAAGATGCGTGGGGAGTGATAGGCTCCTGAGCTTGAGCCAAGGGTGGGATGTAAGATGGGTTGGCAGGATATAGTGGTGCTGGGTGTCCCTGCGACCATGCTTGATGCATTTAAGCCATTTGTGCTTTTAATTTCCTCATCTCTTCTTTCATAGCACCCACATCTGTTACCTCAACCTCATTCGAAGGGTTTACGATGCTGATTTCCGAATCCTGCCCTGCCATTTTTACTTGATCTTTCGACCGGGTGTTGTATGGATGAGTTGCCAGAATTGCCAATCAATTAACCACCTGCCTAATATCACACATTTAGACAACCACTTTGTTAGCGATTAGGTCTTAACATATTTAACAACCACACGTTGGCATGAATGCACTTATACAGTTATTCCTTTCTATTATGCGTTTGCCCGATTGCATGCGTCATCCCGGCATTTCATTCCTTGTTTTGTTTTTCTTCTCCTCGCCTAATCCCTCTCTTGTGCTTTTTCTTTTCCCTCTCTTGTTTTTACGCTCTTTTCTTTCTTTCTATTTTTCTTAGTTTTCCTTATATTTTCCTTTTCATTCTTTTTGTTTTCTTTTCGGTTATGGTCGAATCCTATGGAGATTGCCTACGTATCGTGACCCCGCACGAATCAAACCAAGCGTAGTTCGTGAAGATAAATGTAAAAATAAGGGTGGAAATAAAATGCTCAACTTTCATTAATAAACAGACTCTTACAAACTCGACATCTTTTGTTTTGGAAAGAGACTAACAAACGCAATCTGAAAGCAAACAAAAAACTCTACGCTTGCAAACATACTCAATCCAGAAAGATAACGGACGTACAAAAGACTGTCTCGAAATGGTAGACACTCACAGACACAGACTATGCATATTCTAGTGCTTCAAACTTAGGTATCCGCGGGGCGTCGTTCGGCCTCGCCGCGGGTCTAGGATCCAAATCCCTTTCAAGCTGCTCTAACTCATTCATGGTTCGCTTCACATAGATCATCACTGCTGAGATAAAAGTAGTACGGGTCATGTCTTCACAAACCCGGCATCTCCTGACAATAGCATGAGCAATGGCTCTAATCCTGTCTTTTGTTTGCTTCTTTTCTATGAGCAAGCGTCTTATCTGATCGCTGCACGTCTTTAAAGCTCGAGAGTCTTGCAAGTGCTGGTCTTGCAGCTGTTGCACTTCTGCCTCCATTTGGGCTAACAAGTTGTAACAATGTCCGCTTTCAGTTTCAAAGTCTCTAGCCTGCCTAACCGCTTTACCTTCAAGGGCAACTACTTTTCTCTTTAAATTGGCAACAATTTTCTCATGGTCCCTTTTCAACTGATTCAAGTATTGGCGACGCTCTTCGGTTTTTGTCGTCCACTGTGCTTTAAGTTCTGCCATGACGTTTTCAGCTTTTCCTAGCTCATCCCGCCATTCTCTGACTTCGCCTTCCAATCTTTTTACCAATTGTTCATCGGATCGGCTCTTCGGTTGCTTATCGATGGTTATCTTCAACTGTCGGATTTGGGCCTTAAGAGCGTCATTTTCTCTGTCTAGTCTATTCTTTTCACCTTGATCCTCGGCAACCTGTACACTGTTCTCGAATTTCAGACTCTCGACTTGTTGCTTTAATTTACCAATCTCAACTCGATAGCTTTCTTCCTTTGCTAACCAATCCCACTGCTCTTGGGACGACTTGGCGAAATCTTCGAGATGAGGTCTTTTAGCCGGTCTACCATATGCCACGTCACCTCTGAACCATTCGTGATACCCTGGAGCAATTTCCCCTCTGACCCTATTAGACACACAAGTGTTTGCCATCAGATATTGACACTCACTCCAAATTTGACGAACCTCTTCCTCGGGGAATCGACCGTCAGGACTAATTTCGACCACTTGGGTACTCAAATCTTCATCTCTCGGTATTACTTGATATCTACCGAGTTGCCTCAGAACCCGATATGGTGCATAAGGTTGTATGCTTTTGAGTCCCATTAACAAAAAATGCGGTCGGGCTGCTGGCATATATATGACTTCCTCGACAGACAACCATCCAAGCACCCACTGTATCTGGCTAGCCTTGAGGTTTCGAAATAATAATGCCCAAGCCGTGACTCCTTCAGGTAGACTAGCCCCTTTGATTCTTGTACAAAATTCCCCTATACAAGTTTTCTCAGCCGAGCCATAACTCAATAACTGAGAGCGCGGGCACAAATGCTCAATCATCCACATTTGTAACAATAAGTTACATCCCTCAAAAAATTTGCCCCCAACTTTGCACGCAGTGAGAGCTCTGAAGATATCAGCCACAATCATAGGTGCTAAAGTGCTTTTCCCCATGGTTTGCAAAGTACTGACGACGCCTGCTACTTTCAAATCAATATTACCATCTTTCCTTGGGAATATTATGAGACCCAAAAAAGCTACCATAAATGCCACTCGCCTATGTTCCTCCCATTTTTGTCGGCTATTTCTGCTGCAAAGCTTAAAGTCTGGATTATTGAACCCGCCCACATGGCCATATCTATCATACACGAAGCGGAAACTGCAGAAACCCTTTGCAAAATCTGAGTGATGAATTGTCCGGGGTACTTTCAAGGAATCCAGGAATCGATGTATGGTAATGGCCCTAGGAGCAATCAGGTATTTGAATCTCAATGGAGCTTGGTCACTTCCAATGTACCCCGCTATTTCTTCTATTGTTGGGGTGAGTTCAAAGTCTGAAAAATGAAACACATTATGTGCCGAATCCCAATGGACGACCAATGCCCTGATGATATCCCCCCGAGGCTGAATGTCTAATAAATCCGGAAGGTCTTTCAAATATTTTCTCACTTCGTCTTGCCCTTCTTTGCCCAAATCATTCCACCACAATTGCAGCTCAAAAGGGATTTTGGTCATTATTGAAAAAGGCTCATTTATTGTCGTACTCATCCTGCACATTTATTAAAGCGTTTAAGCAAAAGAAAACTTTTATTTAACTCCAAAAACTACTATCTATATTATCGACTCAAAATTAACCCTATATTTCAAATGAAGAACTCAATTCTTAATTCTAATATTTTTAGATAAAAGACCCGATATTGTGACACGGCCTTCCTGCGCCTCAAGGGCGAAAATTTTAAGGCTGTGGGGGTCAAAAATCAAAATACGACCAAAGGTGGCCGTTTATGCAAAGTCAGCCCTCCGGTGCCCCGTTTGGGAATATTTGGCTATTTTTGACAAAAACAGCATCACCTGGTTTATTTATGACAAAAATTAAAATTTTGATATTTTTTGGTTATCTTTGCAAAGGGGAGGTTGGACCCGATGAGGGTTGCCTACGTATCTCACACCCTGTGAGAATCAAACCATGCGTAGTTCGGGCAAATTAACCGAACTATTTTAAAACATGACTCTTTTCCATTTTTATTTTTTCCTGGCAAGACAATCTATTTTCCTTTTCTATTTTTGAAAAAGACAAAATAACGATTTTTTTTCCATTTTCAACAAACAATAAAACAATCTATTTTTCCAAAAATAAAAGACTCTTTTTTTCTATATTTTTTAGTAAAACAAAATAAAATATTTCCCTTTTTTTTTAAAATTTCGGCAGAGTTTCGCCAGTAATTGGTCATTGATTTTTTCTAAAATAATCAATTAACTCCCTAACTGATATATTCTTTTTCCTTTTTTTCTTTTTTTTTCTTCAATTTTCCAACATTCCCGAGATTCAGAAACCGGTCAACATGCAAGTTCGAAACAAATATATGTACAGAGCAAGTAGGATGCATCAGAATGGTCTTTTCATTTCAGGTTGCTAGTCCTAGACGGACCCAACCCATGTGTTGAGTCCCCTAAGTCAAATGCAACGTGATGCAAATAAGCGTTCCTACTAGGGATCTGGCATGAAGTCACGTTATTCTATATTCAAAACCTGGGTCAGTGTACTAGACTGTGTACCCGAGCGGACAACTCGAGTCGAGGAGGGGGCAACTTACCGGGAACCAAAAGGCCATCCGGCTTCGTAACTTGTCCGACCTCTTTCTTATTTCAGGGTATGACACTAACAGAATAGGGAGTCTCAACCAGTAAGCACATCCCCGGAGGTGAAGAGAGAAGGGTGTCGGCACAGTTTATATACAGTTCAGATAATATAAAAGCGGTAACATTTAGCACATTTAGCATAAAACATGTAGGAAAATCAGATACAATTAAATACAACAATTTATCTAAGCTCGAATTCTGAACCCTGAACCAGAGATTCTGGGTTAACAAAGTCCCCAGCAGAGTCGCCAGAGCTGTCGCACCTCCTTTTTCCATATCCCGCGAGGGTACAAGGGAGTTTTTTTCCAATTAAAGGACGATCGAAACGGGATTTATTTATTTATTTCAGAGTCGCCACTTGGGAGATTTAGGGTGTCCCAAGTCACCAATTTTAATCCTGAATCGAGGAAAATAATGACTCTGTATTACAGTCCGCGAACCAGAAATCCGGATAAGGAATTCTGTTAACCCGGGAGAAGGTATTAGGCATTCCCGAATTCCGTGGTTTTAGCACGGTCGCTCGATTGTCATATTTGGCTCATTTATCTGATTTTTAAACAATTAAGAACTTATATGCAAATTTAACTTTTAAAACCGCTTTTATCATTATTTATTTTATACAAAATTGCAACGTCGTGAAAACGCATCTCGAACCACGCCACAACCAGTGCGCACGTGATTTGTTGACGCATTTTTGACTTCGTCAAGATCGTGATTCGGGTTACATAAATGTACACCCGTATTTAAAAAAATAACCTTATTAAATATGCACCAAAATACTACGCGTTATGATACTATTAGGTGGGACTGTGAATTCTACTAAATTGCCCATCTCGGAATCCAGGTATTTTCTTATAAAAAAATAAATAAATAAAATTGGAGGACTGCAATTTTTGTATTATTTATATTTATTTATTTTTTTAGAGAGATCCTCCCTTATTTTTATGAATACCCTTTAATGACTACATCTTTATTATTACTAAGTTTGTCTATAATTATGAAGTCAATCTCTACATACTTAAAAATAACATATTAATTACTAATTTAACAAATATTAATGGAAAGTAATATTACTAAAATTATAATTACAAACAATCATGGGATTGTCAAAAAATAAAAAAAATAAAAAAATAAAAAAACTAATTATCCCATAGTTGAATTAAAATTCATATTATTAGTATCACTTAAGCTTATTGAAATTAATTATTTACAAATACTGAAAATTGAAAAAAAAAAACTTGATTACTAAACCATATTTCTAAAAATTAAACAATTTAACCTCAACTAACCTTGTTTTAATTCACATCATGTCTTAATACTTGATTCGCAAACTAATTCATGTTTTAACTGAAATTAACTACATGATTCCGATTAACTTAACGTTGACAAAAAAAAAGACCTTATGAATAAAGAACTTAGTCAATTTTTGCCAAACTGATTCCATAACGCCATTTTTACGTTATTTCTTCTATTTTGATTATTAAACAGTTTTAATTAGTAATCAGGCTTAAATATATTTTCTAATAATCCGGTTAAGGCGTTATTTAATATATCGCTATAACATGCCTAATGACAGTGATTTACAGAATAATAATACATGCAATAATCTAAATACAAATAAAAAAAATTAAAACTAAATTAGAAATTTAACATTCCGTTCTTCATTTCAGCTTACAAAATGCCAAAATTACAGTTGTGTACCTGGTATTGTCAATATAAGAAGAAGAAAGTTAGCCACGCAGTAATAACAATACAACACAACAACAAAAGTCCAACAGCAGTAACAACCCAGGAACAGAGTTTGCAAACCAGTGGAGCAGTAATCCCAAAAAAAAAAAAGCTTCAAGCTTTGATGAAGCAACAATTAATTCTGATTTCAAACAATGAAAGAAAGCAGAAGATTTTTTTTTAGTTTTATTTTTTATTTTTGAAAGTTTAAATATTTTTCGGAATTTTCTCTCTCTTAAATGTTCAGCCCTTTTTTCTCTCCCTTATTTTTCTTTTCGTTCTTCTCTATATTCAGATTCGTTCCTCTCCTATATGTATTATGTTCTTCTTATCTGTATTCAAGACCTCTATATATATCTCATCCCATAAATCTTTTAATCAATTAAAATCAACCCATTTTCTCTACCAAACCCATTATCTTCCCACTCATCCCCATTACATTAAATAAATATATCACACCACCCCATTATATTTTGTCCCCCATGCCTAACATAAACAAATACAAGATTCCCCCACACTAAAATTTGTCTTGTCCCCCCTTTATATTAAATAACTATATCACAACCCACCCCATTTCATTTTGTCCCCCATGCTTCACATAAAAAATTACAAAATGTACAATTCCTAAACTACCCCTCCGACCTTACTAAAATTACCAAACTACCCCTGAACGTACTACAAATTACCAAACTACCCCATCAGCTATAACAAATCAATTAATCACACTCAACCAAAATATAGCCAATATGACCAATTTCTACACAAATTCAAACAACAAATCACATGAACATGATTTCTTCAATATTTCAACAACAAATCACATGAACACAAATTGAACAACAAAGAACAACTAAAATTTGATTGAACAATATTTTTTAGCAACAAACAATCCTATTTTCAGATTCAACAACAACAATCAAACAAGTATATTTAGATTTCCAAATTCAATAATATTGAACTTAAAATCAACTCTAACAACATTACAGCAAACAATTCCTATATTAAACTTAAACAAGATTATGAGACAAATTCAAGAAATAATCATAAGTGATAAACAAGAAATCAAACTATACAAATTTCGGATTCAAGAACAATCAAACAAAGTATGAACATGAATGAGTCTATTTTAACACAACAAACATGACGGATTAAATGATTAAACCAACATTAATAATTTCTGGAAAATATATAACAACATGAAACAAATTGAAGAAATAATCAATTAAATTTCAATTCTAATCTAACAAACATCAAACTAACAAATTCTTACCTAAACCATAAAACAAACATGAAATAAACATGAAAAATCACTAATTAAATTTCCATTTGAAATCTGAAAATTAATTCAACAAAACATATGAACATGAACAAAACCAAAAATCAAATATCTACCGATTTTAGATTCGAGAAATATCAAAACGAAACACGGACAAAAATAAAACTCAAAATCTACTAACCGGATCGACACGAAATATGTACGGACTGTTTCGACAAACCTCGACCAAACAACCATGTCATTCCGGATTTTGACGAAGCATTCATGTACAAAGAATGAAGCAACAACAGAAGCAATACCTTGACCAAACAACTCGTCATGTAAAGCTCGACGAAGGATCTCGATTCGACGATAAACCCTCGAACTTTGCCGGACTTTAACCGGACTGCCTTGCGTCGTCAACAACAGTACGATGGTGAGCAACAAACATGACTCATGGAGTCATCAACGACAGTACGCAGCAGTGAAGCGTCTGAAGCAGACGCAACTTGACGCCGAAACAGGAGCAGTGAAGCGACGCCGCGTCCATGGCTGGAGCTCGGGAGCTCGACCACCCAACTCGAAGTCGACAAAACGAAGAAGATAAAGCAGAAAGATCGATCATGGGGCAGCTGCAGGCAGCATGGAGGAGCTGGAAGGAGGGGTCGTTTGCAGTGGGGTTTCCACCATGGGAGGGCAGCTATGGCGATGGGTTGACGAGGGTAGTGACAGCAGGAGGGTGTCGAGCTTGAAGCGGACGACGAAGCTGGACGATGAGGCTGGACGATGCAGCAGCGATAACTGCTGCTTGACGGGGAATGAAGGGTCGTTTGGGCAAGATGGTGAGGCTACTGGAGGTGGGCGATGACGAAGACAAAGAAGAAGATGAAGCAGTAGCAGTAGCGCGAGCAGCAGGTGGACTGTTGGGACGTGAAGTTGAGGACTGGCTCAGCAGTAGAAACGATGATGGTGAAAGGGAGTCGACGGACTGGTCGTTGATGACGAAGACGCAGCAGTGGCGACCATGGTTGTCGAGTTCGAGCTTGAAGGTGGTTGTGTGGTTTTAATGGAGGACGGGGGGGTCGTTTGGACGCGAGGGTGTTTGTGTGGACGAAGAAGAAAGTAAAGGGAAGCCATGGGAGGTGTTTTTGAGTTTGGGGAAGAAGAAGCCAAAATGGGGGGGGGGGGGGATCCTTTCTTAGTTTTTTAGGGTTTTGTTTTTTTTTATTTTTTGTTTTGTTTTGTGTTTGGACAAAAAATGAAGAAGGGGTGTTGGGTATTTGGGTTAATGGGGCAGACCGGGTCGACCCGGTTTGAAGTGGACCGGGTCATGGAGAAGGTTGGGCAATTATTTGGGCCTGGATTTGAAATTTGAAGAAATGGCCCAATCCGATTTTTCTTTGTATTTTGCTCTCTTTTCTTCTTTTATTTCTCTAAAACTAAATTATAAAATACTTAAATTATTATTAAGAACTAAATTAAGTTATAAAAGCGCAAATTAACTCCCAATAACAATTAACGCATAATTAAGTAATAATTAAGCATAAAATTGTATATTTGGACATTAAATGCTAAAAATGCAAACGATGCCTAATTTTGTAAATTTTTATTTTTTTTGTAAACAAACTTAATTACTAACAAATTGTAGAATTAAATCCTACATGCAAAATGTGACATATTTTTGTATTTTTTATTAATTTAGCAAATAAACATGCATAGACAAATACAAATAATTATTCAAAATATCACAAAATATCACAAAATTGCACACCAAGGAAAATTATTTTATTTTTGAATTTTTGGGAGTAATTCTCATATTGGGCAAAAATCACGTGCTTACAGTGGGTTGAGTAGTTCTTTCCAGAGTTCGTTTTCCTTATGTATCACCTTCGAGTTTGTAGCTTGATGGCGCATTGTGGCATCATATGAGATCTTAATCAATGTTTGAGGTAGCTCATTGCCAAGCATCTTGTACTGGGTGACACTAGATTATTGGACCTGGGATCAATGCGATCGGATTTATGTGAGGCATATTAAAGAGCACATATTGTCATTCAGTTCAGAATGAGGTGATGGTTCTTGTCAAAAGTAGAGACTCCATAATTGTGATTCGACAGGTGGTTATGAGTTTCTATACATCCCTTATGTCGTAGCAATATTGCGAGAGTTGAAACAAGGCCTATATTTATTATGTGGTATACTATGGGTTATTGGTCAGTGGAAATTCAGTTGTTGTGCTTAGGGGAGATTGCCTTGGGAAAATGAGTTATGTGGTGCATGGTGTGCTTTCAGTGGAGGAGCATGGTCACGTTGGTTTCAGTGTGTGGTGATTGATACGGTACTCGTATGTTAAAATCTGGTATCGTGAAGAATTTCGGATGTTGGAATTTGGTTCTAAAGCTTGTCAGCTAAGGTAGCAGGAAGGATCTTCAGTCTGGCTTGAGCTAATGTGCTCAACTGGGTTGTGGTGGCACGGGTAGGTGCACAAGGTGTTAAACAATGATTTTGGACAACTCTGGAGCAGTTCTTAGCACGTTCGAAGACGAACGTATGTTTAAGTGGGAGAGAATGTAACGACCCGACTGGTCGTTTGGAGCTCTAGCGCATTGTTCAGCGGTTTGAGGCCTTGAGAGGCTTCACTTCAGGTATTATGACTTGTACGTAATGTCGAAATTGGGTTTCGGGAAGTTTAGAGTTGATTCGGATGGAAATTTTTAATTTTGGAAGCTTTAGGCTGGAAGAACTAACTAATGTTTGTTTTTGAGTAAACGACCTCGGAATTGGGATTTGAAAGTTTCAATAGGTTCGTATGATGATTTTGGACTTGGGCATATGCCTGGATCGAGTTTTGGATGACCCGAGAGCGTTTCGGCGCTTATTGTGGAAGTTGGCATTTTGGAAGGATTACATAAATTTGGGTTGAAGTGTATTTTAATGTTATCGATGTTCGTTTAGAATTCCGAGCCTGGGAATAGCTCCGTATGGTATGCGTCCCGATGTGGATTTGGAGGTCCGTAAGTCATTTTGGGGTCATTTGGCGAAAGTTGGAAGTTAGAGGTTTATGGAAGTTTGACAAGGAGTGGACTTTTTGATATCAGAGTCGGATTTCGATTCGGGAAGTCGGAGTAGGTCTATAATGCCAAATGTGACTTGTGTGCAGAATTTGAGGTCAATCGGACGTGATTTGGTAGGTTTCGGTTCGAATGTAGAAGTTTGAAGTTCTAAAGTTCATTAAGCTTGACTTGGGATGAGATTCATGGTTTTACGTTGTTTGATATGATTTGAAGGCCCGGCTAAGTTCGTAATGTGTTTTGGGACGCGTTGATATAATTAGTTAAGGTCCCGAGGGCCTCGGGTGGATTCCAGAAGGTTAACGGATCGAATTTGGACTTAAAGAAAATGTTGAAGTTTCAGCTTCTGGTGCGACCGCTCCTGCACTTGGCCAGACACAGGTGCGAGTCCGTAGGTGCGGGATATGGCTCGCAGAAGCGGGCGGGCCAAGGCTGCCAAGGACCCGCAGAAGAGGAAAAAGTTTGCGCACCCGCGACAATGCAGGTTCGAAGGTAGTGGCCGCAGAAGCGGCAAGGCCGCAGGTGCAGAAGAAGTTTCGTGGAAGCAGATGCACAGAAACGGCCAAGGAGTTCGCGAGTGCGGGAGTCGCTGGGCAAAATGCTTAAAAGAATGGGGCACAACTATTTTTGCCATTTCTCTTCATTCTTGGGCGATTTTGGAGGTAAGTTAATCCCACCTATTATAAGTTAAATACTTGGTTTATATATGGATTTAAACATGGAAATTTGTAAAAAATATTGGGTTTTGAAGAAACACCTAGAAATCTGTATTCTTGGATTTTGACCATGAATTTGGGCATGGAATTGGAGATAAATTAAATATTTGAATTAGTAATATTATGGATAATGCTTATCTTCAAAAAATTTCGGAACCCAGGCCGTGGGCCCGAGGGTGACTTTATCGACTTTTCGAGCGGAGTTGGAAAATTGTTTAAATCAATTTATTATGAGTATTAGAGTATATTTTTATTGGTATGCACATTATTTGACTAGTTTTGGAGCGACGGGCACCGGTTTGAGGTGTTAGAGCGGCGTTGGAGCCAGTTATGGAACTTCGGAGTTAGGTAAGTCTCCTATCTAACTCTGTGAGGGGAAAACTACCCCTATGTGATATATTTAATATTTGCAACTTGTTGCGGGGGCTACGTACGCACGAGGTAACGAGAGTCTGTACGTAGTTAGATTCATGTTATTGTCTGGGTAGACTTAGGTTCACTCCACGATATGTTTGTACTATAGGGATTATCTTTGCTCTTTTAACTCTTTTATTTCGCGCTACGACTTGAGACTAGACATGCGTAGAGTGATAGACTTGCTATTGTAGCGATTTCACAAGATTTATGATTTGCCACGGAATAATGGTGTTTCTCTTATGAATTTCTCATGCGCCATGCGTTTTCATTGAAAGGTTTTCCTAAAAATATTTATAGCTCACATGTTTATTCGTGAGTAGGGGTCAAGGACCCATTTAAGCTTCTTATTCTAATGGGATCGGGCTATTCACCTCGGTAGAATTATGTACCACACTCTCGTGGGAGCGGGCCATTTGCTTCGGCAATTTAATAGATGCATCTATGGCTCGTGTCGTTCGACCCTCAGCAGTGCACAGATTATTATAGGGTCGGACCATATGCCTCGACATTTCTATAAAATATCCTCATGGGATCGTGCGTAATATTTGGTAAAAAGTCAATGTATATGTGAGTTTTTCCTAATTTGAGTTATAGCGGCCTATTTGATAGAGGCCCATTTAATATATTTATATATATGTTCCAGTTGAGGAGGAATTTGCTAAATGAGAGCTTGACCTTATTATGTCGAGGAGAATTGCACCACGTATTTATACTTGTTTATTTTGTTTGTTTACCCTGCCTCATATTTGCTTAACCCTTTACTGTACCTGTTATTATCGGCCCACTAGTAAGTGTCGATATCGACCCCTCGTCACTACTCCTCCAGGGTTAGGCTAGATACTTAATGGGTACATGTTGATTTACGTACTCATACTACACTTGCTGCACATTTTTGTGTAGGTGCATTTATGTCTGGTGCTCCTTTGGATGCGGAGGCGCGAAAGATGCGAGGACTTACCGTGAGCTGCATTTCATGTTATCGCAGCCAGCATAGTCTCCCACAAATTTATTTATATTTTTCTTATCTAATTTGTATCCCGGACAGATGCTGTATTTTATTTTACTTCCTAGTTGATGCAATACACTTGTGATACCGGGTTTTGAGGGTGCTTACGGGTTATTCATTAATGTAGTTGCTAAAATATTTTTATTCACTTTGTAAATTCCATTTTGTACTATGTAATTAAAGAAAATTACAATTTCAAATATTAAAATGAGTAATTAAGATAATCATTTATTGTTGCTTGCGTGACAACGGTGTTAGGCGCCATCACAATCTTTAAATGATTTTGGGTCATGACATATAAATTTTGTGTGAAGTTTGGTATATTACTTATGCAAGCAAATTTTAGATATTTCAAAGACAAATTTCAGACATAGGCTACTGAACTTTGATGTTGGAAAGGCTAAGTAAGTGAACAATATGCACAAGTAATAAATTCCCAAAAGAAAAATAAGAAAAATGAAAGTTAGACTCACTTATTAAAGAACTTATGAAGGAGTTGAAATAGAAAGTTGATGTGTTTAGAGAACCCAAAAGAGCTATAAAAAAATCAATAGCACTTCGATTCGCGATTCAACTATGGATTGGCACGAGTTGAAATAGAACTGACGTGGAATAAATTTATGGCTCGATTTTTTAAAATAAAAATATAACTTGATATTTAACTGAATATAGCATAAATATCAAAGTGCAAACTGGCCACCCTTTGAAATTTTTAAAACTGTCCAATACAAATAATGGCCTTATTATTTTAAAACTAGCTTTTTGGATACGCACGCTGCCGTGTACCCATATTAATGAGTATAAAAAGTTATAAATATTATAAATAAATATAGTTGAGTTATAAAATTAAAAATTATGAAAAATGTGTAAGTTCTTGAAAACGATAAAAGTTGATCCTATTTAGTCAAATAGGTAATAATCTCCCGTATTTATAGTATTTTCTTTATCATGAAATCAAAAAATAAATTTTATTGGTTATCTTTGTTAGTTAATGTAAAGGCAATTAGGAGAATATTGCACCCATAAATTTATTATGATTTTTGATACAAAGTTTATATGCTTTGGCTAACTATATTTTTTGGGAAAGAATTATAGTTATATTACCATAGTAGTGATTTATATAAGATAAAATCTTAATTGATTTTAAAGTTATACCTTCTCTATCCCAATTTATGTGTCTTTTTTCACTTCTAGTGTGTACCAAAAAGAAGAGTTTTAACCAAAATTGCCCCTTAAGTGTAAGGATTAGTTTAACTTCATCCTCTATGTATTATGTTGAGAACTTATAGTCCTTTAACTATGTTAAAACTTGTGCAACTTTGGTACAACTAACAAAATACCCTAAGGAGCTTTTAAAATCCAACCGTAAATTGTAACGGCCCGACTGATCGTTTCGAGTATTGGTATTTCATTCGGTGGTTTGAGGTATTGAATAACTTCATATGATGAATTACGACTAGTGTTCATGGTTGGTTTAGTTCCAAAAAGTTTTCAGAGTGATTTGAAACACTTAGTTCCTAGTTTGGAAACTTAAGTTGAATGAACGAGTTTGACTTTTGTGTATTTGACCTTCGATTAGAGTTTTGATAGTTTCGTTAGGTCCGGATGGTGATTTTAGACTTTGGTGTATATCCGGATTTGACTTCCGGTGTTCCTAGATGATTTTGAGGCGAATTGCCGAAAGTGGAAGTTGGAGAGTTGATAGGTATGACCCATAGTTAACTTTATAGTTATTGATGCTCGTTTAGAATTTCGAGCCTTGGATTAGGTTCGTATGCTATTATGACTTGTGTATAAAATTTGAGGTTATTCCGAGTTGTTTAGGCATGTTCAGTATAAGTTTGGAATTCAGAAATCTAGAATAATTCTTTAAGCTTGAATTGAGGTGTGATTCATGGTTTTAATATTATTTTATGTGATAAGAGGCCTAGAGCAAGTCCGTGATATGTTTTGGGATTGGTTGGTGTGATTAGACGAGGTCTTGGGGGCCTCGGGTGTGTTTCAAATGAGTTTCGGACCATTTCACTCATGTTTGGAGTTGCTGATTTTCTGGTGTTCTGATGTTCATCGCGATCGCGTAAATGTTTATGTGGAGGGTATCTTTTGTTCTTCACATTCGCATTGCATTGGCAGCGATCACAGACTGGTGGGGGCTGAAGCTTCGCGTTCGTGATTGGTTTTCGTGATCGCATTGGTCTATGTCCGGATGGGGGAAGGCAGGTGGCTTAGCTTTCGCATTTGCGGAGGAGTACAACATTCATGTAGGCCTGAGGTCTTGTGGAATGCTATCACATGCGTGTTGCCGCATTCACGTAGTATCTTTTGACAACATCTGTGACTTGTGCTTCGCGATCGCAAAGGGAACCACTTGACAAATATATTAAATAATATATTTTGAGTGTTTGGGTTATTCTATCATATTTTGAGATTGAGAGCTCGGATTTGAACGATTTTGGAGGGGATTTTAACAATTTTGATTGGGGTAAGTATTCTTGATTCAGATTTGGTTATTAATCATAATTCCATCCTTAATTTTAGCATATAAATGATGAATCTGAATGAAAAAATTAGGGATTTTGGCAAACTTTTCTAAAATAAAAATGGGCATTTAATCCCTGATTCGGAGTCGGATTTGGATAAAACTTATATGTTTAGATTCGTATTCGAATAGGTATTCAAAATTTGTGACTTTTGTGGGGTTCCGGGAGGCGAGCCCCATTTGAATTTTTGATTTTTGACAAAGGACTATGATATTACCATTATTTATCATCCGGGAAAGGCCAATGTGGTGGTCGATGCCTTGAATAGGAAGACTAAGAGCATGTGAAGTCTTGCTTATATTCCAGCTGGGGAGCGACCGTTAGCATTGGATGTTCACACTCTGGCAAATCGATTTGTGAGGTTGGATATTTTGGAGCCTAGTTAGGTTCTTGCTTGCATGGTTTCATGGCCTTCTCTATTTGAGCTCATCAAGGCATGTCAGTATGATGATCCCCACTTACTTATTTTGAAGGACACGCTGCAATACAGTAATGCTAAGGAGGTTGCTATTGGAGATGATGGGGGTATTGAGGATGCAGGGTCGGATCTGTGTTCCAAATATGGTTGGGTTGCGAGAGTTGATACTTGAGGAGGCCCATAATTTGCAGTATCCTATTCATTCAGGTACTGCAAAGATGTATCAGTATTTGAGGCAACACTACTGGTGGCAAAGGATGAAGAAAGATATTATTGAGTATGTTGCTTGGTGTTTGAATTGTCAGCAAGTGAAGTACAAACATTAGAGACTCGGTGGTTTGCTACAGAGGCTTGACATTCTGGAGTGGAAGTGGGAGCGTATCACGATGGATTTTGTAGTTGGACTTCCACGGACCTTGGAGAAATATGGCGCAGTATGGGTTATTGTGCACATGCTGACCAAGTCGGCACAATTTATTCTAGTAGGTGGCTCGAATTTATATTCGTGATATTGTCCGCCTTCATGGTATACCCATGTCTATTATCTCGGATCAAGGCACTTAGTTCACATCGTAGTTTTGGAGAGCGGTGCAGCAAGGGTTGGGCACATAGGTAGAGCTAAGTATATCATTTCATCCCAGACGAATGAGCGTTTGAACGCACTATTCAGATCTTAGAGGACATGTTACGTGCTTGTGTCATTGACTTCGGAGGTTCATGGGATCAATTTATTCCGTTAGCAGAGTTCGCCTACAACAACTTCCAGTCGAGTATCCAGATGGCTCCTTATGAGGCCTTACATAGGAGGAGATATCGTTCTCCGGTCGGTTGGTTTGAGCCTAGGGATGCTAGGTTGTTGGGAACTGATTTAGTCCGCAATGCTTTAGAGAAAGTAAAGTTGATCCAGGAGCGACTTTGTACAACATAGTCTAGGCAGAAGAGTTATGTCTATAGAAAGGCTCGAGATATTGCATATATGGTGGGTGAGAAGGTTCTGCTAAGATTTTCTCACATGAAGGGTGTGATAAGATTCGGGAAGAAGGAGAAGTTTAGATCCAGGTATATTGGTCCTTTTGAGGTGCTTGAGTGGGTTAGAGAGGTGGCCTATACTTGCCTTGCCACCTAGTCTATCAGGTGTTCACCTAGTATTTCCATGTTTCGATGCTCTGGAAGTATTATGGTAGTCTTTCACATGTTTTGGACTTCAGCACGGTGCAACTAGACGATGATTTGACTTATGATGTGGAGTCGTTGGTCATTTTGGACTGGTAGGTTCGGAAGTTGCGGTCAAACAATATAGCTTCGGTGAAGGTGCATTGGAGTGGTCAGCCAGTCGGGGAGGCTACTTGGGAGACCGAGTAGGAGATGCAGAGCAGACATCCTCACCTTTTTGAGACTCCAAGTATGATTCTAGATCCGTTCGAGGATGAACATTTATTTAAGAAGGAGAGAATATAACAACCTAACTAGTCGTTTTATGTATTGTAGCCTCGTTCCCCTATTTATTGCCTCTTTTATGTTCATTTGTGACTCTATGACTTGTCGAGGTGGTTAGATTGGTTTTGGGGAAGTTTCGGAGTGAATTGGGACACTTAGTTCCAAGGTTAGAAGCTTAAGTTGAAGGAGTTGCCAGAGTTTGACTTTCGTATAGACAACTGCGGAATATTGTTTTAATAATACCAATAGCTTTGTAGGGTGATTCTGGACTTAGGCCTATGTTCGGATGTTTATTTGGTGGTTCGTAGGTTGATTTGAATCGTTTTGGCAAAGGTTGGAGGTTTGAAAGGTTAAGAAACTTGTCCGAGAGTTGAATTTGTGAATATCGGGTTCAAATTTTAGTTTTGAGGGTTGGAATAGGATCATTGTGTCATTTGAGACTTGTGCGAAAAATTTGAGGTCATTCCGGGTTGGTTTGACGTAATTCAGCATGAGTTTTAGAAGTTGGAAGTTCATTAGTTTCATTAGGCTTGAATTCGAGTGGCAGTTCGTGTTATTTTGTTGTTTCATGTGATTTGAGGTTTCTAGTAGGTTTGTATTGTATTTCAGACTTATTGGTATGGTATGGGGTCCCGGAGGCCTTGGGTGTGTTTCATATTGGTTTCGGCTTGTTTTGGTTTAGGTTGCAATTGTTGAAGTTTTGGAGTTCACATTCAATCGCACCTGCAAGGGATTGGTCGCAGGTGCGAGGCTGCATAAGCGACCTGGTGATCGTAGAAGGGGGCTTGGCTAGAGTTGGAGATGAGTGCGGGTGTGAGGGTATTTCCGCATCTACAAGCCTACAGGTGCGGTCGAGTGAACACAGAAATGGATATGGATAGAGGCTTGGGAGTCCGCAAATGTGGAAGGTAGATCACAGAAGCAGTCCCGCAGGTGCGGAGGTAGAACCACAGGTGTGCATGGTCGGGGAATTAATGAATTTCCGCACCTACGATGTATTTGTCCGCAGGCGCTGCATCGTAGGTGCGACTGGGTGAGTTGCAGATGCGGGATTGCTCGGCTGAACATTTAAACGAGGATTGGTCATTTTTCTTGTCGGAGGCGATTTTTGGGAGGCTTTTTGTTGTAATTGAAGAGGTAAGTAAAGATTATCCAATCTTGATGATAGATATTGATTACCCATTGATTATTACACCTAGTTTATGTGAATTTAGGGTGAAATTTGGGGATTTTATACTATGTTATTAGAGATTGAGATTTGATAATTTGAGGGTCGATTTGTAGATGAAATTAGTATAGATGGACTCGTAATCGAATGGATGTTCGAAATTTATGAGTTTTGTCGAATCCCTAGGTACGATCCCAAGGTTGACTTTTCGATTTTGATTAAATACCTTAGCTTTATTGTGTGGGATTGTTTCCTATAGCTCTTATTGATAATATTAAGTTGCTTTGGCTAGATTTGAGTCGCTCGGAGGACGATTTGCATAGCAAGGGCTTTTTGGAGTGTTGATTTGCGCATTTTGAGATAAGTAACATATCTAAACTTGGATTTAAGAGTAATTATCCTTGGGAACTATGTTATTTGTGATGTGTAGGGGGCGTACAAGCCAAGTGACGGGTGTGTGTGTGTGCACCAGAGCATTCATGATCCGACTGGACTTCGGACTATTATCGGGTTTGTTTATCACGCCTTGTTATATCCGTGTTTTCTCTACTTGTTTGATTATTTGAGCTATGGTTCATGTTAGAAATCATGTTTAGGCTATATGATCAATTGGTTGAGATATAATGGGTTTATTTCTGTTGTTTTGAGCTATCTGTCTTAACTGTAGTTATACACCAAGTCATGATTCTTCATTTCCATACCATATCTCAGTCATTGTACTTTATTTCATTGTTACATCGTGCTGTTGTTGTTTTCCATACGTGATACCGTTTGGGATGAGTAATATGAGATTGTGAGCCCTTTAGACTTGAGAGGTTGGTGAATGAGGTGAGCCTTAGAGCTGTGTTAAAAGTGTTGTTTAGATCGGGTTGCACGCCGCAACAGGACATATTGGTTTTATTGTTATTTGGATTGGATTGCACGCCGCAACAAGCCATATTGGCTTTTGATTAGCACTGGGCAGGATCCGCCCCTCCGTAGTCTGACATGTTAGTAGTAAGCGCAGGCACAATGTTATATACACGTGCTTTGGTGAGGGGCATTGATCTGGCACCCATACAATGCCGAGTGATTGTGTGTATGGGGTGAAGTGGGCATTTGAGTTAGGCACCTTGAGCATGCTGAGAGTGGGAGTACTTGGAGATATCACTATGAACTCAATAACTTGACATGTATATTTGACTTGTAGTCATAAATATGTATTTTCTTCATGCTAGCTAGCAAAAGAAATGTTCTTATCCGTGTTGGGTTGTAACTGTTATACTTAGAAGCATGTATAAATTCCTGTAATATGAACGAGCAGAATATGATAATTCTTTCGAGCTATTTACTGTTACTGTCATCATTATATCCTGCGTTGTTATTGATATTGGTTTCTGACTGTTTCATATGAGCTTTTCACTACTTTTAGCCTACGGTTAGGTTTGTTACTTATGGAGTACATGGGGTCGGTTGTACTCATATTACACTCTACACTTCAAGTGCAGATCCAGGTACCTCCAGACGTGGTGATTGCTAGAGTTCTGTTAGTACTAGTATGTGAGATGACGAGGTAGATGTTATTACGTCCCAAGACCTTAAAGTTCTCTTTCATTAATTTCCTTTGTTACTGCTCTATTGTCTAGACAATTGTATTGAGGAATTAGGTTTGTATTTTGTTATTTAGTAGTGCTCATATACTCGTTGACACAAGATCTTCGGGATGATTGTAGTAGTATTATTATTGTTTTCATCATACATTGATGATATTTCTGTTGTTGAGTTTATTAAACCATATTGTATTCAAATTTGTTATTATTGTGTGACTGTTGGCTTGCCTAGCAAGTAGTTTTAGACATCGTTGCGACTCCGATGGGAGTTGGGTCATGACAAGTTGTTATTAAAGTCCTATCCTGCTTAGGTCTCACGAGTCATGAGCAAGTTCAGTAAAGTCTTGCGGATCAGTATGGAGATGTCTGTACTTATCTTTGAGAGGATGCCAGACTATTAGGAAACTTCACTTTCTTGTATTCTTATCATGCTAATTTGTTATTTTCGAAGTTTGAACCTTAACTCTTCTATTCTCTCACAGATGGTAAGGACACGTGCAATCGGTTCAGGAAGACGGCCACCAGTTCCACCAATTAGGGTCGCGAGAGGCCAGAGCCGTAGTAGAGGCCAAGGTGGGGCTCGCACTACTACTAGGGTAGCACCTATGGAGCCACTAGCTACTCTGACTGAGGAGCAAGTTCCGAATATTGTTGAGCCGGTTGGACCAACTCTAACACCGACAGTACCTATTGTTATTCCTAGTCTTCATGAGGCATTGGCTTAGATTTTGATTGTGTGCACGAGCTTGGCTTAGGCGGTTTCGATCTCAGTTGCACCAGCTACCTCACAGGTTGGGTGAGGTGCCCATACTCTTGCTTACTATACTCCAGAGCAGCTAGCTCTAGGTCATAACATACCATGGGTGTTACAATTTTAGCTGGTTGTTACTGCTTGAGCCGAGGTTGGTCTACCTATGACAGATAAGGAGCATAAGAGGTTGGGTCGATTTGGGAGGCTTAGACCGCCAGAGTTCAGCGGAGAGGAGTCAGCGAATGCTTAAGATTTTCTAGATAGTTGTCAACGGATTCTTCGCACAGCGGGTATCTTAGATACCAGTGGGATTGCATTTACTACTTTTTAGCTGATAGGGGCAACCTACAGATGGTGGCAGGCTTATGAGTTGAGCAGGTATGAGTTGAGCAGGCCCGCTGACGCATCACCACTAACATGGCATGAGTTCTCAGTTCTCTTCTTAGAGAAGTTTGTTCCCCAAACTCGTAGAGAGGAGCTACGTAGAGATTTTGAGTAGTTACGCTAGGGAGATATAACTATGACTTAGTATGAGATGAGATTAGCGAATTTGGCTCATCATGCAGTATGGTTGTTTCCCACTAAGAGAGAGAGAGAGAGAGGACCAAGAGGTTAGTTTGGCTTGAGAGGCTGAGATAGATGCTATGTTTGACTAGGTGGTCAAGATTGCTAGGCGCTTAGAGAAGGTTCCCAGGCTTGAGCAGGAGGGCAAGAGGTTCCGTGGTCCAGGTGGTTTTAATGGTACCTCATTAGGAGGCCAATTACATCCCAGGAAGGGTCATCCTTTTAGGCCCCGGTCAGATGGCTCGAGGTTCCTCATGGTTATTCAGCTAGCCACTGCTCATACAACACTCATCCGGTTCAATCGTCTTTCAGTGCACTCCCAGCTCAAAGCTCATACTGTGCTCCATCTATTCATGGTTCGTCAACACCTCCAATGGGTATTCTGGTTCTCGGGGTCCAGTTTAGGCCCTATAGTCATCCCTAGGTTGAGGTTGCAACGAGTGTGGGAGTTGGGCATGTAAGGAGGTTTTGCCCTCGTTTTATTGGAGGTCTCGTGCAATAGAGAGGTTAGGTTATGACTCTTGCACCAGTTACTACACCACTCGCTTAGACAGCTCGGGGTGGAGGTCATACGGGTCGAGGTCGCCCTAGAGGGGGGAGGGGTCTATCACATGGTAGTCAGGATCGATGCTATGCTTTCCCCACCAGGCTAGAGACAATTGCTTCCGATACTGTGATCACACGTATTGTTTCAATGTGCCATAGGGATGCTTCAGTATTATTTTACCCCGCTTCCATTTATTCACATATGTCATCATAATTTACTCATTATTTGGGTATGCCTCATGATTCCTTAGTTATGCATGTTTATGTATCTATGTCGGTGGGATATTCTATTGTTGTGGACTGCGTATATCGATCATGTCTGGTGACTATTGGGGGTTATGAGACCAGAGTTGTTCTTTTACTGCTTAGCATGGTTGATTTTGACGTGATTTTGTGAATGGATTGGCTATCGCCATATAATGCTATCCTTGATTATCACGCTAAGACTGTGACATTGACGATGTTGGGGGTGCTGAGGTTGGAATGGATTGGCTCCCCGGATCTTGTTCCTAGTAGAGTGATTTCACATTTGAAGGCTTAGTGGATGGTTTTTTTTTGGCAATCCGCTAGGCAAACACCTAAGGCTAGTTTTTTATCAATAAAAGAAAGTAAAAATACAACAATTAGGAAAAGTATAAATAAGGGGGACAATAGCACCGGTATTGTTACCCATATGCCTTGGCTATATAATCACTCCTCTGCGCCTCACATTGCCTTATAATGGCAGCCTCATGTAGAGGATTCATGGTGTAGCTGCCGGCACAGTCTCATGAGGGCATATAATCTCATAGCCGTGTGGATATTTTTCCAAAGGCATAGGACCAAGGCAACACAAACCTGGCTAAACCTTACCTTACTAATCCTATTGAGGCGTAAAAAGCCTCACCTACTAGCATGCATGTAAAAAATAAGAAGTTGAAAGTACCAAATATTCTATGATCATCACAGAGTTTATAACATACTGTATGATGATATTACAAATGATTATACTAATAAAATGATAAAATATAATGTAGTAGTAATTAAAATCTTGTCCCTTCTTTTTCAATCCTGTAACTTCTTCAAGTTGTACCTCTTTGTCTTGTTCATCAACCCTATTCAAAATGTGTTCGAGATTCATCATTTATTTTTTGAACGGTTGGACTTTGTAGATGTATTTTGGATGGCCTGTTTTTGTTTGGCAACTCTCATTGGAAGTCGCCTTACGTTTGCATCTTCATTCACCTTGCCGTCCCAACTTTTATCCCTTGTACGAGACTTCTTACTTTTTCCACTATGCATTGGTGATAAATCCCCTTTTCTTGCTGCCTCTGCCCGACATTGATTTAGAATATCATCTTCCTCACCTTCTTCATATGTATCTCTGCCCACAATCACCGGATTTGGTATGTCTTGATCAAAACCCTGTGGCACCATAGTGTTTCCCTCCTGTGGATTAACCAATGTTGCCTTGTGTCGTGGTTGTTCTACAGTTTGCAATTTGTTCCTGCTTCTACTTGCACGCCCAGTGCTGCCAGCATTATTATATGTAGAATTCACAGGATTTGCACTTACTATTGCATCCAAGAGTCTTCTTTATTCTGCTGAAATAGCTGGAGTGGTTGTGACCATTTGTTGCTGCCCAGCTTCTAGTGTTGGTTATGATTCAGCCCCACAAATAACAGTTGAAGTGGTTGTTAAAATCTGGTGCTTCCTAGTCGAAATTACTCCAGAGTTATTTGCAAATTGCTGCTGCCCGATCGTCTTTGCTCCATGATTGCTTGCCTTCAATTGCTGGTCAGATATTGTATTCAAATGCTGCTGCTGCTGTTCGAAAAATGATGTTGCTGCATTTTGTTCCAGCACATTCTGCAGCTGCCCAGGCCTAATTGTTGCTGTATTTTGCATCAGAGAAGTACTTGTTGTGCTAGCTGCAATTTTTTGCTTTCCAGTTTTTGGCACAAATACTTGTGCTTTTGCATTGAGTTTGTTGCTGGAATTTGCCTTCATGGAGCTGCCAAATTTAGGAACTGATGGTGAGCCTGCTGATAGCACACCTTCGTCTTCACTCTCTTGATCATCCTCTTCACTCGAATTCCCAATATACGCATCACCATAGAGTTCCTCATCATCATACTCGCGTTGATCTGTCCATAGCTTAGATTTGATTGCCATCCCCCTTAAATTTGCCTTGATGTTCCTCCCCAACCTGCTATCGAAAACCCAATGTATAGGCAAATTCTCACTGTGCTGTGCATTTTTTCCAGTGCTGGCGAGTGTGACTATTTGCTTGGACATCATATACTTATTTGGAAATGCTATAGCAGGTTCACCATCTTCATCTGATACAAGAATCCCGAAGGCGTTTGTGTTGGAAACACTGCTAGATGCATTTCGACCAACATCTGTTTTTTGTTGTTTCTGTGAGTCCACCTGCCTTGTAGGTGATTTTCTAAATGTTACCATGTTCCAACCTTCATTTTTTTGCTCGTATTATTACTCCTACCATCATTAGAAATATCCGCAGTTCTAATTTTCAAAATCATACCCTTTTGACCAGCATTTCGATTCCCTGAAAACTGGGCATTCGTATCAACTGCAGAGTTCTGCTTTGCACCTCCATCTGGTGAGTTCATATGTTTAGCCTCATGACCATCCTTTTCTCCTGAAGTAAACGCCCTCACATCTTCATTAGCCTTTCCCTCATAAATTACATCTCTATTAGTCCTATCAGTTATTTTTGTCGCATCAGTTTGTTTCACAGCAGTAGCTGTAAGAGTTGCTTGTTGTTCAGCTTTATCAACTAGTGCAGCATTATGTTTAGCAGCTCCAGAAGTAGCTATTGGAGCTGGCTTCTGCTATTCCTTAACCCCATCCATAGATATTACCATTCTTTATCATCCGGGAAAGGCTTATATGGTGGCCGATGTCTTAAGTAGGAAGGTTAAGAGCATGGGGAGTCTTGCTTTGTCCGCAGGAGCGGAAATCCCTGAGTGTAGTTGAGGCCGCACCTGCAATGGATTTTTCCGCAGGTGCGGAGTCGCAGAAGCGACCCTAGGTGTCCGCAGAAGCGGAATAACTGGGCAGAAAAGGGTTAGAGTTGAGAGTTTATTTCATTTTCCACACTTTGAGTTAGAGAGCTTGATTTTGGGCGATTTTGGAGGGGATTTTCAAGGATTGGATCGGGGTAAGTATTTTTGACTTGGATTTGCTTATTATTCATGAATCCATCATTATTTCTGTCATTTAATTAGTGTTTTGAGTTGCAAGAATTGGATATTTTTGTGAAAACTTCCTAAATTATAAATTGAGGATTTGAAGGACGATTTGAGGTTGGAATTGGATAATTTTAGTATGGTTGAACTTGTATCGTAATGAGTGTTCAGATTTTGCAAATTTTGTTTGGTTCCGAGGTGCAAACCCGGGGTTGACTTTTTGGGTTGACCTTTTGAATTTCTTTAAAACTTGCAACTTTATTATCTGGAATAGTTTCTTATGGTTTGTATTTATGGTATTAAGTTATTTTGGTTAGATTCGAGCCATCCAAAGTTGGATATTCGCGGGAAAGGCTTAATAATGTGTTGATTTATCTTGTTTGAGGTAAGTATCTTGCCTTACTTTGGGGTAGGGGGGAACTACCCCCTTAGGATTTGGGTTGATTGTGCTATTTATATTATGTGAAAGTCGTGTACGCAAGGTGACGAGTGGTTACACAGGCTATATGTGGTATTTGACCGGTTTAGGCTTTTAGACTCTTTCCATGTATTTAATTGAATTGTTATAACATGTCATATCTTTCATTGTTAATATATTTTTTTTACATTTGTTGGTCTACTCATACATGCTTATTTGACGTTGTAGCACTTGTTCTACCTTTTACTTGTTATTTTGCTCTTATATGCTTTAGTTGAAGTTATTGCTTCTCTTATTGTCTTGTTACTTCTTTAATTGTTGAACTACCTTACTTGGAGTTGTTATTTCATGGAATATATTCTTGTTGAGTTATTGCGGTTGAAGTTGTAAAAACAGTTATCACATTGAGGCGAAGTTGTTAATTGTTGAGATATTTTTCTTGTTGAGCTATTTAATTTTGTTTGTTGTTGCTGAGATTTCTGTACACATTGTGATTGAGTGTCACGACCTCAATTTACCTCCGTAGAATGTTGTGATGGCACCTAGTCTTTATGACTAGGTAAGCCTAACGATAACAATATCTGAAAAAATATAAATTAACAAATTACTAAAAACAACTGAATAATAGATAAAAAAACTGCTACAAATATATGTGAATTAAAATATTTTTTACTGCTTTCTCTCTCTACCTTTACTCGTGCTCTCGGTGCATGTTAGCTAAACATACGCCGGTGTGGCCATGGCAGGAGCGAGAGGTCGGGGACGAGGACGACCTAGGAAAATACTTATAGTAGCTTTTGGGATCTCAGTTGGAGCTCGAATTCAAGGAGATGGAACACCTAAGACAACAACAATGGCTTCCCCTATGCAACTGGCTGAGGAGATTAGATCTATGGAGAAAGGATCTACATCAACTACTGGAGGGATACCAAAGAAGATGGGAATGACAGAATCTATAAAGACTAATAAAGAGGTGATACCATAGAGAATTACAGAGGTGAAGGCAGTGCAAGGCAATAAAACAGTAATTCCAGTGAAAACTAATGAAACAATGATTCCATTGCAGAAATCAGCTGAGCGAGCAGAAGAAGCAACAAATCCGATGGGTGCATGGACAAATCTATTCAAAGGGAATAGATCTGCAACTAATGGCATGTCACTATCCTATATCTCACCACAAATTGTTAATGGCCAAACTGTGGTGCAATTGGAAGCGGAGGAAGTAGAACTAGAAGAAGAAAAGTGGAAATATGCTCTAATTGCTTATATCATCAGAGAATCACCTGGGTACAACACTATGAACAGGTATATTAGCCAAAATTGGTTGAATATAGATACACCAAAACTGTATTTGCATGATGAGGGATATTATGTGGTCTGATTCAATTCTATAACTGATATGCATGTTGTTTATTATGCTAAACCATACATCATCAGTAATCGACCCATAATTTTGAAGCCATAAAACAGACTTTGATCTCAGCAAAGAATTTCCTACTGAGATTCCACTGTAGGTCAAATTTCCTAACTTGCCTATGAATTGATGGGGCAGTAAATCATTGAGTATAATAGCAAGTGTATTAGGGACTCTTGTGTTTACAGATGAATGTACCATAAAGCAAACAAGGATATCTTTTACGAGAATGTTGGTGGAAACAAATGTTAGTCATCCACTTCCTGATGAAATTACAGTGATTAATCCAAAAGGGAAGTATTTCCAACAACATGTGACATATGATTGAAAACCTGATTTATGTGGAGTGTCAAATAGTTGGGCACAAATGTAGGGAAAAGGAGAAAGGGGATAATCAAAAAGATGCTCAACATAAAAGAAAGAGGAATAATAAAGTTGTCACACAAGAATGGAGATACAAAGGTCATGTGCAAACAACTCTAACAATTAGAGAGCAAGTAGAGCTAATCAAGGACAACAAGAAACAGAGCCAGCAATTAAATAAGGAGAAGAATACTACCCCTACTAGCAGAATAGAAGAGCAAGCAGAAAAGAGTAGAGGGAAAGCTATTGCAAGTCCAGAATTCAACCTTCAAAATTGTCCCATACTATGTTCTGTGCCAACAAAAGATGATTTTGGAGTTATACATGGAGGTCATAGTGAAGATCAAGGCCTGCCTCTAGATATTAGGAGGGGGGAGGGATCCAAAACTATATAATGAATTGGTTAATTTGGAATGTTAGGGGAATAAATAAGAGGTATAAGCAAAAGGAGCTAAGGAATTATTTGAAAACAAAAAAAAATAAACTAGCAGGACTCGTAGAAACAAGAACAAATGAGCACAATTCAAAGAAGATCAGCAACAAAATAGTAACAAAATGGGAGATGTATGATAACTACCAAACTGCAGTAAATGGTAGAATTTGGTTGGTTTGGGATCCACAATGGTGTGAAGTTAGAATGGTGAGAGCTGAAGCCCAAATATTGCATTGTGAAATCACAAGTAAAATAGGAGATATTAGATGTTATCTTACTATAGTGTATGGTTTTAATACTGTGGAGCACAAGAGAGCATTATGGGAGAACTTGAAAGATGTAGCTGTGGGCATGAACAAACCATGGCTTGTAGCTGGAGATTTTAATGCAGTAATGTACCAAGATGATAGGATGTTTGGCAATCCAATCACTTATACTGAAGTTAAAGAATATTCTGAGTGCATGCATGAACTATTTAGAACAGAAGTCCATTGGAGAGGAGACTATTATACATGGTCAAACAAGCAACAGAATAATGACAGAATATATAGCAGGTTAGATAGGGCCTTTGGTAATCATGAATGGATGATGACATCATAGTGCAATATGATGAGCCTTTCATTTCTGACCACGCACCTATGTTGTTAACAATAGTGTCTTCTAACAGTAGCATCAAAGTTCCTTTCAAATTTTTCAATATATGGGCTTAGCATAAAGAATTCTTGGAGATAGTAGAGAAGGCTTGGCAACAGACATAATCCATAAGTAAGATGAAGAACATATGGATGAAGTTGAAGAGTCTCAGACCAATATTAAGGAGACTGAATAATGAGGAGTTCAAGTCCATTAATCAGAAAATAGAGAAGGCAAGACAGGATCTAAAGATTACTCAAGAACAAATACATCTAAGGAATAATACAGACTGCTTGCAAAAGAAAGAGAGTTAATACAGTCTTTAGGGAAATGGTCATTGATAGAAGAAAGTGCTTTACAACAAAAGGCTAAGGTAAGATGGATTAAGCTAGGGGAATCCAATAATAAATACTTTTCAGCACTGACCAAAGAGAGGACTCAAAGGAAGCAGATAACAGAACTCATATCTCTCACTAATAGGAAGCTTGTTGAACCAGAGGAAATCAGAGAAGAGATAGTAAATTTCTACAAAGGCTTGATGGGATCTACAACTTATATGTTGCCAGCAGTTAACAAGCACACTATGAGGAAATGGCCATGCATCACTCAGCAACAAAGAGTTAGATTATATGCAGAAGTGACAGAAAAAGAGATTTATTATAGACTATACTCAATAGAGAATGACAAGTCACCTGGTGTAGATGGATACAATGCTTACTTTTTCAAAAAAAAGTATGGACTATTGTGAAGGAAGAAGTTACTGTAGCTATTAAGGAGTTCTTCAAAACTGGAAAAATGTATAGGGCAATTAATTGTACAGCTATTACTCTAGTTCCAAAGACTGCTAAGCCAAGTACAGTGAACGAGAATAGACCTATAGCATGATGTATTGTGATATATAAAATGATTGCCAAAATACTAGCCTCCAGATTGCAAGAAGTGGTTCTAGATATCATATGTGAAGCCCAGGCTGGGTTTATCCCAGAGAGGAAAATAGCTGACAACATCTATCTTGCTCATGAGCTAGTTAAAGCTTATACAAGGAAGAATATATCTCCTAGATGCATGATAAAAATTGACTTACAAAAAGCATATGATTCTGTTGAATGGCCTTTTATGAGACAGATGCTTATTGAGCTTGGGTTTCTAGATCAATTTGTTCTTTGAAAAATGAAGTGTGTTCAAACAGTCAACTATATTGTGATGGTTAATGGTGAACTAAGTGAGCCTTTTAATGCAGTTAGAGGACTTAGACAAGGAGATCCAATATCTCCTTTTCTATTTGCAATAGCTATGGAGTATTTAAGTAGGCAGCTTAATGAACTGAAGGAAGATAGGCTATATCAATTTCATCCAAAGTGTGCAAAACTAGGTATTACACACCTTAGTTTTGCAGATGATCACCTGCTTTTTGCCAAAGGAAACCTATCTTCTATTACTACTCTCTATAAGTGTTTCAAGCAATTTTCTTAAGCTTTAGGATTGCAAGCTAATCTTGGAAAGAGTTGTGTGTATTTTGGAGGAGTTAAGAAGGAAGTTCAAGATAGTGTACTGGACCA
The DNA here is from genome assembly GCF_000715075.1 of Nicotiana tabacum. Classification (NCBI taxonomy): domain Eukaryota; kingdom Viridiplantae; phylum Streptophyta; class Magnoliopsida; order Solanales; family Solanaceae; genus Nicotiana; species Nicotiana tabacum. The sequence goes on from NC_134090.1 coordinate 79,654,845, forward strand.
TTTGGGGTTTGTTCATGGGAGTCTGTCTTTCAAATACTTGGGAGTGCCTCTATCAACAAAGAAGATCACTTTAATGCAATGACAGCCACTAATAGAGAAGATTATAGCTAGAATTACCTCATGGACAACCATAAAACTGTCCTATGCAGGAAGAATTCAATTAGTCAAATATGTGTTGTTTGGAATTCAAGCATATTGGGCTCAATTATTCCTTATTCCTGCAAAGGTTCTGAAAACTATAGGTGCTTACTGTAAGGATGTATTCTGGGCCGGTCCCGGGTCTAAATGGTCTAAACGGGCCAGGCCTAATGGTCCCGGGCTTTGGCGGTCCCAGGCTTAACGGTCTTGATGGGTGGAACCGGCCCAATGTGGGACTAAGCCCAAATGGTCCCAGGCTAAATGGGTCGGGCCCACAGGCCTAAGTGTTCCGGGCTATTTGTTTTTGAATTTTTTTTATCTAAGGCAATTTCTTGTAAACTATATATATATATATATATAGTATGTATAAAATTCAAATCTATATATATATAGTTTATATCTATAATATATATACTATATCAAATTTAAACACAAAATAAATTGCAAAGAAATATTCAAGGGAATGTCTTATAATTTTTATTATTACGACATTAACAAAAAATGGCAATATCTTTCTTAGTCTTCCTCCCCCCAATGGAATGAGCACAACAAGGTACTAATACCGCCATTAAAAGGAAAAAAACTAAGGAAGATGTGCCAAAATACAAGTTACATATTAGTCTATGTATTATCTCTAACAAATTTCATAAATCCTTCAAGGTCCGGAGGAATTTTCGTTGGTGGTAGCGGAAAATAAGCTTGTTCATCACCGCTTTCGGGCGAAGCAACATCCTGCGCAAGTTCCGCTAGCATTTCTTCATAAGCTTCATCTATCTCCGATTGTGATTCTGCAAGTCCAAAATTTCTTCTTTCCGAACGGATCCAATCTCTGAAGTGCACTGATTTTTCCAACCTCTCCCTCATAGATGCTTTATGATCACCGATTTGAAGTCTCGCTTGACTGAAAGCGCTCTCTAATGCCACTGTTGAAACTTTAACACTTAAAATATCTCGAGCCATCCTTGAAAGAACCGGATAGTGTTTTTGTTTGTCCTTCCACCATTCCAAAACATCAAAGGAGCCGTCGGGATTCTCTGATTCAAGTCCCTGCGACAAATAAACTTGAAGCTCATTTAGTTGTGAACTATCACCAATATTATCACCTTGAGAACCGCTGAACTCCGTCCAAGAACTAAGGGCTTTTAGGCCCGCAGTTCTTTTAGATGATTGTGAACTAGACGAAGTAGGAGTTGGAACATTTGGTCTAGCATGATATAAGGCAAGTTGATAAGCATTATAAATTGTTTGAGCATTTATTTTAATTGAGGCTTTTGCATCTCCAAGTGCAGCAAATTCCTCAGCTGAAAGTGATAAAGCCTTATAAACTTTTGTGTACCAAAAGTGAGGACCTTCTAATTTCATCTAAATCATCATTTTCAAAGATAGTTTGATTAGGATAAAAAGCATTCATAACTTCATCATTTAATTATTGACCTGGTGCAACATCATGGCAAAATTAACTATTGAAAAATTGAAAAGAAGGGTTATCACTATCAAGAATAACAGGTGAAGGAGGATGGGTAACAGGTCTGGGTCGGGGAGCCCGGGGAGGAGTAGTAGCTTGGCGACTAGATTCACCAATTTTAGATTTTCCCTTACCCTTACCACCAAATATTTTTTTCAAAGAAAAGTCCATATTAATTATAATTATACAAACTAAAACAAACAAAACTATAATATTAAAACTTAAGAGTTGGAACGAGTTTACCGAATTGACGAACAACTTCTTGAAAATTGAATATCGTTGAAGACTTGAATACTTCAATTCACCAACTTCACAATTTTTCACAAAATTGTAATAATAAAGTAAGCAATTATAGAAGAAAAATAGAGAGAGATTGATGAATTTGTGAGTAAAAACGAAAGAATGAGGGGGCATTTATAGTTGAGAATAGGGAAAAAATATAATTATAAAAAGTTTGAGGTTAAAACAAAGTTTGGGGGCCAAATGACTATTTTTTTAAAAGCCAAGCGGCTTAATGGCAGGCCAACGACTAGTTTTTAAACTTCTAACCGTTGGCCTTAAATTTTTTTTTTTTGAAAAATAGCCGTTGGGCCTGTTAGGCCCGGTTGAACCGACTCTGATCCGCCTGCCGGTCCCGCGCTAAACGGTCCCGGGCTCTCGGTCTGTTTTGGGAGGACTGGCCCACAATGGGCTTTTAGGACCGTTAGGGACCGACCCGTTTGGCTCGTTTGCTAGCGGTCCCAAGCTGGGCCCAGCCCACAATACAGCCTTAGCTTACTGCAGAAGTTATGTATGGTCAGGTAGCAACACAATCAACAGGAAAGCTTTGGTAGCATGGGATAGAGTATGCATGCCTAAGTCAATGGGAGGGATAGGCATTATCAATATAAAGTATGGAATCAAGCTGCTCAAATCAAGACATGTTGGGATGTAGCTCATAAGTAGGATAAGATGTGGATTAGATGGATTCATGCTTACTATGTCAAAGGTAAGTCATTGATGGAGACAGCAATCCCAGCACAAGGAAGTTGGATCACTAGGAAGATATTGGAAGCTAAAAAACAGTTACACTGATACCTGTTGCCAAGACTACAAGGAGTTTGACAAATTCTATTTACCATCAACTTCTCCCTGAAATGAGGCCAGCAACCTGGAAATGTATGTTCAAGAATGATGCTAGACCTAAAGCAATCTTCATAATGTGGCTACAATTATAGGAAAGATTGGCTACAACAGATAGATTAGTGAGATGAGGACTAACAATGGACACAACATGTACATTGTGTCAGACACAATTAGAAACAAGGGAACATATGTTCGTTGAATGTGAATTTGCTAAGGCTATATGGAGGAAGTTGCAGAGTTGGCTACAATGGAAGCAAATAGCAGAAATATGGAATCAACATATTGACTGGGCTATTCAAAGTGCCAAAGGAAAATCACAACAACCTCAAATCTTTAAACTGGTATATACTGAATGTATATATGTTATATGGAAGAACCATAGAGTGTTTGAAAAGAACTATAGGAACTGGGAAACAATTCTGCGTGAAATAGCTTATACCTGCTATGTAAGAGCAGGACCTAGAGTTAAGGAGTTGCTGCAGAGTTTTGTGTTTTAAGCTTCTAGTTTTCTGTTTCTTTCAGTTGAGAACTTCTTTTACATAGTAGAGAGTTAAGGATAAAATAGAATTTAGATAGCTAATTATGTTGATTAGTTATGGTTTTATAAAGTTTCAAAGGTGATTAATACAAAAGTTTAGTTACCAAAAAAATCCTCCAAAAACAGTATCTCTCAATACACGCCCCAAAATCGGTGGAACTGAGTCATAAACTCTATAAATTACAACTAGAGTACTACTACATCAGTGTCCGAATGAAAATGCAACAGGGTGTAAAATAGGGAAGGTGACTCCGAGGCCTGCGGACGTGGGGCAGGTATACCTTGAAGTCTCCCGAGTAGCAGCTACAACAAACCTCTAATGACTGGCATGGGCAGACATACCTGGATCTACACAAAGATGTCCAGAAGCGTAGTATGAGTACACCACAACAATACCCAGTAAGTATCGAGTCTAACCTTAGTAGAGTAGTGACGAAGCTAGGTCAAGACACCTACTAGGATATAAAATAGATAGTATGAAATTTCAATATGGATGTGAAATAGAAAGCGAAGAAACAACTAATATGGAAAAATAATAGCAAGAACTAGTACCAGAAATCGATAATAAAAATATCATAAAGGAAGTAACTAAAGTGCTACAATGATCATGTCTGGGCAACAACCGCTTGAACAAATAAGAAATGACACAACAAGATATAATTTTCATCAAAAACTCCTTACAACATGAAACGTAAAGCATGAATCACAATGAGGTACCGCCTCGTGTATAGTGAAATCAAAACCGAGATACCGCCTCGTATAATCAAGAATCACAACCGAGGTATAGCCTCGTATTCACTTTTCTCAATTTCAATCACAATCTTTCCTTATACCACCACGTGAGCCTTACATTTGAAAATAGTTTTTGAAAACTGTTTTTTCCGAAATAGCTACAAGCACTTTAGCCTACCTTATAACGCAATTGGCTTCACGTAGTTCCCCTACAAGCAACACGCACATCAACCCAAGCCTTATACCGCCGCATGTGTGTCAATATCATAGCACAATAACAATTCACACCACAAGTGCCCATATATCACAACTTGCCAGAAACAACAATATCAATGTTTCCACAATAATAGCCCATGGCTTCAACACAACGTATACGAGAATATCAACAACAACAATGGATGAAAAATGCTTAATAAGATAAATGTTTCAACAATAACCAACACTGCCTCAACGTATTAATAACTTCCACAACTTCAACACCAAATAATCCAACAATGAGAGAAATAATGTATAACCTCAATATTAGATAAGACTAACTTCACAGTAAAGAGATAATATTCAACAACGAGTCTCAAATAACGGAAATCAACAAGTAAAGGGATAACATGAACAATTACTTCAACAATGTAATTAACAGTGAAGAGATAGCATGTAACATTAAAGAAAACAACATGTTCAACTAAAGCGTGAGAGCAATTTAGCAAGTAAGATGTAGAACAAATAGTAAACAAGTCAAATAAGGAATTTAAAGATAGTCTAACGCAATTAAGGATAATTGACTATGAGAATTTAGAACATAATATGGCATTTCAATTAAACATGGAATTCTAAGTAGCCTAGACCGGTCAATCACTACGTACAACCCGTGTACCCACTCGTCACCATGCGTACACGGATTTCACTTAGCACAATTGAACCAACAATACTGATCCTAAGGGGTAGTTCCCCCACACAAAGTTAGGCAAGACACTTACCTCAAATAGGCAATTTAATACTCGGAAATAGCTTTTCCCTTACAATCCGCTTCCACACAGCTCAAATCTAACCAAAATCGACTCAATATCATCAAAAAATGCTAGGGAATTCAATTGCAATATAAGAAGTTAAGATCTTTACACTTTTCTCAAAAAGTCAACCCGGGGCCCGTCCAGTCAAAACCCGGGTCCAATGGTAGATTCTGTCTACCTATGACCCCACTAATTCATATATGTCATTAGTTTCAAAATCCGAGTCCAAATCGACTAAACAAAACTCAATTTCTCATTTTTCAAAAAATTCACAAAGTTTCAAAAATTTCTACTTTGACTCACATGATTTTGATGTTAAAATCTAAGATGTGATGATGGAATATGATTAGAAATAGATTAGAATTAGTTACCCAAGGTTTGTTGGTGAAAATCCTCTCTCCAAATCATCTTCTACTGTGTCTAGGGTTTTAAAATGAGAGAATGAACTCAAAAATCCAATCCCTAGCTTATTGTCCAGTCGCAAATGTGACCTGACCGCAAATGTGAAGAATCTCTCGCAAAAGAGAAGATCCTCCCATCTCTGCTATCATCGCAATTGCGATGAAAAGTTCAAAATTATGAACCATGGACCTCCGCAAATGTGACCGGGTCGATCGCAAATGCGAACCAACTCTTTCCCAGGTAATTATTGCAAATGTGAACAGTGAGTTCGCAAATGCGAACCTAGCAGACATAGCCTACCTTTGAAAATGTGAACCAAAATCACGCAAATGCGAGATTAGAGTCATGTGCAAAAAAACCAGCAAACTGAATTCTAATAACACTCCGCTAAGCATCCGAAACTCACCCGAGCCCTCGGGATTCCAAACCAAAAATTCACACGAGTCTAAAAATATCATACGAACTCGCTCACATGATCAAAACATAAAACTAACATCTAAAACGACGAATTAAGCTCTAAAACGCAAGAATTTCAAAGAAATTTTCAAGAACTTCTAAAATTACAACTAAGCGTCTGAATCCTATCAAATCAACTCCAAACGACACCAAATTTTGCAGACAAGTTCAAAATGCCATAAAGGACCTATTCCAAGCCCAAAAATCACATTTCGGAATCATTTTCACAAAAGCCAAAGTTTGATCAACATTTTCAAATTTAAACTTCTAAGTCAAGAATCAAGGGTCCAAATCAACCCGAATGCTTTCCGGAACAAACCTAATCAACCCCGCAATTTATAAAAGCGTAAACACACAAGTGGGAAGCAATAAAAGGGGTAAAGGGGCACAATTACACAATATGACCGATTGGATCGTTACATTCTCTCCCTCTTAAAATAAACATTCATCCTCGAACGTGCATAAGGACATACCTAAAGTGGTGAATAGATAAGGATAATGACTCCGTGTGTCATGATCGGTCTCCCAGGTCGCCTCCTTGACCGGATGACCCCTTAATTGAACCTTCACTGAAGCAATATCCTTTGATCTAAACTTCCAAACTTGTCGGTCCAAGATAGCTACATGCTCCTCAACGTAAGTCAAATCCTCGTCCAACTGGATTGTGCTGAAGTCTAGAATATGAGATAGATCACCATAATACCTCTGGAGCATAGATACATAGAACACCAAATGAATCGCAGATAAACTGGGTGGCAAGGAAAGCTTGTAGGCCATCTCTCTAATCCTTTCAAGGATCTCCAAAGGTCCAATATACCTAGGGTTCAACTTGCCCTTTCTCCCGAACCTCATCACAACCTTCATGGATGAAACCCAAAGCAAGAATCGATCTCTAACCATGAATGAAACATCACAAACCTTCTGATCCGTATAGCTTTTCTGTCTAGATTAGGCTGTACGAAGCTGATCCTAATAACTTAGCTGCTCCTGGCTCAAACCACCCAACTAGAGAATGACACTGTCTCCTATATAGAGTCTCATACGGAGCCATCTGGATACTCCACTGGTAGCTGTTGTAGGAAAACTCAACAAGTGGCTAGAATTGATCCCAATCACCCCTGAAATCCATAACACAGGCGCAAAGCATATCCTCTAATATCTGAATAGTGCGCTCGGACTGTCCGTCCGTCTGAGGGTGAAATGTTGTACTCAACTCAACTTTCGTGCCACGTTCATGATGTACAGCCTTCCAGAAATGCGATGTGAACTGCGTACTCTAGTTAGAGATGATAGATACTAATACACCATAAAGTCTGGCAATCTCGCGGATATAAACCTGAGCCAGTTGCTCTGAAGAATAGGTAGTCACTACTGAAATGAAATGAGCCAACTTGGTCAATGTGTCCACAATCACCCATACTGCATCAAACTTCCTCTGAGTCCATGGGAGACCAATAACGAAGTCCATGGTGACACACTCCCATTTCCACTCAGGAATCTCAAGCCGCTGAAGCAAACCACTGATGCTCATACTTCACATGCTGATAATTCAGGCACCAAGCTACATACTCCAATATGTCCTTCTTCATCCTCATCCACCAATAATGTTGCCACGGGTCCTGCTACATCTTAGCCTCACCCGGGTGAATGGAGTACCATGAACTGTGGGCCTCCTAAAGAATCAACTCACGCAAACCATCCACACTGGGCACATATAACCGGACTTGAATCCGTAGCACACCGCCATCACCAATTGTAACCTCCTTGGCATCGCTATGCTGAACTGTGTCCTTGAGGACAAGCAAATGGGGGTCGTCATAATGACGCTCTCTAATACAATCATATAGAGAAGACTAAGAAACTAGGTAGGCAATAACTTGACTAGACTTCAAAATATTCAATCTAACCAACTGGTTTGGCTAAGGCTTGAACCTCCAGCGCCAATGGCCTCTATGCTACCGGTAAATATGCTAAACTACCCAAACTCACCGCCTTTTGACTCAAGGAATCGGCCACCACATTGGCCTTCCCAGTATGATATAGAATGGTGATATCATAGTCCTTAAGTAGCTCTAACCACCTCCATTGCTGCAAGTTAAGATCTTTCTATTTGAACAGATTATGTACACTCCGGTGGTCAGTAAAGACCTCACAAGGAACACTATACAAATGATGCCGCCAAATATTTAATGCATGAACAATGGCTGCCAACTCTAAATCGTGGACTGGATAATTCTTCTCATGAGTCTTTAGCTATCGAGATGCAGAGGCAATCACCCTACCGTCTTGCATCAACATCGTGTCAAGGCCAACACATGACGTATCACAGTACACAGTATAAGACCCTATGCCCTAGGCAACACCAACATTGGGGTTGTAGTTAAAGCAGTCTTGAGCTTTTGAAATCTCGCCTCACACTCATCTGTCCATCTAAAAGAAGCACCCTTCTAGGTCAATCTGGTCAAAGGTGCAGCAATAGATGAGAAGCCCTCTATGCAACGACGATAATACCCAGCCAACCGAAGGAAAATTCGGATCTTAGTAGCTTAAGACAGTTTGGGCCAACTCTACATCGCCTCAATCTTCTTCGAATCTACCTTAATCCCCTCACTCGACACCACATGACCCAAAAACGCCACCGAATCAAGCTAGAATTCAAACTTTAAGAACTTTGTATATAACTTATTCTCTCTCAAGGTCTGGAGCACGATCCTAAAATGTTGCTCATGATATTCTCGACTACGGGAGGATACCAAGATGTCGTCAATAAACACAATGATGAATGAATCAAGATAAGGATGGAACACACTGTTCATCAAGTGCATAAATGCTGCTAGGGTGTTGGTCAGCCCAAATGACATCATGAGGAACTCGTAGTGACCATATCAAATCTTAAAGGGAGTCTTCGGAATATCCCAATCCTAAATCTTCAGCTGATGATAACCTGACTGCATATCAATCTTGGAGAACACTCTAGCACTTTGTAGCTGATCAAATACGTCATCAATGAGTGGCATGGCAACATATAGTTCTTCACAAACAAGACTGGAGCAGCCCACGGCGACACACTAGGCCAAATGAATCCCTTATCAAGCAACTCTTGCAACTGCTCCTTTAACTCTTTCAAATCCATTTGGGCCATACGATATGGTGGAATAGAAATAGGCTGTGTGACCGGCAACAAGTCAATACCAAAATTTATATCCCTTCATGCGGCATGCCAGGAAGATATGCTAGAAATATATCTGGAAAATCTCTCACTGCCGGATCTGACTCAATGGTAAGAGTATTAGCACTGACGTCCCGCACAAAGGCTAGATTAGCATTACACCACTTCTCAACCATCCGCTGAGCCTTTAGAAATGAGATAACCTTACTAGGAACATATTCTAATGCACCCCTCCACTCTAACCGTGGTAAACCTGCCATAGCCAGCATCACAATCTTGGTGTTACAATCAAGAATGGCATGATAGGGCAACAAACAGTCCATGCCCAAGATAGCATCAAAGTCTACCATACCGAGCAATAATAGATCAACTATGATCTCAAAACCACCAATAACAACTAAACACAACCGATACACATGGTCCACAACAATATAATCTCCCGCAAGCATGGACACATAAATAGGAGAACTCAAGGAATCACAAGACACATCCAAATATGAAGCAAAGTAAGATGACATATATGAATAAGTGAATTCTGGATCAAATAAGACTGATGCATCTCTATGGCAAATCGGAACCATACCTGTAATGATTGAGTCTGAAGCAACTGCCTCTGTCCTACTCGGAAGAGCACAGAATCTAGCCTACCCCCTCTAGGACGACCTCTACCCGTTCGTCCCTCACCCCTAGCTGGTTGTGAGCAGCAACTGGGGCAGTAACCATGGCCGGAGAAGTCTGCAGACCTAACTAAATCCATTGAGCCTGAGAGTCTGGGAAGGTGCACCCCTACTGAGTCTGGGGCAGTCTCTAACCATGTGGAAGGTATAACCACACTTAAAAAAAAGCTCTTGGTGGGCGTGGGTGTTAATACTTGATGGGGCCTGGTCGACTGGACTGAGCCCTAAAGGCACCTCGTGTAGGAGGTGCACTAGAAAGTGGCTGAGCAAAGTGTGCAACTTGAGATCTCGGAACCCTACCATGATAGGCTGAAGCTATAGCGTGACCAATACTAAATCCTCACATTCCACGATACCTCTTGGCCTCCCTATCATCTCTATCACGGTCTCGCATACCTTCCAATCTCCATGCAATCTCATCCACCTGCCGATACGGAGTGTCTAACTCCAACTCCCTTACCATGTTGAATTTAATACTCTGGTTGAGCCCCTCGATGAATCGACAAACTCGCTCCCTAACTGTGGCAATCAAGGTTGGTGCATGCCTGGACAAATCACTGAATTGGACAACATACTCCGACACTAACATAGTACCCTGGCTCAGCCACTCAAACTTCACATGCCAAGAATACCGAAAGGTATAAGGAACAAACTCTCTCAAGAAGAACTTTGAAAACTGATCCCATGTATGTGAAGCTGCCTCGGCTGGGCTACCTACCTCGTATGCCCGCCACCACTGATATGATGCTCCCTTGAGCTGGAACATAGTAAAAGCAACCCCACTCATCTCCACAATGCCCATAGTGCAAAGACTATGGTGACACGGCTCAAGAAAAACCATGTGTATCCTATGAAGCCAAACCACTAAAAGTAGGAGGGTGGTACTTCTTGAACCTCTCAAGCCTAAGCTCATCCTCCTAAGATGTTGATGCCTTAACCACGGGCTGAATTGGAGCAACAAGTTGTACCGGTATAACCTCTGGGACCTGATTAACCTGGACCCGCTACTCTGGGTATGGACCGTGGGAGTCTATGCTCCTCCCCCAGCCTGAGATGTGGCTAGTGCAAGTGGGATAAACCCCACCGGAGCTAAGGTACTGAACATGCTCAGGAACTATGCGTGTGTCTCTTGAAGCACTGGGGCGGCAATAGACCCCTCAAATGTCTGTCCCCCGACTGGAGCTACTGGTGGCTCCTCTATCGCAGCCCGGGTAGGTGCTCTGGCTGCACAACATGCTCGTCCTCGGTCTCTACCCCGGTCCCAGTCCCGGACTCTTGCGGCTCTAGTTAGGGGCGCATGTGTCTGATTGTCAGATCCTTCCGTGCATGACCTCACCATCTATGAAAGAATAGAAAGTCAAAGATTTAGTTTTCGAAATCAACCAATATGCACGATAAGGAATCAATAAGTGAAATTTTCCTAATAGTTTCATAGCCTTTTGAAAATAAGTAGAGACGTCTCCGTACTGATCCACAAGACTCTACTAAACTTGCTTATGACTCGTAACACCTATGAACCTATAGCTCTGATACCAACTTGTCACGACCTCAATTTCCCTCCGTAGGATGTTGTAATGGCACCTAGTTTCTACGACTAGGTAAGCCTAACGATAACAATAAATGAACATGTATAAATTAACAAATTACTGAAAGCAACTGAATAATAGATAAAAATCCTCCAAAAAATAGTATCTCACAATACACGCCCCAAAATCGGTGGAACTAAGTCATAAGCTCTACAAATTACAACTAGAGTACTACTACATCACTGTTCGAATGAAAATGCAATAGGGAGTAAAACAAGGAAGGTGACTCTGAGGCCTACGGACGTAGGGCAGGTGTACCTTGATCACTCGAGCAGCAGCTACAACAAACCTCTAATGACCGGCACAAGCAGATATACCTGGATCTATACAAAAGATGTGCAGAAGCATAGTATGAGTACATCACAACGGTACCTAATAGGTATCGAGTCTAACCTTAGTAGAGTAGTGACAAGGCAGGTCAAGACACCTACTAGGATATAAAATAGATAGTGCAAAATTTAGTACGGATGTGAAATAGAAAGTGAGGAAACAACTAATATGGAAAAAGTTAACGCAATTAAGGATAATTTGACTATGAGAATTTAGAATATAATGTGCCATTTCAATTAAATCATAGAATTAGTCTAAGTAGCCTAAAACGGTCAATTACTATGTACAACCTGTATACCCCGTCGTCACCTTGCGTACACCGATTTCACTTAGCACAATTGAACCAACAATACTAATCCTAAAGGGTAGTTCCCCCACACGAAGTTAGGCAAGACACTTACCTCAATTAGGCCAATTCGATACTCGAAAATAGCTTTTCCCTTACAATCCACCTCCACACGACTCAAATCTATCCAAAATCGACTCAATAACATAAAAAATGCTGGGAAATTCAATTGCAATATAAAAAGTTAAAATCTTTACACTTTTCTCAAAAAGACAACAGAAGTCAACTCGGGGCCTGCCCGGTCAAAATCCGGGTCCAATGGTAGATTCCGTTTACCCATGACTCCACGAGTTAATATATGTGATTAGTTTCAAAATCCGAGTCCAAATCGGCTCACAAAACTCAATTTCTCATTTTTCAAAAAACTTGACAAAGTTTCACAAATTTCAACTTTGATTCACATGATTTTGATGTTAAATCTAAGATATTATGATGGAATATGATTAGAAATAGATTAGAATTAGCTACCCAAGGTTTGTTGGTGAAAATCCCCTCTCCAAATCATCTTCTACCGAGTCTAGGGTTCTAAAATGAGAGAATAAACTCAAAAATCTCATCCCTCAACTATTTGTCCAGTTGCAAATGTTGCAAATGTGACATGGGGAGATTGCGAACCCCACAAATGGGAAGAATATCTCGCAAAAGTGAAGATCCTCCTATCTCTACTATCATCGCAATTGCGATGAAAAGTTCGCAATTGAGAACCATGGACCTACGCAAATGTGAACCTTCTCTTTCCCAAGTAATTATCGCAAATGTGAACATTGGGTTCGATAATGCAAACCCGGAATACTTGGCCTACATTCGCAAATGCAAACCAAAATCTTGCAAATGCAATATCAGAGGCATATGCAGAAAAACCAGCAAACTCAGTTCTAACAACACTCTACTAAGCGTCTGAGACACACCCGAGCCCTCGGGGATCCAAATCAAACATCCACACAAGTCTAAAAATATCATACAAACTCGCTCGCACGATCAAAACATAAAAATAACATCTAAACCTGTGAATTATGCTCTAAAACGCAAGAATTTCAAAGAAATTTCCAAGAACTTCTAAAATTACAACTAAGCTTCCAAATCCTATCAAATCAACTCCACACGACACCAAATTTTGCAGACAAGTTCTAAATGCCATAACGGACATATTCCAAGTCCCAAAATCATATTTTGATCTTGATAGCTAAAAGTCAACCTACGGTCAAACTTTTCAACTTAGAATTGCCAAATTTCGGCAAATCAACACCAATCAACCTATAGACATTCAAAATCAATTCTGGACATACGCCCAAGTCCGAAATTACGATACAAAGCTATCTTAGTCATAAAAACACAGTTCCATTATCATTTTAACAAAAGTTAAAGTTTGATCAATATTTTTAAATCTAAACTTCTAAGTCAAGAATCAAGGATCCAAACCAATCCGAATGCTTCTCGGAACGAAATTAATCAACCCCGCGAGTCATAAAAGCATAAATATTAAGTGCAAAGCAAAAAAAGTGGTAACGGGGTGCAATTACATAAAACGACCGATCAGGTCGTACATTGAGTCATGGGCTATTTGTTATGGAAACATTGGTATTGTTGATTTTGTGGAAAATTGTAGCATAACGGCATTTGTGGTGCGAGTTGTAATTGTATTGTGCTATTGATACGCTGTGGTGGTATAAGGCTAGGGGTTGAAATGCATGTGAAGATAAGGCGGACTTGATACACGTGTTGCTAGTAGGGGAATTACTTGAAGCCACGCGGTGTGATAAGGTGGGCTAAGGATAGCTATTTAGGGAAAAATGATTTTCAAAACTAAATGTAAGATTCCCGCGGTGATATATGAAAAGATTGTGATTGGAATTGTGAATTGTGAATACGAGGCGGTACCTCGGTTGTGATTCTTGTTGTGCATTTCATATTGAAAAGATTTATTGGTTAGTTCTTGTTGCTTTTATTCTTTCTCGTCTTATCGGTTTGTCCGTATTTGATTATTTGAGGTTTTCATTATGTGTTTCCTTTTTGTTGTCTTTTTGCTTAAAATCTTGTCATGAGCTTATGTTACTAACTACTTTCTTACTACTAATTTCTCCATTTTCCATTACTTTAAGTTATCATATTATTGTTCTATTTAGCTTGTCCTAGTAGGTATCTTGATCTGGCCTCGTTACTACTCTATCGAAGTTAGGCTTGATCCTTATTGGGTATCGTTGTGGTATACTCATACTATGCTTCTGTATATTTTTGTGCAGATCCAGGTACCTCGACTCTGGCTAGGCGTCAGTGAGTGGACCATACAGTTAGGAGACTTCAAGGTATACTTGCCCGGTGCTCGCAGGCCTCGGAAGCACCTTCTGTCCTTCTTTTGCTATGGTTTACTCTTTATCTAGACACTATTGTACTAGAGATTTTATAGTATATTCATGTAAAACTTATGATTCAATTCCACTGGTTTTGGGAGTTTTGTTATAGATGTTCTGTTTTGGATTTATTATGAGTTTTTTGAATTATCTTGTTATCTTAGTTGTAAATTCCAATAAGTATTCATGAATGTTAGACGTACCTAGTCTTAGAAATTATGTGCCATCACGATATCCTAAGGAGGAAAACTAGGGTCGTGACAAAGAAGTAGGAGGAAAAGAAGAATGATGAGAAGGGAGAAAAAGAAGAAGAATGAGGAGGAGGAGGAGGAGGAGGAGGAGAATAAGAAGAAAGAAGAAGAAGAAGAAGAAGAAGAAGAAGAAGAAGAAGAAGAAGAAGAAGAAGAAGAAGAAGAAGAAGAAGAAGAACAACAACAACAACAATAAGAACAAGAAGGAGCAGGAGAAGAAGAAGTGAGAAATCTACCAAATACCTATAAATAATGTATCAATCTTGTATAAAAGTGTATAATAACGTACAAAAAGTATCTATAAACCTCTATGCACTATTATATACAGTTATATAAATGAATCCTATCATTGGAACTTCACGGATTTTTTTTCTTCCTTGAGCCTTCTCTAAAATTTAGCTCAAATCTAGTTGATAAAATTACTCAAGTCACTTCAAATTTATGTTTTGAGCTCCTCTTGATTTTTCCAATCGATTGGAACAACACTCAATTGAAATAATTAACAAACGGAAAAACCCCATTTTTTGGAATTGAAACTTCATACGACCTTTAATAGTGCTATTCTTCAAGTTTTCAATTAACCACAGTAAAGAAAAGCTCGACTTCAGCTAAAAAAGAATTCAATTCAGATATTCAAACTTCAGATAATTTTTTGTAGAAATCTCGGTTTTGAATCTTCGAAGAAACCAAACGATGGAGAGGTTCAAGTTTTTTCTAAACCTCTCAACTCACAAGCAGTGGATAGATTATGCATTGAATCTGAAATGGGAGCAGAGGCATTCATCGATATTGGATTATAAGCTGGTTTTAAATTTCTAAATATTAGGAATTTTTAGATAGATTATTCTTTATTTGAACTATGTAAAAACTCCTAATATTTAAAAATTTAAAACCAGTAAGACTTTACTTAAATAAATATTTTCCTTATTTACTTCATAATTAATTTGTTTTCGTTAGGTTTGTTACGTCTATAGCTATTTTTGATTTGTTTAACATTAGTTTAGATTTGGTTTATATAAAGGTTGAAGATTTTCATTTAAATTCTACCATTAAATCTAAAGAATTTACGTATAAAATATAAATGCACAACCTAATATCAAATTATAGAAAAACTTACAGAAAGACAATCGACAATTGCAGTTTAAATATAAATTATTTAGTAATGTTTATATAGTATTAAAAATTTAATAATTATTGATATATGTACACGCGTAAAGCATGTAACCTAATTCTTTTTCGTATTTACACTTTTCTATATCAATCTATATTTCTATCTATAATATTATTATATTAAAAGCACAAAGTCCTTTAGCGAAATGTCGTTCACTTTTTTACCCTCTAAAAATAGATTTCAATAACTCTGCAGTCAACTTTTTGTTAGTGTAATATTTATTTATAAATTTAAATGAATGTTGTATTATTTTTCTCGACATCAATTGCTTAATACACATAATCCATTCTTATTCTAAATTTTATACATTTTTTATTAATAGACGAAAAAAATACGTGTGACGCACGTACACTAAAGCTAGTATACTATATTAAAAATATGAATCTCCTTAATTAAATGTTGTTCGCCTTTTTTACTCTTTAAAAAAAAGATTTTACATTAAGCAAAATAGTCATTTACCATTTTCCTAATATTTAAAACTTTTAAATCAACTAAAATTCTACTTTATAATATTTTCTTTTTGAACAACATAAGTCCTAATAATTAGGATTTTAAAATTAAATAAAACTTTACCTTTGTATAAATCTTTTTCTTATGCCTTCGAAAAAAGCTAATTATATAGCATAACTATAGCGTATTTCCGAAATACTTTTCCTAACAATAAAATAAATAGAAATCCCGGTGTTGTAAACTAAGTGTGCGTTTGGACATAAGAATTATGAAATTTCAAAAAAAGTGAAAAATATTTTCAAGTGAAAATGATATTTGAAAATTAGAGTTGTGTTTGGACATGAATATAATATTGGGTTGTTTTTAAGTTTTGTGAGTGATCTCAGTAAAAATTTTGAAAAACAGCTTTTTGGAGTTTTTCAAAATGCATTTTCAAGTGAAAATTGAAAAATTTATAAACAAATGCTGATTTCGAAAGTGAATTTTTTTTTAAAAAGGAAAAAGTTTCTTATGTCCAAATGGCCTTTAATAGTCCGTTTGGACATAAGAATTTTTTTTACTTTTTCGATTTTTTTTTTACTTTTTTTTAAAATCAATGTTTGGACATAAAATTTTTCATTTTCACTTGAAGATGAATTTTGAAATTTTTTGAAAAACTCCAAAAAGTTATTTTTCAAAATTTTTACTCAGATCACTCGCAAAACTTAAAAACAACCCAAAATTATATTCATGTTTAAATACAACTCTAATTTTCAAATATCATTTTTACTTGAAACTGTTTTTCACTTTTTTTTTAGCATTTTACAATTCTTATGTCCAAAGGCCCACTAAAAATGAATTTAGATAGTCTAATGTCATTTATTTGAAAAAGGAACCAAAAAGTAGGGATACATGGGTAAAAGGTTTATGAGAAATTTCAATATAGAATCAAAAGTTAAAGAAAGGAAATTAGGCAAACAATCTCTCCCTCTCTCACACAACACACACAAAACTTTTCCTCCAAGGTTTTATATTATTAAATTTAATATTTACTATTTATATGAGAATATGAAATTAGTTAATTTATAGAATAAGAACATAAAAAATGTAGAGGAACAACGAATTCGCTTTTTTTACCCCTTAAAATAAATTTTACAATGGATAAAATTACTCCTATAATTTAAGTTAGTTTCATAATATATAGTACTTTAAAATCAACAAAAATTTTGATTACTAAATCTTTCCTTATTGAACTACGTCGAAAATACTAATATTTAGGATTTTAAAATCGATTAAAATTTTACGTTATAAACATCAAACAGTTCTCTTATAACATTTTTGCTTATTCTACACATGCATACAAATTATGCACGCATATAAAATTGATAAAACAATTCAAAGTTCAATTCAATATACATATTATTTTTTTCAAATTAAATATTCAAACTAGTGTATGTACGTGAGTTTATATGATTATTTTCTTGAAAAAATATACTTCTATAATTAAATTGTAGTCCATGCTTTGACAATTTTTAATTTTAATCCATTTTGACCATTTAAAAGTTATAAGTTGTATGAAAATTTTAAAGGCCCGAATTTGTAATAATGCGGGAGAAAAATGTATAAAGTGTATTACAAATGAGTTGTTTTAAATTTTATTTTATAAATATTCCAAAAATGACCACACCATATATTTTTGATACATTAAGTTATTTGTTATAAAATATTAACTCATCATTAGTTATTTTTAAAATTTATATTGTCACTTATTAACTTCTTTTTCTATAGGCCAACCTCGTTATTCTCATGTATTTATAAAAGACCAAAAGATTTAGTTTTTCAATATATATTATCTAACAAATTATCATAATAAAAGTATTTTTTTGAATTATTTTTTGGATATTAGAACACAAAAATGATAATATTTTTCACAAGATATCTATCTATACTACATTAAAAGCACAAAGGTCCTTAGTGAAATATTGTTCACCTTTTTTACCCCTTTACAATAGAGTTCACATTGGACAAAATAGTCATTCAATTAAACAACAACAAACAACCCATTGTGGTCCCACAAGTGGAGTCTGGAGAGGGTAGGATGTACGCAGCCTTACCCCTACCCTGGAAGGACAGAAAGATTATTTCCGATAGACCCTCAACTACAGAAGGTGAGAGAAGCCCTGATAGCAAATAATAGCAAAACAATAATTAGAAAACTAAATTGAGGATATCAACAAGTAATATGAAAGGGGTACTGATAACAAGTAGCAACAAGATAACATATTCAAAAAACTAATTCCAAGGCAGCAGACGAAAATAGTCATTCAATTAATTCTCCTAATATTTAGGAGTACCATTTAATTAATTTTCTAGGAATAGTCATATAATTATTTTTCTTATAACTGTTTTTTTGAAATCATTTCTTATTTTAACTAAGTAAGAAATTTTAATATTTAAATTATAAGGACTTTAAAGTTCGTTATAAAGAGAAGAAAAAACCAAGTAGTCCCAACTCATCAACTAAGCCATAAAACTATATATATATATATATATATATATATATATATATATATATATATATATATATATATACTAACTATAACGGTTGAGAGGTTTTACGAAAAAAAAAAAGGAAACTCCAACAATTTTGGTATTCTTTGTCCTTTGTATTTTAGTCAAAATTTAAAACAATAAATATTTATTTAAAAGCTTGGTTATTAAATTATATATTTTTTATTTTTAAAATTTAGTATCTATCATTAATTTTCGGAATAGTAATTATTTGTTTGTAATAGGAAATTGATAATTATTTATTGGAAAGAAAACTGAGAAAAGCTAGAAATATCAATGCAACAACAAACTCAGTTTGATCCCAATATGTGGGGTCTGGGGAGGATAGTCTGTATGCAAACCTTACCCCTACTTAATGCAGGTAGAGAGGTTGTTTCCAATAGACCCTCGACTCAGGAAGGGTAAGAAGAAGAAGAGGGAAGCAAGGAAGGAAGAAAGATGGAAGAGAAAAAAAGGGACAACTAAAGGATAAATAGTATCAAATAATAGCAACAGGGAATACAATACCTGAGGCGAACAAAACCACATAACGTAATAAAAATCTAAGGATATGAAGGGGCATGCATGCTACTAAGCCTATCGGTGAACACTATAAACTGCCTACTAACTTTCTACTTTAATCCTCAACCTCCACACCCTCCTATCAAGTGTCATGTCCTTAGTGAGTTGAAATAGCGCCATGTCTTGCCTAATCACTTCTCCCCAGTACTTCTTAGGCCTACCTCGACCCTTTCTCAAACTCTCCATGGCCAACCTCTCACACCTCCTGACATGGGCATCAATGCTTCTTCTCCTAACATGTCCGAACCATCTCAGTCGCGACTCCCGCATCTTGTCCTCCACGGAGGCTACTCCCACTCTGTTCCGGATAGCTTCATTTTTAATCTTATCTCTCTTGGTATACCCACACATCCATCTCAACATCGTCATCTCTGCTACTCTCATTTTCTGCACCCCAACATGCCCGGAACAGATTCGGGATACCAAAGGCGGCTGTGTGAGCAAAGGGAAAGTTAGTTTTTTGGGAAGAAGGTAAGAAGACAATAAAGCATGCTCAAAAGCACGTATGCTTCATGTTCCACTCCTCCGGGAACGTCATCCATTCAACCGGAATAATATCCGAGGTCTTCACTCAGACAAATCGGGTCATCCACCCCCGATCCTTATGCTCATCGATATTCGAGAAAAAAGGTTTCGAAGATCGAGGGTGAAGCTTGATCAAGCCTTGAAAAAGATAGGGGTTGTACAGCCTGATCAAACGATCAAGGGTAAAAGTCGTATCCTTGACTTTGTTGGAAAAGTAGCGAAGCATGTAAACTATCCTCCAAAAAGAGGGGTAAATTTGGCCAAGTGTCACCCGATATTTATAGCAGAAGTCGAGAATGATCGGGTCTATAGCCGGAGAAGAAGGGTTCGAGGAGTCGACAGGGCCCAAGGTGAACATGTATGTGTATACATAAAGAAAATCGGCCTTATGGTCCATTATGCTCTCATTAGGGCTAGGGATCTCAACCAGCACTTTCTTCCCCCATTGGCAGTCAGCCCGCACTCTGTCTATATCCTTCACAACGCTAATGAACCGGGACACGTATTCCCATCGACCCGGCATAGATGAAGATCTCTCAATGGAAAAATCCTTCATACTATCAAACTCGGTGGGTGTACATTGTTCGACAGTAGGAGCCACTTTGGGCTTACCATTAGATTTATTCTTGGATATTCGAGACAAAGAGGCAGCTTCGTCTTTCTGAGGCACTGTCTTAGAGGTTCAGGCCATGGCAACTAAAAAATTTCTTTTCCTCGAGAAGGAGGGCAGGAAACAAAGAGCAAAGGAAAAAGGAGCGTAAGGGGAGATGTATTTGGCTCTGAAATCTTGAAGGAATCACTGAAGTGCGAGTTACTAAACACTTGGGGTACTTATAGAAGCCGTATGGGCAGCAGAACAACCAATAACGGTTCGTAGGTTCTTCGATAGTCGTGCTGACAGCAACCCATGCGTGCCGTTGAATTACGACATTTAATGCCCTGACTGGCTGACGTCACAACGAGCGCAAAAGTTCAAAACCGTTTCCTATCATCTTATTCTAGGAAACATGGGGACTATCTGTATACGGTAAAATCTGAGGGATCGATTTTATGATCATTTCGGGGCTCCAAAGTTGCGCCTCTAAAATCCCGGGGAAAGGCTCGAAGTGCGATCTCGTAGAGTCTCTAAAATGCTTGGCTCAGAGACAATACGGGTCGACGGTGGTCATAGAAAAATGGGGAGTTCTTGATGGGAGTTGGCAGGTTGACATGCGCCCATACCGAGGCATTAAATAGTTGTATCAATCTCATATCTTTGTAATAAATGCACTTGTACCATACTAGGATTCCCCTCATATATAAAGGGGATCCTTGTCATTTTGTAGACATCTGTTGCTCAATATTGAATACACAAGAATATTCTCTCTACTCTCTAACATATTCTCTTGATATCATTACTTGCATTTATTACTTATATTCATCACGTTCCATTTATTGTTCTTCATTTATTGCTTGTTATTGGCCATAAAGAACTGCATCGATTCTATCATAATTGTTAATCCACCCTCGCTAGCTCCCAACCGAGCATCAGACTCGACCCCGAAGCCCCGAATAAGCAAGCTCGAGGGCCCGATTATTAACCATTCGGTTTGATTATCACCTTGCTCTCAAGCTCTTATCTCGTTTCTAAGTCTTTCACATAGCATCAATTTCCTAACAACTAGCATAAAAATATATCACGTATTTTTAGAACCACAAATCAAATTTAATTGTAATTACCATTTTCAAGGTAAACAGTTTGCCGCCCACCGAGGGGCTAAAAATAATAGTGATTATTTTCTTGCTGGTTCACTCCATAACGCAAGTTATCTTTCACATTTTTTCTTGTCCAAGATCTTCGCTTTTAGGTCAAAATGTCTAACTCAGTAAATGGATGTGAAAACAACGGTCTTGAGAACCACAGAGAGAATGATGTAGTCGTTCCAGGTATTGGCACACCACCACTAAACCCTGAAGGCGAGCCAGAGCCGATCCCCGTGGATACAGTCTCACGTGATGCCCAGCACGTTAATATAAGCTCCCGCACTAACAGGAGCGTACACCAAGGAAACCAACAAGAAGCTCAGAAAACCCCAGCTAGGGAAGAACAAGAGGTTAGCCTTCATGTTATTTTTGAAATGTTACAGGCACAACAGTTGGCGATTGCTCAGCTGCAAAGTCACTAGAAAACTCCCAGCACGGTAGCACCCGGAACAGCTTCCCCGGTCGAGTAGGTACCAGAAAGATCAAGCAACAACGGGTCGGCAGCCGACCCCGCCATCGTAAAGATGCTCGAGGACCTCACGAAGAGGATCGAGTTGGGTGAGAAAAAAATAGAAGCCAATGATAAGAAGGTAAAGACCTACAACTCCATGGTCGATCAAATTCCGGGCGCACCCTGATTCTGAAAGGTGTAGATTCGAAGAAGTTTGTACAAAAGCCATTCCTACAGGAAGCGGCCCCAAAACCCATTCCAATGAAGTTCAGAATGCTCGAGCTTCCGAAGTACAACGGACCCTCGGACCCCAACGAGCACATCACTGCCTACATTTGTGCAGTGTAGGGCAACGACCTAAGAGACGACGAGATCGAGTCCGTCCTACTGAAAAAGTTCGGAGAGACGCTTTCAAAAGGGGCAATGATGTGGTATCACAACCTAGCCCCAAACTCGATGGATTCATTTGCCATGCTGGCGGATTCTTTTATAAAGGCATATGTCGGTGCCATCAAGGTAGCTACAAGGAAATCCGACATCTTCAAAATCAAGCAAAGGGATAACGAGATGCTGTGAGAGTTCGTATCTTGCTTTCAAATGGAATGAATGGAACTACCACCGGTCTCTAACGACTGGGTGGTGCAGGACTTCACTCAAGGTTTGAACAAGCGAAGCTCGGTAGCTTCGAACCAGCTGAAGCTGAACTTAGTCGAATATCCCATCGTGACTTGGTCGGACGTCCACAACCGATACTAGTCAAAGATCAGGGTCGAAGACAACCAACTAGGAGCCCCCTCGAGCTCGATATATCCTAGCAGGCTCCCGACGAAGGAGTCGAAGCCGAATAAAGAGAGATAGAAACCATACACTGAAGATAGAAGAAATGCCCCGAGGCGCAACATACCCAGCAATGACCAAAGGATGGATCGAGGCCAGAATCCTCGGGGACTTGTCAACAGAGCTGGATTCGATAGGCACACAGGGCCAACGGAGGAACCTCGCTTGTCGGAATACAACTTCAACATTGATGTTTCAGACATCGTATTCGCCATTAGTAAAATCAGAGACACTAGGTGGCCAAGGCCTGTACAGTCAGATCCTTCACAAAGGAACCATAACTTGGTGTGTGAATTCCACAACACACACGGTCACAGGACCGACGACTGTTGGCAACTCCGGGAAGAAGTAGCCCGACTACTCAGCAAAGGTCACCTCCGAGAATTCCTCAACGACCGGGCCAAAAATCAGTTATGGGAGAGAGAGGCGACCAACAAGTACGAAACAAATGAGCCACAACATGTCATCCATATGATCTTGGGAAGCATCGATGCTCCACAAGAACCCATGATCAGAAAAATAAAAATATCCATCACCAGAGAAAAGCGAACTCGAGGTTACATACCTGAGGATGCTCTCACATTCAGTGATGAGGACATCGAGACCTTGTCTCAGCCTCATAACGACCCACTGGTAATCTCTTTCCTTGTAAATATATTTCAAATTAAACATGTACTTGGGGATCAAGGTAGCTCGGCCAATCCTGACAAAGGATGGGATAAAACCATCTACGGGGAGAAGCATACATCAAAAGAAATGTTCGATGTGCATGATGTGGCACCGACACCAATACCTCCACCACCGAAAGAGCCAAAGGATAAGCAAACAATAAAATAACGATAACAAGTTGCATTCTCGGCTACGCCCGACTAAACAAAATGAAGGACCATACCGAGTCCTCATAACAAGCAGTTGAATCACATCGAGGCCCAAAGCATCGTCAGCACTACGGTATGGTCGTCTCCCCTTTTTTAGTTACATTTTATACTAACATGAATGCAGCTATCTGATTGAACCGCCGATCGAAGCAACTGAAGCACTTTTCAACTCGAAGGCCTTAGGTTCCAAAAGCGTACGTTGCACTCTTTTCCTTCGACCGGGTTTTTATCCCAAGAAAGGTTTTACCGGCAAGGTTCTTAACGAGGAAACATATATATTCTACCTAAGAAAAATTCAACAAGTATTCAAGGATTCCTATGCAATCAACCTCAAATACTGGGGGGGCATCCCCCCGGAAGGTCACTTACTCGGAGAAGCCAAGATGCGCTAAATGGAGTCTCGATAGGAAAATGATGTATCAGGCCAAACGGTCGAACGAACCGTGCCCTTATAAAAGAACCGAGCCCCTAACAACAAAAGCATGTATACTTGTACCAAGTAATCAAAGAATACTTTCCAAAGCATTTCGCGTTTCAAGAAAGCCCGATATTTTCACAAAATGACCTCAGAGCCAAAAAATGTCCCGAGCACTTGGGGACTGGCGTCAACAAATCGAAATAATACG
The DNA here is from genome assembly GCF_000715075.1 of Nicotiana tabacum. Classification (NCBI taxonomy): domain Eukaryota; kingdom Viridiplantae; phylum Streptophyta; class Magnoliopsida; order Solanales; family Solanaceae; genus Nicotiana; species Nicotiana tabacum. The sequence continues at coordinate 79,679,207 of NC_134090.1, forward strand.
ACCCCTGGTCGGAGTTTCAAACTCATAAGCCCTCAATGAGGCAGCATCAAGATCACAAAACAGCTCCAAAGCCAAAATGTCCCAAACACTCGGGGACTGGCGTCGAAAACTCAAGGCCACATGACCTCCGGGTCGGAAACTCTGGAATCGTAAGCCCCCAATGAGGCAATACCAAGTTTACAAGTAATGGCTCCCGAGCCAAGAAACTCTTGATGACTCGGGGACTGACGCCAATCACCACCCCCATCGACTTATCAAAACCCGAGGCCATAAGACCACATATGGGCAACCTCGGTCTCGTAAGGCCTATATAAGGCAACATCAAAATCTGTAAGACCTCAAGCAAGGCATGAACCATACTTGTACCACGCAATCAAAAATCTGTAAGACCTCAAAGGCATGTAAAATTTGTAAGACCTTACAAAAGGCATAATCCCGATCATAAAGTTAAGGCTATATATCGAACTTGTAAGACCCCTAAAAAGGTATACCCTCGATATAGATGCCGAAACTACTTCACTCGGGGACTAAAAGATTCCGGCAAAACACAATGACTACGGTCACAAGGCGGTACCAGCCAAACTAACGCGACTCGAGGGCGCCCGACCGTCGCTATAAAATCACAGGCCTTCAATTACTTCGAAAAGAACCGGTTAAACAGGCTACCCTTGACTTAGGCAAAAGAGCTTCGACCATGTCAGCTCCAAATTATAGGCTTTGAGATACTCAACCACTGAGCCAAACCTCCTAAGGTGCTCGATCATCGCCACATAATGGCTCACAATCGAGGTTTTTATTAAACCGTCGAAGATCCAGGAAAACACAACTTCAAAAGACCTTAACGAGGGAAAAATAAAGTCTACTAGAGGTTGTACCGACCCAATGCGTAAGAGCCACTATCGCCAGCCCATACTAGAGGTTGTACCGACCCAATGCGTAACAACCACTGTCGCCAGCCCATACTAGAGGTCGTACCGACCCAATGCATAAGAGACACTGTCGCCAGCCCATACTAGAGGTCGTACCGACCCAATGCGTAAGAGCCACTATCGCTAACCCATATAAAAGGTTGTACCGACCAAACGCTTAAGAACCTAAGGCCAGCTTTAAATTCGAAAACTTGAGGGTCAAATGAGCTCAAGTCGAACCCCGACTCGGATACTGAACCCAAAACAATTAACTAAAAATGCCTAAGAGCTCAAAATGCCGGCTTATACTAAAAAGTCGTACTGACTGATAGTAGCCTATATTATACGATGTATATGTTATTTATGCTCTAAGTTAACTATGCTTTATTGATGTTTTAAGTGCTAAAATAACAAAATTCTCTAATTGAGATTTTTATGCTTTACAGAACTACTCCGAGTTAGGAGGAGAATATAGAGTGTTTTGGGGTCAAATATGTAGATACAAGGCCAATTGAGAAGAGCCCGAATGAAAACGAGCAAGAAAAGGTGAAGAAAAACTGGACAACAGCCCACCGCGACCGCAGTGGGACCACAACTGGAACGCGGTGAACAAAGGCAGAAGATAGAATGTTTGCAAACAACCGCGGTCGTGCCGCGACCGCGGTAGATCTGGAGGAAGCTAAGAAGTTTTAGGACCAAAGTGTAAATCGTAGAAAACTTATCCTAACCCTATATAAACTCAACAAACTTGCCCAAGTCAAGGTTAAGCTTGTTTTTAGACTGAATTGGAGGCAAGAACAAGTGTGAGAAAATCAAGACACCATTAGAGTTTTTCAATCTTCTTCTTGTTATCATTATTTGCGAATTATGAATGATTTTATGGTTTTATCTTGCTTTAATATGAGTATCTAAACATTTAATCTAGGGTTGATGGAACCAATTGTTAGATGAAGTTTTGACTCAATTTTGTTATAATCGAGCCGGGTTTATTATATGATTGTTCAACTATATTTTGTATGGTGATTAATTGAATGGGCCCTTGATTAATCATGCCTAATTACCTTGTGTTGCTTGAGAAAGAATACTAGGTTAGATTGCCGTTGAACAACACCACTTTTGGGTAATTGAAGAGATTCATTACTTGAACTTAAAAGTGGGGTTAAAGATAACGAAACTTTGGTGGGATAATTCAGAGCTGCATAAATTATCAGCTAGAGTAGTTCGAGAGAATGCTCTAGTAAATTATCATAGTTGATCAAGAGATAATTGCGGTAACCCATAGCTCATAATCCTCATAGAGTATTACGGCGAGATTATAGCAAAAGAGTTAAGAAGTAAACTAGCAATTGGGGAAATCAATACCCTAGATCTTTTTACCATTGAATTATCTTTGATTTGGATATTGTAGTTTTAATATCATTTTGATTTAGTTAAACAAAACCCAATACTTGTTTACAAAAATCTTGCATCTGGAAATTGTGTGAGCTTGTAATAGCATCACCAAGAGTTGTAGTAGATAGGTTAGTTCCCTGAGGATTCGACTCCAAACTTGAAAACCGGATTATATTTGCAACGACCGCTTTATCTTTTATAAGGCATAGTTGGACGTGATCACCGACCAAACACGTAAGAGCCTATGGGCCAGCCCAACGAGCCACATGGCTGTACTATAAACCTAAGGGTTCTATCCGAAAACCAGTTCACCTGGCTAATAACTCACAAACATCAAAGCAAAGGAAAGTGTATGAAAAATGAAACTGTAAGGCTTCCTTTTATACATATATGAGAAAAAAATACAAGACCCCATTTACAGTGTCCCTTAAGAGCATTATGCACAAATTTAGAAAAGAAAGGCCTGATATGCATCCCCCTCGGGGACTATGGCCCGACGATCTCCTTCTCACTATCTTCGACATCGGACAGAAGGAACTTGGCATCATATTCATCCACCTTAGCCTGCTCTATCTCTTTCGAGAGATCGAAGCCCCTGGCATAGATCTCCTCGAGGGTTTCCCTCCGAGATTTACACCTAACATACTCGTTGAACCTACCCTCCCAGTTGAGGGCCCCTCTCAGCTCAACTCGAACATCGGTAGCATCTTGCAAATAGACGGCCACTTTTCTATCAGCCTTGGTTCTGATCCCTTCGGCTTCAGCCCGAGCATCTACATCCTCGGCCTTCACCTTAGAAGCTCGGACTCGAGCCCCGCAATCATGCTCGTTCGGACCAAACTGTTGGCACGAGCATTCCGAAATTGCACTTCAAGGGCGGAAGCCTTGGCCAAAACATCCTTCTTGGCCGCAACTTGGGCATCTGCCTGAGCTTTTAGCTCATTACACTCTCGTTTAACCCGGTCAACTTTACCCTAGAGTCGTTCCAGCTCCTCTATTTTATTCTTCAATTGGAATATCAGAATATTAATCTCTGAAGTAGAAGGGGGAGCATACATCGACACGAAATAAAGGTTACTAGTCTTTCGAGATAGCTTTCGTAGTTCCGACTTCGGTCCGCCTCGTACCACAGGTGGTTGAACTCATCTCCCCTCTTCTTACAAAGAAGCTTGAGGGGTTTCTCCCCATCCAAAGCTTTCTGCAACCTGGCTTCATGACTAAGCAGCTCGGACTTGAGCTTGTCAAAAGCCTGCAGAAGGCGAGCTCAATAAGAAGAGGGAGAGGGTTTGTGCCGACTACAAAAACTAACCATGGAATTAAGCTGCTGAACTTTGTCGAAAGTCGATCACAAATTTACTGGCTTGGCCTCATCGGTCTCAGTAAAATTGCCCCCGATGGGAGCGCGACCACCCCATGCCCCACTCGATTCGCTCGGACCTTGGCCTCGAAGTACCTTCAATGGGAATATGAGATGACGATGAGAAGGAAACTATTTTTCCAAAAATAGAGGATTCGAAGGCTGCAAGATCAACCGATATATCTCTTTTGACTCTCCGAGAAGGACTCGCGTCACTATAAACATCCTCGCCCTTCGGAGCTTCCTTATGTTTGTTATCAAACCTCGGTATCGAGGTCGGTAATCTTTCCTCCTCCTCAAGAGGACACGTTCTCATCTCGGAAAAACCTCTAACACCTGCGGCGATAAAGTTAGTACACTAAAAAGAAAGTATCTTTCTGAGGAAATAAGCCACTAAGCACCTGCCATGATTCTTTGCCTTCCATCTCTCCTTGGACAGGTCTCGCCATTTGCACTTATCATAAGTCAAACAAGTTGCCAGCTTACGAGACCATTCAGCCAGGTCAGGAACCTCGGCCGGCATCTAAGGAATTGTCGAATAAAATAAAATGAAAAACATCTTTACGGAGCCCGCCTCCACTATGGACAAAGCGATAAAAACACAAGTGTACCACTTACGTGTGAAATTCCATTTCTCAAGAAATGGCAGAAACTCTCCGGGGATAATATCGACTGTCCGTGCCAGAACAAATTGACTTATCCACCCTCGGTCCTCTTTCTCCTCATCGTTAACGGCAAGGGATAAGGTGGATCGACATCGTATAGTAATCAAGCCTCGGTGATACAAAGGCCGATATAGCCTAATGAGATGACTAAGGGTGAATTCGAGCCCGACCCTATCCACAAAATACCTTATCATCAGCACTATCTTCGAAAGGGATGGGTGAGCCAGCGCCAAGGTGACCTGATACCTTCTACAAAATTCAAGCACAACCCTGTCAAGAGGGCCCAACGTAAAGTGGTACGTATACACATTCAAAAACCCCTTGACATGGGCCGTAATGCTTTCCTCCGGGGAAAGTACCTGCAGCACCACCTCTCTCCCTCATCCGCAGTCTTTTTTGACTGCCTCGAAATGCTCCTCCCCTATTGAGGAAATAAATCTCAATGCATGTTCTCGATGGCCTAATCAGTTCCAAGCCTACACTACTATAAAGTGGTGAGAGCGGTCGATGCAGCTTTTACCCGAGAAGGTCGGGATCGAATCCACAGGGAGCTAAAATGTTTGGGATTTGGATTTCTATCTAAACTAGCAGTGCGTAGTGCTCTTAAGTATACTTCCAATCATATTTATTTGTTTATTACTTCTAATTTTATGCTAATGATATGCGAAATTATACTAAGTATGAATGCTTGCAAGTTTTTCTAAATGGTTAAAGAGGCACTAGGGAAGTGACTTTCTCCTAGGTGATACTTGACAGGTTCTAAAGCCTAAGGCAAAGTTGTTATGTTGGGGATTGCAATGTAGCCAATGCACGAAACTACTCACTCTATACCTCTCGGTAGCTTGAGTGACTTTGTCCTAATTGACTTTCTCAAGACCAATTGGGTGTCAAAATTGTGCAAGCAATATAGGCTCAAGTCGAGTATTACTATCTCTAGGTTTAACCCTTTAATTGGGGCTATCAATCTCTTGAATACACCCCAATTCCTTATTGGACTGATTTTCCTAGACTCAAGCTCTCTTTCTTAAGAAGAGCCCAAGTCAAAAAGGCACAAATTAGTGTTTGCAAACACTAATTCAACATGGAAAACACAAATCAGTCTAAATATCAACCACCCATAAACATTTAAGCCCTAAAACAAAAGACCCATCAAATACCCACACTAGGTTGAGCCACAACCCTAGCTAAAGGGTCTAGCTACTCATAATAATGGAAGAAATCAAATATTTAGATGAAGAGTAACCCACATAATATGATTACAAGCTAAGATTTGAAGATTCAATGATAAGCTAGCCACAAATTACTCAAAATACACTAAAACCGTCGTTCACGTGCTCTACTCAGATAAAGATACCCTAAAATGTGAAAAAGAAGTATTTATACAAGGCCGAATTTTCTGGATAAAAATACCCCTAACGGAGGTACCACGGATCGCGAAAAATGCACCGCGGCCGCGGTGAGGCTTTTTAGCTTCATTTCTAAGTCTCTGAATCCGGCCACCGCGGATTGCATAAAATGCACTACGGACCGCGATGGCTTCCAACTTCCAAACTCCCAGCTCTTTGAATCCCCTCTCCACGGACTGCATAAAATGGATTGCGGCCACGATGAGGCTACTGCGGCCACGAAGAATCTACCGCGGACCGCAGTGCTTGAGCTTCCAAAATTGCATCTCTCTAATCTTTTCCACCGCAGACCGCAACAAATGCATTGCGGTCGCGGTGGGGCTATTGTTGCTGCGGTGGATTTATTGTTGTAGAAGTGCTTTGACTTGTTCTTGGTACTTGAGCAAATTTCACTCTTTTTTGAGCTGGTTTTGACTTCCTCGTCACTTTTTGACCAAACACTACAAACAAGCACAACATGTAAGCTTTCGGGATTACTTGTATACATTTTTAGTCCAAAACTCAAGCAAAAAGGAATATAAAATAGACTAGAATCCCTAGTTATCATGTCCCAGAACATTGGGAGGTTTCTCCAGCGTAAAGTCTCTCCTCGAGACAAAGCCCCTCGAGGTTAGCTCACCGTACATCGGCGGTGTACCACCATCCGGGTGCGAAGCAGAGGCAGAACTCTTTTCTCCTTGATGGATGGATTTCAATGTAGAATCCATGACTACAGTAAGATAGAAAGAGGAAGATGAAAATTTGGGCGAAGGCTTTGAGTTGAAATGACAAGAGAACTAGCACAAAGAATAAAGGTTCTAAGAGAGGGATAACTATTCAGAGTAGCAGAATCCTCAGTTAAGAGATGAGCAAATGCATATATAGGGGCGAGCGGTGAGTGTCCACCTATCCTGAAGACTAATTAATTCCGACCATGTCAGCACCACCTTTTTGGGAGATGTGCCGGTATGACCACCCCGATCGCTTCACGACCGTATCGCATAAATAATGCTATCACACAATGCCCGGTAGATGTTGAGACCCCGAGGATTTCTACTATTAGAAGCATCAACCCCAAAGAAGCTATAACCCTAATCTCGAAATGGCGCCCGATTTGGAGGGTCTCAATTGTCCCAAATATGGACTCCGAAGAGCCTACATCAAAATTCAACAGGCTAACTCTACATAAGCAACGAAAATAAACTTGAGGAATTGAAGCAGAAGAATTCTCTTTCATCGCCAAAAATATATTTACAAGGGGCGCCTTTACAAGAATATTCCCCCAAAAAGTTCATACATAAAAAGAAAAAAGAGAAGGAAAGGCGACATAGGTCTACTCTTCATCGTTGTTTCTCTCTGAACCATTTTCGGGATCCTCGTCCAAAGTGACCAAGAGTGCCTATTCTTCCTCCAAATCTCGGGCCTCCTCGATTTCAGCTGAGAGATCAACACCTTTAACACTGGTTTCCTCTAGGGCTTGCCTCCTTGCCTTGGCATGTGCATAAGTGACAGTCCGAGCCAACTTTTGCTCAACCATCTCCGATATCTCTCGGGCTAGTTTATTCGCAGTGGCAACATCTTTCAGGTACGTAGCGACATTCTCTTCAACCTTGGACTTGGCCACGGATAGTGCAGTATCCTCTTCTCGGGCATTTCGGAGAAGATACTTGGCCGATGTCAACTCCGAGTCCATGACCTCATTTCGCCTCCTCAACTCGAGGATCTCTTGCTCATAGCAGCAACTTCATCCCAAAGTTGCCCCGCAAGAGCATCCTTCTGCCCGATCTGCAAAGGAAAAGATAAGTCGGTAAGCATCAAATTGTGAGGGTGACAAGTGAGTTTATGAACACAAAATTACCTGCTCGGCAAGGCCAGCCTTTTCTCGGAGCACTCTCTCCAAATTCGCCTGAAGCTCGCTTAATTCATCCCCTTTTCGGGCATAGGAAGCCTCTAACTCCTTCATCCCTAAGGTGAGACCTTCGATCTCCTTCCTATGCTCGTCTCATAGCTTAGAGATAGTGTGGTCATACATTTTCTTGGCCTACAACAAAGCAAAGGAGTCAGAAAAATAGGGAGAAATACTTAAAGCTCTAAAAATATGCACGTAAAGGTTATCACCTGCTGATAAAGCCTCTCCGCATCCTCGATAGCATCGGGAGCGTCGAGATCAATGCCTTCACCAACACTATCGAGGAAGTTGTCAAGCTCATATCCCCCTTCAAGAGGGCCCCCCACGTTGGTAACCTTTGGGTCCTGCGCATCCCTGAATTCCCTGGGCGGGAATTGAGGACCCAAATTAAGGCCACCAAGGGTGTCGATATCACCAAGGGGCAAATTCTGTCCTCGAAAAGCTCTGGGCCCGGATCCTTTGGAACCGCCAGCAGCGGTCTCCTCAACAGGAATTGCACCATGACCGACCAGGGCTCAGGGACCGTGTCTGCACCCTCCTTGAGGGTCTTCGTAGCACGGGATCGACCTGAATCAACCGTTCCCAATTCAGCAGCCTTTGGCCTAGACGTTTGCAGGACATCCTCGCCCGACCTTGTCCTTTTTACCAAACAATACTCATCATTATCGTCGTCTTCATCCCCGGTACTGGGAGTTGCTTCAGAAGTTAAAGCCGAGGTCCTGGCAGCGGATTGAGGTCTGCGCAGCTTAGGTTTCTTTGCCACAAAGGACTCAACGGCCGCCTCTTTCTTCCTCTTCTTGCCCTTATCAGGCTTCGGAGCCTCTTCCTCGCCATCGGAAGGCGGTATCATTAGCACTCATTCGCCAAGGCCTGCGCAAGCATAGTAATCAAAATTTATCAGTACGGGGGAAATGAGAAGAAATATCATAACATGATAGAGGCGGCAAGAAGGAGCTCACCATGATTCTTTTCCACCCACCGCGTTTTAGCCAACTCAGGCCAAGAACGCTCGGGATAGGAGAACGAGGCATTTAATCCCCTAATCCACCCCAAAAGGCCCGGAACAGATTCGGGATACCAAAGGGCAGCTGTGTGAGGGGGAAAGTTAGTTTTTTAGGAAGAAGGTAAGAAGACAATAAAGCATGCTCAAAAGCACTTACGTTTCATGTTCCACTCCTTCGGGAACGGCATCTATTCAGCCGGAATAATGTCCGAGGTCTTCACTCGGACAAATCGGCTCATCCTCCACCGATCTTTATGCTCATCGATACTCGAGAAAAAGGGTTTCGAAGATCAAGGGTAAAGCTTGATCAAGCCTCAAAAAAGATGGGGGTTGTACCGCCTGATCAAATGATCAAGGGTAAAAGTCGTATCCTTGACTTTGCTGGAAAAGTAGCGAAGCATGTAAACAATTCTCCAGAAAGAGGGGTAAATTTGGCCAAATGTCACCCGGTATTTACAGTAGAAGTCAAGAATGTTCGGGTCTATAGCCGGATAAGAAGGGTTCGAGGAGTCGATAGGGCCCAAGGTGAACAAGTATATGTATATATAAAGAAAATCGACCTTATGGTCCGTTATGCTCTCGTTAGGGCTAGGGATCTCAACCAGCATATTCTTCCCCCATTGGCAGTCAGCCTGCACTCTGTCTATATCCTTCACAATGCTAATGAACCGGGACACGTGTTTGCATCGACTCGGCGTAGATGAAGGTCTCTCGATGGAAAAATCCTTCATACTATCAAAGTCGGTGGTGTACATTGTTCGACGGTAGGAGCCACTTTGGGCTTACCCTTGGATTTATTCTTGGATATTCGAGACGAAGAGGCAGCTTCGTCTATCTGAGGCACCATCTTAGAGGTTCTGGCCATGGCAACTAAAAATTTTCTTTTCCTCGAGAAGGAGGGCAAGAAACAAAGAGCAAAGGAAAAAAGTGTGTAGGGGAAGATAGATTTGGCTCTGAAAGCTTGAAGAATCACTAAAGTGCGAGTCACTAAGCAATTGGGGTATTTATAGAAGCTGTATGGGCAGTAGAGCACCCAATAGCGGTTCGTAGGTTCTTCTATTGTCTTGCTGACAGTGACCCTTGCATGCCGTTGAATTACAACATTTAATGCCCTGACTGGCTGACGTCACGACGAGTGCAAAAGTTCAAAACCGTTTCCTATCATCTTATTCTAAGAAATGCGGGGACTATCTGTATATGGTAAAATCTGAGGGACCGATTTTATGATCATTTCGGGACTCCAAAGATGCACCTCTTAAAGCCCGAGGAAGGGCTCGAAGTACGATCTCGTAGAGTCTCTAAAATGCTTGGCTTAGAGATAATACGGGTTGACGGTGGTCATAGAAAAATATTGAGTTCCCTAGAAACTTGATGGGAGTTGGCAGGTTGGCATGCGCCCATACCGAGGCATTAAATAGCTGTATCAATCTCATATCTTTATAATAAATGCACTTGTACCATACTAGGATTCCCCTCATATATAAAGGGGATCCTTGTCATTTTGTAGACATCTGTTGCTCAATATTGAATACACAAGAACATTCTCTCTACTCTCTAACATATTCTCTTGATCTCACTACTTGCATTTATTACTTATATTCATCACGTTCCATTTATTGTTCTTCATTTATTGCTTATTATTGTCCATAAAGAGTCACTATTGATTCTATCATAACTATTAATCCACCCTCGATAGCTCCCATCCGAGCATCAGACTCGACCCCGATGTGATGACCCAAAAGGTCATCACTTATTTTAGAAATAAATTCTGCGTTTCAAGGCCTTAAAAAAACCTCTTTCAGCATTACTTCGATTTGCATGCGTAGTCCGGGCGCGTAGCCGGAAAGCCAATATGTGAAAATATGTGAAAATGATGAATTTTGACTTTAAAATAAATTTAAGTTGACTTCGGTCAACACTTTGGGTAAACGGACCCGGACCCATGATTTGACGGTCCCGGAGGGTCCGTAGGAAAATATGGGACTTGAGCGTATGCCCGGAATCGAATTCTGAGGTCCCAAGCCCAAGAAATGATTTTTTTTAAAGAAAACTGTTTTCTGGAATATTTATGAGTTTTTGAAAATGAAATGTGTTTAAAATTTGATGGTATCGGGCCCGTATTCTGGTTTCAGAGTCCGGTACAAGTCTTATATGTAGATTAAGTCGAGTTTGTGAAATTTGGTAAGAAACGGACTTGAAATGACGTGAATCGGACCGTATTTGAGAAAATTGGAAAAATTGAAGTTCTTAAGTGATTTCATGATTTTGATGTTAAATTCATAGTTGTTGATGTTATTTTGGCAATTTGATCGCACGAGTAAGTCCATAGGGTGTTTTTGAGGTAGTGTACATGTTTAGTTTGGAGCCTCGAGGGCTTGGGTGAGTTTCAGATAGGCGTCGGAGTGTTTTTTGACTTAGAAAATATGGTTTTCTGTTGTTTGCTGGTGTCCAGTTCTTTTGTACTATGCGATCGCATAGTAAGCTTCGCGATCGCATAGTGTAATTTAGGTGTAAGCACGTGATTTTTGCCAAATATGAGAATTACTCCCAAAAAATCCAAAAATAAAATGACTTTTCTTTGGTGTGCAATTTTGTGATATTTTGAATAATTATTTGTATTTGTCTGTGCGTGTTTATTTGCTAAATTAATAAAAAATACAAAAATATGTCGCATTTTGCATGTAGAATTTAATTCTACAATTGTTAGTAATTAAATTTGTTTTACAAAAATTAAAAATTACAAAAATAGGCACCGTTTGCATTTTTAGCATTTAATATCCAAATATACAATTTTATGCTTAATTATTACTTAATTGTGCGTTAATTGTTATTGGGAGTTAATTTGCGCTTTTATAACTTAATTTAGTTCTTAATAATAAGTTAAGTATTTTTATAATTTAGTTTTAGAGAAATAAAAGAAGAAAAGAGAGCAAAAATAAAGAAAGTCGGAATTGGGCCTCTTCTTCGATTTCAAGCCACAGGCCCAAAAAATGACCCAATCTTCCCAAACGACCCAGCCCATTTCGAACTGTGTCGACCCAGTCCAGTACCAACAACCCAACTCCCCCTCTTCATTTTCATTTTTTCATTTTTTACAAAACAAAAAACAAAACAAAAACAAAAACAAAGAAGAAGAAAACCCTAACACTAACTCACCCGCCCCCATCCCCTCTCTTCTTCTTCATCTTCCCCAAAGCTCCAAACCTTCCAACCATGGTTGCCCCTCTCTCATTCCCTTCATCCCCACGCCACGCACACACAACCATGTCGACAACACACACACACACAACCACGGCGACGTAACACATACACATCCGCAGCTTCACCAACATGAACGACCATCCATGTTCGATTCCTCCATTGTCACTTCTGCTGAATCGTCTGCTTCTTCTACTGCTGCTGCACGTCGAGCAGTTGGTTCGAAGCCACTCCGTCGCCACTGCCTCGTCGTCAACCAAGCAGACCACGTTGCTGCTTCTCCGTCGCAGCTGCTGCCCGCGTTCGCCACTGACGCAACCATTTTTGCTCCTTCACCTGTTGCTCGCAAACACTGCTGCCTCTTCGCCATGACCAGCACTGCTGATAACGTTTTTGTTACTGTGCTGCTGCCATGATAACGCCGCTGCTACTGCTTTAACTTTCTTTTGCTGCTGCTCGCGTTTCATGGCCAGCTACGAGCTGCTTCTACTTCTTCTTCGTCTTCGTCGTCATTTGTTCGAGCTTTGGTCGAGGCTCGGACAGATTTGTTTACAATCAAAGTTCGTCGTTGATTTATCTCCGGTTAGTTATTTTTTTTGAGTTTTATTTTTGTCCATATTTTTGTTTGATATTTTCCGGATCCAAAATCGTTAAAGAATTCAATTCTTGTTTTGTTCGTTGTTCATCGTTGAAATCATTTTTCAAGTTTGTACATGTTCATGTGCTTTGTTAAATTTATTTTCAGATTTCAAAATAGAAGTTTAATTAGTTGTTTTCATATTCATTTCATGTTTGTATTATTGTTTAAGTGAATATTTGTTAGTTTGATGTTTGTTAGATTCAAATTGAAATTCAATTAACCATTTCTTCAATTTGTTTCATGTGTTTATGTATTGTTAGAAATTGTTAATATTGTTAAGTTCAAGCTTAAGTTCATAATTGTTTATTCGTCGATCTTGTTATTTGTCTAAAAAGAATTTAGTTGTGTTAAAGGAAATATATTGATTTAATCGTTTTAATCTGTCATGTTTGTTGTGTTAAAATAGATTCATTCATGTTCATACTTTGTTTGGATGATCTTGAATCCGAATTTTGTATAGTTTGATTTCTTGTTTATCATTTATGATTATTTCTTGAATTTGTCTCATAATCTTGTTTAAGTTTAATATAGGAATTGTTTGTTGTAATGTTGTTAGAGTAGTTGATTTTAAGTTCAATATTATTGAATTTAGAAATCTAAATATACTTGTTTGTTGTTGTTGAATCCGAAAATAGGATTGTTTGTTGCTAAAATATTGTTCACTCACATTTTAGTTGTTCTTTGTTGTTCAATTTGTGTTCATGTGATTTGTTGTTGAAATGTTGAAGAAATCATGTTCATGTGATTTGTTGTTGAAATGTTGAAGAAATCATGTTCATGTGATTTGTTGTTGAAATGTTGAAGAAATCATGTTCATGAAATTTGTTGTTTGAACATTGTTAGAAATTAATCATATTGTCTATATTTTGGTTAAGTTTGATTAATTGATGTGTTATAACTGATGGGTAGTTTGGTAATTTATAGTACTTTTGGGGGTAAAATAGTAATTTGCAATAGGGTCGGAGGGGTAGTTTAGGAATTGTACATTTTGTAATTGTTTATATGAAGCATGGGAGACAAAATGTAATGGGGTGGGTTGTGATATAGTTATTTAATATAAAGGGGGACAAGACAAAATTTACTGGAGGGAATCTTGTATTATTTTATGTTAGGCATGGGGTACAAAATATAATGGGGTGGTGTGATATGTTTATTTAATGTAATGGGGATGAGTGGGAAGATAATGGGTTGGGTAGAGAAAAAGTATTGATTCTAATTAATTGAAAGATTTATGGGATGAGTTATAAGAAGTCTTGAAGACAAACAAGAGAAAAACACACAGATAGAGAGAAAAAAACGGACAAAGAATAGAAGAGAGAAAAAAAGGGCTGAACATTTAAGAGAGAAAAATTCCGAAAAATATTTAAGCTTTCAAAATAAAAATAAAAACTAAAAAATCTTCTGCTTTCTTTCTTTGTTTGAAATTAGTATCAATGGTTGTTGTTTCATGCAAAGCTTAAAGCTTTTGTTTTTGAGATTACTACTCCACCGGTCTGTTACTGGGTTGTTACTGCTGCTGGGCAGTTGTTGTTGTTGTACTGTTATTACTGCTGCTGATTCTCATCTTCATTTTCTTTTGCTTCCAATATCAGGTACATATCTGTAAATTCATGTCATGAAAAGCTTCAACATGACAAATTAATGAAGTTCGGGAATTATAATTCTGTTTTCCATTCGTGCAAGTTCATTAGTTTAAAATTTGGTTTTGTTTCAGTTGATTAATATAGTAGTACGTTTGACGTAATGAATATAAGATAATTGTTACATCTTAAAGTTCGTATAAGTGTTGTAATAATATCACCTATTTCGGAATTTTCATTAAGTGAAGTCATGATTGAATTATCAAGGTAGGGAACATAGCATAAAATGGGCCATTAATTACATCCCGTAATATTGTTAGCTAAATGTAAAGTAGAATGAAAGTATCAAGAAATTACATTATTAGTATATTTTGTAAAAAATCTGATTTTGGTTTAGATTGATATAAGTTGTATGTTCATATATGGCATGATGATGAGTATATATATAATCATATGTAGAAGGTGAGTTGATATAGCTCGTTACGATGTTAGAATGTTATGAACGGTTCAGACGTACAACTATGTTGCATGTAATGCAATTTTATTAAACCGATTTGTATAATAATTTTTTTTATCAACTTGATGCATATCTACCATCGTAAACAAATTAACCAAACGATTACAACTTTGGATTAAAAACAAGTAATGTAGAAGGTGATTAGGTTTATAGATTATAACATTTTAAAAAATATAAAAAATAGTATTCGCCTCAAATAGAATAATGAAAATTCTTGGAAAATATCATTTCCTTTCTTACATCAATTCTTTCCCAATGTTTATACGTAATTCGCACGGTGTTTATTTGGGTAGGCAAATAATGTATTCATTACAAATGGTAGTATTAATCACGCGTTGTTTATTTTTTACTCTTTAAACTCAAATGGTTTTTTGAGGAATATAATTCCCACGCAAAAATATAATTTGCGGTCAACACTTAATGAATTGTGAATTCTTTTCAAGGAATTTAGAGGCATCTCAAATAGTGATTTCTCATGACTTTCACATAAAAATGTATGGATGTAATAAACAATTTGTGGAAAATTTATACTACCATCAAGAATATCTTGTGTGATTAGGGATACGTTCGCGTGACCTGATTATATTTCTAAAGGCAATTCGGATTATGCGTTCGCGCAACTTCGAGCAAACATTTAATAAAAAAGGGGGTTCTTCGGAGAATATCAAATTAATTTCATATAACCCGAGATGTGCAGTTCACTATTTAATCATACAAGAGCGACAGACGTTCTTAATTTTATTTTAAGCACAATTTCGAACTTAAGTCTATTTTATAATTAAAAAAAATTCGAAAAAAAAATAATTATTATATTATCAATATCATTGTGTATACGTACGCGTGACACGATTTTTTACGTTAAAAAATATATAATATATAAAACGGATACACGTATGCGTGATTCGATTCGAAGAAGGATCTTTAATTATAAACAATCTAAACAGAAGCGATAACAAAATCATGCAATAAAAAATGTAAAATTGAGATAATTAAGCCAAGAATAAAAACAGTTAAGCGACCGTGCTAGAACCACGGAATTCGGAAATGCCTAACACCTTCTTCCGGATTAACAGAATTCCTTACTCAGGATTTCTGGTTCGCAGAATAATAAACAGAGTCATATTTTCCTCGATTCAGGGATTAAAATTGTGACTTGGGACGCCTTAAAATTCCCAAGTGGCGACTCTGAAACAAACAAACAAATCCTGTTTCGACTGTCCTTTAATTGGAAAAAACTCCCTACGCACCCCCGCGGGGGTGGAAAAAGGAGGTGTGACATTAGGGGGGCCCTGCTGGGGAGTGAATATTAACCCAGAACCACTGGTTCAGGGTTCAAGAATTCGAGCTTAAAATAACTGTTATAGTTGGCTTTATTTATTATCTGATATATGCCTAATGTGCTAAATGATGCTTTTACCGCTTTAATATTATTTGAATTGTGTATATAAAACTGCTACGAAACCCTTCTTCTTTCTGAGTCTTCTAAATTTATGGTGTACACGTGCGCGTGGCCCACCTTTCTGTTAGAAGTCATACCAAATAAGACGAAGTTGGGACAAGTAACTAGGCCGGGCAGACTTTCGTGCTCCCGGTACGTTGCCCCCATTTCGGCTCAAGCTGTCCACTTGGGTAAGCCAGGGCTAGAACAATATGCCTCAGGTTTTTCACTTAGAATAACTCAGCTTCATGCCGGATCCCTAGTAGGAACGTTTGTTTGCATCACGTGCATTTGACTTTGGAGGCTCAACACAGGGGTTGGGTCTGTCTAGGACAGGTGTACCAAAAATGAAAATGACCATCCTGATGCATCTTACTTGCTGCTACTTGCGCATTTATTTGATCCGGGTTTGTGTGTTGACTAACTTTTGAATATCAGGAATGATATTTTGAATTTGAAAAAAAAATATCGGTTAGGGAATTGATTGTTTATTTTTGAAAAAAAAAACCAATGCCCAAATACTGTCAAAACTCTGCCGAAATTTTGAGAAAATGAAAAAAAAATGTTTATTAGTTTGTTTTAATAAAAGCAAAGAAAAATATTAAAAAAAATAAAAAAGTCGTTGTTCTGTCGTGTGTTTTTTTTTCAAAAAAAAATAGAAAAAATATATAGTTTGTCTTGCCATGAAAATGAAAATAAAAAAGAGTCTTATTTTTTAAAAATGTTTTTTTTTGTTATTTATTTGTTTATGAAAATGCAAAAAAAAAATTAAAAAAATAAAAAGAGTCTTTCATTATTTGTCACAAATATATATATATATATATATATATATATATATATATATATATATATATATATATATAAGTCCAAAAAGTTTTTCTTTATTTCCAAAATATATATGTATATCTTTATTAGTTGCAAAAAATATTTGTCTTGCCAAAAGTCTAGAAAAGTTTTTTTTAGACCCCCAATTTTCAAAACAAAAAATCCAAAAATATTTTCCATTATTGACTTCTTTAGAAAGTTTTTTTTAAAATTATTTTAAAAAAATAATAAAATAAAAAATCCGAAAATATTTTGATTCTTCTTTCAAAATTAAAAAGAAAATTCAAAATTCAAAAAAAAATATTTTTAGAAGCATTTCTTTGATTAAAGGTAAAATTCCGAAAAATATTTTCTTTTTTCTATAGAATAAGAAAAAAAAACAAATGAAAATTCTGAAAAAATATCTTAGAAGTCTTTCTTTTAAAAAGAAAATAAAAAAAAACTTCCTTTCTTCTTTTAAAGTAGTTCTTTCACAAATTCAAAAAAAAAACAAAAAAGAAGTTAGTTCATTTACTTATTCTTGATCTGCCCGAACTACGCGGGTTTGATTCTTACCGGATGTGAGATACGTAGGCAACCCTCATCGGGTCCAACCCCCTTTTTGCTAAAATAGCCAAAAATATAAATAAATAAATAAAACGTGTCAAAATTTTAATTTTGTCATAAATAAGTCGGGCAGTGTCCAGCTTCCCCTTTTGCTAAAATAGCCAAAAATCAATAAATAAATAAAAAACGTGTCAAAATTTTAATTTTGTCATAAATAAGTCGGGTGGTGTCCACCCCCCCCCCCCTTTGCTAAAAAATAGCAACAAAAAAAAATATATCAAATTTTAATTTTGTCATAAAGAAGTCGGGTGATGCTGTTTTATCAAGACATAGCCGAATGTTCCCGAAAGGGACGCCGGAAGGCTGACTTTGCATAAACATCCACCTTTGGGTCATTTTTTTTTAAGATTTGGTCCAGTTGACCCACACAGCCTTAAAAATCTTCGTCCCCGAGGCGTTGAAAGGCCGTGTTTGCAATGTTGAGTTTTCTATTTTTGAAAAATGATAAAAAGAGTCATAAATAAGTTAGGGTGGTGCTGTTTTATCAAGACATAGCCGAATGTTCCCGAAAGGGACGCCGGAAGGCTGACTTCGCATAAACAGCCACTTTTTAGGTCATGTATAGGATTTTGGTCCAGTCGACCCACACGGCCTTAAAAATCTTCGTCCCCGAAGCGCTGAAGGGCCATGTTTGCAACACCCGGTTTTTATTGTAATTTTTTTAAAAAAAAAAACAAAAAACAAAGAGTCAACGGTCAGGTGAATACCGTTTAGATTTTTGGTCAAAATAAGTCGAGCCAACTTCGGCCGCGTCTTAAACCGTTCTTGCCGAAATAGCCTCAGAGTATCTTTCAGTTGTCGAAAGGCTATTTTCGTAAAAGAACGGACAAGTGTGTAAAGTGTCATAAAATAATCCTCTCCGGCCTCAAAATTTGGAAGGGGTCACATTTGCAAAAATAACCGTTTGGTTGCATTTGTCAAACGGAGAAAGGAAGCTGGCCGTTTGTTTTGGAGTTTGTAAAACTTTTGATTATAATATGTGGGTCGTTTGATTTTCAAGTTTGTAGGTCATTTTTAAACCTTTGAAACCCAATATGAAAATTGAAAAAAAAATGATTAGTATTGCTTATCTTTTATTGGTCCGAACTACGCAAGGTCTGATTCATGCGGGGTCATGATACGTAGGCAATCTCCATAAGATTCGACCACCACTGAAAAAGAAAAAAAAAGGGAAGAAAGAAAAATAAAGGAAAGCGCAAGTGCATCGCATCTCTGATAGAACGGTTTACCTGCTTAGGTGCATTGCATCTCTAATATATGATTATCTGTCAAATGCCCTGACACTAACGTGATGGCTTCCCTTTGCTGTGTTCATATATAGAAAAGTGGTTGGTTGTGGTAACTCCTCCCTGCAAAGCAAATGACACAGAACCTCAGAACAGGGTGGGTCGGTACTGATGACCGACAACAATTGGTCGAACAGAACAACGGGTTGGTAGAAGAAGTGAAAATGCTGAGACAACATGTGGCAGACATGTATCAGGCATGGATAACTGGGAAAGCACCACCCCCACCACCGCCAAGCTTTTCAAACTCTGGCATTACCCATCCCCCATACTCTCCATCCCAACCCACTTATGACAGCTTTCCTAGCTACCCGAGTAGCTCCATCACTCGTCCACGCTACTCCCCTCCCCAATGCTACTTCTCTCCACGAGATTCCCAAAGACGGGCTTCACTTTCCAAATACCCAGCTCCACAGAAGGCCTATCCACCCTCACAAGCCTACCGGAAGCCCCCTGGATCAGGTTTCCGGCCCAATCAAGCATTTAGGAACGAAAGGTTGCTGAAACGAGGAAAGGCTCTCACCCCTATCGGAGTATCTTATGCAAGTCTGTTTGAAAGGCTAAAGCATGCTGGCTTGATTGAGCCGCTCCCCGCATATACTCCAGATCCACATGCAAGAAACTTTGATCCGGCAGCGCGATGCGCGTACCACTCCAATGTCATAGGGCACAACATTGAGAGTTGTCGTAATTTGAAAAAGGAAGTAGAGAAAATGATCCAAGAAGGGCGGATTGTGATCGATAACAGTGACATGGAGCACTCGAACCCTATCGAGAACTTGTTGACGGAGGTTGATGATGTGGAAGTTGATAATGGTCTTGGCAATACTAATGCAAAACTTAGTGGCTAAAATGCCAATTTTGATAAAATGGGAGGACGCTCCGTTCCTTGGTTAGCAAGAGAGAAGCTGGTGGTGTCTTATTTTGTTGTCATTTCTGTTGTCCGGATTATTCTTAGGGTTGTAATCCGAATATTGTCTTGTGTCAAACCTTCTTATCTTTCCAGTTTGTCATATCAATTTGTTTAAGTTTTGTCAAGGCTGTGTTAGGATTTTATTCTGGTTGTTTTGTTTGTTTTATTATTCAAACCATTTCTCCGGTAGTCTAATACAAAAGCCGGTCTTTTATTGTTTCCAGTCATCTTTTTGTTTAGTACTTTTATCATTTTTATTCAACGCCGATTCTAGTGACATGACATGTGCACACAGTTTGGGCCTAGTCTTTAAAGTTAATCATAAAACCCCGGAAAGGAAATCAGAGCATTTAAAGGAAATAAGAACGGTTTGAGATTATTTGAAGCCCGAGTCATGTGGAACTGGGGCAAGTAAAACATAAAGAAAACCATTAAATGCAAGATTCGCCAAATTGGCATGAGGGTCGTTCATGAGAGTGAGAGTGTCGCCCAGTAGTGCTTTAGAAATGACAAATGAAAAAGCAAGTGTTTAACATAATTGTCAAGTCCAACACCATCGGAAGAGACTATAAATCTATGATCAATTGTGTTGTTTGCACTTGGCATATTTTGAAGACTGGAATGACGAAAGCATTTTGTTCTGCTACCTAAACACTTTATCATTCGTTAGCCCTTTTAAGCCTTATTTATTTTCTTTCATACCCCTCGTTCGGAATCAATAGCAACGACTAGGAAATACGAGCTGGAAGGTAAAGAAAAAAAAATAAAAATAAAAACGAAAAAAGGAAAAGAAAAGAAAAATGATAACAAAAAACAAAAGAAAGTCAGAAGAAAACAGAGGAATTGGGAACTACGTTTGACCTGATTCCTCAAAGAGGATACGTAGGCGCTTCACGGCTCGGTCATAGGGTGCATAGTGCGCATAATGTGCGTAATATGCATAGTGTAACAAAAAATTTAAAAAATATATATAATAAATAAATAATCCCCAAGCAAGAAACTGGGGCAAGTGTTGCGCTTGTTATAAACAAATATGATTTCGAAGGTTGTAATTTTGAACCCCAAATTGATTTGTTTTTGAGCCTTTAATACCCTTTCTTTCTAAGCCTATCCAAAAAACCCACATTACGGTCCAAAGAAAGACCTTCTGATCAGTCTGCAAAAGATGTCAAGTCAGACAAATGAGAGTCTTACCGGCGAACATAACATTCTGTTCCACAGCAGAAAGGACTCTAATCTCCAGCAGAGAGAGTCATACCGGCAACACTCCAAATCCCCAGCTGGAAAGTGATACAAATGAGAGAGTCTTATCGGTGAAAATCTTTACGGACACCATAAGGCGACGCAAGCTGAGACAAAAACCAAAATGAGAGAGGCTTGATAGTGAAAACCCTTCGGGCACTACAAGTCGAATAAGATTGACAATCAGATGGGGAATCGTCAAGGGAAGATCTTGAAAGACGATTGACGACAGAGGATAGGCCACATATGCATGTCATGACCATTAGAGTCGGTGTTTGCGTTTGATAGGTTTTTATTTATAGTTTCTTTTGTTAAAAAGTCATCATTTTCCTTTGTCTTTTATTTTGTTCCTTTTCATCTTTCTCCTTTCATAGAAAATTCTCCAGTAGAGTCTGTTTGGTCAGAACCAGTGGGAAATGACTTCAAAATAGGCCATCAGCTTTCCAAGATAAGATCTGACTAGAACATACAAATGGTATAGTTAGCAAGGAACAATCGCAAGGCCAGTGTCAAGAAAGATATCTCCAGCAAAAGGAGATTGAGAAAAGGATTGACGAGTGTCAAGAGAGATATCCTTGCCGAAATCAAAGGTTATCAAAACCTCAAGGCCAAGGCCCGTGGACAAATAAGGAGAGCAATAAGCATGATTTGGGAAACTCATGCAAGATTAAAGGGTCGGGGAAATGCCAGTTTCCGAGCTATGTCACAAAAGAGGAGGGATATCCCCAGCAGAAAGGGATTATCCCCAGCAAATAAAATCATCCCCAACAAGTTTTGGAACGCAGAGCAAGGAAGGAGAAAGGGAAAGCCATCCCCGGTAGGAGTATCACAACCAACCACCGCATTTTAAACTAACAAATTTTGTTTAATTTGAAACAGGTAAAGGAAATGGCATTGATGACAGAAATGCATGCCATAAGGGAGACTGTCAAACTGGGGCAGAAAATTTTCCTTTCATTTAGAAAATTTTCTGGGAAGTTAGGTACCCATTCGAGGAAGAATAAAGATAACACCAGTCTCAAGGGAAGTGATCTTTGAACCAGTGTTGCCCCAATATAATAAGTTTCAATGGAGGAAGTTGTTCCCCAACAGACATAACAAAGGGATGACACTTGTGCTCAGAAAAACAAAAGCCATTATCATCCCCAGCAGCTTCCAGAAGAATGAAGCATCGATTTGAAGGGATAAAATTCCCCAGCAGCATTATCCTCAACAATCTTATCCCAAGAAGATAACACTTTTATCCCCAGCAGTGTTGAGAGAGAAAAAAAATTGAATTTGAAGGAGGGGAAGAAAGGAGACTCCCACAGTGGTATTATCCCCAGCAAGCAAGAACAAAGCAGAGCGAAGGAAAAAGAAAAGAAAAGAAGAAATCAGGCGTCCACCTGGAGAATGAGGATGAAAAATTGAAGAAAAAGTCAGGCGTCCACCTGGAGAATGAGGATGAAGAATTAAAGAAAGGAATGGCGATGTATTGGTTGAAGTCAGGAGCCCGCTTGAAGAGAGGAATGACGATTATTTTCAAAGTTGTTGTTGAAGTCAGGAGCCCGCCTGAAGAGAGGAAAGGCGTTTTTAAAAATTGTTGAAATCTTGCCAACCTAAAGAAAGAATGGCGATTTATTGGTTGAAATCAGGAGCCCCCCTGAAGAATAGAATGGCGATGTATTGGTTGAAGTCAGGAGCCCGCCTGAAGAGAGGAATGGCGATTATTTTCAAAGTTGTTGTTGAAGTCAGGAGCCCGCCTGAAGAGAGGAAAGGCGTTTTTAAAAGTTGTTGAAATCTTGCCAACCTAAAGAAAGGAATGGTGATGTATTGGTTGAAGTCAGGAGCCCGCCTGAAGAGAGGAATGGCGATTATTTTCAAAGTTGTTGTTGAAGTCAGGAGCCCGTCTGAAGAGAGGAAAGGCGTTTTAAAAAGTTGTTGAAATCTTGCCAACCTAAAGAAAGGAATGGCGATGTATGGTTTGAAGTCAGGAGCCCGTCTGAAGAAAGGAATGGCGATTATTTTCAAAGTTGTTGTTGAAGTCAGGAGCCCGCCTGAAGAGAGGAAAGGCATTTTTAAAAGTCGTTGAAATCTCGCCAACCTAAAGAAAGGAATGGCGATGTATTGGTTGAAGTCAGGAGCCCGCCTGAAGAGAGGAATGGCGATTATTTTCAAAGTTGTTGTTGAAGTCAGGAGCCCTCCTGAAGAGAGGAATGACGATTATTTTCAAAGTTGTTGTTGAAGTCAGGAGCCCGCCTGAAGAGAGGAAAGGCGTTTTTAAAAATTGTTGAAATCTTGCCAACCTAAAGAAAGGAATGGCAATTGTTGTTGAAGTCAGGAGCCCGCCTGAAGAGAGGAATGGCGATTATTTTCAAAGTTGTTGTTGAAGTCAGGAGCCCGCCTGAAGAGAGGAAAGGCGTTTTTAAAAGTTGTTGAAATCTTGCCAACCTAAAGAAAGGAATGGCGATGTATTGGTTGAAGTCAGGAGCCCGCCTGAAGAGAGGAATGACGATTATTTTCAAAGTTGTTGTTGAAGTCAGGAGCCCGCCTGAAGAGAGGAAAGGCGTTTTTAAAAGTTGTTGAAATCTTGCCAACCTAAAGAAAGGAATGGCGATGTATTGGTTGAAGTCAGGAGCCCGCCTGAAGAGAGGAATGGCGATTATTTTCAAAGTTGTTGTTGAAGTCAGGAGCCCGCCTGAAGAGAGGAATGGCGATTATTTTCAAAGTTGTTGTTGAAGTCAGGAGCCCGCCTGAAGAGAGGAAAGGCGTTTTAAAAAGTTGTTGAAATCTTGCCAACCTAAAGAAAGGAATGGCGATGTATGGTTTGAAGTCAGGAGCCCGCCTGAAGAGAGGAATGGCGATTATTTTCAAAGTTGTTATTGAAGTCAGGAGCCCGCCTGAAGAGAGGAAAGGCGTTTTTAAAAGTCGTTGAAATCTCGCCAACCTAAATAAAGGAATGGCGATGTATTGGTTGAAGTCAGGAGCCCGCCTGAAGAGAGGAATGGCGATTATTTTCAAAGTTGTTGTTGTAGTTAGGAGCCCGCCTGAAGAGAGGAATGGCGATTATTTTCAAAGTTGTTGTTGAAGTCAGCAGCCCGCCTGAAGAGAGGAAAGACGTTTTTAAAAGTTGTTGAAATCTTGCCAACCTAAAGAAAGAAATGGCGATGTATTGGTTGAAGTCAGGAGCCCGCCTGAAGAGAGGAATGGCGATTATTTTCAAAGTTGTTGTTGAAGTCAGGAGCCCGCCTGAAGAGAGGAAAGGCGTTTTTAAAAGTCGTTGAAATCTCGCCAACCTAAAGAAAGGAATGGCGATGTATTTGTTGAAGTCAGGAGCCCGCCTGAAGAGAGGAATGGCGATTTATTTTCAAAGTTGCTGTTGAAGTCAGGAGCCCGCCTGAAGAGATGAAAGGCGTTTCTAAAAGTTGTTGAAATCTTGCCAACCTAAAAAAAGGAATGGCGATGTATTGGTTGAAGTTGTTGAAATCTTGCCAACCTAAAGAAAGGAATGGCGATGTATTGGTTGAAGTCAGGAGCCCGCCTGAAGAGAGGAATGGCGATTATTTTCAAAGTTGTTGTTGAAGTCAGGAGCCCGCCTGAAGAGAGGAAAGGCGTTTTTAAAAGTTGTTGAAATCTTGCCAACCTAAAGAAAGGAATGGTGATGTATTGGTTGAAGTCAGGAGCCCGCCTGAAGAGAGGAATGGCGATTATTTTCAAAGTTGTTGTTGAAGTCAGGATCATGCCTGAAGAGAGGAAAGACGTTTTTAAAAGTTGTTGATGTTGGGAGCCCGCCCAGATAACAGAGGCATACATTTCTGTCTTTACATTTCAGTTGTTGATGTTGGGAGCCCGCCCATATAACAGAGGCATACATTTCAGTCTTTACATTTCAGTTGTTGATGTTGGGAGCCCGCCCAGATAACAGAGGCATACATTTCAGTCTTTACATTTCAGTTGTTGAAGTTGGGAGCCCGCCCATAGAACAGAGGCATACATTCAGTCTTTACATTTCAAGCATTGAAGTTGGGAGCCCGCCCAGATAACAGAGGCATACATTTCAGTCTTTATATTTCAAGCGTTGAAGTTGGGAGCCCACCCAGATAACAGATGCATACATTTCAAGTCTTTAATTTTCAAATATTGAAGTTGGGAGCCCGCCCATAGAACAGAGGCATACATTTCAAGATCGAGTCAGAGGACAATAAAACAGAGGGTTACAATAGGAATCCCCAGCAGGAAACAATAAAATTCCCCGGCACCGGGAAACAGAAGGTTGCAACAAGATGTCACAATACAAACTCAAGTACATGTGTCAAATGAAGAAAAGCACCGGAAGAAATGCAAGCAGACAAGGAAGCAAGGTAACAAAAACAAATTGTACTCTAGCCTAGCTTCTTGTTTTCTTTTAGGCACAGTGTAACAAGGAGATCGGTAAGCAGTGGTAATAGCATGCAACAACAGTAACATTGCAGTTCCACGGTAGTCCCAGCTACCAAAACTTCCCGAACTACATTGACCTGATTCCTGTTTAGCCCAGGATATTTAGGAAACCTTTGAAGCAAAGGTTCGGTTAAATCTTTTTCAAAAATGCTTCACACGGAGTACTCGGATGGGCAAAAATCGCTCGCTTTATCTTTGCACGAAAACCCTTCGTGTCTTCGGGCAAAGAGGGGCAGCTGTAAGCACGTGATTTTTGCCCAATATGAGAATTACTCCCAAAAAATCCAAAAATAAAATGATTTTTCTTTGGTGTGCAATTTTGTGATATTTTGAATAATTATTTGTATTTGTCTGTGCGTGTTTATTTGCTAAATTAATAAAAAAATACAAAAATATGTCGCATTTTGCATGTAGGATTTAATTCTACAATTGTTAGTAATTAAATTTGTTTTACAAAAATTAAAAATTACAAAAATAGGCATCGTTTGCATTTTTAGCATTTAATATCCAAATATACAATTTTATGCTTAATTATTACTTAATTGTGCGTTAATTGTTATTGGGAGTTAATTTGCGCTTTTATAACTTAATTTAGTTCTTAATAATAAGTTAAGTATTTTTATAATTTAGTTTTAGAGAAATAAAAGAAGAAAAGAGAACAAAAATACAAAAGAAGTCGGAATTGGGCCTCTTCTTCGATTTCAAGCCACATGCCCAAAAAATGACCCAATCTTCCCAAACGACCCAGCCTATTTCGAACTGGGTCGACCCAGTCCAGTACCAACAACCCAACTCCCCTTCTTCATTTTCATTTTTTCATTTTTTACAAAACAAAAAACAAAACAAAAACAAAAACAAAGAAGAAGAAAACCCTAACACTAACTCACCCGCCTCCATCCCCTCTCTTCTTCTTCATCTTCCCCAAAGCTCCAAACCTTCCAACCATGGCTGCCCCTCTCTCATTCCCTTCATCCCCACGCCACGCACACACAACCATGTTGACAACACACACACACACAACCACGGTGACGTAACACACACACATCCGCGGCTTCACCAACATGAACGACCATCCATGTTCGATTCCTCCATTGTCACTTCTGTTGAATCGTCTGCTTCTTCTACTGCTGCTGCACGTCGAGCAGTTGGTTCGAAGCCACTCTGTCGCCACTGCCTCATCGTCAACCAAGCAGACCACGCTGCTGCTTCTCCGTCGCAGCTGCTGCCCGCGTCCGCCATTGACGCAACCATTTTTGCTCCTTCACCTGCTGCTCGCAAACACTGCTGCCTCTTCGCCATGACCAGCACTGCTGCTCACGTTTTTGTTACTGTGTTGCTGCCATGATAACGCCGCTGCTACTGCTTCAACTTTCTTCTGCTGCTGCTCGCGTTTCATGGCCAGCTACGGGCTGCTTCTACTTCTTCTTCGTCTTCGTCGTCATTTGTTCGAGCTTTGGTCGAGGCTCGGACAGATTTGTTTACAATCAAAGTTCGTCGTTGATTCATCTCCGGTTAGTTATTTTTTTGAGTTTTATTTTTGTCCATATTTTTGTTTGATATTTTCCGGATCCAAAATCGTTAAAGAATTCAATTCTTGTTTTGTTCGTTGTTCATCGTTGAAATCATTTTTCTAGTTTGTTCATGTTCATGTGCTTTGTTAAATTAATTTTCAGATTTCAAAATAGAAGTTTAATTAGTTGTTTTCATATTCATTTCATGTTTGTATTATTGTTTAAGTGAATATTTGTTAGTTTGATGTTTGTTAGATTCAAATTGAAATTTAATTAACTATTTCTTCAATTTGTTTCATGTGTTTATGTATTGTTAGAAATTGTTAATATTGTTAAGTTCAAGCTTAAGTTCATAATTGTTTATTCGTCGATCTTGTTATTTGTCTAAAAAGAATTTAGTTGTGTTAAAGGAAATATATTGATTTAATCGTTTTAATCTGTCATGTTTGTTGTGTTAAAATAGATTCATTCATGTTCATACTTTGTTTGGATGATCTTGAATCCGAATTTTGTATAGTTTGATTTCTTGTTTATCACTTATGATTATTTCTTGAATTTGTCTCATAATCTTGTTTAAGTTTAATATAGGAATTGTTTGTTGTAATGTTGTTAGAGTAGTTGATTTTAAGTTCAACATTATTGAATTTAGAAATCTAAATATACTTGTTTGTTGTTGTTGTTGAATCCGAAAATAGGATTGTTCGTTGCTAAAATATTGTTCAATCAAATTTTAGTTGTTCTTTGTTGTTCAATTTGTGTTCATGTGATTTGTTGTTGAAATGTTGAAGAAATCATGTTCATGTGATTTGTTGTTGAAATGTTGAAGAAATCATATTCATGAAATTTGTTGTTTGAACATTGTTAGAAATTAATCATATTGTCTATATTTTGGTTAAGTTTGATTAATTGATGTGTTATAGCTGATGGGTAGTTTGGTAATTTATAGTACTTTCGGGGGTAAAATAGTAATTTGCAATAGGGTCGGAGGGGTAGTTTAGGAATTGTACATTTTGTAATTGTTTATATGAAGCATGGGGGACAAAATGTAATGGGGTGGGTTGTGATATAGTTATTTAATATAAAGGGGGGACAAGACAAAATTTAGTGGGGGAATCTTGTATTATTTTATGTTAGGCATGAGGGACAAAATATAATGTGGTGGTGTGATATGTTTATTTAATGTAATGGGGATGAGTGGGAAGATAATGGGTTGGGTAGAGAAAAAGTATTGATTTTAATTAATTGAAAGATTTATGGGATGAGTTATAAGAAGTCTTGAAGACAAACAAGAGAAAAACACACAGATAGAGAGAAAAAAACGGACAAAGAATAGAAGAGAGAAAAAAAAGGGCTGAACATTTAAGAGAGAAAAATTCCGAAAAATATTTAAGCTTTCAAAATAAAAATAAAAACTAAAAAATCTTTTGCTTTCTTTCTTTGTTTGAAATTAGTATCAATGGTCGTTGTTTCATTCAAAGCTTAAAGCTTTTGTTTTTGAGATTACTACTCCACCGGTCTGTTACTGGGTTGTTACTGTTGCTGGGCAGTTGTTGTTGTTGCACTGTTATTACTGCTGCTGATTCTCATCTTCATTTTCTTTTGCTTCCAATATCAGGTACATATCTGTAAATTCATGTCATGAAAAGCTTCAACATGACAAATTAATGAAGTTCGGGAATTATAATTCTGTTTTCCATTCGTGCAAGTTCATTAGTTAAAATATGGTTTTGTTTCAGTTGATTAATATAGTAGTACGTTTGACGTAATGAATATAAGATAATTGTTAAATCTTAAAGTTCGTATAAGTGTTGTAATAATATCACCTATTTCGGAATTTTCATTAAGTGAAGTCATGATTGAATTATCAAGGTAGGGAACATGGCATAAAATGGGCCATTAATTACATCCCGTAATATTGTTAGCTAAATGTAAAGTAGAATGGAAGTATCAAGAAATTACATTATTAGTATATCTTGTAAAAAATCTGATTTTGGTTTAGATTGATATAAGTTGTATGTTCATATATGGCATGATGATGAGTATATATATAATCATATGTGGAAGGTGAGTTGATATAGCTCGTTACGATGTTAGAATGTTATGAACGGTTCAGACGTACAACTATGTTGCATGTAATGCAATTTTATTGAACCGATTTGTATAATAATTTTTTTATCAACTTGATGCATATCTACCATCGTAAACAAATTAACCAAACGATTACAACTTTGGATTAAAAACAAGTAATGTAGAAGGTGATTAGGTTTATAGATTATAACATTTTAAAAAATATAAAAAATAGTATTCGCCTCAAATAGAATAATGAAAATTCTTGGAAAATATCATTTCCTTTCTTACATCAATTCTTTCCCAATGTTTATACGTAATTCGCACGTTGTTTATTTGGGTAGGCAAATAATGTATTCACTACAAATGGTAGTATTAATCACGAGTTGTTTATTTTTTACTCTTTAAACTCGAATGGTTTTTTGAGGAATATAATTCCCACGCAAAAATATAATTTGCGGTCAACACTTAATGAATTGTGAATTCTTTTCAAGGAATTTAGAGGCATCTCAAATAGTGATTTCTCATGACTTTCACATAAAAATGTATGGATGTAATAAACAATTTGTGGAAAATTTATACTACCATCAAGAATATCTTGTGTGATTAGGGATACGTTCGCGTGACCTGATTATATTTCTAAAGGCAATTCGGATTATGCGTTCGCGCAACTTCGAGCAAACATTTAATAAAAAAGGGGGTTCTTCGGAGAATATCAAATTAATTTCATATAACCCGAGATGTGCAGTTCACTATTTAATCATACAAGAGCGACAGACGTTCTTAATTTTATTTTAAGCACAATATCGAACTTAAGTCTATTTTATAATTAAAAAAAATTCGAAAAAAAAATAATTATTATACTATCAATATCATTGTGTATACGTACGCGTAACACGATTTTTCACGTTAAAAAATAT
This sequence comes from Nicotiana tabacum, assembly GCF_000715075.1. NCBI lineage: Eukaryota > Viridiplantae > Streptophyta > Magnoliopsida > Solanales > Solanaceae > Nicotiana > Nicotiana tabacum. Next base: position 79,708,988 of record NC_134090.1, read on the forward strand.
ATAATATATAAAACGGATACACGTATGCGTGATTCGATTCGAAGAAGGATCTTTAATTATAAACAATCTAAACAGAAGCGATAACAAAATCATGCAATAAAAAAATGTAAAATCGAGATAATTAAGCCAAGAATAAAAACAGTTAAGCGACCGTGCTAGAACCGCGGAATTCGGAAATGCCTAACACCTTCTTCCGGATTAACAGAATTCCTTACTCAGGATTTCTGGTTCGCAGAATAATAAACAGAGTCATATTTTACTCGATTCAAGGATTAAAATTGGTGACTTGGGACGCCTTAAAATTCCCAAGTGGCGACTCTGAAACAAACAAACAAATCCTGTTTCGACTGTCCTTTAATTGGAAAAAACTCCCTACGCACCCCCGCGGGGGCGGAAAAAGGAGGTGTGACATTAGGGGGGCCCTATTTTGTGCTATGTGATCGCATAGCTACTTCGGCGATCGTGTAGAGTAAATTCCGGGGGGTCACCAGTTGTTCTATGCGATTGCATTGCTTCTCCCGCTATTGCAATGGGTTAAACCAAGCATGGGAAGGGAACCATTTTTCCTCTATGCGATCGCACTCCCTAGTCCGCGATCGCAGTGCCCAATCCCCCTTACCCTATGCGATCACATACCCTTGTTCGCGATCGCAGAGACCAATTTTGCCCAGTCATTTAAACAGTAACAGAACACATACGGGATTTAACCCAAAACTCATAACTTCTTCTTCCAAACTTCAAATTGGGCGATTTTTGAAAGGGAACTTCACCACAAATTCATAGGTATGTAATCTTAGACTCATTTTATTCATTTTTCATTAACATCCATTAGATTTTTAGGCCTAAATAATGTTATTAAGGGTAGAAAATTAGGGATTTGGGGTAGAGTTATGGCTTTTTGTATAAATGGAATTTAGACCTCGTTTTGGAGTCGGATTTCGAAACTAATTACATATTCGGGCTCATGGGTGAATAGGTGATCGGATTTTGGTTCGAACCTTGTGTTTTGACCAAGTGGGCCCGGGGTCGATTTTTGGCTTTTTGGGAAGAATGATAGGAAATCTATAATTAAGCATTGGAATTGAATTGTTTAGCATTTATTGATGTTACTAAGTCGATTATGTCTAGATACAATTGATTTGAAGCCAAATTCAAAAAGGAAAAGCGGTGTTTGAGGCTTGAGTTGGCCGTGGAAGTTCGAGGTAAGTGTTTGGTCTAACCTTAACTTGAGGGATTAGGAGTTGTGTCCTATTTGCTACGTGTTACTTATTGAGTAAGACGTATAGGCATGGTGATGAGTATCTATACGTTGGTGTCAAGCATGACCGTGAGTCTTAAATTGAAATTGTTGTGATCTTAACAAATACTACGAATCCTAAGTTGTTGAATTCTCTATGTTGAACAAGGATTATGATTATTCTAGTGGAAATTACTTATAATTGAGTATTGGTGCTAGTTGAGGAAGTTAGATGTTGGAACAAGTTTGGTTATAACTGATTTTCCCTTGTCGGGACGTAGTTACTTATAATGTCGATTCCCTTGCCAAGATAGTGTTATTTCTTTATTGATCCCTTGCCGGGACTCTCTTTGTGGTTGATGTTGAACTGTATATGTGGATCAGGTTGCACGCCGCAATAATATTATATTTGGATCGGCTTGCACGTCGCAACAATATTATATTTGGATCGGGTTGCATGCCGCAACAATACTATGTTTGGATCGGGTTGCACACCGCAACAATAATATGATTGAATTGGGTTGCACGCCGTAATAGTGATAAATGATATGGATCGGGTTGCACGCCGCAACAGTGTTTTCTTATGATTTGGATCGGGTTTTGCGTCGCAACAATAGATAATAAAAGTGCTTATTGGTTGGTTACGAGTTCCTTATTATTTTGCTGTGAATTCTAAATTGTTCTTTATGTTTTCTCTTAAATTACTGTTGGTAAATGATATTCCCATGCAGCATGTCCCCCTCCCACCTATACATAGTTATTTCTATTTTATTTTCCGTTGTATATTATATAACTGCACATGTTTATTTGGTAGTTTGGTCCTAGCCTCATCACTACTTCGCCGGGGTTAGGCCAGACACTTACCAGCACATGGAGTCGGTTGTGTTGATACTACACTCTGCACTGTGTGCAGATCGCGGAGCGGCAGTTTTTGGACCATAGCTTTGGGTGGCTGCCTTCAGTCCAGTCAGAGATCCTGAGGTAGTCCTGCAGGCGTCCGCAGGCCCCGACGTTCTCTTCTATCTTTATATTCTATTTTCATTTACTTCAGAGACAGATTGTATCTTTCTTTCTAGATAATTATTTGTAGTATTCGTAGACGGTCCGTGATATTGTGACACCAGTTCCGGGTAGAGATGTACTTGGTATTGTCGTACTTGTTTTTGGCTAAGTTATCAGATTATGTCTTCCGCATGTATTAAATTATTGTCAATATTTCACTGTTGATCGCATGTTGATTTAAACTGTTAAAAAAGGGCTAAGTAAAAGAGTTAGGGAATCTATAATACTCGGCTTGCCTAGCTTTCACGAGTAGGCGTCATCACGACTCCCGAGGGTGGAAAATCCGGGTCGTGACACCCGAGGCCCCGAATAAGCAAGCTCGAGGCCCCGATTATTAACCATTCGGTTTGATTATCACCTTGCTCTCAAGCTCTTATCTCGTTTCTAAGTCTTTCACATAACATCAATTGCCTAACAATTAACATAAAAATAGATCATGTATTTTTAGAACCACAAATCAAATTTAATTGAAATTATCATTTTCAAGGTGAACAATAATATTATGAATATATTTAGACAAAAAAAAAATTCTTCATGACCACAAAGAAGAAAAAAAGATAGAATTTACTACATCAAAAACATTATTTATTGAAAAAATGGTTAAGGTAGAATCAAATAGTTTGTTATATACATATAGATTTTGAATAAAAATACACAATCATATTATTTGAAAAATTTGTACTTTAAGGTAAATTTTTTTCATGCTTCTTTCGCAGTGCATTTACCAAAATAAAAAAAAATAAAAAAACAGAAGAAAGTGGGATGAACCAAAGTAAAAAATTTAATAGCTCAAAATGCCAATATAAAGTCACACAGCCTTTGTACTCTTCAATCATATAATATTATGTGTGAAAAATATAAACTCATTCCAATAGATATTATTAGGTATAATTTCTCTAATTTTTCAGCATAACCATACTCTTTAATTAAACATCATATTTTAAAATTCTTATGATAAGGCATTTAACGTAATACATCAAATTCGAATACCTAATTTTAGAGTAGATGAAGAGATTATAATGACAATCTTCTATAAATTAATTTATTTACATCAAGTATATTCTGCTAATTAATCTAAGAAACAGATAACCGCATAACTTCGGTAAGTTGGAGGCAAATCCAAAAATCACAAGGAATTGAATTCTCTGGCTCTCGGCTTTCTGCCAATACTCTCCATCTTCATGCTAAAGTAAAACCTTACGAGAAGAAAATTAGATATTAATCAAGCATTTAATCGAACCTTACTTCAATTAAGACTTTTTTATAACCATCATGGGTTTGATAAGTTTGAATTGTCCTCAAACTCAATATTTCTCTTATAGGCTTGCAATATTTAATCTTGCCTTTTCAAATTATTTTCTTAGAGAAGCGTAAAGGTTATAGAAGAGTTGAAATATTATTGTGAGTAACATGAATATACATCAACACCTTGTGCTTCTCTCTTGAGGTTTATTTAGCCCATATAAAAAAGTTATAAATATGACGTAATTTCTTCTTTTATCAAGTTAACTAAATTGAATCGACATACATTATTTTAGGAACTTATACTATATTATAATTTATATTTAATAGCTAAAATATATTATTTAATAATATTTGTGTAATTTTTAAGATTGTGTACTCACCGATATTAGGGTACATGCGCAACGCCGATACCCTAGGACTAGTTACTATAAAACTCCAAGGACATCTATGTGGCAGGATTTTGTCTTTCATTGAGCTAGCTAAGTAGAATTTCTATTTAATAATTGCATTGTTACCTTATTTTTTCCTCTCATGCCCTTCTAAATTAGTATTAAATACTTATATTTTATCCTTTATTCTATCTTTTATATAATAATTTATTGTACCTTATTTTTTTATTTATAAGATATAAATTTAATTTTTATATTGCTGTGTGATATTATAAAATAACAGCAACTGAAACAATCTATTGAAATAAAATACTTAATACAGTATAACATAATGATACAACAATACAATATACAGTATAAAACAATTCTTTTTTCCTTTCTTTCCGACACTAAGAGCCTGTTTGGCCAAGCTTCTGGAGGTCAAAAGTACCTTTTTCCCCTAAAAAAGTACTTCTTAAAAAAATTAAGTTGTTTGACCAAGACAGAAAAGTACTTTTGGCCAGCAGTAGAAGCAGTTTTTCTGCTTTTGGGAAGAAGCAATAAATTCTAGCTTCTTCTAAAAAGCAGAAGCAAAAAAAAATTATTCAAGACAAAACTATCCTCACTATATATTTATATTTTCCAATTATCCCTTATTGATTTAAGTATTTATTTCATTTTTGGTTTTGGTTTTTACCATTCTTTTAAACTTAAAGATATCACATACATGAATCATATTGTCACTTTTCAAATATTTATTGATTTTCTTGTTTTTGATTTTTTCTTTGTATAATGTCTTGTACTTTCCAAATCATCATCTTCTTTTTTCACACTAAAGCAAATTATCTACATCCTTCTTTGGATTATCAATTCTCTTCTTACAAGTATTCATTTATAATTTCTTCTCTTATAGGTTATTAATTCCCGAATCTTTAAAACAATTATCAAATCTAATTTGTGAAAATTACCTACAAATAGGTTATAAATTAATAAATGTATCGCATAATCAATATCAATATATTAATAAAAGAAGAAGAAAAAACCTCCACATTAAGCCAAGTGACAGCCTCACAGCAGACCACTTGACAATTTAGGACAAAGTTAGTTAGTTATGTTAGGTAATAATTATTATTTTTTGAATTTAAATTTTAATAAAAAAATAAATAAATAATGCATCATGTGTTGTTAATAATTAGCTACTCTTTTTGAATTTGAATTTAAACATACTTCACTATTTTTTTTACGAAAATAATAATTTTTTATATATTTAAAATTATTTCTATGTTATGTTCAATTCCATCTTTCAAGTTTGACACTCAAAATCATCTTGTTTCAGCTACCATAACTATACAAAATTTCATCCGGTGACATTTTTCTACCGATAAGAAATTCAACTATTATCCTAATGAAGACACTACTGCATATGTTGTGGAAGGAGATGAGTCTTCTGGTATTTCTTTAGAAATACAAGGCAAGTCTTCTACTAATATGGAGGCATTGTGTGATAGAATTAGAGCTGAAATTACTGGGAAAGATTATCATGTGTGAGTGACTTTACTTATGATGGATGGTTATCAATAGTAATTAGTGGAATAGACTTCTAATTCATACTAAATGATGTATTTTGATTACATAAATCATCATGTAAACAATAAGTAATTATCTGGATAATATTACATGCTTTGTGAGTAACTATATATGTTATATTGATTTGAATTTTTAATATGTATGTTTACATTATATTTTAATTAAATAAACTAAAAAATAATAAAAGTCTTTTACGTTAGATATTTAAGTTTATTTTTCTCTTTAAAATAATTATAATACATTGGTATTATCCTTTTTGGTAATTTGACACTTAAAGTACTTTTTAGAAAGATTAGCCAAACACAATTTATTTCTTACATGTTGCAAAAAGCACTTTTAAATGAATTAGCCAAACACAAACTGTTTTTTTTTTTCCAAAAATACTTTTGGATAAACCACTTCTAAAAAAGTACTTTTTAAAATAAGTAGTTTTCAAAAAAGTAGTTTTCAAAATAGCTTGTTTGGCCAAGTTTTTATTTTTTTGGCCAAAAGCACTTTTGACCAAAAATTAAGGTGTTTGGCTAATATCCCATTTGGCCAAGCTGCAAAAATCAGCTTATTTTGAGAAGTATTTTTTTCAAAAGTGCTTTTCTCAAAAGTACTTTTGGTGAGAAGCAGTTTGTGTTTGGCTAATTAGTTTGAAAAGCACTTCTGAGCAGCAATTAGTGTTTGGCCAAGTTTTAAAAAACTGCTTTTAAGTGTATTTTTCTCAAAAATGCTTATCAAAAAAATGCTTTTGGAGAGAATCTACTTTTTTCTGATTCTCCAAAACTGCTTCTGCTTCTCCTCAAAAGCATTTTTTTCCTTCCAAAAGCTTGGCCAAACACTTCAATTTTTGGCCAAAAAGAAGCTTGGTCAAACAGGCTATAAGCTTTTGGAAGGAAAAAAAAGTGCTTTTGAGGAGAAACAGAAGCAGTTTTGGTTAAGCAGAAAAAAGTAGATTTTCTCTGAAAGTATTTTTCTAAGAAGTACTTTTGAGAAAAATACACTTGAAAATAGTTTTTTAAAGCTTGGCCAAATACGCGTAGAAATGTTTTTCAACTTAATTAGGGAAACGCCGCTTCTCACCGATAAAACCACTTCTAAAAATAAACTTGACCAAACAAGGAATAAGTAGCTCCCCTCTGAACAAACTGTAAAGCTGTAGGGTTTAGGGTTTAGTCTTAAGCTTCCGCTCTAGTTGAATTGCTGCAACAATGGAAGACGAAGAAAATAAGGGAGCAGGAACAACAATGCCTCTGTCTCAGTTCGACAATAAACTCTCCCAGGAGGCTAAACTCAAACACTTTCTTCGCAACTTAACCTCTACAGACTTGCAGCTATGTTCCGATGCTTCAAAGGAGTTCCTCAAGCTTCTCAAATCCGATTCTGGACCCGAATTTCTCAGCCTGTACATTCAGAATTCATCCAAGTGTATCGAACTCGAACAAGCTTGGGAGCTCCGAAAAGGCAAAACTGGACTTTACTATGTTTTCAATTTAATTTCTGGAATTCTCAATCATTCTTACGGGAAAAACAGAGCTGAAAAAGACCCGAAAGTTGCTTTAGTTGTCAATGCGTTGGATAAGTTTGCTAAATCGATAGTGGAAAAGAGAATGAATGATTTGTATAGGGAATTGAACAGTAAAGAAGCAAAGCGCCAACGCGCTGCCCTTTTTCTGTTGGCTTCTATAGTTAGGCGTAGTTCATGGATGGCGTGGGAAGTGGCCAAGTGTTTTGACTTTAAAATCCCTGTATTTGGGAAACTAGCTGAATGGAAAGTTAAGAAAATTGAAGCGAATAAGAAGAAGCACCATTCGACGAGGAAGGCTTTTGTTGGTTTTGCTATATCTTTTTTGGAGGTAGGGAATGCCAGGTTGTTGAGAGGTGTGTTGCAGCAGAAGGATATGTATTCTGGTGTGCTTCGCGGGTTGGGTAATGATGATGAGGATACTGTGGTTTATGTTTTGTCCACTTTGTGCGATAGGGTTCTTGTTCCTGATTCACTGGTGCCCACCGGGCTTAGAAGTGTGCTTTTCGGGAGTGTAACTTTGGAGCAGCTCGCCAGCATTTCGGGACGAGAGGGTGGAGGATTGGCTGCAGAGTTAGCTCATGAACTATTATATATGGTGTGTACTGATCCTTCTAATGGATTGATGCCAGATTTGAAGAGGGTGCCTAGTCCATTGAGAGGAAACCCGAAAAGACTATTGGGCCTTATGAAGAAGTTAAAAGCTGCAGAGGTTGAGAACCACAGAAACCTGCTTTTGGCAATTGTTAAGGGGAAGTCGTCTTTTGGTTCAACTTATTTGGATGAGTTCCCTTACAATCTTGAAGACCCTTCGTCTCGTAACTGGTTAGAAAATATTGCTTATTAGAGTTTATTTTTGAATATCAGTATTGTTGTCTCTCCATTGTGACTCAATTACTTGCAGGTTTGCTTCAGTTTCTTTGGCAGCAAATGTGCTCTCCTCTGTTGGTGACGGACTTGTCTTTGGATTTATTGGATCTCAAACCCAGGAGCCGCCAACTCTTAACAGCCCAGAGGTGCAAAATATCACGAAGTGCATTGGATCACGATCCTTCTCTCGGCTGGTGATTAATAAAGGGTTACTTCATTCTGATCCTCTAGCAAAACATGGAACTTTGAAGCTCGTGTTGGAGGTTCTGAAATTGTTGGAGTTACTAATTGGTGCATTAAACAGTGTATCCTCTTCCCAAGGTCAAATGATCCACAAATGGGAATCCCTCAAGCAAGATATCTGGAATGCAGTTCGAATTTTTCTCCCCGATCCTCAAGTTCTGTTCTCATTACTCTCTTCACTGAATGAATTTTACAGAGGTCTGGAGCAATGCTCAAAAAGACCCGCAGATTCTGAAATAGGAGATAAGATGAACAGTAGGAAGAAGCTGAAAATTGATGTTGCAAATGAAGATACAGACATTCTTGTTGGTGGGGTTAGTTACTCCCCTGATGCTGCTCTGGCCCTTGACGGTGAAGGAATCATAAATGAAGAAGACATGGATAATTCTAAAGATGAAGCTTATTTTTTAAAGCTTATAACAGAACTCTGGGGTTTGCATTCTTCTGCTTTGCCAGACTCTACTGTAAAAGAGGCAGAAGTGCTATTCTATTCCAAGTTGCTTAATGCTTTAACGGTATATTATGTGAGTTTCAAACTCTTGAATCCTTGTTGTGCTGGATTTTTGTGAAACAAACAGTGTTTGTGAAATTATAGAGGAAGCATTTGTTTGCATTTAGAGAAGTTAAAAACTTTTGCATGTAATAACTGATAAAAAAAATTGCATCTGAAAGCATGTTATCTGCAGTATCCCGTCCGTTTGACTCTGTATTAACTCTTGCTGCATTTGTGTTAAGTTAGTTCCCACATAAGCCACTCCAGTTGTTCCTCTATGTATTGATACTCCTTTAAAATATTCCATTTTCTTGGTGGATCAATCAGTGATTTGGAGCATGTGGTTTGAATTTAACGTTGTCAGTCTTATAAACTTTTAGCTTTACCTTATGTTCGTAGGTAGAACTTCAGATGCCCATGTTTTCAAGCCTATATATGGATGAAACTTTTTCCTGGATTTTTCTTTTATTCTTCTTATATGTTCTCTGAAACTGGAAATTCTCTGCTATTTAATATGATATATATCTAGTATTCTGATTTACTAATGTAAATCTGTTCACGCGAACTTAGTAGTTCCTAATTCGAATAGGAAAAAATAAATGGAGAAATCCTGATATGTATTGCTTACATTTTGGATGCTATTTTTCTTTCTTGCAGAAAACAATGCCTACTATGTTGGAAGGATTATTTGATTTCTTCAAAATTCTGCCGAACAACCCGCTAGCATTACCAACTATGTTGCAACAAGCTCTGTTATCTCTGCTCCAAGAACATGTTGGTTGGTCCTCTAAATGCGAAATTGCCTCAAGAGTTCACCCACAAATGTACAAGCATTTGCTTCCATTTCTGGAGTTGTCAATGTATTCACAAAACAGAGACATTAAAGATCAAGCATACAGTCTAGCGAAGGCATCGATGTATAGTACTGGTGCATTTGACCAAAACCCAAAGGAAATTTGTTCATGGTTCTTCTTTATTCCTGGGTATAGAAAAGACGACATGCTTGGAGGAGCAGTAGGGTGTGATATCTACAAAAAATTGTCCTCACCTATTCTTCTTTTCCTACGTGATGCTGTAATTGAGACTGGCAATAAGTTATTCTATTATTTGAATCTCTTAAGGTCTTCTTTGAGTAGCATACCAGGCGCTAAAGGTAGTTGAAATTTCATACAATGTTCTTGGTCTTCTTTTTCTTTTCCTCAAAAAAGATGGGTTTTAACTTTTACCTTTTCTTTTTTGTAGTGATTATATTTTCCATGTGACTTGACAAATATTGGATATGTCGTATTATTTTTTTTCCTTTTGTTCTCTGATTTTTTGTGGAGTGGGGTGGGGGCTGTGACCGTTATTCTACTTGTTCACTGGATAAAGCACTCATCATTTTACTCATTCTTGATCTACTATTTCAGTTTTTAGTGGATTCATAGTGCATCATGACCGTGCTTCAATTGGAACTTTGACTTTTCCGCCGACATTTAATTGGTCTATCTTATTTCTGATAAATGAAATAGTTAACCAAATGGCTTGCAAAATCTTTTAAAACCTGCCAAAGTACCACAAACTCGAAAGGAAGAACTTAACAGTATGCTGAAAAGACTACTTGCGGTATTCTGACAGTTATGTGACACTTCTTGCAGATGCATCTCCTGATTTCAGCGCTTTCACTATTTGCATCTTGGATAAGTGCCTAACATTGGTAACTGCTGAATCTGGTGCTTTTTCTGCATCCGAGAAGTCAATGGTTTCATTATACATGTGCAATACCTTAAAGTATCTCCTGGAGACTCAGGTAATATCTGTCCTTACATTTATGTATTTTTTTTTTTTTGCAATTTGAATTGATCGTACTAGGTGCTTTCCGCTCTTGACAGTGTCTATCTTTCCTGAACTTTGTTAGGTGGATCCATTACTTTTATCTTCAATAATTGATTTGAAGCTCTCTGAGAGACTTGAAGCTGCTTATGAGTTGGATGATTCTCAATGTCTCTATGAGTGGAGGCCATTCAAGAGTTTACTACATTTGTCTCGGAGAATTTTGCAGAAAACTTGCAGAATATCTTCCAACTGCAACGAAGTTGTGTATACTGACAGTTCTTTTACCCGTACAGTTGGTGAAGTCCAAAGATTGCTGAAGAGTGAGTCGGATGGTAGTCTGCTTGGAGTAACCATTGGGTTTTGCTTTTCATTGGCATGCACAAGACCAGCTGAGATAATACAGAATTTCCCTTTAATCATGTCTGTCTCAAATAAATTGCTTGGGGTCCCTCTCTCATTGTTGATGCAACTATGTTTCTCAGAACCTAGTCTCCTTAATGATGCTTCTAAGAGATGGCGAGAAATCTTCTTCACGGGTCTGGATAGGGCCGTAACTGGATTAAGTGGTGGGAGAACAATGGACTGCAGTGTCATCAGTTCAATGGATAACAAGTCTAACACATTTTCTGTATTTTTGGACCGTGCACCTTTTTATATTCTCTTCCCAGCAATTCTGGATATTGATGGATTGGATTTGTCTAATCAATCAGGATTGCAAAACTTGCTTATGGCAAAGCTTTATGAGGAGACATCTGATCATCTTCTTTCCATTTTCCGCTATTTACTCTTTTGGTTGAATCAAGCTCAATTATCATATAGAAATGAGCATTTCGAGGGGTTTGAAAAGCTTTCTGAAGCTTGCTTCCTTCTCCTAAGCCGCATGTTGAAAGAATTGGTGGTTGAAAAATTTAATTCTTGCAGTTTAGACACCTTTACTCCTTTCACAATTCACTTTGTTAAAGAGTTGGTTGTAACTATCCTTGATCACCCTGCTGTGGCAGCAGTGCTGGAGTGCCCATCCCCTGTTAAAAGTGATTTTGCATGTGGAATAATTATGGACAGTGTAAACCAGTTTGTTGAATCAGCTAAACTGGAAGTCAGCAAGATGGATCATCATGTGCATAATTTGTTAAAAGCAACTTCTGAGCTCTGGTTGTCTTTCTGCCATGGCCAAGGCTCCTCATCTGAAGTTTATCATGCTAATAAACATGTTATAAGTTCATTCAAGAATGTGGTAAATAAACTGGTTATGACATTTAAGCAGAAGATGAATGAATGCATGAAGTCGAAGAACGTAATACCTTTAGTTCCTACATTATGTGCTCTACACAATTTGATTCATTTCATATCTCCCTTTGAGATGCTTGAACTGGTCCATTGGATGCTATCTGCAATTGACCATGAGGATCGTTCTGTTTGGTTGACTTCAGTGCTCTGTGTTGGATTACACATTGCTGGTTCTGCATTTAGTCATCTGGCAGCAAACATGCAGCAGACACATGAAAAAATGCCTTTTTGTTTGTTTTGGGGAATTCAACAGGAACAATTTGATGTCATCCTCTATGAGAAAATCTTTTCGCAAGTATACGAAATTGCCACTCGTTTTGAACTTGATGTTGCTGATATGTGTCTGCTCAAAGCTGTAAAAGTTGTGAAAACACATAAAGCTATCCAGAAGCCAAGCCATCCTTTTCTTAAGATTACATGTCGAGCTGTGGCTAACACTCATGTCAATATCCTTTCTCATTGCATGCTCAAAATAACCCAAAGAAAAGCTGAAATCTTGTTTCTTGTTGCTGATATAAGCCCCCTGCATCTATCAGTATTTGGAAAGTTATTTTCAGACATGATGAATAAGTACGTGGCAGTCAAGTCTTGTGCAGTACAGCAAATTTGTGGTTTTTCTGATGAGGAGTTGTTGATGCTTCTTCCCACTGTCATCCTGTACTTGAATTCAATTCCTTCTAAGTTTGGGGGCCAACTTTGCATGCTTCATGAGAATATAGTTTCTTTTTATTGGGGAATACTCAAGCAAGCTTTCTCTATCTGGAAGAGCTACGTTTCCAGGGAGATATTTCAGGTAGAATGTTGTGAAAATCTATCAATGGAAGATTCTCTGAATCTTATCTCAGGTAGTCTTCTTACAAATACTGTTCTTGTAGTTCAACTTTTCTTTGAATTGCGAGGTGATTTGGTGAACGTGAAAAAGCGCTTGAGTATATTCAATTCTGTCTGCTCAAGTGAATATAGTGATCTTCTGGGGTTTGATCTCACTCAAGATGGTGCTTATTCAGTTGAGGAGTCCTTGAATGTTGTCAACAGGACTGTTGCAAAAATACGTTTGTGTAGGGCACTTTTATTCTCCGAGAAGAGGAAGTTTCCATCTGTGCTGAAGAGAGACACAGAATTGATTCCTTCAGAAGATTGCTCCATTTTAGACTTAGCAAGAATCCGGCTTCTGAACTTGTTGGTTCAAACGTGGCAGCTTATTGTCAAGAGATGTTCTGTGAACGTTGTTGACTTCTCGCAAATTGAAATTGGAAGCTGTTCCTTGTTTAGATATCTGGAAGTATATATTCTGAGAAATTTAATGGAAATAACAATGGAGATGCATGATTGTCTTCTGAATTTGGCTTCTCTTCCATTTATAGAGCAACTTGCTAAGTCATCTCTTTTGCATAGGTTTTACGATCCTATGACACTGCGGATGCTCCGAGCTATTATCTCATCGGTATCTGAGGGGAAGTTCTCTTGCATTTCAATTATTCAACTGTTGCTTGCACATTCGCAATTTGCAGCTACAATCCAGTCTTCTCACATCTCAGCTGGTCATTCTCACTTTGGGTTGATATTTACTCCTTTGCCGAGCATCATGAGATCGTATGTTCCATGTATTGATCAAGATGCCCTTGATCTAAAAGATAATTTTAAACTATCTGAAGAATGTGCCCGGCAGTTGGAACTTGTTAAGTTGCTTAAGTTGCTTTTCCAGATCAGGGCTCAGCAAAGTGATATTGATAATGTAAAAGACATTGGAATAAATTTGAGGGAATTGGTCTTTTTACTATTATCTTCTTATGGTGCGAGTATGAGTGCGGTTGACTTGGAGATATACAGCTTAATGGATGAAATCAAGTCGACTAATGACTTGGATGAAGGAAGTATGGCTAAATTGGATTTCCTATGGGGTAGTGCTCTGCTGAAAGTCAGAAAAGAAAATAAACTGGTGCAGACTATCTCTCATAATTTGAGCGAAGCTGAAGCAGTTGATGACTGCCGCAGAATCCACTTCAGAGAAAACATTCCTATTGACCCCAAAGTTTGTGCAACTACTGTGCTTTATTTCCCATATGATAGAACAGTTGGTGCGGGGATTCTCAGAAAACCTGAAACGGATAATCCTGACGTTAGATATGCGGTACTCCTATTATAGATAGTTTTGTTTTTTCATAATCTTTGATTTTTCTTTCAATTTTCAGAGAGCAAGGAATAATGGATATTTTCTGTAGTTTCTCCCAGATCTGTCTAATTCTAAACTTCGGAAATATCTGCAGGTGCATTACACAGATGTTGAGAAAATCTGCGTGTATGATCCCATTTTTATCTTGCGCTTCTCAGTTCATTGTCTTTCTATGGGTTTTATTGAGCCCTTGGAGTTTGCTAGCTTAGGCTTGCTTGCGATTAGTGCTGTCAGTATATCTTCACCTGATGATGACATGAGGAAATTAGGTTACGAGGTTCTTGGAAGATTCAAGAGTGCACTGGAGGTACCTTCTTTTTTATCACTAAATATTTTTTTTTTGATAGCAAAAAGTAGTCAGGCACTAAGCTAGCGCTGAACTACACAAGTTGAGAGGACCTCCTGTACAAAAAAGAAAAAGGAGTGTCTCCCTGTACGAAATTACTCCTCTAATGAGCTAATAAAGTCAGTCATTCCCATTTCATCATATATCATGTAGATTACATGAAACTTCCAGTAGCCGTAAACACCTATGCTTCAAGGTCTGAATTGACCTGTTCTTTCCATCAAAACACCATTCAATCCTCTCTTTCCAAAACAACCAACAAACACACGCAGGAATAGTAATCCACTTGTCTTACTAGGACAGCAGCATCTCCAGCACAGTAGGTTTTTTAACGATTGTGGAAAAATCACATTCTCTCCGGAAATGCTAAAAATAGCTCCCACATTTGTCTCGGTGGCCGACAATGTAAGAACGGGTGATTGCAGCATAACAAAAATAACATCTGCTACACAGAGGCAGACCCCTTCTCTGTAGATTACTTTGGGTGAGATTAGCTTCGTATGCAGCAACCCGCGTAAAACATGCTACTTTGTATGGTGCACTTGTCTTCTATATCATCATCCATGGCTATTGAGTAGGACTACCACACACATTACTTAACCATTTATAGCATGAACCTACAGATAACGTCCCATTGCCTTGTCTTCTCCACCTAAGTGAACCAGTAGTCTCTGAATTTATCTGGAATTGTTCTAGCCTTTGTATTAGCTGAGCAAGCCTGTTCACCTCCCCGTCAAAACATGGCCTTCTAAAATTAAGGTTCCAAGCATTTTCACTTACTTAACCATTTATAGCATGAACCTACAGATAACGTCCCATTGCCTTGTCTTCTCCACCTAAGTGAACCAGTAGTCTCTGAATTTATCTGGAATTGTTCTAGCCTTTGTATTAGCTGAGCAAGCCTGTTCACCTCCCCGTCAAAACATGGCCTTCTAAAATTAAGGTTCCAAGCATTTTCACTTCGGCTCTGGCCAATTGTGGCTTCTGTATCCATCACCAAATTATCTAAATCTAGAAATTCAATTTTGAGGGGAGTATGGTCCAGCCAAGAATCATGCCAGAATTTTTTGCTTCTTCCATTCCCCGCTCTAAGCACAATGTTTGTTTCAAAGGGTGGCAAGAGGTTGTGTATATGCCTCCATACCCCATCGCCATGTGGGGAGCTCACAAAATTAGTTCTCCAGATCATGTTCTTCCCATATTTGCAAGCTATCACCTCTTTCCACAGCCCCATCTCTTCTCTGTCGAACCTCCATAACCACTTCATTAGCAAACTGTTATTATGGTTCTTTAAGTTCCTGATGCCCAATCCTCCTTCAATACCTCCATTTCTCTTATCCAAGGTCACTCTGTCCCATTTAATAAGATGAACAGATCTTCTATTTTGTTGCCTTCCCATAGAAAATTTCTTCTCAATCTATCCATGGATAGCTCGACCTTCCTTGGAATAGGAAATGGCGACATTAAGTAGGTGGGCAGTGAATCCAGGACGCTATTGATCAATGTGACTCTCCCTCCCAAAGAAAGATACAGTCTTTTCCAACATGCTAGTGTTTTCTCAAACCTTTCAATGGTGCTTTGTCAAGTATTGGTGGCTTTAAACTGTCCCCAAAGGCATATCGAGGTAAGTGGTGGGTAGCCTTCCACCTCGGCACCCCAAATTCTCTGCTAGCCATTGCACATTTTGAACAATGTTGAGAGGGAAAGCGTACTCTTTCCCAGATTAATCCTTAACCCGGCAGCTGCTTCAAAAATTAGTAAAATTACCCTTAAGTATCTTAACTGGCATCCATGGGCATGCACTGGAGTTACCTATTGTTGTCATCATGGTCTGTTGTTAGTGCTCTTAATATTTTGTGGATAGTGATGGTAAGTTTTCTTATTGAAAGATGGAGCTACATTTATCTGTAAAGTGTTTTAAGGTGGGAGGAATTCTTTTTATTGAATTCAACCTCGATGGATTATTTCAAACTTCAGACGTTGTTATGAGAATTATTGCAAGTTGAAGTATGATTTCAGATTTCAAAGTCAAATTGTCACAATAATGCTTTAGTTTGTGTGGCTAATGGCATTAACAATACATAGATTTTCAGTATAGATGTTGAAAATGTTTGTTTAATTTTTTTGATAAGGTAAATTGTATTAGTCAAAAGGGAGAGAACTCCCGTATACAGGAATTATACCAAAAAGTAGAAAATTTACATCAGAACATGATTCTCTACAAAAGACGCCCAATCTTCTATACAAGTAGGGGCTATATGAGTGCACCAAAAAGCGATCAAAGATAAAAGACTATTTTTAAGATGTGAAAAAGGAGACTCAATCCCATCAAAAGCTCTCCTATTTCCTTAGACTCAATCCCATCAGAAGCTCTCCTATTTCTTTCCCCCCAAACTATCCACATGAGAGCTAACGGGGCGAACTTCCACGCCTTTTGCTTTCTTCTTCTGCGGAAACCGGCCCAGCTATATAACATTTCCTTTACAGTGCTTGGCATCACCCATTGAACACCAAAAAGATTCAGGATTGCCCTCCACAAAGCCGAAGACACAGGGCAATGCACAAAAAATGATCAACTTCTTCCCTTGAGCTTTTACACATGTAGCACCAACTAACAAGTGTAATTCCTCTCTTTCGCAGATTTTCAGCAGTCAAAATAACTCCCCTCGCCGCTGGCCATGCAAAAAAGCACACCTTCGTGGGTGCCTTAGGAATCCAGATCGAGGAGTATGGAAAAATGGCCTCCTCTCTCACCAACATACTCTGGTAAAAGGACTTTATGGGGAACAAACCATCGCCACGCAAACCCCATCTCCAAGAATCACAAAATGGCTGGGGCCTGTCTTGCCCATATAGCATTGTCAACAAATCTTAGAGCTCCGCAATCTCCCAAACTTGCATGTTCCTTCTAAATGAGAGGTCCCATACAACCCCCCCTCCCCTTCACGCTCCTTACGAATCTGTTGGACCATCAATTCCTTCTGGTTTGGAACTCTGAAGACGTGGAGGAAGGAGACCCTCAGAGTATTCTCTCCACACCACCTATGATTTTTTTTTTTGTTTTGAAAAGGTAACATTTGTATATAAATAATAAGACTACACAGAAGCTGTGGAGTCATTCATAATTACAAGGTGAAGCGTAGGAGAAGCTCTCCTAATCCTTTTTCTTCTCATAAGGATTCTAATACATTAAAAATAGATTCATGGTTTTCTAAGTATTCTCCTTTACACCAAAAGTAAAAAAGAACTAAACAATTCATCTTCATCTTTTGGACATTGCTGGATCTATCTTCAAAGGATCTTCGGTTTCTTTCTTTCCAAATTGTCCACTAGATGCAAGCAGGGATAATCTTCCATCTCTCTCTATGACCGAGAAGGTTGCCTTCTATGTTCCAGCAAGCTAGGACTTCAAGAATTCTTCTTGGCATAACCCACAAGAATCCCCTCAAGTTGATGAACATCCTCCATATGTGTGAAGTAACCCTACAGTGCAAAAAAAGATGACTGATTGTCTCTGCCTCCTCTCCGCATAAGTAGCATCTAGAACGAAGTTGGTATCCTCTCTTGACCAAGTTATCCTGGGTTAGGACTTCCTCCTTTGTCAACAGCCATGTAAAACAGACCACTTTATAAGGAATTTTAACCTTCCAAATCAGTTTCCATGGCCAACAACCAACCTTATTATTTGAAATATTGAATTCCCTATATGCTGTTTTGACTGAGAACTTTCCTTTGCTATTCCCTTGACATGTAACACCATCTTTAGCATTGGAGGTCCCTTTGAATTGTTCCAAGATCTTGTAGAACTCTGATGTCACGACCCAAACTGAAGGGCCATGACTAGCACCCGACCACACTTGCCGAGCACCAACGTACATTTCATCTAACCTTCATTATTATCTTTTAAGGCTAAAGAGATCAATATAAATGGTAGACCTAGATCATGGACAACCAACAATAAAATATGACGGCATGAACATACATAGCAGGGGATGACCAGACAATCAAGAAACTACATATAAGGTATGAGCTACCACGCTACTATGAAAGACTATACAACAAAAACTAGCCGACAAGGCATACCAAACTATACATGAGCCGACACTTGTCTATGAGCCTCTAAAAGAACATAAGTGTTGCAACATAGCCGGAACAGGGCCCCGACATACCCATAATGTCTATAACAAAAATTGCATACCAAGACCAAGGCAAGTCCGGAGAAGGGATCTCGCCAATCACCGCTGAACTGGATAGTCTACTGTGGTGGGGGAGCTGCACCTGTCTGTCTATCAGGACCTGCAGCACGACATGCAACGTCCACAAATAAAAGGACGTCAGTACGAATAAAGTACCGAGTATGTAAGGCAAGGAACCATAAATACGATCAGTAATGTAAGCAAGGATAAAGAATATACCACCTGTAACATCTTAGTACCTCTGAGGGCTACTTACATGAAATGGATGATACATATGTATAAATACATAAACCTTTAAAGCATTCGCCTCTGTGGGCATCATCATCATCATATCGTACCCGGCCATAATAGGCTCGGTAGAATCGTACCCGGCCACGTGGAGCTCGGTAAAACCCAACTGATCAGTGGTTGCACAATAGGTGCCGTACCCGGCCAACTATAGCGTGGCTCGGTAGAGTAAAATAGATACATATATATAATGCATGCTCGACTCATGGAATCACATTCTAAACCTTTCGGAGTGACGTAAGGTCGGTATCCTCTGTACACGTTATTAGGACTAACTCTTCACTATGAACCTTATAAGAATCAGGAAGTACCAACAACATTGATAACATAAGAATAAGAGAAGCAACATTAACATCAATCGTTCCATAAGAGGGAAAACAATGTAAGTACTGCTAGCTTCTAAGAGTAGAGTATCTTGGAAGATCGTTCATTACATTATGTACAATCGGAGTCGTGCAAAAGAAGGAAAGGGATAGCCTCACATACCTTGTATATACTTCCTCAATCTCAAGCTATGCAATTGTCAAAACTCCTTAGTCTACAATAAGAGAAACGATACTATCGTTATCATTTAAGCGTCATAACTATTATGTATCGACCACAACCTATTTTACGATGAAACGGACAACACCTCCCCTATATATATGACCTCACACCATTCAAAATAGTCACCAAACAGCCCAAACAACATCAATAATAAACATATTGAGCCTCCCAATATAGTTCACACACAGCCTAATCACTCCATACATACGACGACCACCATAGTCGTGTCAAACAATCTGGAAATGTTACGAATAACTATCAGCCCATAACCCTACATATATATGGTGTTTCCCCACACCCTTCCTCCTCCAAAACTCCACAAGATAGTAGTAAAATACGCAGCCCAACAACAACGCAAAACAGTCCACAAAACAATAACATTACTACCAAACCTTTCGATATATATCTCACAAGTTCTAGCTTCAATGGCTTAGCCGCAACTTGGATAATCTTAAATACATATAGAGTAAGAGGTTCCTTACCTTTATACAGAAAGAACAACTCCAATTTGACCTTAAATTTCCATGAAATATCCCTCCAATGCTGCCACACAACAAAAAAACGAAACTAGCGATCAATTAGTGTTTTTCGGCACTAGAATCACTTTAGAAGGCTTGAAATCACCTAAGATTGATATTAAGAACATGAGGGAGTATTTACAGAACATAAACCCTTTAAAACAACCTCCCACACGGGCTGGAACGACACAAAAATGAGCAACAACAAGAAGAACAAGAGACTTACTAGCGCCACGGAATTCCCGACACTTGATTTGTGTTGTTTGCCCTTTTTTGGGTCTTGAATCTTGAGAGAACCTTGAGAGGATGTTCCTAGGGTTCTAAGGTCTGAAAATAGTGAAAAGAAATGACTTAAAACGGGTTGTAGTCATCCTATATAGGTCCAAATATCTTAAACCGACTTAGTGGGCAGAGGTGCTTGGCGCAGTCTCGCGAAAACGTGAATATCTCTCTACTCCGAGATCGTATCGATGAACGGTTTAATGCGTTGGAAACTAGACTCATAGATCTTTAATTTGGTGGGTAGATCACCCCGTAATTCCTTGTAAATTATGAGAAAAGATTAGAAACATTTGACCTAATGTTTAAGTAAAATTATGAACCTAAGTTGCGACAACTTTTGTCGACTTTTGTTTCATAACTCGTTTGACTTCAAGACTTATGATACGGATATTATATGATTAAAATACCTTAATAAATGACCTCTTGAGTGTATTAAGCACCGCTAGATTACCTGAAAATACGAGTTACAACACCCTTGATTCGTTTAACTTCTAATACTGGTTAATCACCCTTATACACTCTTGTATCACTTAAGACCAATAGGATTGACTTCTTATAATCTCAAAGATAATTCCTTCTTGGATTTATGTTAACTAATATATGGCATGAACTAACACATGTGGATATGGGTTGTAACACCCTCCCCCCCTTAGGAACATTCGTCCTCGAATGTAAGGGTTTATGGGGAGTTTAAATCATCGTGGATTCCAATGGAAATTTCCGATCAATTTTCCCCTATAAAATGGTCACTAGCAAAACTTGCAAGTAATTAAGCCCAACATATGGTTTCACAAGTCTACACAAAGCATTATGCGTATTTACATTATCTACATATCATCATTTTGTATTAAGGAGGAGTATTCTCAAATTATTGCTTACCTCATAGAGCCGTTTCTTCTTCCAATGTATCCTGTCTTCCACCAGCATCCTTGTTATCTTCATTCTGGAATAAGTAAGGGTATTTTGACTTCATCTCCTTTTCTGCTTCCCATGTCATTTCTTCCATATTTTTGTTCCTCCACAATACTTTGACGGAAGCTACATCTTTTGTTCTCAGCTTGCGGACTTGCCGATCTAATATCGCCACTCGCACTTCTTCATATGATAGGTCCTCTGTAACTTGTACATCTTTGATAGGGACGACTCGAGAAGGGTCTCCAATACATTTTCTCAACATAGATACATGGAATACCGGGTGGACAAATTCCAATTCGGATGGCAATTCTAACTCATAAGCAACCTGTCCAATCCGTCGAAGAATTTTATACGGCCCGATATACCTTGGACTCAGCTTACCTTTCTTCCCAAAACGCATAATACCCTTCATTGGTGAGATCCTCAGGAAAACCCAATCACCAACCTCAAACTCTAGATCACGACGTCGGACATCAGAATAAGATTTTTGCCTGCTTTGTGCCGTCCTCAATCGCTCCTGTATCACTTTCACCTTCTCAATAGCTTGGTGAATCAAATCTGGCCCATATAATTCTGTTTCACCGACTTCGAACCATCCAACTGGTGATCTACATCTCCTCCCGTATAGTGCCTCGTATGGGGCCATTTTAATACTGGAATGATAGCTATTGTTATAGGCGAATTCTATGAGTGGAAGATGATCATCCCAATTCCCTTAAAATCTAGAACACATGCTCGTAGCATATCTTCCAGTGTCTGAATGGTACGTTCAGCCTGTCCGTCAGTCTGCGGATGAAATGCAGTGCTGAGATTTACTTGTGTGCCTAAACCCTTCTGGAAAGACCTCCAAAAGTTAGCCGTAAATTGAGCTCCTCGGTCTGATATAATAGATATGGGCACACCATGAAGCCTAACAATCTCCTTGATATACAACTTTGCATAATCTTCAGCCGCGTAAGTTGTCTTCACTGGCAGAAAATGGGCACATTTTGTAAGTCGATCAATTATCACCCAGATGGAGTCAAACTTATGATAAGAGCGAGGTAATCCAATAATGAAGTCCATATTAATCACCTCCCACTTCCAGGTCGGAATCTCTATATTTTGAAGCAATCCACCGGGTTTCTGATGTTCTATCTTTACTTGTTGACAATTGGGACACTGGGCTACAAATTCAGCAATAGACTTCTTCATATTATCCCACCAATACTGCTCCTTGACATCATGATACATCTTTGTCGAGCCGGGATGGATGGAATATCGGGATTCATGAATCTCATTCATAATCTTCTCTCGCAACCCTGCCACATTAGGCACACACAATCGGCTCTGGTATCTCAGTGCCCCATCTTTTCCGATCCTAAAAGCCATACTTTTACACTGTTGAATGCTTTCTCTTAATCGTACTAAGATAGGATCTTCATATTGTCGTGCTTTTACCTCGGCTACCAAAGATGATTCTGATGTATTCTGTACAGTAACACCTCCGTCATCAGAGTCTAACAATCTGATTCTCATATTGGCTAGCTGATGAAGCTCTTTAATCAACCCCCATCTACCTGCCTCAATATGTACTAAGCTCCCCATTGATTTACGGCTGAGAGCGTCTGCCACAACATTGGCTTTACCGGGGTGATACAATATCTCGACGTCGTAGTCTTTCAATAATTCAAGCCACCTACGCTGCCTCAAATTCAACTCTTTCTGCTTGAAGATGTATTGTAAACTCTTGTGATCTGTGTAGATGTCAACATGGACGCCGTATAAGTAGTGCCGCCATATCTTCAAAGCATATATTACTGCAGCCAATTCCAAATCATGGGTTGGATAATTCTTTTCATGCTTCTTCAATTGTCTTGATGCATAAGCAATCACATTCCCATGCTGCATCAATACGCACCCCAAACCTACACCTGAGGCATCACAATATACCACATAACCTTCTGTTCCTTCAGGAAGAGTGAGCACTGGTGCAGATGTCAATCGATTCTTCAACTCCTGAAAACTACGTTCACAAGTGTCAGACCACTGGAATTTGGTAGCTTTTTGTGTTAACTTAGTCAATGGTGATGATATAGAGGAAAATCCTTCTACAAACCGCCTATAATATCCTGCTAGCCCTAGGAAGCTGCGGACTTCTGATGGTGTTGTAGGTCTCGGCCAATTCTTTACTGCATCGATCTTCTGAGTGTCGACACTAATACCCTCATCAGATATCACATGGCCAAGGAATGCTACTGAGTTCAGCCAGAATTCACATTTGGAGAGCTTAGCATATAACTTACGATCCTGAAGCGTCTGTAATACTATCCGCAAGTGGCCCGCATGTTCCACCTCCGAACGAGAATACACTAGAATGTCATCAATGAATACAATCACGAACACATCAAGATAGGGCCTGAATATAGTATTCATGAGATCCATAAAAGCTGCTGGGGCATTTGTTAGCCCGAACGACATCACCAAGAACTCAAAGTGCCCATATCTTGTCCGGAAGGCCGTCTTTGGAATATCCTTCTCCCTAACCCTCACCTGATGATACCCTGAACGTAAATCAATCTTAGAGAAATACTTGGCACCCTGGAGTTGGTCAAACAGGTCATCAATTCTTGGAAGTGGATACTTGTTCTTTATAGTAGACTTATTCAACTGTCGATAGTCGATACACATCCGTAACGACCCGTCTTTCTTCCGCACGAATAGGACTGGTGCACCCCAGGTGAAGTGCTAGGCCTAATAAAGCCCTTATCCAGCAAGTCCTTCAACTGCACCTTCAACTCTCGCAACTCTGCCGGGGCCATTCTGTATGGAGGAATAGAGATCGGTTGAGTGTCAGGCAACACATCAATGCTAAACTCAATCTCCCTTTCAGGAGGAAGGCCCGGGAGTTCATCTGGGAAAACATCTGGGAATTCGTTAACCACAGGGATTGATTGTAAAGTAGGCGGTTTCGCCTCCGCATCCCTAACGCGAACGAGATGATAAATGTAACCTTTTGAGATCATTTTCCTTGCCTTAAGATAGGAAATAAACCTACCTTTCGGTGTAGCAATGTTCCCTTTCCATTCAATGACGGGTTCACCCGGAAATTGGAACCTAACCATCTTCGTACGACAGTCAACATTTGCATAGCATGAGGCCAACCAATCCATTCCCATTATCACATCAAAATCAACCATTTCTAACTCAAATAAATTTGCCGAGGTTTGACGACTACAAATCATCACAGTGCAACCTCTATATACCCTTCTAGCAATCACAGAATCTCCTATCGGAGTAGATACCGCGAGGGGTTTACTTATCAATTCAGGTTCAATGCCAAACTTATTAGCCACAAAGGGTGTAACATATGATAATGTAGATCCCGGATCAATCAGCGCATATACGTCATAAGAAAATACAGATATAATACCTGTAACAACATCTGGAGACGACTCGAGATCCTGTCGACCTACTAGAGCATAGGTTCGATTTTGAGCACCACTCGAACTCGGCACTGCACCTCTACCCCTACCACGACCTGTCGACTGCTGAAAACCCCGTGCTGGAGGTCGAACTGATGAGGAAGAACCAGACACAGATCCAGTCGGCTGAGCCATACCATCACCTCCTCTATTAGGACAATCCCGCATCATATGGCCAGGCTGCCCGCACGAATAACATGCATCAGAACCTCGACGACACAGTCCAAAGTGGGCCTTGCCGCACTGATCACAATGTGGTGTTGGGGGTCTCATCTGACTAGTATCCCTGTGATGTTGCGAGCCAGATGCCCGCGAACTCTGACCTGGACCAGAATAGGATCGATCATATCGAGGCCTCTGAAACTGTGGAGGAGCACTAGCTACAGGTGGCGCCGAACTCCTCGAAAACTGTGGCCTGATGCGGCCTCTGAAGTCATCAGAATACCCTGCAAATCTCGCCCTCTTATGCTGGCCTCTATCCTGCTCCCTAACTGCCCTCTGCTGGCGCTTACGATCCTCTAGGGTCTGGGCATAAGCTTGAATACGGGAAATATCCATGCCCTCCACCAAGGAGGCTGTCGTACACTCATTTATTAGATGTGGTCCCAACCCATTCACGAACATATGCACCCTATCACTCATCTCGGCCACCATATGGGGAGCATACCTTGCCAAAGAATCAAACTGCATACTGTACTCTCGCACACTCATATTACCTTGTCTAAGGTTCAAGAACTTATCAGCTCTAGCTCGTCGTATCTCAACTGGCAAGTAGTGACGAAGAAAGGCCTCAGAAAATTCCTTCCACACAGCTGGAGGAGGGTTCGGACCCCTGGATCTCTCCCAACTATCATACCAGAGAACTGCTAAATCCCGTAGCCGATAAGAAGCCAACTCTACTGACTCTGTATCACTAACATGCATAACCTGAAGTGTACGATGAACCTGGTCAATAAAAGTTTGTGGGTCCTCCTTGGGGTCTGATCCGGTAAACACTGGAGGGTCTAAATTAATAAAATCACGAACTCTTGTACTAACTGGTTTCTCAGCAGCACCTGTATTCTGCCTCTGAGCCTGAGCAGCTACCAAGCTAGTCAATAACTGCAAAGCACTCTGCATATCCTGGTCTGGAGTGCCAGACGGAGGAACTGGAGGCGCTGGGTGCCTTCTAATATCCTCTGGAGGAGATGGAGTAGATGAGGTATGAGAGGGCATCTCACTTTGAGCCTCACTTTGTCCTGCTCTGACTTGGGGCACCTGACTGGTACCCTCTCCCGCTGCTGTATCAAGCCGTCTACTAATCGTTTGCTTCCTAGTCGAAGGCATCACTGAAAAAAACAAGGTGAATATTAGAGACAAACACTTACGACTCAACTCTACGCACGATCTAGATTCAGGAAGAAGGTAACAACCCTAGATGTCATGTAGCCTCCTGATTATAAATGTGGCGCGCTACACCCATAATCAAGACTCTACTAGACACGGCTCATAGACAACCCCTAGGACAGACTTGCTCTGATACCAAGTTTGTCACGACCCAAACTGAAGGGCCATGACTAGCACCCGACCACACTTGCCGAGCACCAACGTACATTTCATCTAACCTTCATTATTATCTTTCAAGGCTAAAGAGATCAATATAAATGGTAGACCTAGATCATGGACAACCAGCAATAAAATATGACGACATGAACATACATAGCAGGGGATGACCAGACAATCAAGAAACTACATATAAGGTATGAGCTACCACGCTACTATGAAAGACTATACAACAAAAACTAGTCGACAAGGCATACCAAACTATACATGAGCCGACACTTGTCTATGAGCCT
The DNA here is from genome assembly GCF_000715075.1 of Nicotiana tabacum. Lineage (NCBI taxonomy): Eukaryota > Viridiplantae > Streptophyta > Magnoliopsida > Solanales > Solanaceae > Nicotiana > Nicotiana tabacum. The sequence continues at coordinate 79,735,268 of NC_134090.1, forward strand.
CTAAAAGAACATAAGTGTTGCAACATAGCCGGAACAGGGCCCCGACATACCCATAATGTCTATAACAAAAATTGCATACCAAGACCAAGGCAAGTCCGGAGAAGGGATCTCGCCAATCACCGCTGAACTGGACAGTCTACTGTGGTGGGGAAGCTGCACCTGCCTGTCTATCAGGACCTGCAGCACGACATGCAGCGTCCACAAATAAAAGGACGTCAGTACGAATAAAGTACTGAGTATATAAGGCAAGGAACCATAAATACGATCAGTAATGTAAGCAAGGATAAAGAATATACCACCTGTAACATCTTAGTACCTCTGAGGGCTACTTACATGAAATGCATGATACATATGTATAAATACATAAACCTTTAAAGCATTCGCCTCTGTGGGCATCATCATCATCATATCGTACCCGGCCATAATAGGCTCGATCATATCTTACCCGGCCACGTGGAGCTCGGTAAAACCCAACTGATCAGTGGTTGCACAATAGGTGCCGTACCCGGCCAACTATAGCGTGGCTCGGTAGAGTAAAATAGATACATATATATAATGCATGCTCGACTCATGGAATCACATTCTAAACCTTTCGGAGTGACGTAAGGTCGGTATCCTCTGTACACGTTATTAGGACTAACTCTTCACTATGAACCTTATAAGAATCAGGAAGTACCAACAACATTGATAACATAAGAATAAGAGAAGCAACATTAACATCAATCGTTCCATAAGAGGGAAAACAATGTAGGTACTGCTAGCTTCTAAGAGTAGAGTATCTTGGAAGATCGTTCATTACATTATGTACAATCGGAGTCGTGCAAAAGAAGGAAAGGGATAGCCTCACATACCTTGTATATACTTCCTCAATCTCAAGCTATGCAATTGTCAAAACTCCTTAGTCTACAATAAGAGAAACGATACTATCGTTATCATTTAAGCGTCATAACTATTATGTATCGACCACAACCTATTTTACGATGAAACGGACAACACCTCCCCTATATATATGACCTCACACCATTCAAAATAGTCACCAAACAGCCCAAACAACATCAATAATAAACATATTGAGCCTCCCAATATAGTTCACACACAGCCTAATCACTCCATACATACGACGACCACCATAGTCGTGTCAAACAATCTGGAAATGTTACGAATAACTATCAGCCCATAACCCTACATATATATGGTGTTTCCCCACACCCTTCCTCCTCCAAAACTCCACAAGATAGTAGTAAAATACGCAGCCCAACAACAACGCAAAACAGTCCACAAAACAATAACATTACTACCAAACCTTTCGATATATATCTCACAAGTTCTAGCTTCAATGGCTTAGCCGCAACTTGGATAATCTTAAATACATATAGAGTAAGAGGTTCCTTACCTTTATACAGAAAGAACAACTCCAATTTGACCTTAAATTTCCATGAAATATCCCTCCAATGCTGCCACACAACAAAAAAACGAAACTAGCGATCAATTAGTGTTTTTCGGCACTAGAATCACTTTAGAAGGCTTGAAATCACCTAGGATTGATATTAAGAACATGAGGGAGTATTTACAGAACATAAACCCTTTAAAACAACCTCCCACACGGGCTGGAACGACACAAAAATGAGCAACAACAAGAAGAACAAGAGACTTACTAGCGCCACGGAATTCCCGACACTTGATTTGTGTTGTTTGCCCTTTTTTGGGTCTTGAATCTTGAGAGAACCTTGAGAGGATGTTCCTAGGGTTCTAAGGTCTGAAAATAGTGAAAAGAAATGACTTAAAACGGGTTGTAGTCATCCTATATAGGTCCAAATATCTTAAACCGACTTAGTGGGCAGAGGTGCTTGGCGCAGTCTCGCGAAAACGTGAATATCTCTCTACTCCGAGATCGTATCGATGAACGGTTTAATGCGTTGGAAACTAGACTCATAGATCTTTAATTTGGTGGGTAGATCACCCCGTAATTCCTTGTAAATTATGAGAAAAGATTAGAAACATTTGACCTAATGTTTAAGTAAAATTATGAACCTAAGTTGCGACAACTTTTGTCGACTTTTGTTTCATAACTCGTTTGACTTCAAGACTTATGATACGGATATTATATGATTAAAATACCTTAATAAATGACCTCTTGAGTGTATTAAGCACCGCTAGATTACCTGAAAATACGAGTTACAACATCCTTGATTCGTTTAACTTCTAATACTGGTTAATCACCCTTATACACTCTTGTATCACTTAAGACCAATAGGATTGACTTCTTATAATCTCAAAGATAATTCCTTCTTGGATTTATGTTAACTAATATATGGCATGAACTAACACATGTGGATATGGGTTGTAACACCCTCCCCCCCTTAGGAACATTCGTCCTCGAATGTAAGGGTTTATGGGGAGTTTAAATCATCGTGGATTCCAATGGAAATTTCCGATCAATTTTCCCCTATAAAATGGTCACTAGCAAAACTTGCAAGTAATTAAGCCCAACATATGGTTTCACAAGTCTACACAAAGCATTATGCGTATTTACATTATCTACATATCATCATTTTGTATTAAGGAGGAGTATTCTCAAATTATTGCTTACCTCATAGAGCCGTTTCTTCTTCCAATGTATCCTGTCTTCCACCAGCATCCTTGTTATCTTCATTCTGGAATAAGTAAGGGTATTTTGACTTCATCTCCTTTTCTGCTTCCCATGTCATTTCTTCCATATTTTTGTTCCTCCACAATACTTTGACGGAAGCTACATCTTTTGTTCTCAGCTTGCGGACTTGCCGATCTAATATCGCCACTCGCACTTCTTCATATGATAGGTCCTCTGTAACTTGTACATCTTTGATAGGGACGACTCGAGAAGGGTCTCCAATACATTTTCTCAACATAGATACATGGAATACCGGGTGGACAAATTCCAATTCGGATGGCAATTCTAACTCATAAGCAACCTGTCCAATCCGTCGAAGAATTTTATACGGCCCGATATACCTTGGACTCAGCTTACCTTTCTTCCCAAAACGCATAATACCCTTCATTGGTGAGATCCTCAGGAAAACCCAATCACCAACCTCAAACTCTAGATCACGACGTCGGACATCAGAATAAGATTTTTGCCTGCTTTGTGCCGTCCTCAATCGCTCCTGTATCACTTTCACCTTCTCAATAGCTTGGTGAATCAAATCTGGCCCATATAATTCTGTTTCACCGACTTCGAACCATCCAACTGGTGATCTACATCTCCTCCCGTATAGTGCCTCGTATGGGGCCATTTTAATACTGGAATGATAGCTATTGTTATAGGCGAATTCTATGAGTGGAAGATGATCATCCCAATTCCCTTAAAATCTAGAACACATGCTCGTAGCATATCTTCCAGTGTCTGAATGGTACGTTCAGCCTGTCCGTCAGTCTGCGGATGAAATGCAGTGCTGAGATTTACTTGTGTGCCTAAACCCTTCTGGAAAGACCTCCAAAAGTTAGCCGTAAATTGAGCTCCTCGGTCTGATATAATAGATATGGGCACACCATGAAGCCTAACAATCTCCTTGATATACAACTTTGCATAATCTTCAGCCGCGTAAGTTGTCTTCACTGGCAGAAAATGGGCACATTTTGTAAGTCGATCAATTATCACCCAGATGGAGTCAAACTTATGATAAGAGCGAGGTAATCCAATAATGAAGTCCATATTAATCACCTCCCACTTCCAGGTCGGAATCTCTATATTTTGAAGCAATCCACCGGGTTTCTGATGTTCTATCTTTACTTGTTGACAATTGGGACACTGGGCTACAAATTCAGCAATAGACTTCTTCATATTATCCCACCAATACTGCTCCTTGACATCATGATACATCTTTGTCGAGCCGGGATGGATGGAATATCGGGATTCATGAATCTCATTCATAATCTTCTCTCGCAACCCTGCCACATTAGGCACACACAATCGGCTCTGGTATCTCAGTGCCCCATCTTTTCCGATCCTAAAAGCCATACTTTTACACTGTTGAATGCTTTCTCTTAATCGTACTAAGATAGGATCTTCATATTGTCGTGCTTTTACCTCGGCTACCAAAGATGATTCTGATGTATTCTGTACAGTAACACCTCCGTCATCAGAGTCTAACAATCTGATTCTCATATTGGCTAGCTGATGAAGCTCTTTAATCAACCCCCATCTACCTGCCTCAATATGTACTAAGCTCCCCATTGATTTACGGCTGAGAGCGTCTGCCACAACATTGGCTTTACCGGGGTGATACAATATCTCGACGTCGTAGTCTTTCAATAATTCAAGCCACCTACGCTGCCTCAAATTCAACTCTTTCTGCTTGAAGATGTATTGTAAACTCTTGTGATCTGTGTAGATGTCAACATGGACGCCGTATAAGTAGTGCCGCCATATCTTCAAAGCATATATTACTGCAGCCAATTCCAAATCATGGGTTGGATAATTCTTTTCATGCTTCTTCAATTGTCTTGATGCATAAGCAATCACATTCCCATGCTGCATCAATACGCACCCCAAACCTACACCTGAGGCATCACAATATACCACATAACCTTCTGTTCCTTCAGGAAGAGTGAGCACTGGTGCAGATGTCAATCGATTCTTCAACTCCTGAAAACTACGTTCACAAGTGTCAGACCACTGGAATTTGGTAGCTTTTTGTGTTAACTTAGTCAATGGTGATGATATAGAGGAAAATCCTTCTACAAACCGCCTATAATATCCTGCTAGCCCTAGGAAGCTGCGGACTTCTGATGGTGTTGTAGGTCTCGGCCAATTCTTTACTGCATCGATCTTCTGAGTGTCGACACTAATACCCTCATCAGATATCACATGGCCAAGGAATGCTACTGAGTTCAGCCAGAATTCACATTTGGAGAGCTTAGCATATAACTTACGATCCTGAAGCGTCTGTAATACTATCCGCAAGTGGCCCGCATGTTCCACCTCCGAACGAGAATACACTAGAATGTCATCAATGAATACAATCACGAACACATCAAGATAGGGCCTGAATATAGTATTCATGAGATCCATAAAAGCTGCTGGGGCATTTGTTAGCCCGAACGACATCACCAAGAACTCAAAGTGCCCATATCTTGTCCGGAAGGCCGTCTTTGGAATATCCTTCTCCCTAACCCTCACCTGATGATACCCTGAACGTAAATCAATCTTAGAGAAATACTTGGCACCCTGGAGTTGGTCAAACAGGTCATCAATTCTTGGAAGTGGATACTTGTTCTTTATAGTAGACTTATTCAACTGTCGATAGTCGATACACATCCGTAACGACCCGTCTTTCTTCCGCACGAATAGGACTGGTGCACCCCAGGTGAAGTGCTAGGCCTAATAAAGCCCTTATCCAGCAAGTCCTTCAACTGCACCTTCAACTCTCGCAACTCTGCCGGGGCCATTCTGTATGGAGGAATAGAGATCGGTTGAGTGTCAGGCAACACATCAATGCTAAACTCAATCTCCCTTTCAGGAGGAAGGCCCGGGAGTTCATCTGGGAAAACATCTGGGAATTCGTTAACCACAGGGATTGATTGTAAAGTAGGCGGTTTCGCCTCCGCATCCCTAACGCGAACGAGATGATAAATGTAACCTTTTGAGATCATTTTCCTTGCCTTAAGATAGGAAATAAACCTACCTTTCGGTGTAGCAATGTTCCCTTTCCATTCAATGACGGGTTCACCCGGAAATTGGAACCTAACCATCTTCACGACAGTCAACATTTGCATAGCATGAGGCCAACCAATCCATTCCCATTATCACATCAAAATCAACCATTTCTAACTCAAATAAATTTGCCGAGGTTTGACGACTACAAATCATCACAGTGCAACCTCTATATACCCTTCTAGCAATCACAGAATCTCCTATCGGAGTAGATACCGCGAGGGGTTTACTTATCAATTCAGGTTCAATGCCAAACTTATTAGCCACAAAGGGTGTAACATATGATAATGTAGATCCCGGATCAATCAGCGCATATACGTCATAAGAAAATACAGATATAATACCTGTAACAACATCTGGAGACGACTCGAGATCCTGTCGACCTACTAGAGCATAGGTTCGATTTTGAGCACCACTCGAACTCGGCACTGCACCTCTACCCCTACCACGACCTGTCGACTGCTGAAAACCCCGTGCTGGAGGTCGAACTGATGAGGAAGAACCAGACACAGATCCAGTCGGCTGAGCCATACCATCACCTCCTCTATTAGGACAATCCCGCATCATATGGCCAGGCTGCCCGCACGAATAACATGCATCAGAACCTCGACGACACAGTCCAAAGTGGGCCTTGCCGCACTGATCACAATGTGGTGTTGGGGGTCTCATCTGACTAGTATCCCTGTGATGTTGCGAGCCAGATGCCCGCGAACTCTGACCTGGACCAGAATAGGATCGATCATATCGAGGCCTCTGAAACTGTGGAGGAGCACTAGCTACAGGTGGCGCCGAACTCCTCGAAAACTGTGGCCTGATGCGGCCTCTGAAGTCATCAGAATACCCTGCAAATCTCGCCCTCTTATGCTGGCCTCTATCCTGCTCCCTAACTGCCCTCTGCTGGCGCTTACGATCCTCTAGGGTCTGGGCATAAGCTTGAATACGGGAAATATCCATGCCCTCCACCAAGGAGGCTGTCGTACACTCATTTATTAGATGTGGTCCCAACCCATTCACGAACATATGCACCCTATCACTCATCTCGGCCACCATATGGGGAGCATACCTTGCCAAAGAATCAAACTGCATACTGTACTCTCGCACACTCATATTACCTTGTCTAAGGTTCAAGAACTTATCAGCTCTAGCTCGTCGTATCTCAACTGGCAAGTAGTGACGAAGAAAGGCCTCAGAAAATTCCTTCCACACAGCTGGAGGAGGGTTCGGACCCCTGGATCTCTCCCAACTATCATACCAGAGAACTGCTAAATCCCGTAGCCGATAAGAAGCCAACTCTACTGACTCTGTATCACTAACATGCATAACCCGAAGTGTACGATGAACCTGGTCAATAAAAGTTTGTGGGTCCTCCTTGGGGTCTGATCCGGTAAACACTGGAGGGTCTAAATTAATAAAATCACGAACTCTTGTACTAACTGGTTTCTCAGCAGCACCTGTATTCTGCCTCTGAGCCTGAGCAGCTACCAAGCTAGTCAATAACTGCAAAGCACTCTGCATATCCTGGTCTGGAGTGCCAGACGGAGGAACTGGAGGCGCTGGGTGCCTTCTAATATCCTCTGGAGGAGATGGAGTAGATGAGGTATGAGAGGGCATCTCACTTTGAGCCTCACTTTGTCCTGCTCTGACTTGGGGCACCTGACTGGTACCCTCTCCCGCTGCTGTATCAAGCCGTCTACTAATCGTTTGCTTCCTAGTCGAAGGCATCACTGAAAAAAAACAAGGTGAATATTAGAGACAAACACTTACGACTCAACTCTACGCACGATCTAGATTCAGGAAGAAGGTAACAACCCTAGATGTCATGTAGCCTCCTGATTATAAATGTGGCGCGCTACACCCATAATCAAGACTCTACTAGACACGGCTCATAGACAACCCCTAGGACAGACTTGCTCTGATACCAAGTTTGTCACGACCCAAACTGAAGGGCCATGACTAGCACCCGACCACACTTGCCGAGCACCAACGTACATTTCATCTAACCTTCATTATTATCTTTCAAGGCTAAAGAGATCAATATAAATGGTAGACCTAGATCATGGACAACCAGCAATAAAATATGACGACATGAACATACATAGCAGGGGATGACCAGACAATCAAGAAACTACATATAAGGTATGAGCTACCACGCTACTATGAAAGACTATACAACAAAAACTAGTCGACAAGGCATACCAAACTATACGTGAGCCGACACTTGTCTATGAGCCTCTAAAAGAACATAAGTGTTGCAACATAGCCGGAACAGGGCCCCGACATACCCATAATGTCTATAACAAAAATTGCATACCAAGACCAAGGCAAGTCCGGAGAAGGGATCTCGCCAATCACCGCTGAACTGGACAGTCTACTGTGGTGGGGGAGCTGCACCTGTCTGTCTATCAGGACCTGCAGCACGACATGCAGCGTCCACAAATAAAAGGACGTCAGTACGAATAAAGTACTGAGTATATAAGGCAAGGAACCATAAATACGATCAGTAATGTAAGCAAGGATAAAGAATATACCACCTGTAACATCTTAGTACCTCTGAGGGCTACTTACATGAAATGCATGATACATATGTATAAATACATAAACCTTTAAAGCATTCGCCTCTGTGGGCATCATCATCATCATATCGTACCCGGCCATAATAGGCTCGGTAGAATCGTACCCGGCCACGTGGAGCTCGGTAAAACCCAACTGATCAGTGGTTGCACAATAGGTGCCGTACCCGGCCAACTATAGCGTGGCTCGGTAGAGTAAAATAGATACATATATATAATGCATGCTCGACTCATGGAATCACATTCTAAACCTTTCGGAGTGACGTAAGGTCGGTATCCTCTGTACACGTTATTAGGACTAACTCTTCACTATGAACCTTATAAGAATCAGGAAGTACCAACAACATTGATAACATAAGAATAAGAGAAGCAACATTAACATCAATCGTTCCATAAGAGGGAAAACAATGTAGGTACTGCTAGCTTCTAAGAGTAGAGTATCTTGGAAGATCGTTCATTACATTATGTACAATCGGAGTCGTGCAAAAGAAGGAAAGGGATAGCCTCACATACCTTGTATATACTTCCTCAATCTCAAGCTATGCAATTGTCAAAACTCCTTAGTCTACAATAAGAGAAACGATACTATCGTTATCATTTAAGCGTCATAACTATTATGTATCGACCACAACCTATTTTACGATGAAACGGACAACACCTCCCCTATATATATGACCTCACACCATTCAAAATAGTCACCAAACAGCCCAAACAACATCAATAATAAACATATTGAGCCTCCCAATATAGTTCACACACAGCCTAATCACTCCATACATACGACGACCACCATAGTCGTGTCAAACAATCTGGAAATGTTACGAATAACTATCAGCCCATAACCCTACATATATATGGTGTTTCCCCACACCCTTCCTCCTCCAAAACTCCACAAGATAGTAGTAAAATACGCAGCCCAACAACAACGCAAAACAGTCCACAAAACAATAACATTACTACCAAACCTTTCGATATATATCTCACAAGTTCTAGCTTCAATGGCTTAGCCGCAACTTGGATAATCTTAAATACATATAGAGTAAGAGGTTCCTTACCTTTATACAGAAAGAACAACTCCAATTTGACCTTAAATTTCCATGAAATATCCCTCCAATGCTGCCACACAACAAAAAAACGAAACTAGCGATCAATTAGTGTTTTTCGGCACTAGAATCACTTTAGAAGGCTTGAAATCACCTAAGATTGATATTAAGAACATGAGGGAGTATTTACAGAACATAAACCCTTTAAAACAACCTCCCACACGGGCTGGAACGACACAAAAATGAGCAACAACAAGAAGAACAAGAGACTTACTAGCGCCACGGAATTCCCGACACTTGATTTGTGTTGTTTGCCCTTTTTTGGGTCTTGAATCTTGAGAGAACCTTGAGAGGATGTTCCTAGGGTTCTAAGGTCTGAAAATAGTGAAAAGAAATGACTTAAAACGGGTTGTAGTCATCCTATATAGGTCCAAATATCTTAAACCGACTTAGTGGGCAGAGGTGCTTGGCGCAGTCTCGCGAAAACGTGAATATCTCTCTACTCCGAGATCGTATCGATGAACGGTTTAATGCGTTGGAAACTAGACTCATAGATCTTTAATTTGGTGGGTAGATCACCCCGTAATTCCTTGTAAATTATGAGAAAAGATTAGAAACATTTGACCTAATGTTTAAGTAAAATTATGAACCTAAGTTGCGACAACTTTTGTCGACTTTTGTTTCATAACTCGTTTGACTTCAAGACTTATGATACGGATATTATATGATTAAAATACCTTAATAAATGACCTCTTGAGTGTATTAAGCACCGCTAGATTACCTGAAAATACGAGTTACAACATCCTTGATTCGTTTAACTTCTAATACTGGTTAATCACCCTTATACACTCTTGTATCACTTAAGACCAATAGGATTGACTTCTTATAATCTCAAAGATAATTCCTTCTTGGATTTATGTTAACTAATATATGGCATGAACTAACACATGTGGATATGGGTTGTAACATCTGAAATCCAACCCTGGTTTGACTACACATCTCCTATTGTTGCTTCTTACTCTGGAAAAAGTTGTTTCAGTGAAGCCTGGCCTAGCCAATTATCCTCCCAGAAAGATACTTTCCTACCATTTCCAACTCTGAAGCTTGACTTGTTAATGAACTTAGGCCACAAGTTTCTAATAGACTTCCACAAACTGACCTCGTAGGGGCTTCTCACATGTTTGGTTGTCCATTTTCCTTCCATACCATACTTTTGTTCGACTACCTCTTTCCATAGGGGTTGTTCTTCTGAAGCAAATCTCCATAACCACTTCATCAATAAACTTTGATTCTGAATCTTCCAATTCTTAATTCCCAGCCCCCCTTCCTTCTTGTTACAAGTAAGGGAATTCCATCTGACCAAGTGAATTTTTTTCTTATCACTGTTTCCTTCCTATAAGAAATTTCTTCTCAAGGCATCTATTCTATTCACCACATTCACTGGGATTGGGAATAAAGACATCATATATATAGGCATAACATCAAGTACTGAGTTAAGCAAGATTAATCTTCCTCCCATAGAAAGGTATTGTTTCTTCCAATTGGCTAGCTTCTTCTCACATTTCTCTAAGACCCCATTCCATATCCGTTTTGACTTGCTTTTAGCCCCCAAAGGCATCCCCAAATATACTGTAGGTAACGACCTAATTTTTCCTCCAAGGATTTCGGCCAAATTTTGAAGCTCTGTCACCTCATTAACTGAATAAATAAAGCTTTTATTCCAGTTAATATGCAAACCAAATATTGCCTCAAACAAAATAAAAATGATCCTTAGCATTAGCAAATGTTCTTTATCAGCTTCACAGAATACTAGAATGTCATTTGCATATTGCAAATGAGAAATCTCCAATTGACTATCTGCCCTGGAGTTTACCCTGAATCCCCTTATCCAATTGTTTGTTTGACCCGTCTTCAACATATTATTCAAGCCTTCCATAGCAATGATGAATAAAAAAGGAGACAAGGGAGTCACCCTGCCTTAGGCCCCTTTGCGAAGGAAAGAAGCCAATTGGTGTCCCATTAATTAGAATTGAGAATCTTACTGTGCTGATGCAAAACTTAATCCAATGAACCCACCTACCACCAAAACCCAGCTTCCTCATGGCGTCAAGCAGAAAGTTCCAATTCAAATGATCATAAGCCTTTTCAATGTCCAATTTGCATAAGATGCCAGGCTTCTTGCTTAATATCCTTGCATCCACGCATTCATTGGCAATTAAAATGGTATCTATTATTTGCCTACCTTTAATGAAAGCCATCTGTTTAACATCCACCATCTTATTCACTACTTTCTTAAGTCTCTCTGTTAATAGCTTGGTGATTATTTTGTAGATGCTACCTATCAAGCTGATAGACCTGAACCCTTTCAGTTCCCTGGCTCCCACCTTCTTTGGAATCAATGCCACAAATATGGCATTGAAACTCTTTTCAAAAATACCCTGATCATAGAAGTTTTGAACTACAACTATTACTTCCTCGTTCACCACTTCCCAGCATTGAATGAAGAAGGCCATTGAGTATCCATCAGGTCCAGGGGCTTTAATCCCCTCCACATGCCTTCACACTATCCCAAATTTTTGGAATACCAAAAGGACTTTGGAGCAATTGATTGTCTTCTGGAGTAAGAATAGGATAGTTCCTAAGATTACCTTGTGGTCTCCAAACCTCTTCTTCAGAATATAACTTTTGATAGAAGGTGACAATCTCTTTCTTGATATCACCATGATTCTGTATTAACTCCCCCTGTACTACTAGCTGCTCAATATGATTATATCTCCTATGTGAATTGGTGGTTCGGTGGAAAATTTTTGTATTCTTATCCCCTTGCTTCAGCCACAAGGCTCTGGATCTTTGCCTCCAGGCCGCCTTCTCATGCTTTGCGATGTCCTCAAACTCCATAGCTAGGGCAGTTTTTGCATAAATTTCCTCTTCATTCAGAGGCCTCTGGTCATGAATCTCCTCCAATTGTGCAAGCTGGTTAAGGACATTTGTTTTCTGCAACTCCAGATTTCCTTGTAAAGTTCTGCTCCATTCTTTAAGTTTTCCCTTCAAGGTTTTGAGCTTGAAGGCCAAAATAAAGTCAGGACTTCCTTCACAACTAAAGGAATTCCACCAATGTCTAACTCTATCTGTGAATCCATCTGTTTGCAACCACCAATTTTCAAACTTAAAGTAAGATTTGATTGGATCCTAGTTGCCACATTGAAGCATCACTAGTGAGTGGTCTGAGGTTACTTTATGAAGTATTGATTGTTTGATATTTCTAAATCGTTCATTCCAGTCAATAGATACCAGAAATCTGTCCAATCTAGCAGCTATATTATGATTGTCACTTTTTCTCCATGTGTAGTTGCCTCCTGCTAACTGCATATCTACTAGTTCCATATCTTCAATAAAATCAGTGAAATCCTTCATCCCTCTTGTAATTCTGTTGCAGTTTTTCTTTTCTGATGGAAATCTCACAGTATCAAAATCTCCACAAACCACCCAAGGTCCATCAAATAAACCCCTGGCCCCTGCCAATTCCGACCACACTTCTTCCCTGTCTCTTCTGTCATTCGGTGCATACACACTAGATAAGTGCCAAATAAGTTCCTAAGATCTACCAGAAAACTTACATGTGATAGTGTGAGACCTAAGCTGCTAATTTCCCCATCCCATACTCTTTTGTCCCACAGAACGACTATACCCCCTCTAGTCCCACTAACTTTTAATTGTGCAAACTTTCCCCACCTATTGGCCCATAACTCTTTTACAATCTCCCTGATATCCCCTTTTAACTTGGATTCTTGAAAGCAGAAAACATCTGCTGTCCATTTGTTCATCATACTTCTTATCAGAACTCTCTTCCTTTGACGATTTAACCCCCTAACATTCCATGATACAATATTTACCTTCATTGATCACTTGTGACAATACATCCCCCCTTACTTCTAGTTCCATTACTCCTGAAATTACTCCCAATTTCCAGCCCCTTTAACTCTTTGAAACCCTTTCTTTTTGGAGTCTCCATCTCCTATAGTTCTGATTTCCCTTTGTTCTCTTGTCTTTTGTTGTCGATTTTTGAAAAGAGTTCCAAAGCTTCTCTTTCAGAGCCTTGAAAGTTGACACCAAATTCCTTGCTAAGTCTAATAATGTTCTGATGAGCCTAGATAGTTGCATCAAATTCTGGATCCTTCTCTTCCTCTAAACTTTGAAGGTTTAGAGGTACTGCTTCTTCAATTGCCCATCCAACAACTTTCTCCATTTGTTTTGCTTGCATGTGTGTGCTGTAGGTTTCCAGTAGTTCATCTTGTGTACCTCTATCTTCAAAAAGAGTCATAGCATTGAACTCTTCAATTGGATTCTGTTGATCGTACTCCTTTCCTTCTTCATGTTCTTTTCTGTGTTGTCTCCCTCTGAAGACTCTTTTACGCCTGATTTGATCGTATCTATTCCTCGATTATTTGCCTTTATCTCTTCACTAAAAGGATCGAGCCTAGGCCCTAATTTGGGTTCAGGATTATGGACCCTAAAAGAGATATCCTCCGATACATATTGGGCCAAAATATCTGGCCCAATGTCCTCTTAATAACCTGTTGTTCCCTATCCAGATTTGGAGTTAAGACTTGTGCCCCTTTCTCACGTGAGCTGTCACGTGTGGATTTTAAATTCGCATTACATGAAAGTTTTGAGCATCCCACGTGCCCTGTCATGTCAGAAATACATTGACCTCCTCTCTTGGTACTTTGAGTAGCCTCTTTTATTCGAAGGTCCGATTGCCTCCCTCCTCCGTCTTCTCCGATACTGGTACGTACTGGAGCTTCACACCAAATCTGGATCTCCGATATTAAACCTTCAAACTCCACCTTCACCGCTTTAGGAACTGAACTGCCATCACCTTTAACTTTTATTCTCGCCCATTTTAGGTGGTTTTTCAATTCTGTTTCTTCTTCAGTTTTGAATCCACCCACCGCAAAAATCTCCGACGTTTTTGAAAACATTATGGGATCACAGTTGAAGAGGAAGCCCTACAAGTTTGACCCACACATGATTTATCTTCTCTTCTCTTGGAATAGAGCACACCGTCGGAGACCACCATTGAAGGTTAATTTTATGCTTTTTCTACCTCGAGTCTCCTCTCAGAACGTGGTCAGCCACTAATTTAGAAGAAAATTCAAAAAGAAATCGATTGTAGCCAATCTCATAGATGTTGGTGCCGTGAGCCTGCTTCCAGTTGCTGCTAACCCAACAGCTAATTTCCGGTAAGGTAGGGAGATCTGAAATTTCTTCTGGCAAGCTACCCACCTGCTTAGGAGATCATTCTGCATAGTGTTGGAATCTCCAGGAATACTTATGATATCACCTTTCGTCTGGATCGTAGTTTCATTCATCTCTCTGGAGGACCACTTATATCTTGTGGTAGTATCCGAGTACAAAAGACCTTTCTCTGTGATTTTGGGTGCATTTATAACTGTTTGTCTGACTTTGTAATTAATGAATCTTTCAATCTTCAAGGCAATGTCCAACCATCCAATATTAAATGCTATCTCCGGGATAATAATGACAGATCTCCTTCTCCTTCTCCCTTGAACACTGATTATAGTTATGTAGCAACCATACGTATTATAATTTCTTGCATAGAAAAACTCAGAAAACTGATCATGAAATTTCCATCTTTTCACGTGGTTCCCTTTAATTTTCGATGCTTCCTTCAAGGTCTCGCAAAGCCACGCCATTGTCTTCCTGCTGAAAGTGGTTCTTCTGATAAGATTTCTACCGCACTCCGTCCATTCATACCATTCCTCAGCTCTGGACTCGCTTCTGATGATTTCATATGACTATAAACCCATTGCAAAATAAATGATATTAGCACCCATCTCTATTGGGATAGTTATCTTAAACTTATATTGGTAAGGAACTGGTTAAAATCCGGCCACAACACCGGATTTTCCCTTACAAAAGAGGATGGAACGAAAAGAAAGACTAAGAAACTTTAGTCTGGGGAAATGTGCCTTGGAGCATTTTGTATTTCATGAGGTCTAGTCACTTCCAGTTATGATTCCACAAGCTGATTCTCCTTCCATCTCCCACCCTGTAAGTGATGTTGCCACTGAAGGCTTCCCAATTCTTCACGATGCTCCTCCACATGCCACACCCGAAAGGTGTTGTGATTGCCTTGGTCCTCCAACCCGTTCCCGTGGAATCGTACTTTTCTGCTATGACCTCCTTCCATAGAGCATGCTCTTCTACCCCGAATCTCCACAGCCACTTCCCCAACAAAGCTCTGTTGAATACCCTAAGATCTTTTACTCCAAGGCCACCCCACTTCTTTGGGGAAGTGACTGTCTGCCAATTCACTAGATGAAACTTTCTGGTTCCATCCGCCGCATCCCAAAGAAAATTCCTTTGAAGCCGCTCCAGTTTTTCTGTGATGCTCACAGGAACTTGCAACAAGGACAAGTAATAGGTGAGCATACTCGATAAAGTGCTTTTAATAAGCACTTCCTTACTGTCTTTTGACAAGTACCGTTTCTGCCAGCCTGCTAATCTTTTTTCAACCCTTTCGATCACTGGATTCCAAACCGTAGTATCATTATGCGAAGCACCCAATGGGAGACCGAGGTAAGTAGTGGGAAGGGATCCCACCTTGTATCTGAGAACATAAGATAAAACATCAATGTTAGCAACCTCACCCACCAGGAAAATCTCACACTTGCCGAGGTTGATTTTGAGACCTAGATACTATCTGAAACCACTGCAGGACCTGCTTCAGGTAGGTCAACTGATCCATATCGGCATCATAGAAAACTAGGGTGTCATCCGCAAAGAGCAAATGAGAGACTCTTCGGGCACTGAGCACCCCCATCGGAGCTGAAAATCCTCTTAAGAAGCCTCCGCCAGCTGCACGATCCATCATTTTACTCAGAGCATCCATCACTAGAATGAATAGCATGAGGGATAGGGGGTGACCTTGCCTGAGACCCCTGGAGCTGCCAAAGAAACCACAAGGGCTACCATTAACCAGGACAGAGAATCTGATTGAGGAAATGCAGAACTTGATCCATTCCCTCCATCTTGCCCCAAACCCCATCCGAATCATAATGAAATCCAGGAACTCCCAATTGACATGGTCGAAAGCCTTCTCAAGGTCCAACTTGCATAGTAAGTCGGGTTCTCTAATTTTCCTTCAAGAGTCTACAAGCTCATTTGCCACCAAAGCAGCATCCAGGATCTGCCTACCTTCCACAAACGCATTCTGGGAGGACGAAACAGACACGTCAAGAACCTTCTTGAGTCTGTTGGAAAGCACTTTAGAAATAATCTTGTAAATGCTCCCCCCGAGAGTAATAGACCTGTAGTCTCTGATACAAGATGCACCTTCTTTCTTAGGAACAATAGTAATAAAAAAAGCATTGATACTTCTCTCGAAAACACCATTCACATGGAAGTACTCAATGGTTTCCATCAACTCCCCCTTGATGGCCTCCCAACAAAGCTGGAAGAAGGCCAAGGAGAAACCATCAAGCCCGGGCAGTGTTATTAAAAGCGTTCGCTTCTCGCTTTAAGCGCTGAAGCGACGCGAGGCGATGTTCTATCGCTTTTCTACTACAAAAGCAACTCACATAAAAAAAGCGCACGCTGTAACCGCTTAAGCGAGAAGCGCCACGATGGAAAAAGCACAAAAAAGCGTGCTTAAGCGACGTGAAGGCATCTGCTAGGTTTTTTTTTTAAAATTTTTTGGCAAATAAACCGTAAGTTGCCAAATAAACATACGCTCTTCTGCTGCTCCAACTCCAGCGACGACTGCTGCTCCAACGACTGCTTCTTCCCCAGTTCTCTGTAAGTTTCTTCTTCTCTCTTCTTCTCTTCTGCTTCTTCTCTTCTTCTTCTTCTGTTCAACTCCTTTTTCTCTTTTTCTTTCTATTTTTTTCACTTTCTATTGCTCTGTTCTAGACATCTAATTTATGCTCTGTTCTTCTGCCCTATTTTTCTCTTCTTCTTTCTATTTTTTTCACTTTTTATTGCGCTGTTTTTGTGCCCTAAAACTATGCTCTGTTTTCTGGTTTATTGCTCTGTTTTTGTGCCCTAAAACTATGCTCTGTTTTTCTGGTTTTATTGCTCTGTTTTTCTGTTTTCTGCTAGTGCTCACTGTTCTTAGCCATTTATCTATGCCTATTTTTTTATTTTTATTTATGTGTTAAATTGCGCTTAACATGAAAAAAGCACGCGCTTCGATTCGCGCTTTTCGCTTCGGTGAAGCGAGGCCTCGTCGCTTTTCTGCGCTTAACGCTTTCCAAAATACTGGGCCCGGGGGCCTTATCACTAACACCATTCACATGGAAGTACTCAATGTTTGTTTATCATGGACTCCTATCTCTTTTATCCATATTTAGAAATGAAGCATGTAAAATTGACTAACTTAGTTACCTTTCTTTTTGGTGAATCTGAATCTCTTGAGAACTCCATTATGTCTACTCTAAGATCTAACCCACTTGCTACCAACTTCGGCAACTTAAATTTATATCCCTCTTTCTTTATCACTTTTTCTTTCTCAGGGTCAGTTTGATCTATTTTTATAGCTGAATTAAATACAAACAATTCATTCATTGAATAGAATTTTTGTATCCACAAAGTAACGAAAGTACTATAAGTTGCAATAGACCAAAGGGTATATTAAATTATTTTAGTAAAACATTCTTTCCTTTACTTGGGAAGCGAAAATGACATCCATTTGGGATAGAAGGAGAAATTAAGAAATGGTAAAATTGGCCAAGGGGTAGGTGGAAGAGTGCCTCATAGGCCTCCAAATTTATAGTTGTACGTATTCAATACTTCTCTGTCTCTATTTATTTAACGTAGTCTCTGTTCAGGAGTGTTGAGAGTATCTTTTATCCAATAAGTTCAAGTGCTTTTCTAGCAGTTCAGATTCTATTTTTGTAGTCAGTTCTCTTTATTTTTTGACGAAGTTGATAAATTATTGATGTGATGAAAAACCTTCATACTCGATGTATAATGAAAAGAATCTTACATATAAACTCTTGCCAAAAAAAAAAAAAAAAATTACATACAAACATGATTCTATCTGAAGAGGTATTGGGAACCATAGACTTTAACAATTACTAGCCTATGCATATTTCTGGTGCTTCTCAAACAAAGGCTATAAAGAGAGGCCAGTATTGTGAATTAAAAGTTTGGTAGGTGAGATGTTGTGGCCATGCCTGCAAGTATATACACAGACAGATTTGTAACGAAATAGTATCATCCAATGTTGTCTGATAAAAGATACCTATCTGTCTATATAAGAGAGATAAGAGTAATCTGTAACTATCAATTGCAAATCATAATAACCAGTCATCTTGGTTGGTTATATGCCAGGAAAAGGTGTTGATATCTCTCCAGAGCTGCATTATTGACTCTTCAATAGAAGTAACATGTCCTGATTTTATATGTTTTTACTGTTGGCTGCAGAAATGTCAGAAGAGGAAGGACGTGATGCGTCTTCGTCTCCTAATGTCATACTTGCAAAACGGTATTGAAAAGCCTTGGCAAAGGATTTCATCCATTACTGCCGTATTTGTTGCAGAGGCTTCTTTTGTACTTTTGGATCCTTCACATGACCATTATTCAGCAATAAGTGCATATCTGATGCGTTCTCCAAGTGCAAATATGAAGGTATATCTTCAGTATCGGAAATTTTTAAGTGCCGTTTGTCATAAAGATCAACTATCCAGTCATATCTGATCATCATCTGACTAATTTGTCTAACAGTGCTTTTCCTTTCTCTTCTTCCCTCTGATCTTTTAACAGGGTATACCGTTGTTCCAGAATTTTTTCTGGAGTAGCTCAACTAATTTCATAGCAGAGAGGCTGTGGATCCTACGTCTGTTGTACTCAGGATTGAATGCGAATGATGATACTCAAATATATATTAGAAATGCCATTTTTGAGACCCTTTTGAGCTTTTATGTTTCTCCTATTTCTAGTCATGAATCAAAGGAGTTGATTGTTCAGGTAATTGAAACCCCATCTTTTATTGTTGTTGTTGTTGTTTGTTTGTTTTTTTCTCTTCCTCCTTTAGGAGTCTATTTGTCTTGCTTAAGTTTCCAAGTTTTGTTGCCTTTTGTTGTTGGTGTGTTAGTGATTATTTAGTTACAACTGAAGAAGCTGTTTATTCAGGTAATATGTCATGTGTTTTCTTCTGGTTGGCAATGTTTTCTCGTCTTCCTTTATTTTTTGTCTCTTCCTTACTTTGCTGAGCTTTTCTGGTAAGGTAAGATTTTATTAAAGGTACCAAGAAAAGCAAACAATCCAGCTGGGTTACAAATAGAATTTCTACATATCAACTAATTCCAAATCACCTAAATCCATATCACCTAACTCCTCTAAAAAATTTAATATTGTTCCAGATTTTCCATAACACTTCTTTTACATCATATCAACTAATTCCAAATCACCTAAACCCATATCACCTAACTCCTCTAAAAAAATTAAATATTGTTCCAGATTTTCCATAACACTTCTTTTACACCAAAAATACAAACTTCGTAAACATCTATTTTTAATCCTGGAGATGTTCTGTCTTCTCTCTTCAATACAGGCACTATTCCTTTCTAGCCATATTGTCCATAGCACACATAAAGGAATTGTCCTCCACACAGACAACTTATCTTTTGCCATCTTCTGAAGTTGCCAAGTTTCCAGCAAGCTCTTAACATTAGGAGGCATTGCCCATCTGACACCATGCAAATTTAGAAAGAATTCCCAACATTGTCTTGCCACTCTACAATGAATAAATAGATGGTTGACAGTTTCAAGATCTTCTTCACGCATATAGCATCTGTTAATAAGAATTATTCCTCTTTTCTGCAAGTTCTCCTGAGTCATACAAATTTCCTTTGCTGCCACCCATCCAAAGCAAGCTACTTTTAGAGGTGCTTTTGATTTCCAGATCGCTTTCCGTGGCTAGTCAGGCTCATACATTCCTTGTTGTTTCTGTAACAAAGTGTAGCATCTGCTAACTGTGAATTTTCCATCTCTGTTTGCTGCCCATACTATTGAATCTCTCCTACTATCCTCCAATATGACATTGTCCAGCAACTGCATTATGTGTGCATATTCATCTATTTCCTCGTCATTAAGGCCCCTCCTGAAGATCAGCTGCCGCCCATTGATTGAGTAGAAATCTGCCATCTTTCCTTCTGCATCATCTGTGCATATTCATCTATTTCCCAGTCATTAAGGCCCCTCCTGAAGATCAGCTGCCACCCATTGATTGAGTAGAAATCTGCCATCTTTCCTTTTTATTTGTGGAGCAACTATATAAAACTGGAAGTCTTGATGTGAAGCTTTCATTACCCAACCATAGATCAGACCAGAATAAAATATTGTGGCCATTTCCAGTTTCAGTTTCACAAGCTGACTGTACTCATTCAAGAGATTACTAATGGTACTCCAAACTCCCCCCAAAGAAGAGGACTTTATTGCACATGGAGCCCGAAAATCTTTCCTCCCATATTTAGCTTCTACAGGTTGCTTCCATAACCTCTTGCTTCCATCATTATACCTTCATAGCCATTTGAACAATAGGCTTTGATTATGCAGCCTCAAATTTCTAACACCCAAACCCCCTCCTTTTTTCCTTCCATCACCTCCTGCCACTTAATCAAATGGAACTTCCTGCTGTTAGAGTTACCTTCCCACAGGTATTTACTTCTCATAGCATTCAACTTCTTTTCCACTGCTACTGGCATCTTGAAAAGAGACATCAGATAGGTTGGTATACCATCCAGCATACTGTTAACCAATGTAAGTCTCCCCCCAAAAGACAAGTATTGTCTCTTCCATGGTACTAGTTTACTTGCTTGCTTTGTTGAGCTTTCTGGTTGCCTTTTATTTTATGCTTCTAGGTTCTGATTACTATCTATTTTTTAATTGAAGCTAATTGCTTAGTTATTTTCAGTTTAGAAGCTCAAAAGTAATAATAACTCCGTTTGCGAGGGGCATCATGAAGGGATGGGAAAAGTTTAGTGAAAATATTACTTTTAGGATTGGGGATGGAAGCAGGGTTCATTTTTGGGAGCATAAATGGTGTGGTGAGAATATATTGAAGGAAGATTTTCCCAACATTTATGGAGTTTCGTGCCAAGAGAGCTGACAGTCCGACAGATTCACATGTTTAATGAGGGGGAAGTTCACTGGGATTTGAGATTTAGGAGGGACCTCCAAGATTGACTGTTGGGGGAATTTGAAACCTTGGTTGAACTTTTGTACAGGCAGAATACATCACAGACTATTCCTGATGTATGAAGATGAGATGGCAAGTGAGTAGAGATGATTGGTTCACTGTCAAGGCTTATTATGAGAGAGTACTGAGGAGGGAGGAGGTCACATTTCCAAGTCGCTCTATTTGAGTCCCTAAGGTGCATAGGAAGGTTTGCTTCTTTGTGTGGCTGGCATCGAGGGGCGTGATTTTGACAGCGAAAATCCGAGGAAGAGGAAGATCACCTATGTTGGCGTTTCATGTGCAAAGGTTCGGGGAAAGATGTTGATCATCTCCTTTTGCATTGTCGAGTGGCTTCATGACTGTGGGTTTTGGTCCTTAATTGGTTTGGAGTGCAAAGATGGGACGACATGAGTGGGAAGAAAAGTCCAAGGGCGTGGAAGTTTGATCCTTTAGCTATCATGTGGATGATATGGAAAGAGAGAAAGAAGAGAGCTTTTGAAGGGATTGAGTTAGGTTTTGTAGAGTTGCAAAATAGTCTTTTGTCTATAGTTTCTTTTTGGTGTACCCATGAGGTGTCTATTTGTATAGATGATTTGGCGTCTTTCGTTGAGAACAATATTTTGGTGTAGGTTCTCTTTTTTTTGCGGTATATTACTTGTACACGGGGTTCTCCCCTTCTATTAATAAAATTATTTACCATATCAACAAAAAACTCCTTTTGCTGTATTTTAAGCTTATTTAACTACTGTACAAGAGTGGGGCTCTTATAAATTTTTATGTGGCCGGGGAGAAACAAATCAAGGGACTAGTGAATTGTCGCCATCAACACCAGCTTCCCCCCCCCCCCTCTTTTTTTCCCCTTTCAAAATCACCTCTACCAAAAAAGATTGGATTCTGTGATGATTACCATTCTTACCATGCATATTACATTGATAACCTTAGTGCCATAATTGCTGCTACCAACACCTCCATATTCATTGCCAGACTCAATCATCAAAAGCAAGAAACAAACTGCTATAATAATTGCTGGTTTATTTTCTTATTAATTGGAGTCATTCAGAGTTTCTTAGAAGTTTAATCGCGCAAGAGTGTTGTACTGGTCTCTTTCCTCCAGTTGGAATTACTGTTTACAACTTAATTTCTTTCTTTTCTTCTCTTGCTTTATGTGTCTCTGCCCTATCGGGGTAGGGGTAAGGTCGGCGTACACACTACCCTCCCCAGACCCCACTTAGTGGGACTTTACTGGGTCGTTGTTGTTGTTATCTTGCTTTATGTTAATTGAGGTTGAGGTTATGTAGTTTTTTCCACTTGCATGCATTATGAACAAGCTCAATATCAGTTTGAAAATGAAGCATTTGTTGGCATGTTACCTCAGAAGTGTCATTTGGGGGCATAGATTCATCTGCTCATTTGGTTATCCTTGCATCCAGTAGATAAGAAGTGATAGTAAGCTTCTACAATGAAAGTACATTTATCCCTTGCTTTTTATACAATCTTGTAACTAGAACTGTTAACATTGTGTTCACATTTTACACCAATAAACTTATTAACTTAAAAAATCCTAGAAGTGCACGTATTGGCAAGTTTGTTCCTCTTTAAGTATATGAAGTTCTTGTTCCATATAGTTATAGTGTCATAAGAATGTGGGTCTTTAGTTTGTTGGTTTAATGCGGAACATAAATTTTAATTTCGTTTATAGGAGCTTGTTTTTTACCGTCTCCATCCAATAGATGTTTTTTCACTTGATCATGTTTCTCTTTCGGAAGAGTGGTGAGCCTCTCCTAAGCAAGAGCTGAATTCAGTCAGATGGTTTATGTTGCAGATAGTGAAGAAGTCTGTTGGAATACCCAAGATGGCCAGGTACTTAGTTGAACAATGTGGCTTGATCTCATGGTCATCCTGTGTCGTTTCATCTCTCTCTTGGAGTCCGTGCAGAAGTGATTCATTTGTTGAGTTGACTGTTATACTAGAGGTATTTGTTCCTTTTATTAAGTACTATAAAAATCTCTAGTTCTTCTTTCCCTTCTTTTTAATTATCTCGACTCTTTATGCCGTTAGATGCATGACGTTTCTGTATTATCTCTCGAGGATGGAGAAGGCTTTTTATATGGACTTGAGTGTGTGCCAGTAGCAGGACGTTTCTGTATTAAACTCATTCATGACCTATACGTTAGGATGCATGACAATGTATTCACAGTTGAAGAGTGTTGCTGGGATATAGTAGATCGATATTTGAGTTTGCACCTATATGCATATATATTCTAATATGGACTTTTAGGCAGTCAAAAGGATCAATATTTCTTTTTTCTCAAACAAATATATTAATCATGTTAGTATTTTATGTACATATTCATTTAGAGAAGTCTCCAATTCCTATAAATTCATTATTCTGTGTACCAGTCTGCTGAAATAGAGTAAGAGACATGGGTATTGACTTCTAAACCATTGGATGGTGATAAGTTAAGTTATGGATCAAGTGTCGACTGTAGCCACCAATACCAATCAAGAAATTTGGGTTTCCGAGGTTAAAAGTGTTTTTGTTGATTCCATTCAGATCGTCTGAACTGGGGTAACACAACAAGAAAAACTTGCATGCATCAACCTCGATGTCCTTGGGTATTTGCCAAGTTTTGTCAGATTTAGGTTCTAATCCTTGGGTATTTGCCAAGTTTTGTCAGATTTAGGTTCTAAGTAGTGTACCACATCATTTTCCACCATAGTCAGACAGTGTACATTATACTCTCAATTCATTTTCAGTATTGCTGCTCTCCTTCACCACCAATAAAGTGGAGATTGACTCAGCCCCTCCAAAGCATTAAATCTCGTGGTACTTTTCCCAGATTGAAGTCATTGCTGAGTCGCTGAACACTGTTTACCCTTTTGCATCTTGAACTGTTTTATGTCCCTGATAGCTTTTTGTGTACACTGCTATACTTTATTCGCTTATCACACGTTTATTGTTTAGGCACTCAATGAAGTAATTTTGTCGAGACATACTATTGAGTGGATGCAGAAATATGCCTTGGAGCAACTTGTGGAACTCTCTTGCAATCTATACAAGATGCTAGTTGAACGTGTTGAAATATTTAAAGGAAAGACTCAACTTGTTAAACTGATTCTACAAATAGTTACATCAGCATTTAAGATATCCCAAAAGAGGAAAGTTTATCAACCGCATTTCACCATCTCCATTGAGAGTTTACTTCAGTTATGTGAAGTTGTTGATGAATGCTGTGATGGAAGGCAAAGTCCTGTTGCACAGATTGGACTTGAAGCTGTACTTATGAGCACCCCTCCAGTAAATATTCTGCAAATGGTAAACCCCCTTTTCACTCCTTCTATAAGCTACGTGTTTGTTGATATCAAGCTTTGTATACATTCCTGCTTCTGCTGCAAGCTAAACATGGAATGTGCTTTGAAATTTGAAAAAAATGCAATTGTGCGAGACTGGATGCTTCGTGCTTTTGGTGTAGGAATATCATGATCAGTGTTGTGAAAAGCGTGAAGCGAGGAAAAGCGACAAGCCCCATTTCACGAGAAGCAAGAAGCGAAGCGCTCGCTTTTTTTAAGTGAAGCGGAATAAAAAAAAAAAATTTAAATAAATACTGCATAGACAACACATGTAATTGTAAGCAAATGTTCAATACTTCAATTAAAAAACTAAAGAGTAGCATCAATTAAAGCACAAAATGAGCATCCTATTCTTCTACAAGATTGTCAAATTCTTGTATTCCACTATCATTATTAAATTGGGCAGAAATTGGGGGCAGAAACTGGAAAAATTGGGCAAAATTTTTTTGAGAAAGAACCGAAGGTAAAAAAAAAATTCGCCAGCATTTTGGAAGTTTAGAATGAATAAGAAGAAGAAGACTGAAAATCAAAAGTAGAAGAAGCAGAACATACCTGTGCTGTTGAAGAAAGCAGAAGAACAAACCTTGGAACTTGAGATAATTTCAGAAATCTGAAGTTGATGAAGAAGAGAAGAAGAAATCGCTGCTCTTGTTGAAGAAAAACCTAGTCTCGCTGCTGTTTCTGAACTCCAGATAGTATTTACGGTTTACAATAGGGCTTGGGTTAATTTAAACAAAGAAGCGGTCGCTTCTCTCGCTTTTTACAGAGAAGCGGTCGCTTTTTCGTACCAGAGTCGCTTCACAGACCTAAAGCGCTTACCTGGACGCCTCGCTTCGCTTCTCGCTTAAAGCGAGCGCTTTTTTAATCGCTGATCATGATAGAAAACTTGTTATAGTATTTTGATCTTCTGTATTCTTTGGGGATGTAACTGGAACAGATACGCTGTAATCCGTTAGCATTTCATTTAACCCATTAAATTTGAGCATTTAACAAGCTGATCTACACGCATCTGTTCTTTTTGGATTGGTAGGCACACATC
Organism: Nicotiana tabacum; assembly: GCF_000715075.1. NCBI lineage: Eukaryota > Viridiplantae > Streptophyta > Magnoliopsida > Solanales > Solanaceae > Nicotiana > Nicotiana tabacum. The sequence goes on from NC_134090.1 coordinate 79,761,168, forward strand.
AGATGGATTAAAGTAAGGTGCAAACACTTTGACTTGAAACTGGTGCTGACTCTCTTTTTTCAAAGATAAATGTTGGACTAATGAGTTCTGATAATAAGAGACGTCATAATCCATTTTTCTGTATCTTGTGATGAGTTAGGATTAAAGTTGTCCAAAGCAGTAAAATCTTGTGCTAGATGTAGGGTCCTGGAATTTTATACCCGCCTATAAACCAGATACACACTTAATTGTAAGTAATATTCTTACATTCCAATGCCTATGACAGTGAGTTTTAGCTCATGGCAACCAATGACATTTCGATTCCCTAGGTTTTCCACCAATATTTCTAATTGTTCAAAAAGTATCAGGAACACTTTAGAGCACAAACTTTTTAGCTCTCAGGCACACTCGCCGAGGAGCCTGAGTACAAGAATTTTTAGCTTTCCATGAACACCATTAGACAACCCCCGAGATTCCGACCACTCCACTGAATCTTTTCCGACGAAGCAGCCTCCACGCGCGGTCCTTTCCCCCACGCGCCGGGCGCGTGAGCCTCTTTCCGGCAGCTTTTCAAAATTTTTTTTTGGACAGCTTCCTTTACTGTTAATTCCGACCAGATTTGTACAATTTTTTCAGATTTCCGACGACTTTTATTTTTCCGGGAGCGGGAAACCTCTGTTTTGGCCCAAATTTCAGTTTCTTTTACCTCAACAGCTCAACTGTGATGACCATCAAATACTCCTTATAATTTCCATAACCTGAACAGTTGGGTTGTACAATATGGGAGACAACCGGATTTATTTCAACGCAAGATTCAAATCTTTTGACATCACCAGATGGAATTCCAACAAAGAGGTATGGTTCGAATGGGTGGAGAGAAGCCGCAACATGATGAGACGTTCATCCATGGGCAGAAAGGTAATGGAATGGATTTGTTTTGTACTTAAAGAAGCGTCGAAAGATCAAATGAATTTAGTGAAGCGATGGAAGTGCAAGGAACATATGACAGAACATTTCTGTACCAGGAAATTCAACGTTCACGGAAGATACATGAGCATTCTGTCACTGAAGGGAGAAGGGAGGTCTGTTATTATAATTCCAGAGTTAGCCTTGAATGCAGGTTGGAATGACATAGCAGCTAAGATAGAAAGATTCATACATCAGACCCCCAAAATGAATCCCACAGTCCCACCTAAAATCACGGTGGACAACTACCCTTATGTCAAAGCAATCAAGGAGAGTAAATGACAATCCAATACCCTTCGAGAGGCAAAGGTCAGCATAAACAATGGAGATATCTCTGTTGTGGAACCGACAGGTAGCGAGGATTCTGGTTTACTAAAAAGATGCATTGTCGGGTTTTTTGGGAAAGAAATCAATGAGAGACCCACTTTAGCAGACATAAGGCGATGGGCTAGTGCGTCATGGAACAAAGGATATGGAGTAAACATGTATGAAATGACAGGCAACATGTTTCTTTTTGAATTTCCAAATAGATTCATGGCGGAGCAGATTATGCAAGGAGAATGGAGTTGGAAAAAGTTCAAGCTTCATTTGGAATGGTGGAGTCATACTGCTGGATGCATTCCAAACTCACAAATCGAGGAAACATGCTGGATTAGAGCCATGGGGATTCCTTTACATCTATGGTCACAAAAGATCTTCAAAGAAATAGGAGATCTCTGTGGGGGATGGATAGCTACTGAAGAAGAAACTGATCTCAAAAATCATCTTAAGTGGGCAAGAATTAAAATTGTTGGTGATGGCAGAAAGACTCCCAATGAGGTTGGGATTGTAAGAGACGGTATCAAATTTTTCATCCCAATCTGGGCTGAAAGACAGATAAGATATGAGCTGAAGATGCAAGAAAACGAACAATGTTTTGAAATAGAGAGATATTTGAACAATCAAGTGGGGTGCACCATATTGCAAAACACTGATAAAGGAAAGGCAAATGTGCAACTTACACAAGGTTCGAGTTCGATGAATCAGAGCAGTAAAGTGACAAACAACGAGCTGAAATCCTATGACTCCGACTTGGCTGCACAAGTCATCTTTAATGATCTCTCGTGTGAGTTTTCTGATGATATTAGGCTGAAGCCTTGTATTGAGGAAATGGGAGGACCTTCTTACCTGGGGGCAATAGAGTCCACTCCCGGGGATCCAATCCCCAATGAAAACCTTGAAAGTATGACAAAGACAACATTCAACAGCTGCAGTCAGCCAGAAGGTGGAGCAAAGATAGCAAGACTGCAACAGAAGGCAGGGGAGCAGAGCATAAACACAATTACGGGGGAAGATCAAGTTGGATGTGTTTTGGAACAACTAAAGCACTTTAGCTCTATCCAAGATTGAGAAATCGAGGAAGTGAATCCTATAGCAGTTCAGCAACACAATCCTTTAATGGATAAAGACATGGATGCAACACTATGGGTCCATCAAAATATGATCAAATTGGGGAAAATGTTTGGAGTAGATTTTCAAGGCAATGAAGAAGAAGCATTGGAGTTGTTAATGCAAATTGACAGTTGCAGACAAGTTAGAAGAGTGGAGATAGAGTTGGAGGTGAAGAAACAAAGATTCAAAGGATCACTGGAATTAAAAGGTTTAACTTCGTTTGATGTCAAATTCAAGAGTGACGGGAAAAGGAGTAGAGGAAGAGATCTATCAATCATTTCAATATGAAGATTAAAGTAATTTCCTGGAATGTAAGGGGTTTAAACGACAAGAAGAAAAGGGAGATAATAAAAAGTCAAGTGCCGAACTGGAGGGCAGACATTATATGCATGCAAGAGACAAAAGTTGAGGGGGATATTAAGGAAATAGTCAGTCAAATCTGGGGTGGTAGATGGGTGAGGTATGAAAGTTTAGAAGCTAGCGGCACGAGAGGGGGATTTTGTTATTATGGGATTGCAGAGTATGGAAAGGGGAGGTGTTACAGACTGGTGCATACACTTTGACTTGCAAGTTCGAGGCTCTTTTACAGAATTTTCAATGTCACATAACAAGAGTGTATGCCCCAAATTGTAGAATAGAAAGGAAAATAGTATGGAGAGAAATTGGTGCAGTGAGGGGATTGATGGAAGGTCCTTGGGCGGTTGGTGGCGATTTTAACGTTACAAGGTACCCTTCTGAAAAACGGGAATGTTCAAGGAGGTCCAAAGTGATGGTGGAATTCTCGGATTTTATAGAAGATATGGAGTTGATAGATCTACGACTTGAAGGAGGCTACTATACTTGGTTCAAAGGGGACAATCATACAGCCGCTTCAAGAATTGATAGATTTCTCATTTCAGAAGAATGAGATGAAAGCTTCAGAAACATCAAGCAAACTATCCAACAAAGATTGATTTCGGACCATTCACCTGTGGCTCTATACTGTGGTGCGTGGGAACAAGCTAAATCATACTTTAAGTTTGAAAATTGGTGGCTGAATGTGGAAGGTTTTGATGACAGAATTAGAGACTGGTGGACATCTTTTGAATTCTCAGGAAGACCAGATTACATTTTAGCTTGGAAGTTAAAAGCTCTCAAGGGCAAGCTAAAAGAATGGAGCAGAGTTTATGAAGGTAATTTGGGACTGCAAAAAACAAAATTGCTAAGTCAACTAGCAGGTTTTGAGACAACACAACAACTAAGAGCGCTGACAGAGGAGGAATCAGTGAGGAAAGTAGCTACTCTAATGGAGATTGAAGAACAACTCAAGAATGAAGAAATTGTATGGAGACAAATCAAGAGCTCTATAGCTCAAAGAAGGGGACAGAAATACAAAATTTTTCCATCGCACTGCAAATGCACACAAGAGAAACAACAACATTGATCAACTAATGATTCGACATGAAGTAGTCGAGGATCCAGACAGAATAGAGATTGAGATAACTGAATTCTACAAGGAGTTATACAAAGAGCCTGAAGAGTGGAGACCAACGGTCAATTTCGAAAATAGCTCAAGAATTTCTGAATCAGAAAGGGAGCTTTTACAGAGTAACTTTGAGGAACAAGAAGTTTTGACCTGTCTGAAGATGTGTGCAAGTGACAAGGCCCCAGGTCCGGATGGATACACAATGGGTATTTTCAGAAAGTGCTGGGACATTTTGAAGGAAGACATCATGGCGGCCTTCAACAACTTCCATTCTCAGAAGATGTTTGAGAAAAGCTTCAATGCAACATATATAGCCTTGATTCCAAAGAAGACAGGTGCGAAAGAATTGAGAGATTTCAGACCGATCAATCTGATAGGGAGCTTCTACAAATTGCTCTCAAAAGTCTTAACCGAAAGACTTAAGAGGGTGGTAGGGGAAATTGTCGATGCTCAACAAATGACTTTCATCAAAGGAAGACAAATAATAGATGCAGTGTTGATTGCCAACGAAGCTGTGGATTCAAGAATAAAAAAGAAGGAACCTGGAATCTTATGCAAATTAGATATTGAGAAGGCCTATGATCATGTAAATTGGAGCTTCATACTCAGAATGTTAGAAATAATGGGTTTTGGGCAGAAATGAAATAGATGGATGAAATTTTGCATATCTACCGTAAAATTCTCCATTCTCATAAATGGATCTCCTAAAGGTTTTTTCCATTCACACAGAGGTCTAAGACAAGGTGATCCTTTATCTCCCTTTCTATTCATTATAGCCATGGAAGGATTGAACAACATGATCAAAACGGCTAAAGTCAGTGGATGGGTTAAAGGTTTTGAGGTAAACAGGAGTGGGACAAACAATCTAGAGATCACACATCTCCAATATGCTGATGATACTCTAGTCTTCTGTGATGCCGAAAAGGAACAACTTAGATTGCTAAGAATCATTTTGGTCTTATTTGAGGGAGTCTCAGGACTACACATCAACGGGAGAAAGAGCAATATTTTTCCCATTAATGAAGTTAACAACATGGAGCAACTGACACAGATATTGGGAGGAGAAGTTGAGTCCCTACCAACTGTTTACCTTGGGATGCCTCTTGGTGCAAGATCCAAATCAAAAGAAATCTGGAATTCAGTCATAGAAAAGTGTGAGAAGAAGCTGTCAAGATGGAATTCACAATACCTATCATTGGGGGGCAGACTAGTTCTAATAAACTCAGTATTAGACTCACTTCCTACTTATATGATGTCTTTGTTCCCAATTCCAGCAGACATTTTATAGAGATTGGACAAACTCCGAAGATCATACCTTTGGTAAGGATAAGGAGAAAAAGGTCTTTCATTTAGTTAAATGGAAGACACTCACAATGGATAAAAAACAAGGTGGTTTAGGAATAAGGAATTTGAAGAATCATAGCAAGGCTCTTAGAATGAAATGGTTATGGAAGTACTCTCAAGAACCCCAATCTTTATGGGGCAAAGTGATCAAAGCAAAGTATGGTGAGGAAAATAACTGGGTGTCAAAAAAAGTCGGAACATCATATGGAGTAAGTGTGTGGAAATCCATCAGAGAACTTTGGCCTATAATGAAGAATCACTCCTCCATAAGAGTGAACAACGGAAGGAACACATCATTCTGGAATGATAATTGGTTAGGAAACGGAAGCTTAAAGGAAAGATACACCAACATGTTTGGTTTAGCACAAAACCAGCATAAGACAGTAGCTGATATGAGGAGTCATCAAGGATGGGAAATCGCTCTAAGAAGACAGTTGAATGACTGGGAGATAACAAGATTAGCTGACCTTTACAAAGAGCTGGAAGCATTTAAAGGATTACAAGAAGGTTTTGATTCACTTTGGTGAAAGAGGCACAACAGAGGGGTATACCGGGTGAAGGACACATATAAGATTTTGAATCATAATAATCAACAGGTGGACCCATGGCCTTGGAAACATATATGAAAAACAAAGATTCCATACAAGGTAGCTTGCTTCACTTGGCTACTAGCAAAGGAGGCGGTATTAACCCAGGATAATCTCATAAAAAGGGGAATTTCTCTGTGCTCAAGATGTTTTCTGTGCGGGGAAAATGCTGAAACTGTCACACATTTGTTTCTACATTGCAAGATTACAGACCAACTATGGAAAATCTTTATTAGTCTTAGGGGTATTTCATGGTCAATGCCATACAGGCTTAAAGATGTCCTTTATAGCTGGGAAGAAGCTGGAGCTGAAGCAACTAGTAGAGATAGATGGAGGACTGTCCCGGCTTGTATCTGGTGGACAGTTTGGAGGGAAAGGAACGCTAGATGTTTTGAAGATAGAAGCAATCCAGTGCAGAAGATCAAACTCAATTGTATTCTTCTTTTTTGTTTTTGGTGCAAACAGATTTACATAGAAGATACATTGACAATCATAGACATACTAGGATCTTGCTAGGTCTCGAATTAGAACATCTACTAATCCTCTCCATGTAAATTTGGTTTTCAGTACATAGGACTGATGTTTTTAATATATACAATAGTTACCAATTCAAAAAAAAAATATTCTTACATTCCTTCCAATTCGAATTTGATATTGTGTTTTTCTCTTTAAGCTGTATCAAATTTGATTTTCATTTCCTAAAATGGAATATCTTTCATCTTATCACAAATTAGCAGTTTGTATACGTTAGCCAACCACACAATAAACCAAAAGTAGCATATCGCGTCACTTTTAGACCCCCTTGTAATATAATTAACAATATTTTTTACTCTGATTTAATCAACTATTCCAAGTCAATATTTTTCTTCTGGAAATCCTATTAAGTTAAACCATGACATTCAATATTAATCGGAAAATAAATGATAATTGCAAGATTACAGTGAGAAAGCAGTCTTCCTTTGTTATCTTTATAAAAGACTAACTAAAGTGTTCCCAGCACTATGCCCTTTTTTCACGGTCTTTGGTCTCAATTATTCTTCTTGTTGTGGTCTTTTACCATTGCTGTTTGATGTCTTCTCCAAGGCATCTTTACTTACTATTGGTTGGTTGACCTCTTTCCTGTAGCATGATGATATGAATAAGCAATTTCACATCCATCAAGGATAGTTCTCTCCGACGAGTTAAACAGCATCTTTTGCTCTACTGATTGATCTTGTTTGTCTGCTGAAGCTAACTTGTATTATCTTTTCATTATTTGATGGATTTGGACATCATGGTGCCATCATATAGTTTTCCCACTATGCTCACACCAGGGCTAACCCTGCTTTTAGAACTGATTGGACGAGCCAGTTAAGCTAGTCAACTGGAATCAGACCCTTGCTCCTTTTAAAATTTATGGTTTTGTGAGTTAGGCATCTCTCTCTCGCTATGCAGACACTCCCTTGGAAACGAATGTAGCCGGAAATCATATGGATTCTGAAATATACCGTGAACGGAAATGACGTTCGCACATAGAAGAGTTATTTATATGTGCAAACAATTCCACGTATGGAACAAATTACCCTGTCTTCATATACCAAAAAGGCTTAAAATCCAGCTCTAGCAAAGGACAACAACTAACTTCAGGAGACATGCACCTAATGAAAAAAAGGAAAGAAAAGAAACATGCACCTAATGAAGCCACTGGATGAGGTCCATTTAGTACCTTGCTTGATGGATTCAGTTGTTCACATCCGGACTTACAATAATCCATTTGATCATAAGAAGGGTACGAACAAAAGCAATTTGTTATTCAGTTAAGATTAGCGTCATAGAAATGCGGATGTTAGGATTGATATGCATTCATACAGGATTAGAAGAAGATACAAGTAGCATGTATAGATGGCATCAATATTTCACTCATCAGCATGTGAAAAGAATTGACCCTGTTGTTGTCTTTGGATTCCACAATACAAGGTTAAACTATCTTTCACATTAGAGTTCCCATTGATGTTGGACTTGGCTTGATCACTTTTGGGCAAAGGGCAGTCCGGTGCACGAAGCATCCCCATTCACGCAGGGTTCGGGGAAGGGCCGTGCCCCAAGGGGTGTGATGTAGGAAGCCTACCCTGATGCAAGCATCAGTGACTGATTCCACGGCTTGAACCCGTGACCTATAGGTCACATGGAGACAACTTTACCGTTGCTCCAAGGCTCCCTTCTGGCTTGATCACTTTTGGGTCTCACAGAAATGCTGCTACTCATTGGTTGTGTTTAGCTGATTAATGTAGGTTTTGTTTGAGTATTCTGGTGATATAGATCCGTTCTAGAGTTACTTTTATTTGAAATATGGTTATTTTACACCAAAAATTGGGAGGGCAGTGAGTTCTGAAGTAAGTGTAGCAAGATATTCAGATCATGAGATCCTGACTTGAAATGCGTAAGCCTAAGCATCCTGATGAATTCATATGTTGTGCCCATCAATCTTTAGTACTGGTTTTCTGGAGATCACTAGCTTTGGTGTGTATGTATGGTTTTCTATATTCAAATCATTTGTAAGTTAATTCTGTTTTATATTTTTCCAGGACAAGGAAAAGGTTTCCAAGTTTGTTAGATGGGCTACTTTAATTGCTTTGCAGCCAAAGATTGAAAATATCCACGGGCTGGAAAATTTTGCTTGCATTGTGAGACTGCAAGCTGAGGAAGAAACAGATGATTCTCTGATATCAATGCTTGTTCGCTGGCTTGCTGCATCAGTGATTGTTGGAAAGCTTTCCCCTAGATTCAGTAATTCGGACTTGTGTCATTCCTTTGACAGATCTAAGCTCAATAATCTGCTTTCTCTGATGGAATGGAATGAGCAAAGATGTGAGGAAACCAACAGGGCATTTGCATGTGAAGGAACTTTGGCCTCATCCATCTTTTTTCTGCAACAGCTACAATGCACAAACTATATAGTACTTCCATCTGTTGTTTCTGCACTCTGTCTGCTGCTTTTATCTAGTCTTTCCTCAGCAGGTAGCCTCATAAGCTTATCAATACTGCTTTCTCCTTTGTTCACTTAGACAACTTCCTGTTTTTCACACTAATGGCCGACTTGTTTATTAAGTGTTTGCTGTTTGACAGAATCAGACATCTTAGCTGGCGATGCAGTACAGTGGGCAACCCTCTGCTCAAAGATTAATTGCCCTGCTGAAGCTAATCCTGCCTGGAGATGGTACATATACCGCTCTCTACTTTACTTTCTAGAACGAAAAAGGGCCAAAACCACCCCTAAACTATAGGCTTAGGGCCAAAAATACCATTCGCCCCCCCTCTTGAGCTAAAATTGCCCACAATGTTTTTTTTTTGGCTCAACTTTACCCTTATGACTAATGTGGCCCACTCTGAATTTAAACTATATTTATTTAATTATTACATAGCAACTTCTTATTGGCCCATATTAGAACACTGACCCCATTAAAAATCTCACCCATATGTAAAGATCCATGACGCATATCCGGTTTTAATGAAAAACCCCAGCATCTCTCTTCCTAAACACATACGTGCATCTTTTCTTTCTTTTCAGTTAAGGTTCTGCAAATTCCCTTCTCTCCTTTTTCTTGTGCAACTGATTCATTTGCTTCAATTTCAAAAAGGGGACAGTTGAAAACAGACCATTTCGGTTGAAATTTTGTAACTGGAATATGAAAGACTCAATCTTTAACGAAAATTGAAACCAGGAATGAAGATTGAGAAATGCGGATCGATCCGTTAGTGGCTATTGGAATTTGGACGGATAGTTGATTTGTTTCTTGATTGGTCAAGTATGTAGAGTTCAATCACATTAAGTTAGAAGATTGAAGTTATGTAAAAGGATGATAGCTGAGAATTGAGGATTGAGATTTGGCAAAAATTAAAACCAGGTTAAAAGAAGAAGAAGATGCACGTATGTATTTAGGAAGAGGAGATGTTGGGGTTTTTCATTAAAACCGGGTATGGGCCAGGGATCTTTACATATGGGTGGTTTTCTTAATAGGGTTAGTGTTTTATTGTGGGCCAACAAGAAGTTGCCATGTAATAATTAAATAAACATTTTTAAATTTGGAGTGCACCGTTAGTCATAAGGGTAAAGTTGAGCCGAAAAGATAATGTTGAGGGCAATTTTAGCTCAATAGGTGGACGGAGGGTATTTCCTAAGCCATACTTCAGGGGTAGTTTTGGCCCTTTTCTGCTTTCTAGAGATACACTTTCTTTCTGGGGAGAAAAATGAAAAGAAAAGAAACCAAAAATACTAACCCACCACCCCCATTGAGGAACAACAGTTGACTGGACATCTAGGGGTAAAGCACTGTTTGTTCCCTGGGTGCTGCGAATGCCAATGTGATGTACTTCTGCTAGCCATTTGAAGTTTCGTTCTTGTGCTTTGGGAGATGGCCTCTCATTGTTAAATCTCCTGCTGCTGCGTAGAAATATGTACACCTCAAGAATTCCTCTAGTGCTTGTGATGTCTATGTTACTCCATTCTCTTTCTAGACTATTACTGGCTAGTCCAAAGACTCTGAAGACTGTTAGTAGAGCAATATGCAGGAATTAACAAAGCAGAACCTTGTCTTATGTGAAACCTCTTTTTACGTCTTTATATTTCCACCATGCTGATGTTATAGAGTTGGGATTTATTGCCATAAACATTACACTCCACTAGTGTAAATTCTTTTCTTTCAGAGTATAGGTTTTCCAAATCATAAGTTCTCCTACCAGTTTTTACTGTCTGTGCCCATCACTGAGCTGTCTCTCTCTCTCTCCATTCCCCGTCGAGAATCTGCAGATGAATATGGGGTCACTGCATAAACAAACTAAGCAATAGCATGGAGTAGTTCAAAACAATTAAGGACAAGATGCTTAAATGATTTGATTTTAGCAAGATGATGGGGTTTTATTATGTCTGGATTTTATGAGAGAAGTTACTTCAATAAACTTATAGTCTGGTATTTTTTTGATTACGGACAAATTCCGGGGGGGCAGTGGCACACGATTAGAAACTCAGTATATAATCGGCCTACCCCTCTATCCTTTCCACTTAAATACCAACTTTTTGTCAGCAACATGTTTGAACCCGTGGCGTGCGCCTAACCCACATCACGCACCGTGCTCTTACCACTATACCAAAGCCCCGGGACAAGAAACTTCAAATAACCATGTAGTTCAACGAATTTATAGGCTGGTAGGTTTTTTAAAGAAGAATATATAGGCTGATATTTTCTTTTTCCCAATTTACCTTTTTCTGATAATTAACTGCTGCTTTGAGATACATATATGAAGTGCCATATTTGATGTTAATCTTTGTTGAACAGGTCATTTTACCAACCATGGAAAGATCATTCTTCTGAGCTCACTGATGCAGAAAAGTTGGAAGAAAATCAGGCTTGCGAAATGCTTCTTGTTGTAATTTCAAAGTTGCTAGAAAGAAATTCATTATACTCGCAGTTCTTTTCCTTCCAAGATTTAGAGAAGTTGTGCGTCTTTGACTGGGAGAGAAGTATCCTTAATTCTCAGTAATTCTTTTAGTATTATTTATTTGATTAATTTAATTCCATTATTTGGTTAAAATCCGTGGCATTTTTGCTGATTCATCACTCGTAGAGCTAATTTCTTATTTCCACCAAGCGTAATGAGAGAGCCTAGACCAGGTGTTAACGAACACAATGCAGTTGGCGTTTCTTTTCCTTTTGATCTTCATTCATACTTTTGTATATAATGTGTACTAGATATATTCAAGGTGTATTTCTTATTCTCCTTTATAAAAGTAAAATCACACTCAGTGCAACTTTTTCTCCTTTATAAAGTTTCTGCAAATTTTATTTTTGTGAGAACTTGTTTCGGATCTGTAGCATGGTCAAAGTTCAGAGCTTCAGATAAATTATTATGCGTTTCACTATTCAGAGCTTCTTATAAATTTATTATGTGTTTCAAGGTGAGCGAGTGTTCGTTAAATAGTGAGAGGAGAACTGAGTATAATATGGTATACTTTCCGTAGTTCCAGCAGATTCAGTTGCAACTTACCGTGAGCTTCCAAAGTAATGTCTGTTTTTTCATCTATTTACAGTTTACCCAAATTCTTGGTTTATTTCTTTATCACCTTAGTACAGTTTGTTAGGATGGTGATGTAACCAACGTCCACGTGATCTAGATTATGCTTACACTCTTTATATTCAGTTATAGTTCCCATTTTGCTGCATGTTTAATGAAATGAAATCTTTCTTTTTCTCTTACTTTTCCGTGTAATTTTCTTGTTTTATGCACTGTTCCAGAAGATGGAAGTAGCAGAAATGAGGATGTTGAGATGGATGTGCGGACATACTAGGCTGGATAGGATTAGGAATGAAGATATCCGGTGAAGGTGGGTGTGACTTCCATAGAAGACAAAATGCGGGAAGCTAGGCTTAGATGGCTCGGGCACGTGCGAAGGAGAAGCATGGATGCCCCGTAAGGATGTGTGAATGGCTGGCCTTGACGGGTATGAGTAGAGGTAGAGGGCGGCCTAAAAAGTATTGGGGAGAGGTGATCAGGCAGGACATGGTGCGACTTCAGATTTCCGAAGACATGGCCCTTGATAGGAAGCTGTGGAGGTCGAACATTAAGGTTGTAGGTTAGGAGGTAGGAGGTTAGTCTGATAGTGTTGTGTCTTAGGCTGCTAGTAGCTCCTGTTGTGTCCATATTACTTCATTATAGGGTTGCAGGTTAGGTTGTAGGAGGCTAGCTTGATAGTGTTTTGTCTTAGGACGCTAAAGGCTCTTGTTGTGTCCTTATTACTTCCATTGTGTCTGTAGTGCTGTGCCATTGTTATTGCTTATTGTTATTGCTTTTTCTTTCTGCTTTCTGGTTATCACGTTGTTGGTGTTATCTTTCTGACTTCCTTTATTATTGCTCCACTGTCCTTTACCATCATTGTGAGCCGAGGGTCTATCGGAAACAACCTCTCTACTCCTCCAAAGTAGGGGTAAGGTCTGCGTACACACTACTCTTCCCAGACTCCACTTGTGGGATTCAACTGGGTCGTTGTTGTATTCGTTGTTCTAGAGAAATCTTTAGTTTTCATGGCGATTCCAATCTGGGAATTATTGCAATTTGTATCAAACCTGATGTTTCTCGGCCGTGATTCCGCCGCGATGCATCAGTCACTATTACTATCATTCAAGTCTTAGCTACCACAGCTCTTCCTGAGGTCCATCAACATGGTTCACCAAGTCCACATGAAGTTCAATGATGGGCCTGTGAGAAGCAGATTTGAACAAATCCGAATTTTAACCCTGACACCCTATGGTGTTGAGAATTACAGTGGTGAGTTTTATCAGTATTCATACGGATTTGAGTTTAATGGTGTGATGTTGGATCCATATGCATAGTTTCCATTCAAATCCCTATGGCTTTGAGCGTATCTCAGCAACCATTAATGAGATCCTCTGGACAAAAGACGTGCCATAGCTGACAAGAAAAAAGCTTGGAGGAAGAAGCGCAAGTATGAACTTGGCCTCAAGTAACAAGACAGTCAAACAAGTTTGCGTGTATGGTGGCAAAATGAAGTGGAGGGCACTGAGCTTGGATTCTGGAGTACTTGAGAGCACAAGGTTGTTGCCACTGAGCTTGGAACGAAGCTGCAAATACCGCTGGAGTTTGGGCTTAAAAGTGCTAATCTTTCTGTTTTTGGACCTTTCTTGTCCATTAGATACTTCAAAATGCAATGTAATTACTTGCTGAAGCCATGATATGCTAAGTTTACTTGCTTGCCATAGGGATGAGAAGAGGATATTCACTTTACAGTCACCCTTGTGGGGTTAAAACTTCCTGTGGTATTCAATTTTCTTAGTGATATGTGGAGTTATGATCATGTGGAATTTTGTCTGACTGCTGAAGACATTCAAGAGTTTAATATGTGGATACATTGATGAAAACATCAAAAGCGTTTTTAATGTTCTATTAACACCTTCAGGGGCGCAAGACAATCTGGAGGACGGAGCAATTATTGTAAAAGAATCAAAGATTATGATGCAGATGATGTTGGTCTCTAGAGTTTGGACAATTTTATCATCTATTAGATGACCTCGAAGTTATCTTTGATCCTCAAATTCTCGGCTATGATTGTTAGTTGATGGCATTGCAGGAGTTGCACAATGGCAAGTTTAACCCCAATTTCAAGGATCATTATACAAAAGTGGCTTTTAAAGATATTAAAAAAGGCTTTGAGAATGAGTTTGTTTTATAAAGGAAGCTTGTCTATCCTTGGTCCTGTATTTCTTTGTTTCAGGACCAATTCCTATGTTTGTTATACAGTACCCTCTGCTACAGCTTTTAGACTCTCATGTCCAACTTACTCAGGAACATATTTCAAGAAAGTATACTCATGTGGTGGTATTGGTTCACTGCATGATAGGAGAGTTTTTTAAAACTAAACATCACATTATATGTGAAAATCCTACATAAATATAAGTGTTATATCCTTATTTTTCAAAATCAAATGCTTAAACCCCTTATATAGCGGAAGTCCTATAACAAGAGGAAGTTCATCTTACTAGGTAAATTTAAGAGAAATTTTCATAAAACACTATCTTTTAGTGGTAATTACCTATCTATAGATACTATTTGCTATATTACGGATTGTAGATACGTTTTCTGTTGTTATAAGATGTATTCATGAATACTGTAGCAAAAATAGGCGTGAATCAGGGAAGTCCAACTAATCAATTGTTGTATTCGAGTGTATTCGACTGTATTCATGGCGTGAAACATGGTATTACAGCTGGACAAATTATTGTATTCGACTGTATTCACGGCGTGAAACAGGGGATTACAATGTTTTTAAATGGAAAGTGAATCAATTAACATAATAGACTCCTAATATAACTTAACAAACTCAATTATATCATACAAATTTTGTATTTCCAGTTATAAAAAAGATTCTCAACCGAAAAATATCCAAAAAACATAGTAATCTTCAGAGAAATTATATAATACATCTGAATACATAAATTATATTAATTAAAATATATATATGAATACATTCATGGCATATAGCAAGACAGTGAATACAATGAAATACATAGAATACAACGGGATACATTGAAATACAGTGAAAAAAAAGACAGTGAATACCATGAAATATATGGAATACAGCGAGATACATTGAATTGCATTGAAAAAAAAGACAATGAATACAATGAAATATATGAGTGCTCATCAAATTGATACCCTTGTGGAACGACGAACTGCTACAGAGTCTATTATATATTCCTATGAGATAGAAAATGGAAAATAAAGTGAAAAATTGGAAGTCATTGGATTTGAAACAAGCTAATCTGAATATGATTCTTTTTGGTGCATTACCAATTGAAGCAAAAAGAGAAATTTGAACTGAATAAACTGGAGTTGCAGGTTTATGGAGCCGCTGATCTCAAGAGTTCCGATGATGGTTATTGAAGGAAACCATGAGATTGAGCCTCAAGTAGCAGGCCTCACATTCCAGTCGTACTTGACAAAATTTGTTGTTCCTTCAAGGGAATCTGGCTCTAATAGTAACTCATGTTTCAGGGAATGAGGGAAGAGAATGACATGTATTAAAGAAGAGAGAGAAAGAAAATAATGTAACTGAATAGCGTATTTAGTGGATTAGGGATAGGAGGTAACCAAAATTAAATATTTTGTTATAAACATTAAAAGGTATCTATAGAATATAATTTTTTTAAATGGTATTTATTTAAAATAAATAAGGTGTTAATCTTTGCTATAGGAGGTAAAAATTCCTAAATTTAAACTATTTTAAGAGGAAGAATAAAAAAACTATATAGAATATGAGAAATAAGTATTAGATTCTTCACAATACAACTCATCTTACATGGTCTAAATGCAATGCTAATACTAGTAATTGATGTGTTTTATTAAGTAAGAAGGAAATCTCATAAGACCTGTCAAGCGTAATTTTAATTAGATTTTCACTTATTTGATTTAGTACACTTATTTACAGTTATACTTCATGGTTTTCAATCCAAACACTTAATTTGTGTGTGTGTTTTTTTGTTTTTGTTTTTTTTGGTTACAAGATACAGTTATCATTCAAACTAATATTTGTGCCGATTTCTAAGGTATAAGTAGTCTAACTGCACGAATTTGAAATAGAAGGAGTGTATTTGCAAATATTTTTAGTGCATATGCAATTGGATCATATTATAAGGTGTTTTGTGTAATTTATCATATTATTCTTGTGTAATGTAATATATATATATCTATACTATATTAAAAGTGGGAAGCCCAAACCTAAAAAGTTAAATTAATAAAATAACCTTTTAATAATATATATTTATATTAGACAATAATAAATAAATAAATACCAAAATGATACTGATTTTCTAACTAGTTGTGTTTATTCATTAATAATTATTTGTCCAAGAGGAAAGAACTACTTATAAAAAAAAAAATTAATCGATGCCTTGATTCGAAGGGGTGTCTTCCTTCAGATAAATAAAATAGAGTTTTCAACCACACGTCATGGTAACAATCTAAAATGAAAACGAATAGTTGAATCAATTATGAGGTAGATTTCCTTATACGTATCCTCTTTCTTTCATTTGCAGATAGGTATGTAATTGCTCTACTATTAAACTTTATGCAACTTACAACTCTCTTCTATAATTGATATATCATGTAAATTGAAGGTTACTACTGATTTTTAGCATCCAGAACTAGCAATCAACACTTTGATGTTATAATTGTATTTACTTTAAGAATTTAATTTATATCTGTTTAACCATGCTAAATGATTAATTTCTAGAGGTTTTCATTTGAAGTAAATAAAAGATACGAGAAAAATACTTCTTCTTAAAACACATTATGTGATTCTTCATTAACGTTGAAGAATATATTTATTCTTCCTTCTTAAATCTTATATTTCATTTCTAATTTTTTTTCTTGAGTTCTTATGTTAGAAGAAACTACTAAGGAATACAAATTTAGTTTCTTTAATACGCATTATATTCTGAGTATCAAATTTTCAAAGTCTAAGGAGGCAAAACTGCTGCTACATTCCTTCACATTATAATTAAAATTCTTTGCACAATTTTACTTTTAGATATTTTTTAATATTTTTACAATATGCAAGTGGTGACGGAAACGTGGATATTGTTTAACAATAGCATGTTGGTAATATTATCCACTAACCACTACTATTTAAATTCGGAAGAGGCATTGCAGCTTCGGGAAGAAATATTTGATCTATATTTATTTTCTGAAGTAAGATACTTTTATTGCCTTAATAAATAACTTTAAAGGTTTCTTGAAGAGTCACAAAATTATTTACTCCACTTTGAAGGGAGAGTATGAACAATTTTGATTTTGAATTGATAATATTTAAGTCTTTCAAAAAAAAATTAGTCTTTTTTTGGTAAATAAATTTAGAAAAATTAATTTATTAACAATTTATGCATAATTTTATGGGTTCTATTTTTTAGATAATATTTGGTTTAAGTGTAAAAAATCAATATTTGAAGTTAAAGTTGAAGTTGGAAAGAAGTTTGAAATTTTGTTTGACATAAATTTCACTTCAATAAGAAATTAAACTTTTGTGAGTGAAACATTACATCATATGAGATAATTGTAGACAATAAATTGCGTCGAGAAAATAAAATCAAGACCGAAAAATATTGCAGCAATCGTAGTATTTTATTTCAAATATTTGAGTGTTACAATCTCTATGGATCCTCTGATTCTTCTTTTCAATAGTAAATAAATTCAAGACCTTTGAGCTTGATCTTGAATCTATATTTGTTGCCACGAACGATGATCTTGTTCTTGAGCTTGATTGCTTGAACTTGATCTTGATTCGTTCTTCGTTCTTGAGCTTGAACTTGATTTCTTGAACTTGAACTTGAACTTGATTGCTTGAAGCTTGAAACTTGTAGAGAAATTTGCGGCGTTTGATCAACGAGCTCTCTCTTGCTTCTTGTTATAACTTCTGGTGTCTTTTCTGGGTTATGAAGACCCCTATTTATAGTTGTGAAGGGAGGGGTTGTGATAAGAACAAACTCTTTCCGACCAATCAAATTGAAGTATGACATGACCACATTTAATTGGCCAGAACATGTCACTTGCACACGTGGCGCGATTTCATTAGCCTTTTAATGTGACTTGGCATGCCTTGTCATTTTGACACATGACATGGTCCTATTAGCTCTTCTGCTTGACTTGGCGCACCACGTCATTTGACAAGTGGTACCAAACTGGGCCTTTAGGAAGATTACAACTTGGGCTTGATGAAGTGAGCTCATCACTTTAGCCAAATTAAATGGGCTAGCCCAATGGATTAAGACTTATTTATTTAACCCATATGTATTGGACTTATATAATTAATTCATTTATATATTAGCACATAATATTTATTTGGACTAATATATCTTGAATTTAAAATATAGTCCAAAATGAAGCGTGTTAAACTTTAAAAGAAAAGGATTGAAGTATTCATAAAGATATGAAATCTGGACCTTGAATCAATTTCGCATTTGACCGGTAGCCAGACCAGTCACTTGTAAAATGTAACGTACTTTCGAACAACATGTTCATCCTTCAAAACTTTCAATGGCAATTGATACTTGAATAAGGACAAAAGCATATTAATTTCAACATTGCCAAAGATTGTCAGATTATTGATTTTCTTCTCATTGTAATGATTAGTTTTGGCTTCATATGTTGCAATGTGCCCACATAGTATTCCTATTTGGAATACACTTGAATGGAAACTTATCTTACTTCAAGAAAAATTTACCGTCTCCAACTCTAACATGGCTACACAAAGATATTTATTATAGGTTTTGGTTTAGTCTCTTTATTTTCCAGCGAAATTCCCACTATAAGTTAGGATTCTCCTGCCGCCTTAACAAACCAAATCCTTTTAGAACTCCAATTATAGCGATTGGTCTGCTTCCCACATCGAACATTACTTTTCACAAGCACCCTTTAATTATCTATATAAGGATGTGTGCTCACCAATTTACGAACATCAATTAGCTGCACAGTGCCATTGTAGGTTTGCCTTCGGCAATTGGAAAATACTATAAGGTAATTTCTTCTTTTCTTCTTTTCTTGTGCTTTCTTCTTTGTTTTACTTTTGTTGTCTCTTTCTTTCCTTTTAGAAGTAATTTTGTCAAACTACAAAGTCCTTTATAAGTTCGAGACAAAGGCCTTAAAATTTTTGTGATGAAGATATTTAAAATTTGCAGGGAAGACAAATAAAATTTGCGGCAATGATCTATAAAAGTTCGTGCAAAGATCCTTAAAAGCTCGTGGTCAAGATCTTTAAAAGTTCAAATGTAAAGACCTTTAAAAGCTCGCAATGAAGACCTTTAAAAGTTCGCGACGAATACCTTTAAAATTTACGGGAAAGACCCATAAAAGTTCGCGCGAAGATCCTTAAAAGCTCTTGGTCAAGACCTCTAAAAGTTCACAGTGAAGACCTTTAAAATTTATAATGAAGACTCTTAAAAATTCATGGTAGAAATATTTAAAAGTCGGCGGTGGGGATCGTTTAAAGTTCGTCATGAGCACCGCTAAAAGTTCGAAATATACGCCTTTTAAAAGTTCGAAACGAAAACCTAAAAGAAAATCGGATGCCTTTAAAAGTTCGAGACGAACACCTTTAAAAGTTCGCAACGAAAACCGTTAAAAAATTCGGATACCTTTAAAAGTTCGAGACGAATACCTTTAAAAGTTCGAGACGAATACCTTTAAAAGTTCGCAACGAAAATCGGTTATAAAAAAGTCCGACACAGACATCCCTTTTTATTTACGTGAGACGATTTTTTTTCCTTTTTCTTTTACTTATCTATGCTCTCTTTCAAGATTGTGATTGTTACTCTTTCCTTTTGATTTAGGTACTAACTAATTTTTTTTTATACAGCTTGAACATGGTTTACTTCAGAGACTCAACATCCTCTTCCTCCACGTTGTCACACCTCCTTTTTGCGCGCTCGCCCCGAAGGGTAAAATGCGCGAGGGAGTTTTTCCAATTTAAGTGACAATATTCGAAATGAGATTTATTTATTTAATTCAGAGTCGTCACTTGGGAAAGGTTTGGCTTTTGGTGTTCCAAGTCACCGGTTTATCTTGAATCCCAAATCGAGGAAAATATTCGACTTTCCAAATGAAGTCTGCGAACCAGAAATTCTAAGTAAGGAATTCTGTTGACCCGAGGGAAGGTTGTTAGGTACCCTCGAATCCCGTGGTTCTAGCACGGTCGCTTAAATTGTTATATTGGCTAAATATCTGATTTAATACATGTTATTACTTATGTGCTTTATTAAGTTTAAGCCGCTTTTATTATTATTTTTTATAGAATTGCAACGTCGTGAAAATGCATCTCGAACCACGTCACAATCAATTGCACCCGTGGTTGTTAATACGTTCCGACTCCGTTGAGATTTGGATTTGGGTCACATAAATGCGCACCCGAATTTAAGAATGTAATTTAATTAAAATCGCGCCTAAAGAGTCTAACGCATTATTATCTTTGAGGAAGGCTGCGGAATTCGCTGAACGGCCCATCCCAAATTCTGATTATTTTTAGTATATACATTTATGAGGGCCCCGCAGTTTGTGCATTTTATTGGGCGAGGCTCGACTCATTTTATTTTTAAAAGGGCAAGCCTAAAAGCAACTATGATTTTTATTTTTTTGTTTTGTCTCTATCAAAAAAAAATCCTAATTTATTCACTAAGATTATCTAGAGCCATTATAATCGGGTTACATGAGATGCACCCCCGAAATTTAGAAATTAAGCATCACAACTACGTCACGTGAATCGTACCCGTAATCACAATGATTTATTAATTGCACCTAATCAACGAAACTTGATTAATAACATCTATCAATTCAAACAAATCTAGCTTTCATTTAGTGACTTGAGAAAATAATTCTAATCAAACACACATAAATCAAAACAGAAACAAAAGAAACAATAGTAAAACATTTAAACAGATCTAAATCAAAACTGAAACATTCATCTAATTCAAACAAGAAATTAGAGGAAATGAACCTTTGATATGAATATTCTATCAATAGACTGAGAAGACAACCTTCTTCATGAAATGGATACAGCTCAACAATCGTTACTCTAAAATGAAATAAAGCCAAGCAAAACCATACGGACTAGAAGGGGACTCAAACGGAAACCCGGACTAGCGACTTTGACCGGCGACGAAAATCCAAACGCATCTGTTCCGATTTCTTTTAGCCGATTTCAGCAGATCTTTTGGCTCATTTTTGGTGGTGTTAGGGGTGGATTTTATGGCTGTTTGCAACAGGTTTTTGCTGCTATTTTAGAGGTCGTTTTGACTGAAGAAACGAAGCTATTTTCAAGCTTGTTTTGAACTGATTTTGATGGCTGAAATACTGGAGCTTCAAGGCTGGTTTTGATGGTGAAAAGTTCGTTGTTTTCTGGTTTGAGAAGAAATAAAGAAGGAGATATGTTGGGGAGGGGGTGTTCTGCCCGTGTATATCCGCGGTATATCGAGTGTATATCGAAGGTATACCCTGTCCGCGTTTTTTGGGAGGGGGGGTGTTCTTTTGCCAGAAAAATGGGTAGTGGTTGGGTGGTTTGAAGAAGGTGAAGAGAGGAGAGGGGGCTGGTGTCTAAGGTCTTCTGCCCGTGTGTGTTTTTGTTTGGGTTTTAATGGAGAATATTGAAGACCATGTGTGGGTTGTGTGTTGTGTGCATGTGCTAGCATGTGTGAGTTGTGTGTTGTGTTCATGTGCTAGCATGTGTGAGTTGTGTGTTGTGTTCATGTGCTAGCATGTGTGAGTTATGTGTTGTGTTCATGTGCTAGCATGTGTGAGTTGTGTGTTGTGTTCATGTGCTAGCATGTGTGAGTTATGTGTTGTGTTCATGTGCTAGCATGTGTGAGTTATGTGTTGTCATGTGCGTCTCGGCTGAAAATATTTTGGGCTAGGTCCGAAAATTAGGCCTAAAATGAGTCGTTTGAACCCAAATATTATTCTTTCCTCGCAACCGAGAATAAAACACGACCTTATTTAATTAATCCTACATAAGCAGAATAATTATTAAAACAAACTGACAATTAAAACAAAAAAAAAATATATTTTTTGTATTTTTAAATTTATATAAAAATAAAAATAAAGTACTATTTTTGTATTTTTTCAAAATTTATGAGAAATAAATAAACTAAAATTTATATATCTTTTTTTGTAATTTTCATTTTTGTGACGAAAATAAAGTAAAAAGAGTCAAAATAAGCTGAAATAGCTACATTAAGGCTAAATTAAATATTTACGTGCTAAAAATGTGAAAGATTTGGGGAGGGACAAAAATCACATGTCAACAGCTGCCCCTCTTTGACTGGAAATGCGAAGAGTTTTCAGACAATTAATGACTAGACATGTTTTTGACCCGACCCTTATTTAAGGAGACCAAAAGAAAGAAGAAAGGAGAATGTGACCGAGCTCTGGTATCTGAGCTGCCTACATATCCTTGGCTATAAAGGAATCATGCCATGTGTAGTTCAGAAGTGAATGGGGCGATGGAGTGCCGAGGTTGAGAGCCGCGCGAGGTTCCGTCGAAGTTCCGGTCTGATGTCCTATTTATTACATAAAAATCAAAATTAAAAAGACTAACTAAGCCTATCAGCTACGAGTTAAAAGATTCCTATCTATAATTCTTTCGCAACTTGATCTTGAGTCTTGGCTGATTCTGCTTGTAGACTTCGATCTGAATCTTGATGCTCTCAAGTTGTAGGCACTTGTTTATTTCTGCGGCATTGAGTGAAGCGGGATTGGCAGAGCTTCGATCAGATTTTGAGCGATCCGCACTTTGTTTGCTCCAGTATTTGGGCTCATCTTCTTTTTGTTCTTTTCTTCCTTTCTTTATTCTAGATTGAGACTCACTCCGTAGGTCATCTCGATCCCTGTGCCTCGAGGTCAAACCTGCTCAGACAACAAAACAAACAAATGAACGAAATTTTTCTGCCCCAGTTTCACTAGGAAAATTTCGTGAGTTAATTGCGATAAAAATCTACAGAATTGATGAGGGGATTGGACACCTCAAGTCTAAAAGGCGCAACTCAGGGATTGGAGCCCTAATGTCGCAAAAGGTAAAAATGTGCAACTCGGGGATTGGAGCCCTAATGCTGGCTAAAAGGAGAAACGCCCAGTTCAGGGATTGGAGCCCTAATGCTGGTTAACAGGAAAAACGCTCAGTTCAGGGATTGGAGCCATAATGCTGGCTAACACAAAAAAAAAACAAAAAAAAATGCTCAGTTTACGGATTGGAGCCCTAATGCTGGCTAATAGGAAAAATGCTCAGTTCAGGGATTGGAGGCCTAATGCTGGCTAACAGGAAAAATGCTCAGTTCAGGGATTGGAGCCCTAATGCTCGCTAACAGGAAAAGTGCTCAGTTCAGGGATTGGAGCCCTAATGCTGGCTAACAGGAAAAATGCTCAGTTCAGGGATTGGGGCCCTAATGCTGGCTAACGGGAAAAATGCTCAGTTCAGGGATTGGAGCCCTAATGCTGGCTAACAGGAAAAATGCTCAGTTCAGGGATTGGAGCCTTAATGATGGCTAACAGGAAAAACGCTCAGTTTAGGGATTGGAGCCCTAATGCTGGCTAACAGAAAAAAAAACGCTCAGTTTAGGGATTGGAGCCCTAATCCTGGCTAATAGGAAAAATGCTCAGTTCAGGGATTGGAGCCCTAATGCTGGCTAACAGGAAAAATGCTCAGTTCAGGGATTGGAGCCCTAATGCTGGCTAACAGGAAAAATGCTCAGTTCAGGGATTGGAGCCCTAATGCTGGCTAACAGGAAAAATGCTCAGTTCAGGGATTGGGGCCCTAATGCTGGCTAACGGGAAAAATGCTCAGTTCAGGGATTGGAGCCCTAATGCTGGCTAACAGGAAAAATGCTCAGTTTCAGGGATTGGAGCCCTAATGCTGGTTAACAGGAAAAATGCTCAGTTCAGGGATTGGAGCCCTAATGCTGGCTAACAGAAAAATGCTCAGTTTAGGGATTGGAGCCCTAATGCTGGCTAAACGGAAAACGCTCAGTTCAGGGATTGGAGCCCTAATGCTGGCTAATAGGAAAAATGCTCAGTTCAGGGATTGGAGCCCTAATGCTGGCTAACAGGAAAAATGCTCAGTTCAGGGATTGGAGCCCTAATGCTGGCTAACAGGAAAAATGCTCAGTTCAAGGATTGGAGCCCTAATGCTGGCTAACAGGAAAAATGCTCAGTTCAGGGATTGGGGCCCTAATGCTGGCTAACGGGAAAAATGCTCAGTTAAGGGATTAGAGCCCTAATGCTAGCTAACAGGAAAAATGCTCAGTTCAGGGATTGGAGCCCTAATGCTGGCTAACAGGAAAAATGCTCAAAAATGCTCAGTTCAGGTATTGGAGCCCTAATGCTGGCTAACAGGAAAAATGCTCAGTTCAGGGATTGGAGCCTTAATGCTGGCTAACAGGAAAAATGCTCAGTTTAGGGATTGGAGCCCTAATGCTGGCTAACAGAAAAAAAACGCTCAGTTTAGGGATTGGAGTCCTAATGCTGGCTAATAGGAAAAATGCTCAGTTCAGGGATTGGAGCCCTAATGCTGGCTAACAGGAAAAATGCTCAGTTCAGGGATTGGAGCCCTAATGCTGGCTAACAGGAAAAATGCTCAGTTCAGGAATTGGAGCCCTAATGCTGGCTAACAGGAAAAATGCTCAGTTCAGGGATTGGGGCCCTAATGCTGGCTAACGGGAAAAAACGCTCAGTTCAGGGATTGGAGCCCTAATGCTGGCTAACAGGAAAAATGCTCAGTTCAGGGATTGGATCCCTAATGCTGGCTAACAGAAAAATGCTCAGTTCAGGGATTGGAGCCCTAATGCTGGCTAAACGGAAAACGCTCAGTTCAGGGATTGGAGCCCTAATGCTGGCTAAATGGAAAACGCTCAGTTCAGGGATTGGAGCCCTAATGTTGGCTAACAGAAAAATGCTCAGCTCAGGGATTGGAGTCCTAATGCTGGCTAAATGGAAAACGCTCAGTTCAGGGATTGGAGCCCTAATGCTGGCTAAATGGAAAAATGCTCAATTCAGGAATTGGAGCCCTAATGCTGGCTAAATGGAAAAATGCTCAGTTCAGGGATTGAAGCCCTAATGCTGGCTAACAGGAAAATTCTCAGTTCAGGGGATTGGAGCCCTAATGCTGGCTAACCGAAAAATGCTCAGTTCAGGGATTGGAGCCCTAATGCTGGCTAAACGGAAAACGCTCAATTCAGGGATTGGAGCCCTAATGCTGGCTAACAGAAAAATGCTCAGTTCAGGGATTGGAGCCCTAATGCTGGCTAAATGGAAAAATGCTCAGTTCAGGGATTGGAGCCCTAATGCTGGCTAAATGGAAAAATGCTCAGTTCAGGGATTGGAGCCCTAATGCTGGCTAACAGGAAAAATGCTCAGTTCAGGGATTGGAGCCCTAATGCTGGCTAACAGAAAAATGCTCAGTTCAGGGATTGGAGCCCTAATGCTTGCTAAACGGAAAATACTCAGTTCAGGGATTGGAGCCCTAATGCTGGCTAAAGGGAAAACGCTTAGTTCAGGGATTGAAGCCCTAATGCTGGCTAACAGAAAAATGCTCAGTTGAAGGATTGGAGCCCTAATGCTGGCTAAATGAAAAAATGCTCAGTTCAAGGATTGGAGCCCTAATGCTGGCTAACAGGAAAAATGTTGGGGATTCTTACTGACCCTCTTTTTTTGAGTTTTCTTCTTACTTCTTTTTTTTGTTTAGTAAAATGCAGGAGAGAGTTTTGGGGAAACTTCCCTTTTGGGTAGATTCCTTATTGCAAAGTTGTTTCTTGCATTCACATATTTCCTTCCTTTCGGGCGGCACCTGCTCTGTGCATGGTTGTTTCGGATCACACATGTCTCAATCTCCAAACAAAGAACAATTGTCAGTTTGAAAATGGTGGTTGGTTCGGTGACCTTGTTTGTTCCAATTGCTTTGTTGCGTCCTTATTTCTGTTGAGAAAATTCTGCCATCGATTGGATTAAATGGCGAGAACCCTTTTAAACTGTTCGGACTTGCATTCCCAGATTTTGTGATGATTCCGGGTAAGGCTTTGGTTCTTCCATCCCCTTTTGCTTGGGGATTTTTAACGAGGTTGACTCAGTGGGGATTTTTATTCGGGGGAGACTCTGTGAGGATTTGTACAAGGCAGACTCGTTGGGGATTAGATGTGGCAGACTCTTTGGGGAATTTTTACGAGGGGAGACTCCGTGGGGATTTTCACAAGATAGACTTGTTGGGGGATTTTTACAAGGGAGACTCTGTGGGTTTTTTCTTTACAAGAGGAGACTCTGTGGGGATTGTTTTTTTTTTTTTGATTAAAAGTTGTGTATGGGCGTGTGCGGCTTCACTTCGAAGGCAACCAACATCATGATCGATCGGGACTGGATAGAAGCACCACTGAAGCGGGGTATTTACTTCTTACTAAACGGAGCTCCGTGAAACCGGTCCTGCCACCTATCCTTTCCCGCATATATTTGGAACTTGGGGTTAAAATGAAAAAGGGATTCAAAGAAAGGTAAACAAAGAGCGGAGAAAACAAACTTAAAAGAGAAACGTCCCTTTCGGGACGAGAAAGACTTATCTGAGGCAAACATGCTGACTTTAAATTGACATGACATGCTTTTTGGACTAGAGGCCTGACCTTCGCGAACTTGCCTTTCCTTATGAACCATAACGGGTCTATGTTTCCAAACCGGTGGAACCTTGACAAGACTTCTTAGGTGGAAATCCTTTTTTTGGCTGATAGCGCCCTTTGCGGGTTTTCGCTAGTTGACCTCTCTCATTTATCTCCTTACCGTCGCTTGATAGCACTCTTTGCGAGTTTTTGCTAAACAAACTCTCTCATTTTTGATTTCTCTACTCCCGTTGCCTCAATGGTGCCCGTAAGTTTTCACCGATAAGACTCTCTCGTTTTATTTCTCTCAATTTGAATGTGCCGGCCTTCAAATCATGATGTCTCTCGGCTTCCCCTGCCTTTGGCGATTGATCCGAAGGATTTGTGCTTGATGAAGGGATGGTAGGTGCAACTACAACTTCTAAGCCATTTGGTGTGCCCTTCAATTTCAGGGTAAATTGGATTTTGTTTTTGGTGTGACTGAACCCCAGAAAGAGGCTGCCTACATATCCTTTCGGAATCAAGTCAAACGTAGTTCACGCTTATTTTGTTTGTTTTTTTCTTTTTTTTTTCCCGGAGCATCAGGGATTTTTTGATCCTCAAACCTAACTGCAGCGGCTAATCGCGTGGGACTTAACCTTTCCAACTTTATTTTTCCTTTGTAGGCCTTTCTTTTCTGTCTTCTTTCTTCCAACTTCAATTTTAGAGCATTTGGGGGTACCTTAGTTTCTTCAACTTCGTTGAGGCGATTAACCATGTGAAACTCAACCCTTTCAACTTCAATTGCCTTTATAGGCGCTTTAATTTGATTTTCTCCTTCCAAGAGTTTTGATTCCTGAGCATCGGCCGCCATGGCCAGTCGAGGTCAACTTGATGCACTTGCTGAGGCTGGGTGCCTTTTGCACATTAGCGTGTATCAAACAAAAGCCCTGTAAATCAGTCTTGCCATCCTTTCTTTGTCTTGGTTTTGGAACAGTGTTAGACCAAAAGGGATTCAAAGAGAAACAAATAATTGAATGGAGAACGAGTTTAGAACTAGAAGTGTCCCTTTCGGGGAAAGGAGAGAAGGACTTATCTGGAGTACATGCGGACTTCAATGAACATGACATGCCTTTTGGACTGGATGCCTAATCTGTGTAAACCGTCCGACTCTCAAAAATTCATCACCACTTTGCCTTGAATACCGAGGAACCATGCCAGGACTCTGTTGATGCCGATGGCTGTGAGGATCTTATTTTCGATCATGGGCGCCCTTTGTGGGTTTTTGCGAGCTGGCATTTTTCATTTCATTTCTTACCATCTCCTTATAGTATCCGTGTGGGCTTTCAACTAAAAAGACTCTCATTTTGATTTTCTCTACTTACCGTCGCCTTACGGTGCCCATGTAGGTTTTCACCAATAAGACTCTCTCATTTTATTCCTCTTATTTTGTTGTATCAGATCTAAATAACTCCATCCTCCCATTTTGAACCGCTTTGCCAATTGATCAGAAGGACTTGGACAAGGTTTGGGGTGAAAAGAATTTGGATTGAACTACAACTTTGGAACCTTTTGGGAGGGATCATTGCCGAACCATTATAACTTCTGCCCCAGTTTCACTTTTGGGGGACTTTGGATTTTTATTTTGGTGTGATTGAACCCCAAGGAGAGGTTGCCTACGTATCCTTTCGGAATCAAGTCAGACGTAGTTCAGGAAAATCATTTGTTTTTTTTTTCGGATTTTTATTTTTCAATAATACTTTCAGGTTCCAAAGAGGGTAATCAAAGAAGAGTAACCAGCTCAAATGAGTTTGCAAAGGGTTGATAGTGTTTGGGTAGCAAGAATGAAAGCCTTCGTCATCTCAACCGGAAAAGATTTTATTATATAAAGGATCCAACATAGTACCTTTTGACTGCATTTGCATTGACAGTTATTTCAAGGACATTTCCTTCGCTGTTTCCAAAGTACAACGCACTATTTTTGGCAGTACTCTTGTTGTAATGTATGGACCTTTCCAATATCGGGAACCAATTTTCCTTCAGTTGTTCCAACTCTTTGTCTTGTTTCCTTAAGCTATTCTTCATTGCGACCCAATTCTTGATTATTTCGAGGTCTGACAGAGTTTTAAGATCCGGGCATGAAGTCTGCAAACATGTCATATTATTGAAATCTGCATTTAACAGAACTAAAAGAGAATGATAAAATTGACAAGATTTAAGAAAAGAGACATTCCGGGAAAATGAAATATCAATTTCATTTGATTTTTTGATTTTTTTTTAATTTTTGAAGATAGAAGGGTTTACATAGGAAAGTAAGACAATAAAGTAAAACATCTGGATCACACCCTGAGACAATCCAGATGCAGAAAGGATAGCAAGACTGGCTACCGAGACTCCCGTCTGATAGGGAACTTTCAGGCTTGACAATCGTTTTTTTGGCTTTTCTTCTATCTCGGCAATGGCTGCAATAGCCTTCAGTGCCGGATCAAATTCCTCAGCTTCACAGATCATTCCATTTATTGGCCCATTTGTGAGAGTAGGCAGGGTAATGTTCATCATATTAGGAACCTTTTCGTCCCCTAGAACGATTCTTTCAGCTTCAATCAAGTCTTCAACTGCCATTTTGAGGGTCCAATGACTAGCAGTCCTTTGTACCATGTCCCACTGCTCCAGAGTGGTATTCACATCTAGTATCAGCTCGATGCGGGGAGGGGGGACTCGGTGTTTGGCCGATTTGGGGCCACTGGCTGCAGCAAACTTCGCCTGTCTAGCTTTTGGAACAAACCTGAGTATGATTCACCAATAGGGGTGAACTGATTCCTTTTGAAAGACTCTCTTGGATGAAGATTGTACCGAGGAACAAATGATTGGGGACTATATGGAGCTTGGTAAGGATGGGCATTTCTGGGAGGTGGAGCTCAGTTTTGTGTATAATATTGTGGCCGCGTGCAAGACTGCATGTTCATCACCACATACCAACAAAACCAATCACCTGAAAAGAACCTGGCTAATTCACTCACACACACAACCACGTTAGTTTTGAGGCATTTAACATATAGGAAATTGCACGATGGGATGCAATGCACCTAAACAGTTAAACGCTTTGACCATGTGTTTGAACGGGTTGCATGTTTCATCCCGACCTTAAACTAGCCCTCTTCACTATGTACCTCTTTTCTTTTATTCCTACCTCTCTTTAACCACTCTTGATCTTATTTTTGCCGCTCTTTTATTTTTTGCACTCTTTTTTTTCTTTTTTCACTCTTTTTCCTTTTTTCACTATTTTTCTTTTCTCTTTTTCACTATTTTTCTTTTCTCTTTTTCACTCAATTTTCTTTCTCCTTTTCTTTCAGTTTATTTTTTTACTCAATTTATTTTATAGCTATGATCGAATCTAATGGAGATTGCCTACGTATCATGACCCCGCATGAATCAGATCTTGCGTAGTTCGGGACTAACAAGTGCAAAAATAAAGAAACAAGTGTTCATTTTGCATTGTGCTCATCCTGCACATTTATTAAGGTGATTTAAGCAAAAATGATTTGATTCGAAAAATGATTTGACTATTTCTTAGAAAAGAGAGATCCGATTTTCGAACACGGCCTTTCAGCACTTCGGGGTTGAAGATTTTAAGGTTTTGAGGGTCAATCGATCCAGACTCTACAGGATGACCGAAAGTGGCCGTTTATGCAAAGTCAGCCTTCCGCCATCCTTTTCGGGAACATTTGGCTATTTTTTGACAAAAACAACATCACTTGATTTATTTATGACTTTTTTAGAATGGTGACCCGACATTGGGAACATGGCCTCAGAGAGCCTCGAGGACGAGGATCCTAAGGCCATTGGGCAATTTGGTCAAATTTTTTAAAAATTACCAAAAATGGCTGTTTATGCAAAGTCAACCTTCCAGCGTCCTTTTCGGGAACATTCGGCTATTCTTGACAAAACGGCATCACCTGACTCATAAATTAAAATTCTGACATTTTGGCTATTTCTGAAAAAAGGGGAGTTGGACCCGATGAGGGTTGCCTACGTATCTCACACCCTGTGAGAATCAAACCGGCGTAGTTCGGGCGATCGTGAATAGAGTAAGTAAACTAACTATTTTGTTTTGGAATAATTTTTTTTTAAAAAATGCTTTAAAAGAATAAAGGTTTTTTTTTTTTTGGATTTTTGTTTCTTTTGGATTTTACGAAAAACAATGCTTTAAAAAGAAGAAAAGGATATATATTTTTTTTGGATTTTTGAACTTGACTCTATTTTTTATTTTGAAAGAAAGACATCTAAAAAAAATAAAAAAATTCCTTTTCTTTTGATTGGAACTTTAAGAATTTTAAAAGTAAAAAAAGAAAATATTTTTGTTTGAATTTTCATTTGTTCTCTCTTTTTCTAAATAAGAAAGAAAATATTTTCTTTGGATTTTGGCTGTCGTCTCTTAATTTTCGAAAGAGGCACTTTTAAGAAAATATTTTGGATTTTCGAGTTTTTTTTTAAATTTACAAAAGTACTTCTAAATAAAAATAAAAATATTTTTGGACTTTAATTTTTTAATTCTATGACATTTAGAAAGAAAGACTTTTAAAGAAGGAAAGTCTTTAAAAGAACGAATATATATATAATTGATTCTCCTTTTTTCTGATTTTTTTTTGATTTTTTGGAAAAATACTTCAAAATAAAGGAAACACGTATTTTGGATTTTGATTTTTATTTCTTTTTATTATTTTTTTCTTTTTTTTTCCGTATGAAATACTTTAGAAGGAAGTTCTACCCCCTTTTTTTTGAGTTTTAAAAACTTCTTCTTTTTTTGAGTTTTCTAAGGAAAGATTTCTAAAGAAGGAACTAATGAAAAATATTTTTTTGGATTTTTTTTGAAAATTAGGGTCGGAACCGATGAGGTTTGCCTACGTATCTCACATCCGGTGAGAATCAGACTCGCGTAGTTCGGTCCGATAGAAAAATTCTAACATTTTTTTTTTGAAAAGGGAGAAACATTTTTGGATATATATATATTTTTTTTTTTGAAAAGATATGAAGACTAAAATATTTTGGACTATCAGTCTGAATTTATAAAAGAGCTATTACAAAAGAAACAATATTTTTTTTTGAATTTTGAATTTTCCCCCTTTTAAATAAATACTTTTTTTTTGATTTTGAAAGTGATTAAAAGGATTTTTGTTTTTGTTTTTTAAGAAGTCAAACTAAAAGACAATTTTATTTTTTCATTTTTTTTGACACTACTTGGACATTGGTTTTATTTTCCAAAATAAGTAATTACCTCCCTACGCTGTTTTTTTTAGAAACCGGTCAGCATGCAGAACTGAAGCAAATAAATGCGCAAAATAAATGGGATGCAGCAGGATGGTCTTTGCATTTCAGGTTGCCTGTCCTAGACGGACTCGACCCCTGTGTTGAGTCCCCTATGTCAAATGCAACATGATGCAAATAAAACGTTCCTACTAGGGATTCGACATGAGGTTTTGTTACACTAGGTTTATAACCTGGGTATATGTTCTAGACTGTGTACCCGAGCGGACAACTCGAGTCGAGGAGGGGGCAACTTACCGAGAACCAAAAGGCCATCCGGCTTCGTAACTTGTCCGAGCCTCTTTTATTTCAGGGTATGACACTAACAGAATAGGGAGTCTCGACCAGCGAGCTTCTCCCCAGAGGTAAGAAGAGAAGGGTTTCGGCACAGTTTATATACAGTTTAGATAATATCAAAGCGGTAAAAAGACAACATTTAGCACGTTATGCCAAAACATGTAATAAATATCAGATAATAAAGCCAAATATAACAATTATTCTAAGCTCGAATTCTTGAACCCTGAACCAGTGGTTCTGGGCTAAATCCCCAGCAGAGTCGCCAGAGCTGTCACACCTCCTTTTTGCGCGCCCGCCCCGAAGGGTAAAATGCGCGAGAGAGTTTTTCCAATTTAAGTGACAATATTCGAAATGAGATTTATTTATTTAATTCAGAGTCGTCACTTGGGAAAGGTTTGACTTTTGGTGTTCCAAGTCACCGGTTTATCTTGAATCCCAAATCGAGGAAAATATTCGACTTTCCAAATGAAGTCTGCGAACCAGAAATTCTAAGTAAGGAATTCTGTTGACCCGAGGGAAGGTGTTAGGCACCCTCGAATCCCGTGGTTCTAGCACGGTCGCTTAAATTGTTATAATGGCTAGATATCTGATTTAATACATGTTATTACTTATGTGCATTATTAAGTTTAAGCCGCTTTTATTATTATTTTTTATAGAATTGCAACGTCGTGAAAATGCATCTCGAACCACGTCACAATCAATTTCACCCGTGGTTGTTAATACGTTCCGACTCCGTTGAGATTTGGATTTGGGTCACATAAATGCGCACCCGAATTTAAGAATGTAATTTAATTAAAATCGCGCCTAAAGAGTCTAACGCGTTATTATCTTTGAGGAAGGCTGCGAAATTCGCTGAACGGCCCACCCCAAATTCTGAGTATTTTTAGTATATACATTTATGAGGGCCCCGCAGTTTGTGCATTTTATTGGGCGAGGCTCGACTCATTTTATTTTTAAAAGGGCAAGCCTAAAAGCAACTATGATTTTTATTTTTTTGTTTTGTCTCTATCAAAAAAAAATCCTAATTTATTCACTAAGATTATCTAGAGCCATTATAATCGGGTTACATGAGATGCACCCCCGAAATTTAGAAATTAAGCATCACAACTACGTCACGGGAATCGTACCCGTAATCACAATGATTTATTAATTGCACCTAATCAACGAAACTTGATTAATAACATCTACCAATTCAAACAAATCTAGCTTTCATTTAGTGACTTGAGAAAATAATTCTAATCAAACACACATAAATCAAAACAGAAACCAAAGAAACAATAGTAAAACATTTAAACAGATCTAAATCAAAACTGAAACATTCATCTAATGCAAACAAGAAATTAGAGGAAATGAACCTTTGATATGAATATTCTATCAATAGACTGAGAAGACAACCTTCTTCATGAAATGGATACAGCTCAACAATCGTTACTCCAAAACGAAATAAAGCCAAGCAAAACCATACGGACTAGAAGGGGACTCAAACAGAAACCCGGACTAGCGACTTTGACCGGCGACGAAAATCCAAACGCATCTGTTCCGATTTCTTTTAGCCGATTTCAGCAGATCTTTTGGCTCATTTTTGGTGGTGTTAGGGGTGGATTTTATGGCTGTTTGCAACAGGTTTTTGCTGCTATTTTAGAGGTCGTTTTGACTGAAGAAACGAAGCTATTTTCAAGCTTGTTTTGAACTGATTTTGATGGCTGAAATACTGGAGCTTCAAGGCTGGTTTTGATGGTGAAAAGTTCGTTGTTTTCTGGTTTGAGAAGAAATAAAGAAGGAGATATGTTGGGGAGGGGGTGTTCTGCCCGTGTATATCCGCGGTATATCGAGTGTATATCGAAGGTATACCCTGTCCGCGTTTTTTGGGAGGGGGGGTGTTCTTTTGCCAGAAAAATGGGTAGTGGTTGGGTGGTTTGAAGAAGGTGAAGAGAGGAGAGGGGGCTGGTGTCTAAGGTCTTCTGCCCGTGTGTGTTTTTGTTTGGGTTTTAATGGAGAATATTGAAGACCATGTGTGGGTTGTGTGTTGTGTGCATGTGCTAGCATGTGTGAGTTGTGTGTTGTGTTCATGTGCTAGCATGTGTGAGTTGTGTGTTGTGTTCATGTGCTAGCATGTGTGAGTTATGTGTTGTGTTCATGTGCTAGCATGTGTGAGTTATGTGTTGTCATGTGCGTCTCGGCTGAAAATATTTTGGGCTAGGTCCGAAAATTAGGCCTAAAATGAGTCGTTTGAACCCAAATATTATTCTTTCCTCGCAACCGAGAATAAAAACACGACCTTATTTAATTAATCCTACGTAAGCAGAATAATTATTAAAACAAACTG
Organism: Nicotiana tabacum; assembly: GCF_000715075.1. Classification (NCBI taxonomy): domain Eukaryota; kingdom Viridiplantae; phylum Streptophyta; class Magnoliopsida; order Solanales; family Solanaceae; genus Nicotiana; species Nicotiana tabacum. The sequence goes on from NC_134090.1 coordinate 79,795,506, forward strand.
ACAATTAAAACAAATATATATATATTTTTTGTATTTTTAAATTTATATAAAAATAAAAATAAAGTACTATTTTTGTATTTTTTCAAAATTTATGAGAAATAAATAAACTAAAATTTATATATCTTTTTTTGTAATTTTCATTTTTGTGACGAAAATAAAGTAAAAAGAGTCAAAATAAGCTGGAATAGCTACATTAAGGCTAAATTAAATATTTACGTGCTAAAAATGTGAAAGATTTGGGGAGGGACAAAAATCACATGTCAACACACGTCCAAGTATCTTGTAATTTCAGCGCACGAGGATATTAAAACGGAGACCAGATTACTAGTTGACACAACACTGACCGGCTTATATGTAGCTTCATGGCCATTTTTGCAAAATCCATTTCGTTTGGTAGATTGGACCTTTGAAAATACCAAACATAAATTTAAGACATGGACTCTTCGTTCCCATAATCACAGAGTTAAGAATGTGGCAAGTTCCCTCCCATGCTTAGGATGACGAATCCTCAAAGGAGAAGTATACTGGAGTGATTCCTTAACTTTTGGTGCCGAATTTCATTATATTCCCGGCTATTGGGAGTGGACTGAAGATATCCTTAGTAGGAACCATCGAGCATTAAGAGCCACCAATATTTATGATGCTGTCTATGCCTCATTTTTTACTTATGATCATTCTACAAGTATCATGCAAGCCTTTTGTGAGGCTTGGTGTCCTCATACAAACACATTGCTCACCTCAGTTGGAGAATTATCCATATCCCTTTGGGATTTGTGCACTATTGGGGGTATGCCTTTAATGGGGACTCCTTATGAGGAAGTTATCCAAATACTCGAGAACTTACAAGTGCTTACAACAAGGATAAAATATTCCTTCCACAATCCTGTCAGCAATTGTTTGATGTGTATCACCAACTCCGAGAGGGAAACGGTAAAAATCATAACGTCCCGATAAGAAGATGGATCGAGTTTTGGAGCAAAAAGGTTTTAAAGTATGAACAACCCCAGCAAGAAAAGAAAAGAAGTCAGCTCGTCCCAAATCAACCCACAACCCTACTGGAGCCATAGGTAAAATGGTCAATTGGTCGGAAGTTGAAGATGCACTATTTGTTAAACTTGGCGTTGGAAGTGACAAGAAAGACGAAGTACACTTGGATGCTTTTTTATCATGCTGGTTATGTGTCTTTGTGCTCCCTACAAAAGAAGGTGACTTTATTCGGCCTGAGACTTTCAAGATTGCAGGCCTTCTAGAGTGTGGGCAAAGAATTAACCTCGCAGTTCTAGTCTTAGCTAGCATTTACAGGGGATTAAACACAATTTCAAATGGCTCATCACTCGATCCTTCTAGATTTTACTTCCCAATTCATTATGTGTATGGTTGGTTGGCCTGTTACTTCAAGACTCATTTTTCTCTAACAAATAGGCCGGCTACTCCTATGATGGGTCCATTAAAGAAGGGGAACAAGCGAAGACATCAACTTGGGGTGAACTTCATTCTTCAACAAATAGGCTGGCTACTCCAGGGGTTGATATGTACGACACTTGGGGTGCTTGTTGTCCTAAAGAGCTTGTTTTGCTCCTCGTAACTGGTCCGAAGCTTCCAAAGGGGGTGAGCTTCCTTTGTTTTTCTCTAACAAAGTTCTACTTGAATAACCACATTGGCCTTCTCATTCTTGCTTTTCATGCCATCATAAACTTTTATCTCCTTCACAATACGGTTCTTTAAGTAGAACTTTGCATCGACGAAGTGTGACTCTGCCTCGGTGAATGGCTCATCATTAGCAACTATCTTTTTCTCGACTTCACCCTTGTAGTATTTTAAACATTGATGGTAGGTAGATGGAACCACTTTATTCTCATATATCCAAGGTCTTCCAAGCAAGACATTGTATGAAGTCTTCGCGTCGATTACATGTAGCCATGCACTTGATTGCAGCCATGCCTGATCACGCCTATGGCTCTTTGCCCCCTTTGGTTGAATCCTTGGATCATCACATGACTTTCTGAGAGTTCGTTCATGGGAATACCAAGTTCTTTCACAGTGCGAATTGGCAAAATGTTCACTGAGGATCCTCCATCAACCAAAATTCGATTTACCTTTTCATCACTTATATAGCCAATCAGCTACAATGAGCAGTTATGAAGAGTGTCACCTAGTAGAAGATCGTTATTTGTGAACGTGACTTTTTCCTCACAAGCATTAACTTCTTGAGGAGTGGACTCGATGAGCTTTTCCAAAGATGGTGCCAACGGTAGGTCATCATCTCAACTTTTCAAAATTAGTTGGCACTATCTTTGAAAAAGCTCATCGAGTCCATTCTCAAGAAGTTAATGCTTGTGAGGAAAAAGTCACGTTCACAAATGACGATCTTCTGCTAGGTGAAACTCTTCAAAAACGCCCATTGTACCAGATTGGCTATATCAATGATGAAAAGGTAAATCAAATTTTGGTTGATGGAGGATCCTCAATGAACATTTTGCCAATTCACACTGTGAAATAACTTGGTATTCCTATGAACGAACTCTCAGAAAGTCGTGTGATGATCGAAGGATTCAACCAAAGGGGGCAAAGAGCCATAGGCGCGATCAGACATGGCTGTAATCAAGTGCATGACTGCATGTAATTGACGCGAAAACTTCATACAATATCTTGCTTGGAAGGCCTTGGATACATGAGAATAAAGTGGTTCTATCTACCTACCATCAATGTTTAAAATACTACGAGGGTGAAGTCGAGAAGAAGATAATTGCTGATGATGAGCCATTCATCGAGGCAGAGTCACACTTCGCCGATGCAAAGGTCTACTTGAAGAACCGCGTTGTGAAGGAGATAAAAGTTGATGATGGTATGAAAAGCAAGATGACGAGCCCATAACTAAAAGAGCTGAGGTGATTATTGGTAAAGCCAAAGCTGTTACAGAGGAGGTACACGCCAACGTGAATAAATCTCATAAAGGGGGTGTCGCGCCCCCTTTTTTTCCTTCCGCGGGGGAGAGAAGTCCGGGTTCCGACATTCACGGGGGGTAATAACTCATTTCCCTTTGGGAATTGGGTATTTGAAGAGTCGCCACCTAACGGATTATGGTGCGTTAGAGCACCTAGAGTAATTAACTCATGTAACTAGTTTGTATTACCAGAGATTAGGGTAAGAGCTCGAAATAACCTTGAGGGGAAGGTGTTAGGCACCCCTCGCGGTCGACAACGGTGGGTCCCGACCGAACTTATACTTATGAATTAGTCTAAATAAATAGTTTAAACACATAATTGCAAATAAGGCATAGCTTTGACATTGTATGACTCAAGTAAGGAGACAAAAGGAGAAAATAAGTTGCATATATAGAGAAAAGTAAAGTTTAAACATCAGGAATTGGGAAAAAGGGGTCTTAGGTTGGTTAGCCTACAGGATCACCCCACACAATGCCCGATAAACACTCCTCAATGAGGGTCTACACGTGACATTAACGTGTAGTCATCATATCCTTACTACCCAATTACCTCCCCCTTGGTCATAGCCTAAAGCGCTTTAGAAACCTTGAAAATGTCCTATGAGGGCACTACTCGTCCCTTCCTCGTGGCCCTAGAGGTATCTTAGGACCTCTACTTTTGGACAATTCTATTTCACCAACTTATCTTGTCTTTAAGCCTATATTTTTGCTATGTTTGAGTGACAAAATCACATGTTTAATGCCATTTACTTCTATATTACAAGTTCTATGTGATTTAGAGGTGATCTTGAGGAAACCAAGTGAAACAAGTCAAAAAGAAGCTAAAAAGAGGAAAATCTGGAAAAGGGCTTCAGTTGTCGCAAATGCGACATAATGGTGGGAATTGCGAAGCCAACAGTCATGGGAATTGCGAGAAAGGCATGGGAATTGTGAAGGAAGACCATTTAGGCAGTCTTTGCAAATGCGAAGAAGACTTCGCAAATGCGAAGTCAGCCCAAACAGTCAACCTTCGCAAATGCGAAGTGGAACAGTATAGGCATAGGTCGCAATTGCGAACTTATGTTCGCAAATGCGAAAATCGAGCATCAGACCTGGGCAATTCTGGAATTTCACATTTTTGGCCCCAAACCATTTAATACCTGACTTAGCTCATTTGTAAGGAATCTTTTGGCATATTTTCAGTTCTTAGGGCTTGAGAGAACAAGGTTGGAAGCTAGGGCTTTGCACACACACTTTGGTTTTGAAGATTTCAAGCTTGTGGTTAAGGATTTCTTACCCATTTATGTTTATTTCTTCATTTCCTTGCTTTGTATTGAATATTTAAGTGTGTAGTATTTATTTCCAACACTTGAATCTTGTTTATGGAAATATTCATAGTTAAAGTGTGGATTAAATACCTTATTGTGCTTATGTATTGAATGATTTTCATTTATTTATGAAGTGAGTAGTTTTTTCTTTAATTATTCTTGCTCTTTAATGTTTCCAAAGCCTAGGACTCACCCATTAACTCCGAATTAATTTTGGGAAAGATTATTTGGGGTTGGGAAAGATTAATTAATAAGAACTTGAGGTTTTAACCCTCATTTTATAGATTCTACCTAAGGATAGGATTGAACTACTTGTAGCCATATCTGGGTGTGCTTATCCTTTTAATTGAGTTAGGGATAATTCAATTAGGAAGTCATGTTAGTCTTCGGAAGAATCTAATTAAGAATACTTAAAGAGAACAAATTACAGGCTCACAGTCACCTACACAAATATAACAAGTAAATGCACGTCTTCAAACAACAGTTAGGTATTTAAGAAAAAATCCTAGAACATGATATCTAGGTGAGCAGGGATTATAGAATATTGGATTAGGACAAAGTGTCAAAAACCTATTTAGCTTGCCTACTGATTTAGACTCGTTAAATCTGAACAGTTTTAAATAACAAAGTACAGTTTTATAGCTGCAGAATTTAAATCACCCTAGAGGCTTCCCTAAATGCATGACAGTGACGTCCTAAAAGCATGATATCTACATTGATTAGGGATGCAATAAAACAGTGGACAATTTTTTAAACGAATAACTTGAGATCCTATAGACATATTTTCTAGCGGTATTAGTTTAAGGCAGTGTTTGAAAACTCATTTAGAGAAATGGACAGTTAATTAAACCAATTCAAACATGAATTAAACTGATTTGTTTAACTAAACTGATTTTAAGTTATATATGCATGATTTCTATTAGAGCTGATTTTAATCCCTATAGGCATGGTATCTAGTTATTAAAGCTGACTCTTGAACTTATAGGCATGATATCTAAGAAGACGAATGTGAATGCATGCTGTAACAAAAACTAAACTTCAATTACTTTACACTCTATAGACATGATATCTAATTATAAGGTTGATTTTAACCCTATAGGCATGGTTTCTATTATTAAGCCATTTAGATCATATAGGCATGGTTTCTAATATTGTGAAAGTATAGCAAACATAGCAAATGCGTTTGAATTAACACAACCCTATAGGCATGGTATCTACCCGATTTACCCAACATATATATATATATAACTACCCACCCCAATGTTGTTTACAATAATTATTATAGACCAATGAATTAAAATACATAAATGGATAGAAGTTAATCTATAGGGAGCCTGCAGTAGGCCCAAATGACTTTCAAGCCTCCAATAGCCTCAAATGCCAAAGTTCCATAAATAGTCTCATGTCTAGGTATGTCAGAGTTCCCTAAGGACCTCAAGGATCCCGGGCAGTGCTCACACCTAGACCTTTTCTCAAATAACAACTGATTTAGGTGCAATGTGGAAAGACCAACTCTGACATGCCAGAGTTCACAGAGATCTACAGGATCTCAAGGCAGTACACATGTCAAATGGGCGAAACCTAATATTATAGGAGTAATGTGAGAGTGCATGATGACTTTGAAAGAGTTTGGTAAACAACAGAAAGAAGATTTTAATAATAGACAGAACTTTATGAAAATCAGGACATAGTTAGAGTAGAAATAGTTTAAAAAAAACATGAAGAACATTTTAAAAATAAAATAAAATAAGACAGCAAGTCACAAAACACACATACTTTATCCAAGGAAAAAGGGTAGGGGGAACACTTAGAATGCACCTTAGTGATGGCAAACAAATGCAAAGTTAAGTTGAGAACACATAGGTTTAAGACACAAATAGGATCTCTGATAACTAGGGATTATGGTTCATTTTACACTCCTTCTTACTTGACTTTTGATTAAAAATGTGTACAAAATAGTCCCAAAGACTTACATGATGTACTTATTTGCAGGGTTTGGTAAAAAAGGTGACAATTAGTCAAAACTAGCTCAAAAAGGAGTGAAACATGCACAAGTACCAAGAACAAGTCCAGGCACAGTGCAACAGGTCCACTGCGGTCGCATTCCATTTGGTGCGGTCTGCAGTGAGGAGATTCAAAGAGTGCATAATTCGGAAACTCAAGCATTGAGGCCGCAAAGCATTTTATGCAGACCACAATGGACTCATCGCGGCCGCACTCAATATTGTGCGTTCCGCAATGATGGAGTTCAAAGAGTTGGAGTTTGGAGATTTATTGCCAATGCGGTCCTCTTAGCGTGGACCGCAGAAGAAGCCACCACGGCCGCGATGCATTTTATACGGTCCACAGTGGCCAAGATCAGAGAGAGAGATTTAAAGCCAAAAGCCTCACCGTGGCCTCACTCAATTTTGTGCGGACCACACTACCCCCGCAGGGGTATTTTTGTTCAGAAAATTCGGCCTAGTATAAATGGTTTCTTTTCCTATTTTTAGGTCATCAGTTCTAATCTGATTTTGATCTGTGCTCGTGAACAGTAGTTCTTAACCATTTTGAGTAATTTTAGAGTAGTTTTATCATTGAATCTTGAAGTATTAGCTTGTAATTAAATCTTATGGGTTTTTCTTCATCTATTTCTCAGTTTTCTTCTATTATTATGAGTAGCTAGACCCATTAGCCAAGGTTATGGCTCAACCCTAGTGTGGGTATTTGATAGGTCTTGAGTTTTAAGGCTTGAATGTCTATGGGTGTTTGATATTTGGACTAATTTGTGTTTTCCATGTTGAATTAGTGGTTGCAAACACTAATTTGTGCCTATTTGACTTGGGTTCTTCTTGAGAAAGAGAATTTGAGTCTAGGAGAATTAGTCCAACAAGGAATTGGGGCATATTCAAGAGATTGATAGCCCTAATTAAAGGGTTAAACCTAGAGATAGTAATACCCGACTTGAACCTAAATTGTTTGCACAAATTATCATATCCAATTGGTCTTGAGAAAGTCAATTAGCGCAAAATCACTCAAATTACCAAGAGGTATAGAGTGATAAGTTTAGTGCATTGGTTATATCGTAATCCCCAACATGACAACCTTACCTTAGACTCGAGAACCCGTCAAGTATCCACCTAGGAGAAAGTCACTTCCCAGTGCCTCCTTAACTATTTAGACAACCTTTCAAGTATTTTACTCTTAACTTAATTTAGCATCTTATTAGAATTAATTTAGAAGTAATATCAAAACCAATGATGTTTGGAAGAGTAATTAAGAGCAATTACACATCTCTAGTTTATATAGGAACCCAATTTCCATTTCTAGCTCCCTGTGGAATTCGATCCCGATCTTATCGGGTAAAAGCTGCTTCGACCACTCTCGCTACTTTGTAGTGGTATAGGGTTGGCTCCGATCACTTTTTGGTGTCATTGCCGAAGAGCTAACAATTTTGGCTATCTATGTAAATAGTATTGTGTATTGTTCTTCTTTCCTTATGCGTTACTAATTTGTGTGTGTCACAACTTCAGGTACAAAATGGCAGCAAACAACACACCTCTTGGAGATCTTTCGCCGGGGGAGGAGGTAGATGACAATGTTGATGATGAGGTTCTTATTGTACCTCAAGGACAAAGGAGAGGCCGCCAGGCCAATGATAATATTCCAGACCCTCCCTCGCCACCTCCAAGAGTGGCTCCTCGAGTGCTTCCCAATCAAGGATATGCTAGTGCAATTGTCCCACCCCGGATCCGAGCGGACAATTTTCAAATTACAAATGTGATGCTGACATTGCTGGAGGAATGTGGGTATTTCACGGGCGCTGCCAATCAGAATGCTTACAAACATCTCAAGAGTTTCGTGGATACCTGTTGGGGGAGCAAGCAAACTAATGTGTCGAAGGATGCACTTCGGTTGAGACTATTCCCTTTATCACTTAGAGGGAAGGCATTTGATTGGCTTGAACAACTTCCCAACCATTCCATCAATACTTGGGATGAGTTGGCGGATAAATTCATTGCAAATTTTTTCTCGCTGGGGCACATGGCAGCATTGAGAGAAAATATCTTAGCTTTTAAGCAGGAGCCCACCGAACCATTACATGAGATTTGGGAGCGAAATAGAACCATGGTAAAGGAATGTCCCAATAATGATATGACTGAGGCAATGATCCAATAGACTTTCTACAGGGGCATTAACACAACAAACTAGTGCATAGTGAACCAACTTGCTGGGGGTAACTTCATGAAGCTGTCTTATGATGAGGCTTGTGACATTGTTGACGAGACGGCTGACACGTCCTCCGCTTGGAAAAGTAGAGCCAATGTGCCCCAGGGTGACCCCACGGTCACTCACTTGCACAAAGAGCTACATGACTATAGGCATGCTATAGCAGAGCTGACAACAACAATGAACCAGCTAGCGAAGACACAATTACAACAGGATCAAAATCCGCGCCAAGTAAATGCTATGGAGGCTGTCAATATGCTAGTGAACAAAAAAAAACAAAGAGGTCAACAAAACCAAGGGAATTCAGATCAATATGACAATGATTGTGGTAGATTCCAAGATGATGGTTATGATGGGCAGAATGAAAAAGTGCAATATGTGAACAATTATCAAGGACAAAAGGGGCAATTCTTCCAACCAACAACAATGGAGACCCCAAGGCAATTTGGGCAATCAACAAGGGAATAGTAATTAGGGGAACAACAACCAAAATTCCAATTGGGGCAATCAGAACAATAATCAGAACAATCAGGGTAATTGGAATGACAACAATAACAACTGGGGTGGTAACAACAATTAGGGTGGTTGGAACAATGACAATCAAGGAAATCGGGGGCAAGGCTTTCAAAGGCCCCCAATGTATCAACAACCAAATAATCCACCCCCATTTTCATCCCAAGGTCCTAGTTCTTCCAACAACGAAATGAGGAGAATTGAAATGATGTTTGAATAGATGATGAAAAAGAATGCGGACTCTGATGCTCAGTTTTCATCTATTTCTCAGTTTTCATCTATTATTATGAGTAGCTAGACCCATTAGCCAAGGTTGTGGCTCAACCCTATTGTGGGTATTTGATAGGTCTTGAGTTTTAAGGCTTGAATGTCTATGGGTGTTTGATATTTGGACTAATTTGTGTTTTCCATGTTGAATTAGTGGTTGCAAATACTAATTTGTGCCTATTTAACTTGGGTTCTTCTTGAGAAAGAGAACTTGAGTCTAGGAGAATTAGTCCAACAAGGAATTGGGGCGTATTCAAGAGATTGATAGCCCCAATTAAAGGGTTAAACCTAGAGATAGTAATGCCTGACTTGAACCTAAATTGCTTGCACAAATTATCATACCTAATTGGTCTTGAGAAAGTCAATTAGGACAAAATCACTCAAATTATCGAGAGGTATAGAGTGAGAAGTTTAGTGCATTGGTTATATCGTAATCCCCAACATGACAACCTTGACTTAGACTTGAGAACCCGTCAAGTATCCACCTAGGAGAAAGTCACTTCCCTAGTGCCTCATTAACTATTTAGACAACCTTTCAAGTATTTTACTCTTAGCTTAATTTAGCATCTTATTAGCATTAAATTAGAAGTAATATCAAAATCAATGATGTTTGGAAGAGTAATTAAGAGCAATTACACATCTCTAGTTTAGATAGGAACCCAATTCCCATTTCTAGCTCCCTGTGGAATTCGATCCCGACCTTATCGGGGTAAAAGCTGCTTCAACCACTCTCGCTACTTTGTAGTGGTGTAGGATTGGCTCCGATCAATCTCATTAGTGAAATAGAACAAACTGGACTAGAAAAACACTTCATGAAACATTCAAGGTTTTTAGAAAATACTAATCATATACAGAACAAGCAGGATTTGGTCATGCTAGGTAAAATCATAAAAACACAATGCAGCTTGGGACATGCTGGTGAACCGATTATTTAAAGTGGGATTGATATGCCAAATAGTATAATAGCTATAAGCTTAAACATGCTTTGTGATACAGTAATCTAGGCATGCTGATTGCATATTAAGTAGAATAGCACATAGAACTGGAAATCACAAATTGATGAACTGCAGCAACAAAGGAAACACATAGTTTGGAATGTGAATTGAATCAGAACATACCAGTTAAGGAGAGTATACAGAATACAGAGTAGAGATGATTCCAATAGCCAGCCTTAGCTTACAACCGACTGGACTAATAAGAATTGCAAGGAACAGAAGAGAGTAGAGAGCTTTTGAGAGTATAATAGTATAGATGAACTAGTGTTCGTTGTCCAGAACTTAAATAAGAGGGGGGTTTATATAGTAAGCAAAAGCTTAACAAATAAGGTAAGAGATCAATAAAGTAGCAAATCGGGGAAGTCACATGTAAATCAGCAAGTCTTTCCCTTAATCAAGGGACAATTAAATTAACGGTAAAAACATGCTAAGTATTTAAGGAAAAGAATCAAGTAAGGCCTGTTATAGAGTAGGTAATTAAGGGTAAATGAACAGGGGTTTCAATTAAGAAAATAAATCAGTAAGAATCAGCAAAATACAAACAAGGCAAGGGAAAATTTATTAAGGCAGGCAATTCAATCAAATCGAGTAAAGAGGTAAGAATCGAAAGTTTAAGGGAAAGTGTTCAAATTAAACCAGGAAATAAGGAATTCAGAATAAAACAGAGCAAGACATGAATAGTCAGAAATCGACACATTACTTTAACAAAACAAAGGTTAAATGATACTGATTCAATGAGAAAAGTATAGGTCTTGACCTGAATGGTCAGGATGAACATAAGCATATAGAATTAGTGAAAGGATTGAACTAAGAGATTCAGTGGAAGCATATTAAGAAAATCATGAGAAATCACAAGAACCCAAAGCAAGAACACAGTCAGATATACCAGTACTCAGAAACCAAACGAAGAACCCTAAAAATTAGGGCCTTCGGCACAAGCGAGTTAAGGTTGTAGTAGACTTACAAAATTAGTCAAAATATATGAGAAGCAGAACACAAAAAGTCATCAAACAATTTGTAAAAAGAAATTCCAGAAACCCTAGTTTAGAAAAAGATGAGAATCACTTAAAAAATCACTCGATTCTTGTAAAGAATCTCAAGGCTGTTGTAAAACTCACATGAAACAAACCCAAATCATCTTAGATCTATACAGATCTAAGAGGTTTAGAAAAGAAATTAGGGTTTCGAAGAGAACCATACAGAGGTGAAGAAACCTGCTTAGAAAACCATATATCGTAGTCAATATAGGACGATCTTACTCGGAATCACATTGGAATAGCCTGAAACAGGCGAGAGAGGAACCATAGATGCAAGCCAACTAGCCCCGGTCCCTTGAGGTCCCTGGATATGGCAAGAGTAACGTGAGGGAGGCCATTGGAGGCCTAGGAGGTGGTGAGAAGTAATCGGAGATGGCCATGGACGAAGGTCAGTGAGGTTTAATTAGGGTTAAGTTGAGAGATTTTGAGAGATGAGAGGAACAAATGACGACAGTGTTGGGTGGGAAATGAATTAGGTTAAGGGGGAGGGGTCGTTAGGTTAATTATGGTAAGAACGAATACAGGTCGTTGATCTCAGAGATCAACGACCAAGATTAGGGGGCCTGGGTCAGGTCTAATTGTATTTGGGCCTGGGTAGGTTTAGGTTTAAAAGTTGGGCTAGGTATTGGGTTAGAATTAAGGCTGAAATTGAAATAAAAATAGGCTAGGTTTTAAATAGCCACTTTTATTCTTATATAATTTATAAAAATAATAAATAATTTCTAAAAAATATTTTCATGTACTAAAATGATTTAAAATAGTTTTTTAACATTTTAAAATATAAAAAATCATTTTATGCATCAATAACGTAATTATGCGTTAGTAGGGCTATTATTGCAAAGATATGCAATTTAGCCTAAAAAATATAAATGCAATTATAAAAAATGCACTAAAATATTTAAATAATATTTTGGCATAAATAAAGAATTTTAATGACTACATAACCACAAAAATAATTTGAAAGATAATTATTGAAATTTTATAAATAAAAAGGGTAGAAATAAATCAATTTGGAGGTTTAAAAATTATAGAAAAAATTATAAAAATACTTATGCATGCTTATAACTGCGTATGTGCTATTTTGAAAGTACATACTTATATATGCATATACATGCTATTTTGAAAGTATTTTGCATATTAAAAATATACAAGGAAAAATTGGGTATCAACAGCTGCCCCTCTTTACCCGGGAAAGATGAAAGAGTTTTCGGGTAAAGAAATGATGGGCAATTTTGACCGGGCGGGATGTTTTGAAAGATAGAGGTTGGATTCCGATCTTCGAGTTGCCTACATATCCCTGGTCTTACAGGAATCAGGCCATGTGTAGTTCTGGATTCATCGACGGAATATACCGATGAAGTCATTGCAAGAACGGACACAGGATGTGGAAGCAGCTATGGTGAGTGGTTAACGTTTGAGATAGTTGAAGGAACTAGAGCGAGGTTGCTCCCGCTGGGATAGAGATTGCTTACTGGTTACCTACAGATAAAAAGGTGCTACGAACATGTATTTGTGCGAAAATTTAAACATGATGCAGATTCCCTTTTGGACCATGAAGGTTGTCTTTGGACGGTTAAAGATGATGTCCTTGGACCATGATGTTCTAGGCCATGAATTATTTAGTGAGGGATTCGCAGGCCATGAAATGATGTTCTCGGGCCATGAAAAATGGTGCCTCCGAACCATGACGCCTTTGAATAATGATATGCAAATTTGAGGGACCCTCAGGCCATGGCATGATGTCTTCCAGCTATGAGGATGATGCCTTTTAGACTATGACACCTTTGGATAGATTGGCGATATTTCAGCCCATGATATGCAATAACATGATGTTAACAAAACAAGGCTTAGTCTTGTGAAATGGAGGGCAGAGCTTAGCCCGATTGAAAGCGAGTATATAGTACTAGAAATAGAGCAATATTTGTGCATAGAGGGACAATGCTTAGTCCCATGCAGATGTGGAGGCAAGGATTAGCCTCATGCAAATAGGGAGGCAAGGATTAGCCTCATGCAGTTATGGAGACAGGGATTAGCCTCATGCAGATGGGGAGGCAAGGATTAGCCTCATGCAAATAGGGAGGCAAGTATTAGACTCATGCAAATATGGAGGCAAGGATTAGCCTCATACAGATATGGAGGCAGGGATTAGCCTCATGCATATATGGAGGCAGGGATTAGCCTCATGCGAGTGGGGAGGCAAGGATTAGCCTCATGCAAGTAGGTATGCAAGGATTAGCCTCATGCAGGTACGAAGGCATGGATTAGCCTCGTGCAGATATGGAGGCAGGGATTAACCTCAAGATTAGCCTCATACAAATACGGAGACAAGGATTGGCCTCATGCAAATGTGGAGGCAAGGATTAGCCTCATGTAGAGAGCAAGCAACAAATAAGAGTAGTATGTGTCTTAGCTGGAGAGATTTTCGGTGTCTGATGTCCTGATTGATAGCGAATTTTGTTATATGTATATATTTGCGGATGCTATCGCTACATCAGATGTGCCTACGTTCAAAGAAAACTTATAAGTTTTGTAAGGGGAGGTTGGTTCGTGCCTTCGTCTGCTGGCCTTGCTTTGCTCCATTTTGGAGGCCTTTTCGAATTTCCCTGGGTAACACTTGACTGTCACAGAAATAGAGTTTTCGAAAATATGCAACTATTGATAAAAATATAGTCATTTTAGAAACGTATTTATATATCAAGTGATTGTTTTGATGAACTAGTGACTGTAACACATTTCAGAGACATTGCAACTTTCTCATGTTAAAATTTTAAGGGTCTTCCTCAAAATTCTGCCCCAGTTTGATAGATGATTCTTCGGCTGTTTGTGGGTAATGAGCCTTGTTGAACCTTCTTTGAAATTTTGAGAATCCTTCTCAAAATTCTGCCCCAGTTTCTTAACTAATTTCTGACTGTCTGACATATGTTGGCGTTGGCTGGACTCGCTCCAGAATTTTGAGGGTCCTCCTCAAAATTCTGCCCCAGTTTCTGATCTTGAGGGAAATGAAAATTTTATTATGATATTACCGAACCCATAAGGCTTCCTACGTATCCCCTCTTAAACGGGAATCAGGTCAAGCGTAGTTCAATTACATCAGATGAGGAAATGTAAATAATCTAAGCATAGTATCTCTTGACTGTGTCTGAATTGATTGGTTTTGGCCCGATTTCTCCATCCATTTCTGCAAGTATGAGTGCTCCTCCTGTCAGCACCATATGAACCATGTACGGACCTTGCCAGTTAAGAGAGAATTTCCCTTTGGCTTCATCTTGATGTGGGAAGATCTTCTTCAGCACCAACTGACCTGGTGTAAATTGCCTTGATTTGACCCTTTTGTTGAAAGCTCTGGACATTCTGCTCTGATAAATTTGGCCGTGACATACTGCGTTCATCCTCTTTCCATTGATAAGCGCCAATTGTTCATACCGACTCCTTATCCACTCTGCATCGCTGAGTTCAGCTTTATGTATGACTCTTAAAGAAGAAATCTCTACTTCGGCTGGGATGACACCTCGGTACCATAAACCAATATGTAAGGAGTTGCCCCGGTTGATGTGCGAACCATAGTGTGGTATCCCAATAAAGCAAAAGGTAACTTCTTGTGCCATGGTTTGTGGTTCTCTAGCATCTTCCTTAGTATCTTCTTGATGTTTTTGTTAGCAGCTTCTACGGCTCCATTCATCTGAGGTCTGTAGGCTGTGGAATTCTTGTGCTTGATTTTGAAAGTTTCACACATGGCTTTCATCAGATCACTGTTAAGATTGGCGGCATTATCAGTAACAATGGACTCAGGAACTCCGAATCAGCAAACAATGCGATCTTTGACAAAATCTGCGATGAATTTCTTGGTCACAACTTTGTAAGATTCCGCCTCTACCCATTTTGTGATGTAATCAATGGCTACCAGAATAAACCTGTATCCGTTTGAAGTAGTGGGCTCAATCGAACCAATAACATCCATTCCCCAGGCGGCGAATGGCCAAGGTGAGCTTGTTGCATTGAGCTCGTTTGGCAGCACTTTTATCATATCGGCATGCACCTAGCATTGAAAGCATTTGCGGACATACTGGATGCAATCTGTTTCCATGGTCATCGAAAAGTAACCGGCCCTAAGTATCTTCTTAGCCAAGACAAAACCATTCATGTGTGGGCCACAGGTCCTAGCATGTACGTCCTCAAGCAGTTTAGAAGCTTCTTTTGCATCAACACATCTTAGCAATCCCAAATTGGGAGTTCTTCTATACAGATTTCCTCCACTATGGAAGAAGTGATTGGATAATCTCTGGAGTGTGCGTTTCTGAGTGTGGTTTGCGTGCTCCAAATATTCTCCCTTTGACAAATACTCCTTGATATCATGGAACCAAGGCTTTCTATCTGTTTCTTCTTCGACATGAGAATAATATGCCGGCTGATTATGGATCCTCACCAGAATGGGATCAATATAATTCTTATCTTGATGTTGTATCATAGATGACCAGGTGGCCAATGCATCGGCGAACTCATTCTGAATTCTGGGCACATGTCGGAATTCTATCTTCGTGAACCTCTTTCTCAATTTCTACACATGGTGCAGATATGACAATATCTTGGAATTCTTGGTAGCACACTCTCCTTGTACCTGGTGCACAAGCAAATCTGAATCACCGATCACCAGTAGCTCCTGGATGTTCATGTCGATTGCCATGTTGAGCCCTAGTATGCAGGCTTCATACTCCGCCATGTTATTGGTGCAGGGAAATCTGAGTTTAGCAGATACCGGATAATGTTGACCCGTTTCTGATACCAAAACTGCTCCAATACCTACTCCTCTAAAATTTTCAGCTTCATCAAAGAACATCCTCCAACCGTTGTATGCTTCGGTAATGTCTTCTCCTATGAATGATACTTCTTCATTAGGAAAATACGTTTTTAAGGGTTCGTATTCTCCTCCCACCGGATTTTCAACAAGATGATCTGCCAATGCTTGTCCTTTGACTGCCTTTTAAGTTACATAGATGATGTCGAACTCACTCAACAGTATCTGCCACTTGGCTAACTTCCCAGTCGGCATGGGCTTATGGAATATGTACTTCAGAGGGTCCATCCTAGATATAAGGTATGTAGTATAGGCACAGAAGTAATGCCTCAATTTCTGAGCTGTCCAGGCCAAAGCACAGCAAGTGCGTTCCAGCAGAGAGTACCGTGCTTCATAAGGTGTGAACTTCTTACTCAAATAATATATGGCTTGCTCCTTTCTTCCTGTCTCGTTATGTTGTCCCAAAACACATCTTAAGGATCCATCCAATATGGATAGATAAAGTAGCAATGGTCGTCCTGGTTCTGGCGGGACCAGAACTGGTAGTGTGGATATGTACTCCTTGATTTTGTCGAAGGCCCTCTGATAATCCTCTGTCCATCTTGTTTCAGCATATTTCCTCAGCATTTTGAAGATTGATTCACATATGACTGTGGACTGTGCTATAAAATGACTGATGTAGTTGAGACATCCTAGGAAGCTTATTACGTCCTTTTTGCTCTTAGGTGGTGGTAACTCTTGAATAGCCTTGACTTTAGATGGATCTAGCTCGATCCCTCAATGACTGACGATGAATCCCAATAACTTTCCTGCGGGAACACCGAATGCACACTTTGCGGGGTTCAGTTTCAAGTTGTACCTCCTCAGCCTGTCGAAGAACTTTCTCAAGTCCGCTATGTGATCTGCGGCTCTCTTGGATTTGATAATTACATTATCCATGTACACCTCTATTTCCTTGTGTATCATATCATGGAAGATGGTTGTCATGGCTCTCATGTAAGTAGCCCCAACATTCTTCATACCAAATGGCATCATTTTGTAGCAATATACACCCCAAGGTGTAATGAAAGCTATTTTCTCTGCATCTTCTTCGTCCATCCAGATCTGGTGATAACCCGCGAAGCAATCTACAAAGGATTGGAGTTTATGCTTGGCGCAGTTATTGATCAAGATGTGTATATTTGGCAGTGGGAAGTCATCCTTGGGACTTGCTTTGTTTAAATCCCGATAGTTAACACATACTCTGACTTTCCCATCCTTCTTCGGAACCAACACGATGTTAGCTAACCAAGTTGGGTACTCAACTACCCTGAGAACTTTGGTTTTGATCTGCTTGGTAACTTCCTCCTTGATTTTCAGGCTCATATCTGGTTTGAACTTTTGGAGTTTCTGCTTGACTGGTGGACAATGGGATTAGTAGGCAACTTGTGAGCCACTATAGACGTGCTCAAGCCGGTCATTTCATCATATGACCATGCGAAAATGTCCTCATATTCCTTTAGAAAACGGATGTATTCTTCCTTCTCTGTTGGTGACAAGTGAATACTGATGCGAGTCTCCTTGACGGTCTCGACGTTCCCCAAATTTACTGCTTCGACTTCGTCCAGATTGGACTTAGGCTTATTCTCAAAGTTTTCAACCTTCCTAACAATTTCATCGGGTATTTCATCCTCTTTATCTGAATCGCTATTCTCATGTTGTGTTGCCTTATTACATGTCACACTTACCGGTTCATCAGGAAAAGTAATAATAACGCTGTAGAAAGAAAAAGTGTAGAAATAGTAATGAATAATAAAGAGCAAATGTATTTGATTAAAACTGAAAAATCATCCCGACAGGTATGGCTCAATGAATCGAGCATTTATTTTGAAACAAGTAAATCTTAAAATAAAATTACTGGAAATAGGCCTAGAATGGCTATAGAAGTAAAATCTGCCAAGCTACCCAGGGACTCGGTGGGCTCGGGATGGTGTGGTGGTCCAGTTACTGAGAACAACTCCCTTCTTTACAGTCTAAATAGTGAGACCTTATTCCTCCTCCTCCTCAATTATGGAACTGCAGTCCATGTCTTCATCCTCCAAGAACAGATTCTTCAACCCAGCTAATGCTTCCTCTTTTGTAGTTCCCCATATTATATCAGCTTGGTGAAACGCTTGATCTAGATGCGACACTGGTTGCTCGAGAGGGTAATATGGTCCGCGCCATGGAGGCGACCAATCATTATATTCTTGCTATGTGTACTGATATCCGAGCCCAAAGGTAGTACCATGACCCTTCAGCCATATCGGTTGAGTGATACCTTGGAGGTTCTTTCCCAGCCCTTTGCCGGGTTCGTATCCAGATCATGCCAATATGCTTTCTATTTTACTGCTTTACCATTTATTCTTCTCGACAACATTGACACGTTCAATGTGATGATAGGTTTCCCCTCCTAGCCTTCTTCTATGTCCAATAGCCGGGATGGCCTGACTAGTGTAAATGGGGTTACTCCCATCTCCGTGAATGATCACCTCCTGACGATTCCATTCGAACTTCACGGCTTGATGTAGTGTGGAAGGCACGGCCCCAACGGAATGAATCCACGGTCGGCCCACTACTACAAAAAGGACTTTTAGAGGCAATAAAAAATAGCATTGGCGGCAATATCAATAGCCGCTATATCATTTACCGATAATTGGTCTTTAGCCGCCGATACGGGGGTCGGCAAAGCCTTTAGCGGCATTTTTCACAAAAGCTGGTAAAAGATAGTATTGCCGCTAAAACTCATTTGCTTTAACAACAAATAATTGCGGCAATTGTTATGGCTGCTAAACTCACTCCAAAACGGCAAATAACGCACTTTTAGCGTCCATTTTTATAGCCGCTAAATTCAACATAATTTTCGCTAAAAGTTCATACCTTTAGCGGTAATTGTTTTCTGGCAATTAGTGGCAGCAATATCTCTTCTAGAAACGTATTAGTATGCCCTTTTAACGTCCATTTTAATAGCTAGTAAATTTAATTAAATTGCTGCTAACAATTATTTTTAACAGCAATATAATGGCTACAATATCCCTGTATAAACATCTTAATTTGCCTTTTATCATCCATTTTTATAGCCGGTGTATCCTTTTAAATTGGCGCTAAAAGTCACGAGATATAACGATAATAGTTTAGCCACCATTAATAATAACTACTACATTTGATCAAAAAATAATTCAAATAACAAAATATATCAATATTAATTAATAAAACCATAATATATCTCATTAAATCTTAACAAATAAAAGAAAATACTAATCCAAAATATTAATAATCACGATAACTTAAAAGATAAACTTATATTGTTTGAACTAAATAGCTAATGTCATTATATTACTAATCCTAATGAATAACAATTTTTAAATAATTTCTGCAACTCTTCATCATATTGAAATCCTCCGCCTGCTAAATTATCGAACATCTGATTGTATGACTTGAAATTATAAAATAACTATGTCAATAGATGAAATATAATAATCCTCAATGTTAGGCTCGTTGGAGCTTGCTTTATAAATCACTCACGACCCATTTTACTCATTTTGGACCCATTACACTCCAAATCTACAATCAAGTGACAATGTCATCGGAAAAGAGCTAGAGGGAAAAAGAAGAGAATTTCTGCATAAAATATCAGTTAAGCACAACTAAGAAAGTTTGCAATGCACTGTAGATGTATACATAAACAAGCAAATCTTCTTCTCCTACTTTAATTAGAGCTATGCAACCATCTCTCTTCCAGAAACTTAAGCACAATTATACAATTACATTTCTTGATACATTCTAATTGAAAAATCTGGATTTTGTTATTCATCTATGGTCAACCACAAGACATCTTGGTGTAGTTAAAATATTAACACAAACTTTTCATTATCATGAGTCATTTGAAAGCAAGCTTTAAAATTGCTATGTGTAAGAAATAACCATGATAAAGAGGCTTTGCGTAGCATGGTGCTAATACTTTAATCATACTTTTAATGTTAATAAGTTTCGGAACTGAAGTTAACTATAAAGGGAAAATAGCATTGTTACTCATCGGCGACGAGTAACCAAGCACCAAGCAGAAGTCAAAATATTCTTCCCTTTGTACAACAGGGGCTAGTAACCTAAACATTTTGCTCCATACAGATCAGAAATTTTAAAAAGAAAAGATACTGTATAACTTGAGCTTAACCTGGGTAATGCCATACCTCTTCTACACTCACTACAAAATACTGCCCTAAGCTGAGATATTTTCTTAACTCTAGAATAACAGTTCAGCTTTTGGTCTCAAAACCAACTCAAACTATCCAAATTTTCTAGTTAAATCTCAAAACCTAATTTTAACCAACTAGTTCAGAGCTTCTGTATATTGAAAATAAAGCCGGAGAAACTAGTTCACAACTGAAAGATTACTACCTGCAGCTTTCCAGATTCAAAGGGCACCTATTTTTCTATCTAGATAAGTATGTTTATTGATCAAAATTAAGAATACCGAGATGAATATCATTAAGTAAATGTCTAATACACAACACCATTAGACCAAGCATAGTTTCTATAATAGTCAATGCTACTGGTACACGAATTAAAAGTTAGAGGACGAATTCAATCTATTAAAGCCGACGAAAACATTGGTTCACTGAATATGATCATCGTCATTGAGTTGGTTTATCATTTGGCAAATGGTATTAACTGGTGTTGTCACCTTTCTTGATATTATAGGTGACATTGGAGAAATAATGAGAACTATTGCAGTAGCACTTAATAGGCACGAGTAAAAGCTGGTTAGGGAATATCTAGGCATCCTAAGATACTAGACCTGTGGCCTT
The DNA here is from genome assembly GCF_000715075.1 of Nicotiana tabacum. Lineage (NCBI taxonomy): Eukaryota > Viridiplantae > Streptophyta > Magnoliopsida > Solanales > Solanaceae > Nicotiana > Nicotiana tabacum. The sequence continues at coordinate 79,816,396 of NC_134090.1, forward strand.
AGATATACTTAAACGACTGACTTCAACAAGATAATAGAAACTTCCCACATTAAAATAATTTGGTGGACGGGCACGATACATGACATAAGTATCACAAGACTATATGAGGCCGGTATGTCGAGCACCTGAAACTCGACGTCGAACCAAGTTGGCCCCATTTGCAAGCAAATGTTGATTTCCCCGATTGTGGCCATTTGGGACCCATCGAAAGCTTTCACTTTCATGCTTCCTACCCGTATTTCATGAAAACCTTTGTCCAACGGAAAAATATTTAGGCTTGAACCTCCGTCAACCAAGACCCTAGCAATGAATTTGTCTTCAAATTGCACTGTGATATGCAATGCTCGGTTATGATTCAACCCCTCAGGTGGTAGCTCATCTTTGTGGAAGATGATCTTATGACTTTCCAGTACTTGCCTTACCATATTGACCATTTTTTCCGCCAGTGATGTTATTGGGTACATGAGCCTCGCTCAACACTTTAATTAAAGCGTTCTTATGCGCCTCTTAATTTTGCAACAGTGACAGGATAGATATCTGAGTAGGGTTTTTGTTCAAATGGTCAATGACGGAATACTCCTTTGCTTGTATTTTTCTCCACAGGTCATCTGGCCCTATCTCAATGACGGGCTACCTGGTAGTGGCATCCTTACTTGATCCCCCTAAATGTTCAGGTGTATAGACTCTTCCAGTCCTAGCCATTCCTTGTGCAGCATCAGATTCCTCTACCTTCGCCTTCCCTTTTTGCCGAGCTTCGGCAACGTAATCCCAGGGTATTGCTTTCGAATCAAAAGGATGTGTGGTTGACACTGTCACTGTGAAAGGTGTGACCACTTCTACTTCAAATGGAGTGGGGGTGGCCGCAGGTGGAGCTACCTATACCTCAAATGGAATCGGTACAGCTACCTCGACCTCGATTGGTGACTGAGTCTGTACCACAATAGGAGTAAGCGTGACTGAAACTTTAAAGCCATCGCCTTCTCGAATAAGCCCAATTGACCACTTAGGGTCCCATTCTTCGTTCGTCTCTATCACATGTACCCTACCACCTCTATGATCTGGGAGAGGGTTGTTGCGGACATTGAGTGCGGCCTCTTTTGCCTGTATGACCTTGTTGTCGATTAGTGTCTGGATCTTATCCTTCAATGTTTAGCACTCATAAGTGGTGTTCCCCTTCTTACCAGAATGGTACACAAAAGTTTTGTTTGGATTGACCCATTGGGATAGATTTTCTAATGCCACAACAAGAATAGGGGTGATATAACTAGCGGCTTTCAACCTTTCATACAGTTGGTCGATGGGTTCAGCAATGGCGGTGTATTGTCTGGGTGGCTTGCAATCGAAATTGGGCTTGGTCTTGGAAAGTTTTGGCAAGTTGGAGGTGACTGGAAATGAGATGGTTGGGAATTATAGGTGTGATAGACAGTGGTTGGTTGAGGATATCTAGGAGATGAGGGTTGATATGTAGGTGGAGGTTTTTGGTATGTTGGTGTGGGTGTTTGGTATGTGGGTAGAAGTGCTTGGTATGTGAGTGGAGATGTTTGGTATTTGAGTGGAGATTTTGGGACCTGAGCCACCATTACTACCCCGACGTCTTTCTTTTTTGATATGCCGCCTGATTGTAGTGCTTTGTTTATGTCCTGTAGTACCTCAAAGTTTGTTACCGTCCCAATCTTGATGCCTTCTTCGATCCTTTCACCAAGTTTGATAATATCATAGAATTTATGGTTTTTAATAACCATCAACCTTTCATAGTAATATGAATCCTGTACTCTGACGAAGAACTTGTTCATTTGTTCTTCGTCCAATGTTGGCCTGACCTTGGCCGCTTCCGACCTCCATCGAGTGGCATACTCACGGAAAGTCTCGGTGGGCTTCTTTTTGAGGTTATAAATGTAGAAAACATCCGGTGCATTTTCTGTGTTGAACCTGAATCGGTCCATGAAATCAGAAGCCATACTAACTCAGTTGGACCACTTCTTAGGATCTTTGCTGATGTACCAGGACAAAGCGTCTCCTGTAAGACTTCTCATAAAAAGTTTCATCCGGATCTTTTCATCATTTCCGACCCCAACAAGCTTGTCACAATAGGTCCTTAGATGAACCCTTGGATCACCTATATATCAAACATCTAGAACTTGGGAGGTTTGTAACCTTCTGGCAGTTCTACATCCGGCTATATTCATAGGTCTTCATAATTCAAACCCTCTATCCCTTTGCCTCCTTCGACACCCTGAACTCGACTTGTCAATTTCTTGAGTTCCTCAGCCATGTTCTTGATGTGCAGGTCCTTCTCAGTGGATTCTGGTGTATAGGAGGTTGGTTGAGTAGAGTGAGGTACAATTTCCACATACATAGGGTTGTTTTGGTGAGTGCTAGGAACCTGGATGTAGTGGTGGTCATTGGTTGAGTTTTGAGGATCGGGAATGGGTTGTGATGTGTTCTAGAGAGTGTGATAAGTAGCAGTTGGTGGGTACTGGATTGGTTAATGGTGATGTTGTGGCGAAGTTGGTACTGGTAAGGGATTGAGATTTTGGGGTAGGGTCGCGTATTGATTCGGTGCATGAGGATTTTGTGGGTGTTGGTTTTGTGGGTTTTGGGGAGGTGTTAGGTTCTTTGTGTTTTGTTGGTGAATGTCGGGGACATTTAGGGTGAGTGACAAGTTTGCCATGTTGCGGACCTGCTCAAGTTCTCCTTGCAATTCCAATATCTTTTGTTCCAGTCTCAAGACTAGATCATTTGGGGCCGGAGTACTACGATCATCTGAAATTTCTGCGTTCTCAATATTCTCCTTTTGGATACCACTTAAGTCGTCCATTTTTGCTTTTCCTCTACCTTTTGTATTGCTTGGAGGAGGAGGAGGTGGAGGGCCTCTAGATCTGGTGTGGTATGTTGATGAGGCCAGTATGAGCAAACCAACCTAAGGGGATGGGAATAATCAAAATAAGGAAAAACAAAAAGGTAACAAGTCAGTGAGGATTCTGAAATGTTTGCAGTATTTAAAAATATATTGCGGGAATGTAAATTCATGTCCTAATTTGGGGAGGCCTCGTTGTGCCCGAGGTAGGACTAGAGACAAGTAGATTTGGAGAACTTTAGATGCTAGTAAATACTTCATTTCATAATGAAAAATAGACGAATCCCAAAATGACACTAAGATAATAGAAAAATAAGTTACTACTGGCACTTGGCCTTAATACATTTTAAGAAAGCAAATAAATCTAGCCTATTTGGTCCCAGAAGGACCTTCCCCAGATTCGATCTTCCTAACTCCATCATACAGGTCCCCCAGCTTGCGCAGTCCCAGTAGCAAGTAGGCTCTGGCCAGATGTCCACCTTCAGTTCCTTTAGCGTTCTGGCAATCCTCGATCCTCTTTATGACTTTACCTTCCAGCTCCACTATTCTTCGCTCTAGATATTCCAACTTTTTGTTGGAAGTGACTACCATTTATTTCCATTCTTCGATCAGCCTCACATTCCTCTCATGTATTTCCCGATGCTCATTCTCAGAGTTGTGGACCCTCTTGCGCAGTCTGTTGTATTTGACTTGAGATTCAGCTTCTTCGTCTATGATTCTATTCCCTTGACCGGCTCCTGGCATCACCATTCCTTTTAGATTGTCCTCTAACCATGCTGGGTAGAGAGGTTCACACCCCGAATGATATATATCTGGCTCAATGATGTTCTTTTCCGCAATGATTTTGTAGTGCCACATGTGTTGAGCTTGGCACTTGTAAGGGATGTCGTCATCTTGAAAGTCTACCCTGAAATGACTCATCTCAGCAACCCTTGGTATAACCTGTTTCCTGCCTTCTTGCCTCATAACTCAGATAGGGACATAAGTGTATATCCCTCTCAACCCAATCAGTACCAGGTGTGGAGCGTCCTTGGATCCGTCTGTTGGGAACCATTCACATCCAGTGCACCTGTTCCTCTGTCAGATTGTCAAAGAACTCTACCCATTTCTTGGCACTTTTCGGCTGAGCAAACCTATATGGAATGTAAGTCATCCGCTTGGAGTGATGGAAGGCAATATGGTCATTCCAAGCCCTTCGCGGAAATTCTTGGCGATAGTGACCCTTTTGAAAATGTTCTAACAACCACAACTGCAATAACAAGTTACAACGCTCGAAATGCTTGACCTCTCTTTGACAGTGCTCAGAGCCCTGTAGATGTCGGCTATGATCATGGGGACTATAGTGTATGTCTGTCCATTGATCCCTTCCATCAAAGTCTTGGCGCCATGGCCAACCTAGTGTGGATTCTTTCCCTTTTTATTGGGAATACTATCAGGCCTAAGAAGCATACAATGAACATAAACACTGTACGGTGGATATGGACCAGAGAAGTGAGAGAGAGCTCATCATGGTAGGTATGGTAGGACTGGCTATGGCCATACCTCTCATACACATATTCGAAGGGTATGTAAGATTCCTTCAGGCATACTAGGTCAACATTTTTCTTCAGCCCCATCATCTTTAATAACCCTTTACAGGTACAGTTCTCCGGCACCAATAACCCGGGACTATCCCAAGTCAATCCCGCAAGCCCTCCAATTTCTTCTAGAAGTGGTGTCATTTCTATGTCGCCGAAACAGAACACAGACCTCTCACTGTCCCAGAACAAAGTGGCAACCTCGATCAACTTGTTGTTTGGCTCAATATCTAGCAGGGAAGGCAAGTTACCCAGGTATTTTCTTACATGTTTTTTGTCACTTGAGGAAAGGTCCTCCCACCAATCTAGTAGCAATGGTGGAATGTTGCTAACCATACCGAATCTGGGGAGCTTATGCCTCATTTTCTACAAAACAAAAAGGTTAGGCCCTTCTCCCCCACCAGATTCGATTATTTATACATTCATGATTAGCATATCGACATTTAGTTCTCCAAATTAATGCACAGAACGTGGTTGTGTCCGTTGGGATTATGGAAACCCTGGTGGACTTTTGGATAAGGCTTATCTTAGAGGATTATTATGTGGATAACATATTAATCCGACTAGGTTTGACCATGATGCATGCACAATTATAATCAGAGTAAGGTTACTATGAGGGTCTAGACTGGTACCCTCAAGCAGACAACTTGAGGGGGAAAGGCACGGAACCGTTGACTGCACCGCTGATCGACTAGTTTTACCGCAAATAAGCCCTTTCAAATTTAAGGGTAATAAATAGGAAGAGTGCAACCACTCATCAAGTGTTGCTATAGGATTTGATATGCATGAGTGGAGTATGATGCGGAGCATGATTTATCCACCAATAAATAACATGTAGTCAAGTATTTGCACGTAAGAAAATATAAATACAGTATTTAAATAATTGAAAGACAGTTACAGAAAAAAAGAACAAGGAGACAAGTTAGTTTCAGGAATAAAGGGATCATAAATGCTTGAAAAATAGACAATTAAGTGCAAATAAGGGAAATGGTATGGGATAAGGCATGCTTGGACTAATTCATAAAATATAAGTTCGTTATGGTAAGAGCTTAAAATTTTTCCAACAGAGTCACCATGCTGTCGCGCCCCCTTTTTTTCCCTCCGCTGGGGAAAGAAGTCCGGGTTCTGACATTCATGGGGGGTAATAACTCATTTCCCTTTGGGAATTGGGTATTTGAAGAGTCGCCACCTAACGGATTATGGTGCGTCAGGGCACCTAGAGTAATTAACTTTTGTAACTAGTTTGCATTACTAGAGATTAGGGCAAGGAATCGAAATAACCTTGAAGAGAAGGTGTTAGACACCTCTCGCAGTCCACAACGGTGGGTCTGACCGAACATATACTTATGAATTAGTCTAAATAAATAGTTTAAATACATAATTGTAAATAAGGCATGTCTTTGACATTATATGACTCAAGTAAGGAGACAAAAGGAGAAAACAAATGGCATATATAGAGAAAAGTAAAGTTTAAATATCAGGAATTAGAAAAGAGGGGTCCTAGGTTGGTTAGCCTACATGATCACCCCACGCAATGCCCGGTAAACACTCCTCAAGGAGGGTCTACACGTGACATTAATGTGTATTCAACATATCCTTACTACCCAATTCCCTCCTCTTTGGTTATAGCCTAAAGCGCTCTAGCAACCTTGAAAATGTCCTATGCGTGCACTACCCGTCCCTTCCTCGTGGCCCTAGAGGTATCTTCAGACCTCTACTTTTGGATAATTCTAGACCATCCTAAGGTTTTAAAGGATAAAAGTCTAGGCGTCAATCAAGAACAATTAGGAATGCACTTGAAGAGAACAAATTACAGGCTCACAGTCACCTACACAAATATAACAAGTAAATGCACGTCTTCAAACAACAGTCAGGTATTTAAAAAAAAAATCCTAGAACATGATATCTAGGTGAGCAGGGATTATACAGTATTGGATTAGGAAAAAGTTTCAAAAACCTATTTAGCTTGCCTACTGATTTAGACCCATTAAATCTGAACAGTTTTAAATAACAAAGCACAGTTTTATAGCTGCAGAATTTAAATTGCCCTAGAGGCTTGCCTAAACGCATGACAGTGACGTCCTAAAAGCATGATATCTACTTTGATTAGGGATGCAGTAAAATAGTGGACAGTTTTTTAAACGAACAACTTGAGATCCTATAGAGATGTTTTTTAGAAGTATTAATTTAAGGTAGTGTTTGAAAACTCATTTAGAGAAACGGACAGTTAATTAAACCAATTCAAACATGAATTAAACTGATTTTTTAACTAAACTAATTTTAAGTTCTATAAGCATGATTTCTATTAGAGCTGATTTTAAACCCTATAGGCATGGTATGTGGTTATTAAAGTTGACACTTGAACTTATAGGCATGATATCTAAGAAGATGAATGTGAATTTATGCTATAACAAAAGCTGAACTTCAATTACTTTATACTCTATAGGCATGATATCTAATTATAAGGCTGATTTTAACCCTATAGGCATGTTTTCTATTATTAAAACCATTTAGATCCTATAGGCATGGTTTCTAATATTGTGAAAGTATAGCAAACTTAGCAAATACGTTTGAATTAACACAACCCTATAGGCATGGTATCTACCCGATTTACCCAACATATATATAACTACCCACCCCTTTTCACTAATCATCCCAATGTTGTTTACAATAATTATTATAGACCAATGAATTAAAATACATAAATGGACAGAAGTTAATCTATAGGGAGCCTGCAGTAGGCCAAATGACTTCCAAGCCTCCAATAGCCTCAAATGCCAAAGTTCCATAGACAATCTCATGTCTAGGTGTGTCAAAGTTCCCTAAGGACCTCAAGGATCTCGGGTAGTGCTCACACCTAGACCCTTTCTCAAATAACAACTGATTTAGGCGCAGTGTGGAAAGGCCAACTCTAACATGCTAGAGTTCAGAGAGATCTCAAGGATCTCAAGGTAGTACACATGTCAGAGGGACAGAACTTAATATTTTAGGAATAATATGAGAGTGCATGATGACTTTGAAAGAGTTTGGTAAACAATAGAAAGAAGGTTTTAGTAATAGAAAGAACTTTATGAAAATCAGAACATAGTTAGAGTAGAAATAGTTTGAGAAAAACATGAAGAACATTTTTTTTAAAAAAAAATCAGAGATCAAGTCATAGAACACACAAACTTTATCCAAGGGAAAGGGTAGGGGGAACACTTAGAATGCACCTTAGTGATGACAAACAAATGCAAAGTTAAGTTGAGAACACATAGGTTTAAGACATAAATAGGATCTCATTAGTGAGATAGAACAAACTGGACTAGACAAACTCTTCATGAAATATTCAAGGTTTTTAGAAAATACTAATCATATACAGAACAGGAAGGATTTGGTCATGCTGGGTAAAATCATATACACACAATGCAGCTTGGGACATGCTGGTGAACCAATTATTTAAAGCAGGATTGGTATGCCAAACAGTATAATAGCTATAGCCTTTAATAGAATAAGCTTAAACATGCTTTGTGATACAGTGATCTAGGCATGCTGATTGCATATTAAGTAGAATAGCACATAGAACTGGAAATCACAAATTAATGAAATGCAACAACAAAGGAAACACATAGTTTGGAATATGAATTGAATCAAAACATACCAATTAAGGAGAGTATACATAATACAGAGTAGAGATGATACCAGTAGCCAGCCTTGGCTTACAACCAGCTGAACTAATAAGAATTGCAAGGAACAGAAGAGAGTATAGAGCTTTTGAGAGTATAATAGTGTAGATGAACTAGTGTTCGTTGTCCAGAACTTAAATAAAAGGGGGGTTTATATAGTAATCAAAAGCTTAACAAAAAAGGTAAGAGATTAATTAAGTAGCAAAGTAGGGAAGTCACATGTAAATCAGCAAGTCTTTCCCTTAATCAAGGGATAATTAAATTAACGGTAAAAGCATGCTAAGTATTTAAGGAAAAGAATCAAGTAAGGCTTGGTATAGAGTATGTAATTAGGGGTAAATGAATCGGGGTTTCAATTAAGGAAACAAATAAGTATGAATCAGCAAAATACAAACAAGGCAAGGGAAAATTAATTAAGGCAGGCAATTCAGTCAAATCGAGTAAAGAGGTAAAAATCGAAAGTTTAAGGGAAAATGTTCAAATTAAACCAGGAAATAAGGAATTTAGAATAATCAAGGGTTCAATCGAAGAGAAAGTCATGAAAGAGTCGTCAATTTTAGCACATAAAATAGAGCAAGACATGAATAGTCAGAAATCGACACATAACTTTAACAAAACAAAGGTTAAACGATACCGATTCAATGTGAAAAGTACAGGTCTTGACCTGAATGGTCAGGATGAACACAAGCATATAGAATCAGTGAAAGGATTGAACTTCGAGATTCAGTGGAAGCATATTAAGAAAATTACGAGAAATCACAAGAACCCAAAGAAAGAATATAGTCAGATGTACCAGTACTCAGAAACCAAACGAAGAATCCTAAAAATTAGGGCCTTCAGCACAAACGAGTTAAGGTTGTAGTAGACTTACAAAATCAGTCAAAATATATGAGAAGCATAAGATCAAACACAAAAAGTCATCAAACAATTTGTAAAAAGAAATTCCGGAAATCCTAGTTTAGAAAAAGATGAGAATCACTTAAAAAATCACTTGATTCTTGTAAAGAATCTCAAGGCTGTTGTAAAACTCACATGAAACAAACCCAAATCATTTTAGATTTGTACAGATCTAAGAGGTTTAGAAAAGAAATTAGGGTTTCGAAGAGAACCATACAGAGGTGAAGAAACATGCTTAGAAAACCATAGATCATAGTCAATATAGGACGATCTTACTCGGAATCACACTGGAATGACCTGACACAGGTGAGAGAGGAACCACAGAAAACCAACTAGCCCTGGTCCCTTGAGAGCCCTAGAGATGGCAAGAGTAACGTGAGGGAGGCTATTGGAGGCCTGGGAGGTGGTGAGAAGTCATCGGAGATGGCCATGGACGAGGGTCAGTGAGGTTTGATTAGGTTTAAGTTGAGAGCTTTTGAGAGATGAGAGGAACAGATGACGGCGGTGTTGGGTGGGAAATGAATTAGGTTAGAGGGGGGGTCGTTAGATTAATTGTGGTAAGAACGAATACGGGCCGTTGATCTCAGAGATCAACGACCAAGATTAGGGGGCCTGGGTCGGTTCTAATTGTATTTGGCCATGGGTAGGTTTAGGTTTAAAAGTTGGGCTGGGTATTGGGTAAGAATTAAGGCTGAAATTGAAATAAAAATAGGCTAGGTTTTAAATATCCACTTTTAATCCTATACAATTTATAAAAATAATAAATGATTTCTAAAAAATATTTCCGTGTACTAAAATGATTTAAAATAGTTGTTTAACATTTTAAAATATAAAATATCATTTTATGCATCAATAACGTAATTATGCGTTAGTATGGCTATTATTGCAAAGATATGCAATTTAGCCTAAAAAATATTAATGTAATTATAAAAAATGCACTAAATATTTAAATAATATTTTGGCATAATAAAGAATTTAGATGACTGAATCACCACAAAAATAATTTGAAGGATAATTATTGGAAATTTTATAAATAAAAAGGGAAGAAATAAATCAATTTGGAGCTTTAAAAATTATAGAGAAAAATTATAAAAATGCTTATGCATGCTTATAACTGCATATGTGCTATTTTGAAAGTATATATATATATATATATATATATATATATATATATATATATATATATATATATATATATATGTTAAAACATATGAGGAAGAATTGGGTATCAACAGGGGGTATTGCGTCTTATGGAAAGAAAGTAGGTCCCGCGCTCCAATATGTCCCTAAAAGGAAGAAAGACGAGTGCGAATCATCTAATCTCCAAACTAACACGCTAAATGAGCTAACTCTTTCGGTAAAATGAATTGAGGCAGTAAAGTTGTCCTCGAAGCCGTTTGCAGGGTTTGTAGCCCAAAATCGTTTACAGAACGGGGCACTCCTTACAAAGCGAACAGATGAAGGTTTTGACCCTAACGCTTACAAGCTATTTGCAAAGATGGATACAATCCCAATGAGCTGTTAAAGTTAGGGAAACTCCCATCAGAAGCTGCAACGAGGCAACCACGTGAAGGTTTGGGATAGAAGCAACCGTCACCAGTGCGCATCTCCATAAGAAGGTCAAATAGCAATTATATCACTGTTGAAGACGAATCTGCGGCTTCCAATAAGCCTTCTGTCTTTGATCGACTTATAAAATCACCTGTGAGGACCTCCGTGTTTGAAAGATTGGGTCTATCAATGAAGGGGAACAAGTTTTAGAGAAATTTTCAAAGCATAAGAATACCCCCTTCACCCAAAATCCAGAAGATCTCTAAGGATTTCCAAAGTTTGGTTCCTTCTAGAATGAGGCGACAAACAAAACTTGTGGTTTCATGTAAAGAGGTACTGAAGGTAAATCCATATTCTGTGGTCTACACTAAGGAGCGCGACAAAGATGAAGAAAGTGTGGGTTATTCGTATTATGTTACTGTACAAGGCAAGAATGGTGTTCCATCTTCAATGGAGGATAATGCAGAATTGGAGGATGTTTCACCATGTTATCACATATCCTTCAACGATGGGGACCCTCAAGAAGATGAAGATGCGAAACACACTCCACCTGAACTTGAAGAAGGAGTGAAGACGACATTTGATGCCTTAAAAGAAGTTAACCTTGGCACCGATGAGGAACCAAGACCCACCTACCTAAGTGCTTTACTAGAAGCTGATGAAGAGAGCACTTATATTGAGTTACTCAAGGAGTTCAGGGATGTCTTCACTTGGAGTTACAAAGAGATGCTTGGCTTGGACCTGAAAGTAGCAGTCCATCACCTTGCAGTAAAAAATGGTGCTCGCCTTGTTAAACAGGCTCAAAGGCATTTTATGCCGGACTTGGTTCCCTTGATTGAAACTGAAGTTAACAAACTCATCAAAGCTGGCTTTATTCATGAAGTTAAATACCCAACATGTGTTTCAAGTATTGTCCCTGTAAGGAAGAAAAATGGCCAAATTCGAGTATGCGTTGACTTTAGGGATCTTAACAATGCATGTCCGAAAGATGAGTTCCCGCTTCCCATTCTAGAACTAATGATCGATGCTACTACTGGGTACGAGGAAATGTCATTTATGGAAGGTTCATCAAGCTATAACTAAATTTGCATGGCGCCAAAAGATGAATAGTTTACTGCATTCCGTACCCCCAAGGGTATTTACTGCTACAAGGTAATGCCTTTTGGTTTGAAAAACGCTGGTGCTACTTACCAAAGGGCTATGCAGAATATTTTCGACAATTTTCTCCACAATAATGTCGAATGCTATGTTGATGACTTGGTGGTAAAATCAAGAGAGAAGGGCGACCACTTGAAAGACTTAAGAATGTGTTTGAGTTGCTCCGGAGGTACCAACTTAGGATGAACCCATTGAAATGCGCCTTTGTAGTTACTTCCAAAAAGTTCCTTGGTTTCATTGTTCGACATCAATGGATTGAAATTGATCAAGCCAAAGTAGATGCAATCTTGAAAAGGCATGAGCCTCGGGACATTCACGAATTAAAAAGTCTGCAGGGAAAGTTTGCGTACCTTAGGAGATTCATCTCAAACCTAGTTGGGAGGTGCCAACCATTCAGTCGCCTTATGAATAAAGGTGTCCCTTTCAAATGGGACCAAACGTGTAGCAATGCTTTTGAGAGCATTAAATCCTACTTGATGAAGCCTCCAGTTTTGGCAGCCCCTATACTTGGAAAGTTGTTGATACTATGCGTTTCAGCACAAGAAAGGTCTGTTGGAGCGCTGTTGGCCCAAGAAAATAGTGAAGGAAAAGAAAACTCCCTGTACTACATGAGTAGGATGATGACACCAAATGAGATGAATTATTCGCCAATTGAAAAGTTATGTTTGGCGCTAGTCTTCTGAATCCAAAAGTTGAAGCACTACTTTCAAGCTCATGTCGTTCATTTGGTTTCTAGAGCAAATCCCATCAAGTTCGTGATGTCAAAACCTGTCGTTAGTGAACGACTAGCAAGGTGGTACCTCTAGTTTCAACAATTTGAAATTGTGTAAATCCCTCAAAAGGCTATAAAAGGACAAGCGTTAGCGGACTTCTTGGCAGATCACCCTATACCTGATGATTGGGAGCTAACTGACGAACTACCTGATGAGGACGCAATGGTTATTGAAGTTTAGCCTTCATAGAAGATATACTTTGATGGTGCTGCACATCGCGGAGGAGCTGGTGCTGGTGTGTATTTGTCACTTCTCAAGGTGAAGTTCTGCCCTACTCTTTTACGTTGATGTAACTCTGCTCTAACAACATTGCTGAGTATCAAGCACTAATACTTGGGGTCGAAATAGCTGTCAAAATGAAGCAGTTGCAATTGTAAGTCTTTGGTGACTCTCAGTTAGTGGTTAATCAAATTTTAGGTAGTTATGAGGTCAAGAAGCTTGAACTACGCCCATATCATGATTACGCTAAAAAGTTAATGGGGTGGCTCGGTGATGTGACTATTCAGCATGCGCCAAGGAAAAAAACAAGAAAGCGGATGCTTTAGCTGCCCTAGCTTCATCTTTAACCCTGCCTGATCAAGCACAAGTTACTGCTTGCCAAAAATGGGTAGTACCGCTGCCAAACGAGGCTGAAAGTGAAGAAAATGAACTCAAGCATCTTGTCGCTGTTTCTAAAGTCGATAAATAAGAATGGAGACAACCCATTATCGACTACTTGTGCTATGGGATACTTCCAAAAAATCCGCGGAGAAGAACTGAAATTCGTCGTCGTGCACCTCGCTTCCTTTACTACAAAAATACCCTATACAGAAGATCATTCGAGGGAGTACTCTTATGATGATTAGGGGAATATAAAGCACTTCAAGCTTTGCAAGAAGCGCATTCTGGGGTATGTGGGTCACACCAGTCTGGACTAAAGTTCCACTTTCATATAAAAAAGATGGGATATTATTGGCCAATGATGGTAAAAGATTGCTTGGACTATGCTCGAAGATGCAAGGCTTGTCAATTCCATGCGAATTTTATTCATCAACCTCCTGTAGTGTTGCACCCGACTGTTGCATCCTGGCCGTTTGACACTTGGGGATTGGATGTTGTTGGACCACTGCCAAAGTCCTCTGGTGGGCACCTATACATCTTGGTTGCAACTGACTACTTCTCAAAATGGGCTGAAGTTGTTGCTCTTAAGGAAGTAAAGAAGGAAAATGTTACAAGTTTCATCCGAGTAAACATTATTTATCGCTTTGGCATTCCTCGTTACATAATAATGGATAATGGAAAGCCATTCGATAATAGGTTGATGAACAATATTTGTGATCTCTTTGGCTTCAAGCAACGTAACTCTTCGATGTACAATGCTGCCGACAATGGTCTAGCTGAGGCATTCAACACAACTCTATGAAACTTGTTAAAGAAAGTCGTCTCCAAATCTAAACGAGATTGGAATAAACGTATGGAAGAAGATCTATGGGCATATAGGACGACTCACCGCATGGAAACACAGGCGACTCCTTATTCATTCATTTATGGAGTCGAAGCCATCTTGCCACTTGAGCCTTAAATACCTTCGTTATGACTGGCTATTCAAGAAGGGATCACTGATGAAGAAAATGTTCGACTTCGATTAGAAAAGTTGGAGGCTCTTGATAAGAAAAGGTTGGAAGCTCAACAGAATCTTGAATGTTATCAAGCTCGATTATCTCACGCATTTAATAAAAGAGTTCGCCCGAGATCCTTTCAAGTAGGAGATCAAGTCCTTGTCGTACGAAGACCCATAATTACTTCCCATAAACCTGTAGGGAAGTTCACTTCAAAATGGGATGAGCCATATGTCGTACAAGAAGCTTACTCAAGTGAGGCTTACAAGTTAGTTGATGCAGATGGCATGAGAATCGGCCCTATCAATGGCAAGTTTTTAAAGAAGTATTATCCTTGAAGTTGCAATGCTCCTTGATGCACGAGCCTAAAATGCATGTTGCTACACTCCTGGCCCGCATGAGTCTAAACTGTATACGACCCATACAAAAAAAGGAGTCCGCTAGGTTGAAAACTTCGAAAGAGGTGGCCTAGGAAAAGTTAGGACATAAAAAAAATAATAAAAAAAAAATAAAAAATCACCCAGTCTAAACTACGGTATGACTTGATCCTCTTCACTGAGGTACGTAGGTAGCTTAGAATTTTATTCTAAGTTCAGTCGCATAAGTTCAAAAGATACATACTGCCCCGGTTGTTATTCGAAGAAAGTATGAAGGAATGTAAGATCAAGCTGAAATGCCATCCTCCTATTGAACTTTGATCTCATTTGATTTAAAGGGGTAAACTCTCCATGGTAAATTGATATCTTCAATGGGCCGATTTTAGGAGGATATCAAGTATTTGCATTGAAGTCCAGGGATTCTCTATGTCTTTATGTTCGCCAAACCTTCAAGTTTTTTAGTCTCCAATTCCGCCCTTTGCCTTAAAAAAAGGGGGGAACAGAAGAGAGGCATAAAAAGGAAACACAAGTATAAGGAAAAGATTGCTTGAGTCTCATTCTTTAATGCGGACGGCACTTGGGGTGCTTGTTGTCCTAAAAAGCTTACTTTTCTCCTCGCAACTGGTCTGAAGCTTCCAAAGGTAACATCGAGGATGCTTTCCACATCAGCGTAGAACCTGGAGTTAGCAACCTTGGTGGAAGTTGAACCGGAGTTGATTTTCTTTGAAGCCATTTCAATGTTCTCGGACTTTGGTGATTGAAAAGTTGAGATGAGAGGTAGAGATTGTCCCACTGGGCATGCCAGAATTTGTAGAAAATAAATTGCGTCTAGAAAATAAAATCAAGACCGAAAAAAATTGCAACAATCGTAGTATTTTATTTCAAATATTTGAGTGTTACAATCTCTATGGATCCTCTGATTCTTCTTTTCAATAGTAAATAAATTCAAGGGCCTTTGAGCTTGATCTTGAATCTATATTTGTTGCCACGAACGATGATCTTGTTCTTGAGCTTGAGCTTGATTGCTTGAACTTGACCTTGATTCGTTCTTGAGCTTGAACTTGATTGCTTGAAGCTTGAAACTTGTAGAGAAATTTGCGGCGTTTGATCCACCGAGCTCTTTCTTGCTTCTTGTTTGGTGTCTTTTTTAGGTTATGAAGACCCCTATTTATAGTTGTGGAAGGTAGGAGTTGTGATAAAAACAAACTCTTTCCGACCAATCAAATTGAAGTGTGACATGACCACATTTGATTGGCCAGAACATGTCACTTGCACACGTGGTGCGATTTCACTAGCCTTTTAATGTGACTTGGCATGCCTTGTCATTTTGACACGTGGCATGATCCTATTGGCTCTTCCGCTTGACTTGGCGCGCCACGTCATTTGCCACGTGGCACCAAACTGGGCCTCTAGGAAGATTTCATCTTGGGCTTGATAAAGTGGGCTCATTACTTTAGCCAAATTAAATGGGCTAGCCCAATGGATTAAGACTTATTTATTTAACCCATATGTATTGGACTTATATAATTAATTCACTTATATATTAACCCATAATATTTATTTCGACTAATATATCTTGAATTTAAAATATAGTCCAAATTATTTTATGGATTTAATTTTAAGTAAAATTTATATGCCTACAATAATCAAACAAAACTTTTTGCTTCAAATTTTCTATTTAAAAGTAAAGTTAAAATAATAGATAAAATTATAAAATAAACATTAATTTGCAATTAATGTGTGTTCAAATACCTTTATAAATCAAACAAAAATTCTTAAACTTGCATTTGATAAAGATTCAGTATTTTGCAATACAAAACATATAATAATCATATGATATTAGCGTGCAACGCACTTCAGAGAGACTAGTCTATCTATATATAACAGGAGAAGCAAATTCATGTTATTGTGCCAAGTGTCAACACATAAAATGAACATTTGTCCAATTTCAAGATAAACCTCCAACTAATTTGGAGGTTCAAATTTATTTTTTATAAAAAACGTAAAAGACACATTTTTTTATTTTAAAATTTCAAAATAATAACTAATTCTACATGGCACAATTAAACACGTTTTTTCCTCTCTAAAATCGAAAATTAGTTTTAGTTTATTATTTATATAAAAAAAAAACTACCAATTCAAATTGGGGATTGTAGACAATAAATTTGCGTCGAGAAAATAAGATCAAGACCGAAAAATATCGCAACAATCTTAGTATTTTATTTCAAATATTTGAGTGTTACAATCTCTATGAATCCCCTGATTCTACTTTTCAATAGTAAATAAATTCAAGGGCCTTTGAGCTTGATCTTGAATATGTATTTGTTGCCTCGAACGATGATCTTGTTCTTGAGCTTGAACTTGATTGCTTGAACTTGACATTGATTTGTTCTTCGTTCTTGAACTTGCACTTGATTTCTTGAACTTGAACTTGAAGCCTGAAACTTGTAGAGAAATTTGCGGCGTTTGATCCACGAGCTCTCTCTTGCTTCTTGTTATAACTTCTAGTCTCTTTTCTAAGTTATGAAGACCCCTATTTATAGTTGTGGAAGGGAAGAATTGTGATAAGAACAAACTCTTTCCGACCAATCAAATTGAAGTGTGACATGGCTGCATTTGATTGGCCAGAACATGTCACTTGCACACGTGGCGCGATTTCATTGGCCTTTTAGCGTGACTGGACATGCCTTGTCATTTTGACACGTGGCATGATCCCATTGGTTCTTCTGTTTGACTTGGCGCGCCACGTCATTTGACACGTGGCACCAAACTGGGCCTCTAGGAAGATGACATCTTGGGCTTAATGAAGTGAGCTCATCACTTTAGCCCAATTAAATGGGCTAGCCCAATAATATTGGTCTTATATAATTAATCCAATTATATTAGCCCATAATATTTATTTGGACTAGTATATTTAAATATAGTCCAAATTATTTACTGAATTTAAATTCAATAAATTTTACATGCCTATAAATGCCCCCTGCTTCAAGACTTATCGAGATATCTAAACTTTTGAAGACTAGGCTTGAAGTATACCCAATAGACATATTTGTCTTCTAAAAATTATCTCGTATTGACTCTTTACTTTCCTCAAGCTAAGAAAAGAATTTCCATGTTACTATTGGCATGTATATGTACACATAATGACCAAACCATCAATCATCACGTAAGACAAAGTATTCATGAAACGTTTCTACACTTTAAATTCCATTCCTTGCATTAAGTATACACAACGTAAACGTTTTCCATTCTTTGTACTAAGAAAAGTTTCATTTGTCATAACAATTCTTTATGTGGCCATCCAGAGTCAAAGGACTCCTATTCATATAGGAATGCCGCTATCCGCACATCACCAAGCAAATAAGGAGTGTTTGATAGTCTTCAAATCCCACTTGAACTTGAAGTAGCCAATGACTAACTAATCCTTTTAGGAGACAAATTGCATTACTGACTCCCACATCGTTAATATGTCCTTGCAACCTATCCTCGACATCTATATATATAGATGCATGCTCTCCGGTTGTGAATATCAATTCGCAGTATTTGTAAGCCACTTGAGTCTATTTTTTGTGGACTCAGAAGCATTAACGCGAAGGTAATTTCTTCTTCTTTTCTTGTGCTTTCTTCTTTGTTGTCTTTTTTCTTTTTTTCTTTTTTTTTTCTTTTTTCTTTTGTAGGTCAAGCGAGAAAGATATGTTTTTCTTCAATAAGATGATCCACGCATGAATAAGACAATCTTGGGGTGTGAGGGGATGAGTATTCATCTTTGCCCGAATATCGGAGAGATTACTCTCATGGCCCGACTACCGGAGAGATTACTCTCAAAATGGCCCGATTCTTGGAGAGATTACTCTCAATGTGGTCCAATTCTTGGAGAGATTACTCTCAATATGGCTCAACTATCGGCGAGGCCAACTTAAGGTGCAAAGGGACTTATATGTCCACCTTAAGATTGGAAAGTTATAAAGCTTCAACTCGAAGACAACATCGACTTGAACACTTGGAAAACTTTGAAGATTTGGCGAACTTTGCAGACTACAACTCGAAGATTCGGAGGGCTTGAACAATTCAACTTTAAGATCGACGAATTTGAAGACTGAAACTAGAAGACCGACGAACTTGAAGACTTCAACTTTGAGACTTGGAACGCCTAAATATTTCAACTTGAAGATCATCGAATTTAAAGACTTCAACTTGAAGACCGACGGACTTGAAGACTTCAACTTTGAGACTTGGAGGGCCTAAATATTTCAACTTGAAGATCAACGGATTTGAAGACTTCAACTTTGTTGATTTCAAGAAAACTAGACTTAAGTCTCACTGAATTTGAAACGTTGTGCCAAGCAATCCTTTCCTTAGACTTGTGTTTCCTTTTGATGTCTCTCTTCTCTTCCCCTTTTTTTAAGGCAGAGGGTGGACTTGGAGACCAACAAACTTGAAGGTTTGGTGAACTTAAAGACATAAAGAATCCCTGGACTTTAATGCAAATACTTGACATCCTCCTAATATCGGCCCATCGAAGATATCAATTTACCATGGAGGGTCGCCCCCTTTAAATCAAAAGAGGTCAAAGTTCAGTAGGAGGATGGCATTTTAGTTTGATCTTACATTCCTTCATACTTCATTCGAACAACAATTGGGGCAATATGTATCTTTTGAACTTATGCGACTAAACTTAGAATGAAACTCTAACCTGCCTACGTACCTCGGTGAAGAGGATCAAGTCATACCGTAGTTCAGACTGGGTAGTTTTTTTTTTATTTATTTTTACGTCCTAACTTTTGCATAGGACGCCTCTTTCGAGATTTTCAACCTAGTGGACTTTTTTTTTGGGCCGTACACAGTTTATACTCTTGCAGGCCAGGAGTGTGGCAACATGCAGTTTAGGCTCATGCGTCAAGGAGCATCATGACTTGCAGTTTAGGCTCGTACGCCGAGGAGCATTATGACTTGCAGTTTAGGCTCGTACGTCGAAGAGCATCATGACTTGCAGTTTAGGCTCGTACATCGAGGAGCATTATGACTTGCAACTTCATGGATAATACTTCTTCAAAAACTTGCCGTTTATAGGGCCGATTCTCATACCATCTGCATCAACCAGCTTGTAAGCCCCACTTGAATAAGCTTCTTGTACGACATATGACCCATCCCATTTTGAAGTGAACTTCCTTAAAGGTTTATGGGAAGTAATTATGGGTCTTCGTACGGCAAGGACTTGATCTCCTACTTGAAAGGATCTCGGACGAACTCTTTTATTGAAGGTGCGAGACAATCGAGCTTGATAACATTCAAGACTCTGTTGAGCTTCCAATCTCTTTTCATCAAGAGCTTCCAACTCTGATAATCGAAGTCGAGCATTTTCTTCATCAATGATCCCTTCTTGAATAGCCAGTCATAACGAAGGTATTTGACGCTCAAGTGGCAAGACGGCTTCGACTCCATAAACGACTGAATAAGGAGTCTCCTATGTTGGCGTGCGATGAGTCGTTCTATAGGCCTATAGAGCTTCTTCTATATGGTCATTCCAATCTCGTTTGGATTTGGAGACAACTTTCTTTAACAAGTTGCATAGAGTCTTGTTGAATGCCTCAGCTAGACCATTGGCGGCAGCATTGTACATCGAAGAGTTACGTTGCTTGAAGCCAAAGAGATCACAAATCCTGTTCATCAACCTATTATCTAATGGCTTTCCATTATCCGTTATTATGTAACGAGGAATGCCAAAGCGATAAATAATGTTTACTCGGATGAAACTTGCAACATTTTCCTTTTTTACTTCCTTAAGAGCAACAACTTCAACCCATTTTAAGAAGTAGTCAGTTGCAGCCAAGATGTATAGGTGCCCACCTGAGGACTTTGGTAGTGGTCCAACAACATCCAATCCTCAAGCGTCAAATGGCCAGGATGCAACAGTCGGGTGCAACACTTCAGGAGGTTGATGAATAAAATTCGCATGGAATTGACAAGCCTTGCATCTTCGAGCGTAGTCTAAGAAATCTTTTACCATCATTGACCAATAATATCCCATCCTTTTTATATGAAAGTGGAGCTTTGGTTCGGACTGGTGTGACCCACATACCCCAGAATGTGCCTCTTGCAAAGCTTGGAGAGCTTCTTCTTCTTCTCGGCATCGCAAGAGTACTCCCTCGAACGACCTTCTGTATAGAGTATCCTTATAGTAAAGGAAACGAGGTGCACTACGATGGATTTCAGTCCTTCTCCTCGGATTTTCTGGAAGTATCCCATAGCATAAGTAGTCGATAATGGGTTGTCGCCATTCTTCTTTCTCAACTTCAGAAACAACAACAAGATGCTTGAGTTCATTATCTTC
Organism: Nicotiana tabacum; assembly: GCF_000715075.1. Lineage (NCBI taxonomy): Eukaryota > Viridiplantae > Streptophyta > Magnoliopsida > Solanales > Solanaceae > Nicotiana > Nicotiana tabacum. Next base: position 79,837,180 of record NC_134090.1, read on the forward strand.
ACCTTCGACCTCATTTGGCGGCGGTACTACCCATTTTTGGCAGATGGTAACTTGCGCTTGGTCAGGCAGGGCTAATGATGAATCTAGAGTAGCTAAAACATCAGCCTTCTTATTTTCTTTCCTTGGTACATACTGAATAGTCACATCGCTGAGCCACCCTATCAACCTTTTTGCGTAATCATGATATGGGCGTAGTTCAGGCTTCTTAACCTCGTAACTACCCAAAAGCTGATTGACCACTAACTGGGAGTCACCAAAGACTTGCAATTGCAATTGCTTCATATCAACGGCCATTTAAAGCCCAAGTATTAATGCTTGATATTCAGCAACATTGTTAGAACAGAGTTGTGTCAAGGTGAATGAGTAGGGCAAGACTTCACCTTGAGGAGTGACAAATACTACACCAGGCCCGGCTCTCCCATGATGCGCAGCACAATCAAAATACATCTTCCATGGAGGTTGAACTTCAACGACCATTGCATCCTCATCAGGTAGTTCATCAGTTAGCTCCCAGTCATCAGGTATCGCATGATCTGCCAAGAAGTCTGCCAATGCTTGTTCTTTTACAGCCTTTTGAGGGATGTACAAAATCTCGAATTGTTGAAATTGGAGGTACCGTCACGCTAGTCGATCACTAAGAACAGGTTTTGACATCACGAACTTGATGGGATTTGCTTTAGAAACAAGACGGACAACATGAGCTTGAAAGTAGTGCTTCAACTTTTGAATTGTGAAGACTAGCGCCAAACACAACTTTTCAATCGGCGAATAGTTCAACTCGTTAGGTGTCATCATCCTGTTCAAGTAGTAAAGAGAGTTTTCTTTCCCCTCAATATTTTCTTGGGCCAACAGTGCTCCAACAGACCTTTCTTGTGCCGCAATGTATAGTATCAATGGCTTTCCTGGTATAGGAGCTGCTAAAACTGGAGGCTTCATCAAGTAGGTTTTGATACTTTCGAAGGCATTGCTACAAGCTTGATCCCACTTGAAAGGAACGCCTTTCTTCATGAGGTGACTAAATGGTTGGCACCTCCCAGCCAGGTTTGATATGAATCTTCTAAGGTATGCTAGCTTTCCTTGCAGACTTTTCAATTCATGGATATCTCGAGGCTCAGGCATTTTCAAAATGGCATCCACTTTGGCTTGATCAATTTCGATCCCTCGATGTCGGACAATGAAACCAAGGAACTTTCCAGAAGTAACTCTAAAGGCACATTTCAATAGATTCATCCTAAGTTGGTACCTTCAGAGCAATTCAAATACCATCCTCAAGTCCTTCATGTGGTCGCCCTTCTCTCTTGATTTCACCACCAAGTCGTCAACATAGCATTCGACATTCTTGTGGAGAAGATCGTCGAAAATATTCTGCATAGCCCTTTGGTAAGTAGCACCAACATTCTTCAAGCCAAAAGTTATTACCTTATAGCAATAAATACCCTTGGGGGTGCGAAACGTAGTAAGCTCTTCATCTTTTGGTGCCATGCGAATTTGGTTATAGCCCGATGAACCGTTCATGAAAGATATTGCCTCGTAACCACTAGTAGCATTGATCATCAACTTTGGAATAGGAAGGGGGAATTCATCTTTGGGACATACATTATTGAGGTCCCTGAAGTCAACGCATACTCGAATCTGGCCATTCTTCTTCCTTACAGGGACAATACTTGAAACCCATGTTGGGTATTTAACTTTCCGAATAAATCCAGCTTCAATGAGTTTGTTAACTTCAGTTTCAATCAGGGGAACCAAACCCGGCCTAAAACGCCTTTGAGCTTGTTTAACAGGGCGAGCACCATTTTTGACTGCAAGGTGATGGACTGCTACTTTCGGGTCCAAGCCAGGCATCTCTTTGTAATTCCAAGCAAAGACATCCCTGAATTCTTTGAGTAACTCAATATAAGTGCTCTCTTCATCAGCTTCTAGTAAAGCACTTAGGTAGGTGGGTCTTGGATCCTCATCGGTGCCAAGGTTAACTTCTTTTAAGGCATCAACTATCGTCTTCACTCCTTCTTCAAGTTCAGGTGGAGCATCTTCCACATCTTCATATTCTTGAGAGTCCCCATCATTGAAGGATATGTGATAACACGACGAAACATCCTCCAATTCTGCATTATCTTCCATCGAAGACGAAACACCATTCTCGCCTTGTACAATGACATGATACAAAGAACCTACACTTTCTTCATCTTCGTTACGTTCCTTAGTGTAGACCACAGTATATGGATTTACCTTCAGTACTTCTTCACATTAAACCACCAGTTTTATTTGTCGCCTCATTCTGGAAGGAACCAAACTTTGGAAATCCTTAGAGATCTCCTGAATTTTGGGTGAAGCAAGTGTTCTTGTATTTCAATGATTTCTCTGGAACTTATTCCCCTTCTTCAATGGACCCAATCTCTCAAATACAGAAATTCTCACAGTTGATTTTCCAAGCTGATCAAAGACAGAAGGCCTGTTAAAAGCGGCAGATTTGTCTGCTACACTGATATAATTGCTACTCGCCCTTCTTATTGAGATGCGCATTAATGACAATTGCTTGTATCCCAGACCTTCACGTGGTTGCCTCATTGCAGCTTCTGATGGGAGCTTTCCTAACTTTGACGGCTCATTGGGATTGTATCCAGCTTTTGCAAATAGCTTGTAAGCGTTAAGATCGAAACCTTCATCTGTTCGCTTTGTAGGGAGTGCCACATTATGCAAACAATTTTGGGCTACAAACCCTGCAAGCGGCTTTGAGGACAACTTTACTGCCTCAATTCGTTTTACCGGAAGAGTTAACTCCCTTAGAGTCTTGATTTGGAGATTATGTGATCCACCATCGTCTTTCTTCCTTTTAGGGACATATTGGAGTGCGGGACTTACTTTCTTTCCATAAGACGCAATACCCCCTTTATGAGATTTATTCACGTTGGAGGGTACCTCCTCAGTAACAGTTTTGGCTTTACCTATAGTCACATCAGCTCTTTTAGTTATGGGTTCGTCATTCTTGCTTTTCGTACCATCATCAACTTTCAGCTCCTTCACAATGCAGTTCTTCAAGTAGAACTTTGCATCGGCAAAGTGTGACTCAGCCTCGGTGAATGGCTCATCATCAGCAACTACCGTCTTCTCGACTTCACCTTGGTAGTATTTTAAACATTGATGGTAGGTAAACAGAACAACTTCATTCTCATGTATCCAAGGCCTCCCAAGAAAAACATTGTATGAAGTCTTCACGTTGATCACATGCAGCCATGCACTTGATTGCATATCTTCAATAGTGATTCCCAGCCTGATCGCGCCTATGGCTCTTTGCCCCCCTTGGTTGAATCATTGGATCATCACACGACTTACTGAGAGTTCGTTCATGGGAATACCATGTTATTTCACAGTATGTATTGGCAAAATGTTCACTGAGGATCCTTCATCAACCAAAATCCGATTTACCCTTTCATCGTGCATATAGCCAACCAGGTACAATGGGCGGTTATGAGGAGTGTCACCTAGCAATTGATCGTCATTTGTGAACGTGACCTTTTCCTCACAAGCATTAACTTCTTGAGGAGTGGACTCGATGGGCTTTTCCGAAGATGGTGCCAACGGTAGGTCATCACTCTTTTCTTCCCCTTTGTCAGCATGGCAACAAGAGGCATCAATGCCCATGGAAAATCTTCGTGCGGAACCAACTTGGTAAAAACTCCTCCAAGGTCACTGGATTTCGTGGCTTTTGAGGGTGGTGCATCTTCACTTTTGCTTTCTTCAAATGCGTAACTAGATTCTTTTTTATTGGTTTTTTTACCATCATCTTCCTTGTTGTTTGTTCCACTGATTCTTTTTGTGGGCTCCTTTTATGGTGCCTACGACGAGTCACCAACGTCCAACCTTCATCATCATCAGGTTGGTTGACTTCAGCTTTGTCGCTCTCCAGTAATTCTTCATTTTTGCTTTCTTTAAAATCATATAATTCATTCGGACAGAATGAGCCAAAGGTGATAGAGACTTGGTTTGCGTTTTCTTTCTCATCTTCAAGAACGATCTTCTTTCCGCGAGCCAAGTCCATGACTTTATCCTTGAAGATAAAGCACTTCTCTAGAGGGTGGCTTACAAGTCGGTGATATTTGCAGTAGTTTAGGTCATTTGTTTTCCCAGCTTCATTTGGTCGTTTCATCTTCGGAAGCTCGATGAGTTTTAACTCGAGGAATTCTTCGAAAATGGCTGGCACATCAGAATCCAGGAATGGGTACACTTTCTCTTGCATTTCTTTTAAAGTCAGCTTCCCACTTGTCTTATCTTGAAACGAAGTGGATTTCATACTCTACTTCTTGCTCTCCTTCGTCGTGAACTTCACAAGTGACGTATTGACATTCATAGCCTCTTTGCTATCAGACTTGGGTACGAACTTGCCCCACTTCCTGATTTCTTGCTTGTCATTCACTTTGCGAGGTTCATAGATGGGCATCCTTTCATTTCCAGTGGAGGCCATGCTCAATTCCATGTCATGGGCACGAGTTGCAAGTTCTTCAAATGTGCCAGACTTGATACCTTGCAAGATGTAGCGCAATCCCCAATGCATGCCTTGGATGCACATCTCTATGCCCGAAGCTTCACTAAGCCTGTCTTTGCAGTTGAGGCTTGAATTCCTCCATCGATTGATAAAGTCAATAACTGGTTGCCCCTTTCGTTGACGAGTATTTGTAAGTTCTATCATACTCACAGTACATCTTGTACTATAAAAGCGATTGAGGAACTCTTGCTCTAGTTGATCCCAGCTGTCGATAGATCCATCCTCGAGGTCCGTGTACCAGTCAAAAGCATTTCCTTTTAGCAAGCGAACAAACTGCTTGATGAGGTAATCTCCATAAGTCCCAGCATTGTTGCACGTCTCCACGAAGTGCGCAACATGTTGCTTTGGGTTACCTTTACCATCAAACTGTTGAAACTTCGGATGTTGATAGCCAGCAAGCATCTTCAACATATCGACCCTTGCAGTGTACGACTTTGCATATGTAAGGGAAGATTTGGCAGCAACTTCATATTTGTTCTTAATGGTTCCTTCGATGAACTCCTTCAGTTGATCGATTGGAATCATCCCTTCAGATGAGACAGGGATAGCCTTAGTGGATGCTGCTTGTCTTGGAGGAGAGTCACTCTCTAGAACTTCTGGGAGCTTGCCAGATGCATGGGTAGATTCTTCTTCCATCAATATTCCCACCCTGTCTGTTAGCTTGTCAATTCTAGCCTCTTGATTTTGCATGCATTTGGTCAAGCCAGCGATTGCTTCCGTCAAGTTTGCCAACTGCTCCTCCATGAAGTGTTTGTCACCCTGGTTTGCATGATTGTCGTGGATGATGGAGAGTAGCATGGATTTTCACATAGATTGATCCTTGACTGGCTCACGCTATGTGGTGTAAGTGGGGAGGATTCATCGCTTGAAGCATCATCATCTTCCTTCACAACAGAGTGCTTGGAGCCGAAGAGGTCAAGCAGAGCAAGAGTTTTCTTGATCTTTTCAGCAACATCGCTTCCTCCTTCAGATGCGTTTGTCGAAGATCTTGCTCCTTTTGAGGATGAAGATCCGAAAATAGGGGTTGATGCAGACGGTATTTGGGGTGCTTGTTGTCCTAAAGAGCTTGCTTTGCTCCTCGTAACCAGTCCGAAGCTTCCAAAGGTGACATCGAGGATGCTTTCCACATCAGCATAGAACTTGGAGTTAGCAGCCTTGGTGGATGTTGATCTGGAGTTGATTTTTTCGAAGCCATTTCAATGTTCTTGAAGTTTGATGATTGAAAAGTTGAGATGAGAGGTAGAGATTGTCCCACTGGGCGTGCCAGAATTTGTAGACAATAAATTTGCGTCGAGAAAATAAGATCAAGACCGAAAAATATCGCAACAATCTTAGTATTTTATTTCAAATATTTGAGTGTTACAATCTCTATGAATCCCCTGATTCTACTTTTCAATAGTAAATAAATTCAAGGGCCTTTGAGCTTGATCTTGAATATGTATTTGTTGCCTCGAATGATGATCTTGTTCTTGAGCTTGAACTTGATTGCTTGAACTTGACCTTGATTTGTTCTTCGTTCTTGAACTTGCACTTGATTTCTTGAACTTGAACTTGAAGCCTGAACCTTGTAGAGAAATTTGCGGCATTTGATCCACGAGCTCTCTCTTGCTTCTTGTTATAACTTCTGGTCTCTTTTCTGAGTTATGAAGACCCCTATTTATAGTTGTGGAAGGGAAGAGTTGTGATAAGAACAAACTCTTTCCGACCAATCAAATTGAAGTGTGACATGGCTGCATTTGATTGGCCAGAACATGTCACTTGCACACGTGACGCGATTTCATTGGCCTTTTAGCGTGACTGGACATGCCTTGTCATTTTGATACGTGACATGATCCCATTGGTTCTTCCGTTTGACTTGGCGCGCAACGTCATTTGACACGTGGCACCAAACTGGGCCTCTAGGAAGATGACATCTTGGGCTTAATGAAGTGGGCTCATCACTTTAGCCCAATTAAATGGGCTAGCCCAATAATATTGGTCTTATATAATTAATCCAATTATATTAGCCCATAATATTTATTTGGACTAGTATATTTAAATATAGTCCAAATTATTTATTGAATTTAAATTCAATAAATTTTACATGCCTACAGGGAGTACTTTCAAGTTGGAGTTTCAAAAATAATTTAAAATATAAAATCTATCTATATATAATAAGAGAAGCAAATTCATGTTATTGTGCCAAGTGTCAACACAGAAAATGAACATGTGTCCAATTTCAAGACAAACCTCCAACTAATTTGGAGGTTCAAATTTATTTTTTCTAAAAAACGTAAAGGACACATTTTTTTTCTTTCAAAATTTCAAAATAATAACTAATTTTACATGGCACAATTAAAGGACACGTTTTTTTCTCTCTAATATAGAAAATTAGTTTTAGATTATTATTTATAAAAAATAAAAATAAAAAATAAAAAACTACCAATTCACATTGGGGAGTACTTTTAAGTTGGAGCTTCAAAAATAATTTAAAATATAAAACAGGTAAAAAAAAATTAAAAGTTGCCAATTCAATTAACATCAAGAGTCCATGTTCAAAAAATTGAAACCTGCTAATTCAATTAACATTTTAATACCAAATCGTTATCCCACTTTTCTGGGCAGTTTTTTTAATTTATTAATTATACTTGAGAATTTAAAATTTAAAATTAATTTAAATTATAAAACAAGTTCATAAATGTAAACCTGTCAATTCAGTTAACATGAAGAGTTCCTCCCACGTTTTTTCGGGTAGATTTTTTAATCTATTCAAATTGAGAACAAATTGGTATATTATTTCAAAGGAGGGAACATTTACGTGTTTTGGGACTGAAAAAGAAAAATCCAACTTTTACTGTACGGTTAAAGCTATTGAAAAAAAATAATCTTATCCAAGCTCTAGATAACTCTGAATTTTAAACGTGTGGCTAAAATTCTGAATCTAAAATAAAATTCCTATATACAGTTGGTTTTCTATACAATTTTTTCAGCTTTTACACTGTCCAACTTGAAAATAGTAGTAGAAAATTTTAAATATTGGTTATGTTGGAGGATAAAATAGCATCATCCATGGCGAAATCGTCCTGAATATTTCCTAAAGAAAATCACAAAAGATGGACCGAATCATTGTTGCAAATTGGAATTCAAATCGAGAATGCACACTAGAAAGATGAAAAGATATAATTAATTAGATATAGATCTACATGTGTTTATAGTTACTTTAGTTTTTCTGGAGTGTATTGTTATTTAATTTTTCTGTCCGTGTTGATAGAAGTAAGAACAGTCCAATATGTTGAATGACCCTAGTTTACGAATTCAAGGAGCCAATAAATAAGGTATGGGATGGATCTCTCACTCTAAAAAGAAGATTACATTCAAATCTATCTCTCCCGAAAGAGTTGCTAGAGGATTGCACATACAAAATAAAAATAAAATATTGAATATAATTTATTATATACAATAGTGGTATATTTGTAATTTAATATAAGAGATCATATTTACTCAAATTATTGTGGTAATCAATCAAAATAATTTAATCTTATATATTAAGTAGTTATGAAAGAGTCGCATAAGTCATGTTAATAAGAATTCAAATTATTATCAAGATATTATATTAAAAATAAAAGAGAGAAAAAATTTAATTTCTAATCGTACGAACTGTTACAATAATAAGTATTAGAATAATGCTAAAAATTTCATGAAAGGTTTCTCTGATAATAATTATTCGTATAATATAATACGAAAAAATTATTAAGTCTAAGTTATATATATTTATATTTATAAGGGTATGAACTGTTATTTTATTCCCTAGGGAAAATGCAAATATTGAAGAGAAGAAAAGGATGATTTTCTTTTTTTAAAAAATATAAGTTATTTGCAAATAATAAAATAAACAAAAAATATAATAGTCTACTAAATAAGATATGATTTTCGTTATAAAAAAATATGTTGGACAAAAAGAGATCATCCTTATCATAACGCTAACTTCATCCGAGTCAAATACCTTCTAAATTCAAACGAAGATTATTTTCTATCACATTATTATTTTATCATTATTATAAGTCAAAACGAACCATTATCTCATATTGGACTATTTCTAAATAAATATATTTTACAAATGAATTACTTTATGATTTTTACCACGAGTTACAAGTAAAAAGAAAATGATGATGATGAACAAATATCAAAAGAATTAGAAAAATAATAACTAAAACTTTTACTATTCACTCAACAAAAAGAGTAGCTGTATTGAAGTTAAACCAGGTGGTAACCTAATAAAATAAAAACATAAGGTAATAGAAAGTCACTAGGCAATTTTAAGACAATATCTATTAGGTTATATAATAAAAAATAATTTGAATTGAAGGATAAACTTTTGAATCTATTGATATAGTTTTTGAATTTGATTGAAATATAATTTTTTAAAATAAAAATATGTATATTAATTTTCTACCGCATTATTCTTTTATCATTATTATAAGTTAAGATGATTATAATCTCATATGGGACTATTTCTAAGTAAACATGTATTTATAAATGAATCACTTTATGATTTTCATCACGAGTTACAAGTAAGAAGGGATTAAAGATTGTAATGACGATGAAGGATAAATAACAAATGAAGCTAGATAATTAGTAAATAAAGAATTTTTTTATTCATTTAATTATAACGTATTCTTATTCGTTTTGGATCATGCTATATTTTCATATTATTTGTAGCACAACTTATATAATTACGATATTTGAGTAACATTCAAAAGTTATTCCATAATTATATGATTCGTTTAATTTAATTACATTGAACTTTCATTATTGAATAGATACGACAATAAAAATGATTTAGTTAAAACGTAACCTAACGTGCTCAAATAAATCAGATTATACTCTAATATGACTAATATTCTTTGATAATATTCACACATCGTACGGGTACTAATACAGTTTAATAAGCAGAATAAATTTTGTTTTATAACTTATTGGAGTTTAAATAGTATTGTAATAAAGTAGTTATAATAACATACGTAGATCTATCTATATAGAATAACAAAAGCAAAACTATAATAGGATGCCAAGTGGAATACCCACAATTCAACACATGTCAAACTTTAAGACAAATCTCCAATATAGTTGGAATTCAAAATTAATTTAAACTACAAATCAGGAAAATAAACTTGCAACCTACGAATTTCAGATAGATTGTATACTTCCTCCAATATTTTGGCAGTTAATGTATTATACTTGGAAATTACAAAAAGAAAAAAACAACTCCCACTTTTTTTGTTGGCCGTTTTCTAATAAAAACTACCCACTCAAATTTGCCAATTATTTTTATAAAGAAAAAAGAAAAATTAAAACAAAGAAAACAGTATCCTAAACCTCACGACTGATCGTGTCCCACGATTGAGTTTTTGAGTTATTCTATTCAATTATTTATTATTTATTATTACACTTACCTATTAAAAATAGAACTCCTCCCCTTTTTTTGATTGGCTTTTATAAAAAAAATAAAACCCTCACACTTTCTTAGTTTTTGTTTTTTAATCAGCAACTGCCCACCACTGAGAAAAAACGCAGGAAAGCAGTCAGTTAAAAACCCACGACTGATCGTGCTCCCAAACGTGGGCTTCCAACCAAAACTCCCTATTCTATCTACATTTCCTTAACTGATTGATTTGTGCACTTTATATTTTTGAATCCTTTTCAACTTCCTATTTTATCTACTCAGTCTGATTAAAATTGCTTTGCAATTATGGCTACACAACTTCATGATATCAAATAAATTTCAGGCAACTCGATGCAATGGAATCTCAAAGTTAGAGTCGTTCGAATGTGGATAATCCCGGATCGATTTAAGCCGGAAATACCGCTTTCAATTGAATTGGTTTTACAGGATTCGAAGGTAACATGTTATTTTTGCCTCATTCTTTTACTTACTTTATCCATATTAGTGAACGGTGTCTTAATATGAAAAAGAAAAAAATAATGGTCTTGAGATTTGGAAATACAATATTGAGGATGAGACGGAGAGAACATCACTAACTTACAAAAGTGGATGCTCCTCGAGAAGGGTAAAGAATGGCTTAATTCAACCTGAGAAGAGAAGTCAAATGAAAAGTTGCAATAGAGAGGATGGTTGTTTAACAAAGTTTGAATGTAAGATGAGATGTTTTAGGAAAATAGATTTTTTTAAGCAATTATCAAAAAATACAATTGTTTTCTCTTATGAGATTAGATAACTGGAAGTGACCCAATTATTCCCTATAATGAAGAAGGCTTTCTTCCTTTAATTGGTACTAATAGTTCCAACTTTTGTTATACATTTACCGAAATTCAACATGCTCTAAATGACTAAGACAACTTTAAAATCTTTATGGGACATTTAAAACTATATCAACTTGGAATTTTGGAAAGTATCTAAGAAGATGAATTTAACAAAGTGCGAAAATCTTTATGGGACATTTAAAACTATATCAACTGGCATATATATTACATATTGGTTGCTTTGCTTAGACTATCATCAGATGAACATACATAAACTACGCTTATATGTGAAATATGTGTACTACAAGTATTCATCTTTCTGTCTCTTAATGTTGGCTTCATAATTATGCACTAATAAGGAATATGATTTTGTAGGGTGATCGTATACATGCTTCAATCGGAAAGTATGTTGTTAAGTTTTTTAGGAACAAGATACAGGAATTTCGCTTATATCGTATGAGCTACTTTGTTGTCGGACCAAATAATTTTGAAGTTGAGGACTACAACACACAACTTGAGGCTGACATTTACACAAAAGACATTTGTTGAGGAAACAACTGATCCTGGATTTCATATGAACATCTTTAACTTGCGTCCTTTTGACCAACTAACAAATCAACATGATGTCGATGAGACAGAATTATTCGGTAAGTCTTCTTTTCCTTTTTATTTAAATGGTAGGTTTTGTAAAACTATGTTACTAACTATTATATTTATAGATGTTGTTGGCCAGGTTGTGACCTATGAAGATGTTAAGACCTACAAACAAGGAGACGACCAAAGTGTCTTTATTAATGTTGTACTCGAGGATGATCAGTAAGTCATTCGCAAATAAAAATAATACTTTACAATAAAACTACATATATTGTTGTTGATTAAGTTTTACCATAAAACGTATAGGAGGAATAGGATTTTGGCAACCTTATGGAGTGAACTTGTGGATCAAATTCAACATCACTTGACTGAATCTACAGATGAACCTTTGATTGTTGTTTTCTAACATATGAAAGCTCAAAAATTTCGAGGTTTACCATTAATTGCATGTATTTTTCAATTTTAGTTTATAAATATTATATAATTTCAGATTTATAATTATAGTAAATCTGATACACAGGTAATTACTCAGTGCGTAGTTGTTGGTATGAGACAAATATATGGATTAATCCTACGCTGCCGCAATCAACTGAGTTTAAATCCAGGTTTGTCAAGTGTACAATCCTTTTCTATATGTACAAAAAATATAAAAACAGTATTGACAAATAACAATTTTCGACTTATGCAGATTTCCGGCAGTACGTCAATCAAACTTTGAGCCGATTACTCAGACAAGTTCACAGCAAAGTTACTCTGTTAGAGATGAGTTAGACAAAGGAATTATACTGTTTAAAACTATTAGGGATTTAGTTCAGTGTACGCAGGTGAGTTTAATTTAGTGTTATAATTTTATTTACCTTATGTTTTCTGTTTTGCATTTACAATGACAAAGGAATTGTACTGTTTAAATAATTATTTAGTTAAGTGCATGCAAATGAGTTTAATTTACTATAATATTATATGTACCTTATGTTTTGTTTTGCATTTACAATAATTTTTTCTTTATCTTAAATAGGAATGTAGCTATTGAATTGCGGCAAAATTGGTGAATTTGGAACTTGACCGAGGATGGTCATACTTGACATGCAACAAGTGTACTAGAAAGGTTGACAGAGTTGGTACTACATACTTTTGCAAGAAATGCAATGAAGAAGCATGTTCTATTACTCACAGGTAATAGGCTTCAAGTTCATCTATGTTGACAAAGTTGGTACTACATATATGTATATATATAAATATGCATAAAGTTAATCAAAATTGAGTTGCAGGTATAGGCTTCAAGTTCGTGTTATGGATGGAACCGCTTTTATCTCATTATTGCTTTGGAATCGCGATGCTATGCAGCTTATAGGGAAGTCCGCAAAAGAACTTAAGGAAGGATTAGTTGAGGTATAATACTAAACTTAATTTAGTTGTCAATTATAATATTTCTAACCTCGGAAATTTGGTGTAGACCTCAATTGGGGATGCTGATTGTTCTTATCCAACTGAACTGGACGATATTCTTTATAAAAAATTCATGTTCAAGGTTATTGTTAAGAAAGAGAATATTGAGTCACAGGTCGAAATCTACAATGTTCTTAAGATTGCTGATGATGATGAACTTCTGGAGGAATACGGAAAATTCGACGACACTATCACTATAAACATTGTTATTCACAAACCTGTGAATACAAAATTAAACTATAAATATTTTTACACTCATAAGATGAATATTTTTTTGGCTTTATTTTTAACAGGATCCACAGTTTTTTGATGGACAAAGCTCAAGTGAAGAGAAGTTTTTTGGGGTAAATTTCATGAAATTAAAACTTTTATGAGATGGAGAGATCTTCCTTATCCTTTCTTTTAAGAAGATGAAAAAGATATTAGTTTAAGACACTGGTGGGCTAGGTGATGTTCTTGGTGAACTACCACCAGCCTTGGCAGTACGTATCAATATTTGGTATGGTTTTTATCTTGATCAACGGTGTGGTTATTAAGCAATGGCACATATATGATAACACAAGACATATTGATTTATGACTCCAAAAGTGATATCAATAATTAGAAAGACATACCCTAGCAAGACACTTTGGAAAAAGACAGCAGAGTCCAACCCCACATGGTCAATAAGCTTAGGTTCAGGCATTTTCAGTCCATCTGGTATCCAGTTCATGAACCTTATATACGCCCTCCAATCAACATTACTTGCTAAAATTTTTTTAGTCAAAATTATGCAATCAATGGTGGTATTGCTCTCCAACTGCTATTAAATAATGTTTACTATTTTGTAGGATGTTATGGCCGAAAGTGAGATGAAGTCTGTTTTACAAACTCCCATTGAGAAAAGTGTGTCAGAAAGTGGATCGTCCGTGTTAGAAGATGGTAATGCTTGCAATGCAAAAATATCTCCTTTGAAGACGTATGACAAGAGGAGTAGATCAGCTAATAAGGCATCAACAGTAGGACAAGATGATGACTTCAATTCTCAACTCTCTAGCAACAAGGTTCGCAAAGTCATTAAGAAAGAAAAGAATCCATGACTGGCTACTGAAATGCCTTTAGCTATGCAATTAAGAAAGTAAAGATTTTTATTATTTGCGCAAGTTATATGTGGAGACAAATCGTCTAAATATTGATCTACATTCATCTTTATTAATCATGAATTTAATCAGTAGTTATTTCAATCTTTCTATTAAGGTTTTTGATGCAACACATTAGTTACTTCAAGTTAACTGAACTTTTATGGCATGACATTAAAGGTGCTGATGATGAGGCAGCATTGTTAGCACTTCAAATTCGAATACATCATAGTAGCAGTAAGCCAAAAATATTCAATGCAATTACAGAAATAATTTTATACATCTAAAGTAGTCCCAATAGAATATGATAAACCTGGAACTCACTACTAAGAGATGAAAGGAATGCAGCAACCACTTTTACATGTCATAGTTCGCAAATAGAACACTTCTGTCAATTTTCGCGTGCTGCTACTATATGACTTCATAGCAGGCTTGAAAATAGGCCTAATACACTTGGCTCTCAGCTTTCTTTTCATCTAACGCAATTCTCAAAGGAACTAAAGAGGATGCCTTCTTCAAACAAGTTTCATAACATGGATGGGAGCAAATCTGGTGTTCTTTCAATTATAAATCATATATTCTTTCAATCAAAAACTTTATACAACTGTTTCCAAACATTCTAAAAAAGAAAATTATTATGCTATTGGAAGGTAATTATTATATTTGTAACAGTTTCTGTTTTCCTACACATGAAACAAAGAAACAAAATATACACAAACTGGAAGAACATTCAGTCCAATGCCAACCATTTTTCATGGAAGACTATACAATATATGTGCAAAAAAAAAAAGGAATTATTAAAGCCTTATGCTATATATTGTATTAACAATTGTCTCTGTATCAATGACCTAAAAGTTAGATGAATTATAGAATCGATAGTGTACCATGATGCAGATTAGTGGTGAGTAAAGATATATATATATATATATGGACACCACACAATTTAGATACAATTAAAATTATCAATCAACTCTGCGTGTGAGGTGTTCATAGGTGCAACAAGGGCATCTTTCCCTTACATCCTTTCCCAAAGGTCCAGATAATTGATGCCACATTACTTTGGCTAATTACATGTTTGAGTGGAGCAGCTACAATTTTGTTTAGGCTTGATGAAATTTATACTACAGAGCACACTAAATTCACGATACACATACATAATTAGTTGGAGATGTACATTGCTTTCTCTTCACCACAAAAATAACTCAACTTCTGATGTTGCAGAAAGCTGAAATTAACGGAGACATAATACAGTAGTTAATAGTTGCAGCTTATAGCATTCATATCTTCTTCTTGCTTCCAATCATCGTACTTCGCAAATTCAACATTTCCATAAAAAAGAAAACTAAATCAACTGAAATTAATCTCTGCAGAGCACTTTGTGCACTTGAAGTTGAATCAGAACATTTCTATTCCTCAGTAGTCTGCGCAAATTGAACTATAATCATGTAGATTACCATTTATACATCACAACAACAACAAAGGCAATTCACGTTAGCCACAAAAAATAAAAAAAGGGACGTTACTGTTGATGAGCAGATTACTTCAATTTAACTAACAAAGGTAGTCAAAAAATAGGCCAAGAATTACTATCTAATCTGAAAAGGACAGGGGACAAGTATTCCAAAAATATCATCTTGGACGTCGTGGAACCAATGGAATACGTTGGATTTGTGAGTCCATGTGAGGCAAGGCACTCTCATATTCTTTATACCCTTTAAAAATACTTTTGATTGTTTCACCAACCTAAAGCATGAATATAGAGTAAATCAAATGATATTGAAAGAAAAAATATGAAAAAACTAAACCATATAGCCAATAAAGCCTATACAAAGTGAAATAACATTCTGTCCAACTGATCCAACCATTTTAATGGATTTGGACAGAATGGTATGTGTGTAAAACTTCCCGCGAAATTATTGAAGCCCTTTGTTATATATTCATGAACAACTGTAGATATGAAGACAAAAGTTAGATGAATTATACCATCGATAATGTGCCATCACTAGATAACCTTCTATAAATTTGCAAGGTATTCCAAACTCTTCTATGACGATTTCAAACTGTCACGACCCAAAATCCCAACCCGGTCGTGATGGCGCCTCTCGTGGGGACAAGGCCAGCCAACAACAAAATAATACATCTCTTTATAATTACTTAGCAGGAATAAGTCTAATTCGCAGATAATATAATCACAAGTGCGAAGTAAACATGATAGAATAATGGAAACCATCCCGACTCAGCCCGAAATCGGGGTGTCACAAGCCACGAGCATCTAAAGATCTAAATACTAATACAAGAC
Organism: Nicotiana tabacum; assembly: GCF_000715075.1. Classification (NCBI taxonomy): domain Eukaryota; kingdom Viridiplantae; phylum Streptophyta; class Magnoliopsida; order Solanales; family Solanaceae; genus Nicotiana; species Nicotiana tabacum. Next base: position 79,853,420 of record NC_134090.1, read on the forward strand.
CAGCAATATACAGAATGGAATTTAGAATCAATGAAGAAATATGGTGTCGTGAACGCTGACGGTCACCTTGCTCAGCTACAATAGTATACCTTCAGTCCGCCAATAACCCGCTACCGGGTGAACAGTACCTGCAACTGCACACGAGGTGCAGGGAGTAAAGTGAGTACTTCCAACTCAGTGGTAATAAGAGTAAGTAATAACTGAGCGATAAGAAATCACGAAAGAACACTTCATCATGCTATATAAGACGGTACAACCCTTTTTGAAAACAGTAATTCCATGAAAATCCTTTATAAAATATCTGACTCAGTTTTAAACCTCTTTTGAAAATAATCTTTTTAACAGTTGCAAAATAATTCCAGCCATCAGTGTCACTATGCACAGAAACCTGCCCCTTGGGCAATATCTTCGTTCCTGGTCAACCACTCGGGCCCCAATACTCAAGGATCAGATAGCACCAGCAAAAGCAGATAAATATCTCCAGAAATATCACAACAACAAATAATGAACAAATGCATGAATGCAATGCAATGCATATGATGGTACATTCCAGTACCCACTGCGGCGTGCAGCCCGAGCCATCCATATTTATTTATCGTTGACAGCGCTCATTGGGGGTGTGTACAGACTCCGGAGGGGCTCCTACAGCCCAAGCGCAATATCTTGGTCAGTCATTGTTACCTGACCGGTCAGCCATTATTACCTGACCAATTTATATCATACAGTGCCATTATTACCACTGTTCAAGTATATCATCCAGTGTCATTGTTACCACTGTTTCAAGTATATCACACAGTGTCATTGTTACCACTGTTTCAAGTATATCACACAGTGTCATTGTTACCACTGTTTCAAGTATATCACACAGTGTCATTGTTACCACTGTTTTAAGTTACTTTATAATCAGTCCAGAAAATAATATAATAAGCCCCTTGGGCATTTACAAAATCGAAGTTTCCAACCCGAAATGCATTTAAAATATAATTTAAGTTTTCAAAACTTAGAAATACGACTGGGTTTGCAAAACAGCATTTAAAACCTTGGACTGAAGTTAGATGATATGCAAATCATGCTAAGCAGTAATATCAATCCTCGAAGGATTTTACAAGTCGACACAAGGCCCCAAACATGGCAATCAGCCCAAATTATGATGATAACAAGTAATTTCAGTCAAATACGCAGTAAAATCAACAACCGGGACGGACCAAGTCACAATCCCCAACGGTGCTCTACCCCACGCTCATATTCGGCATGCAAGTCACCTCAATACAGCACTATGATGTGCAAATTCGGGGTTTCAAACCCTCAAGATATCATTTACAAGTATTACTCACCTCGAACCGGTGAAATCTCTAGCCCGCGACGACTTTGACCATTAAACCGGCCTCCACGTGCGTCGAATCTAACCAAAATCAAAGCGAATACAGCACAATATGCTAAGGGAACAATACCCAATCGAAAACAATCGAGGAATGTCGAAATTCACGAAATTTGCAAAACCCGAGCCCCGGGCGCACGTCTCGAAACTCAGAAATTTTTAAATCAATACGATCCTTATCTCGCCACGAGTCTATACATACCAAATTCATAAACATCGGAGTCTATTTGACCCCTCAAATTACCATTTTAGAATTTCAATCTCAAGCCCTAATTTCTTATGATTTGGCTATGTTTTCATGGATTTCAAGGATGATTCTTCAATAAAATCATGTATTTAACTCATATAACTTACCTCTAATCGATCTCAGTTGAAACTCCTTTCAATCCCCGTCCAAAAGCTCTAAAAAATGACCCAAAATCGGGTATAAACTCGCTGCCCAGATTTTTCGGAATTACTGTTCACCCGCGTGATTACTGTTCCCGCGCGTGGTCACTATTCCCTATTCACCCGCGTGATTACTGTTCACGCGCGGGTACTGTTCACTGCTGCAGAAAATACAGCAGCTTTTTAAGAAATTTGCAGCACAGCCATTTTTCACTAAAATGGCTCTAACTCCATCATACGAACTCGGAATTATACGATTCTTGTTCCTATGAGTCACAAATAATAATATGAACACAACCCTTCAATCGAAACTCAATTCGGAGCTCGTTTGCCTAATTCAATACCCATTTCGCTCGTTAAACAATTAACTCACATTTCGCGTCAAAAACCCAATCGCAACTTGATAAAATTAAACCAAAATTTCCAGATCAGTCCTATAATTCATGATTTAAATTCTTGAAGTCTCGAAATCAAATTTGGATCTCTATAACTAAAAATGAACCTTTAGATCATTACATTTATGCTCAAAACGGCAAAAATCTTCCAAAAATGACCCGTTGGGCATCCGAAACACACCCGAGGCCCCCGGGACCCCGACCAATAACACCAACCAGTCCCAAAATACATTACGGACTTTCTCGAGGCCTCAAATCATATCGAACAACGCTAAAATCATGAATCAACCTCCTATCCAAGCTTTATGAACTTTAGAACTTCCAACTTCTATTTTCGATGCCGAAACCTATCAAATCACGTCCGACTGACTTCAAATTTTGCACACAAGTCCAAAATGAAATAACAAAGCTACAGAAACTCTCGGAATTCCATTCCAACTCCCGGATCAAAATTTCACCTATCAACCGGAAATCGCCAAAATACTAACTTTACCAAAATAGGCTAACTTCTTCACCGGACCTCCAAAATTACTTTCGATTGCGCTCCTAAGCCTTAAATCATCACCCAGAGCTAACCGAATCATCGGAATTCAATTCCGAGCCCTCTAACTCACAAGTCAACATCCGGTTGACTTTTCCAACTTAAGCCTTCTTAAAAGAGACTAAGTGTCTCATTTCTTATCAAAATCATTCCAAATCAATTCTAACGCACCCCATACCGGTAATGAAACATACGAAAGCAGAAAATGGGAAGAACGGGGTAGTAAATCATGAGACGACGGGTCGGGTCATCACATTCTCCCAACTTAAACAAACGTTCGTCCTCGAACGTGCCCAGAGTTGTTCCAAAAGCCCATAAATCATAGAACTACCTTTTTGCTTCTGAAACCATCGATATGATCAAAACCTCACACCTATACATTGAATAGTCCCAAACCAGTTGTGATAAACCATACTTGTACCCTCGGGTGAAATCATAGGTTCTACCGCGTAATCCAGGCACTCGAAACGATAACTTCTATTCACAGTAGTTGCCCACAACCACAAAATAACGATAGAAAATCCCTTATTAGCTAAAGTCTTATTCCAACACTTTCATATACTGCCAACGATAACTGAGACTCGCAGCAAACATAACCATCTCTCAGATCAACCACTTATGAAGCCACTCCCCTTTTGACTAATACCACAACAGATTTTCGAGTCGAACCTCGATATTATCCTTCTAACGAGCCGAAATCAAATTTGTTCGTATTCGTCAATGATCCTAATGATCACCTCGAATCCAATACACCACTCTGGTGATATGACACCTCAATACAGGCCTAAGCCTCAACTTGTGTTATACGTGCACCAATAAGAAACGGTCCGAACATACTCAAAGCAAGAAAATTATTCAACTGAGAGAGTTGTACCTCAAATTCACTAGTACTGCCACAACACAAGGTTGAGACCCTGTCTCACATCACAGAAATAGGATACACAAATTTGACCCGCAAGGTCATGTTTCCACACTTCTTTATTGCACGCGCGATCCCATCCAAATACTTATTCCACGTGAAACACCTCTGCACTGACATCCACCACGAAGGCCCAATTAAGAAGCAATCTTTCCCAGCTGTCCGCTGGTTCCTTGAAATATAAATCATTCTGCTAAAACATATTCTAACGCACTTCACCACTTAACCTGTGACATTTCCGGCGTAGCCCCTAATGCAATAGTTCAAAATTACCCAACACTAAAACAACCAGTCTGAATTTCAACATCACATCCAAAATATAACACACCAGCGAATAAAGATCCACCACCACCACATAGCCTGTACATTAGAACTCCATATAGCACACAAATCATCATACCTGATCCCAGTTTCCACTGTGCAATACACGCACATATTCGATACTCTTTCATTCCATGACAGATACTAGATACTTACATGTTCTTCCGAGCAAACCCGAATACCACTAGTGGACCCAACAAGAACATGCCGCAATACTACTGAAATATAATCAGTTTAATCACATTACCTTTTTCTGAGACATATACTCTTATCAAATCACTTCCACTTAGCAATATCATTTTCCCAAATCATCCGAAGATCATTTATCTAATCACTTAGGAGGAATCACTACACATTCCATGCTCTGCATGACATACATAGGTCTTGTTCAAATTCTTACAATACTGACACGACGGATGAGACCTGTACACATTCATAACTACTATCGAAACAACAATTCATTAGTTATATACTCTTGGCAAGAACTATCACCTCATTCTGAGCCAAACAATGGTCTTAGCTCTTTAATTTACTTCACATACTCAGATTGCACTGATCTCAAATTCAATGATCTCGCCCCACCCAGCATGAACTGCTCGGGCAATAAGCCACTCAAGACATAATTAAAAGTCGCATATGATGCCCCAATGTGCCAATAGGCTACCAGTTCGAACGCAATACAAAAGAAAACGAGCTCTGGAAGGAATTACCAAATCCTACGCACTAATACAGACTTTCCTTGGAAAACAGGAAGCAAGGCATACAAAGATAGCATATGAGAAAACTATACCTGATTTCACACTATTGCGGCGTGCAACCTGATCGGATAACATACCCATGGCGGCGTGCCACCCGATCCACATATAGATCTCACATAAGGAGATGCACATCGAGCCAAGTTTGCTCATTACAATAAGATACCGAGTATCGGTCGTAAGCATGCTAAGTGCATAATAATATCTCTGAGGGACTTATAGCGTTATAAGTTACAAAACTCAAGCACAACTGAGGTGCGATGTACAAATCTGAATTTTCAAGAGCCAAGATGCTCATATAGCGTCATTCCTACACAGATTCTCAACACATAGCAATTTCTCAAATCGCCTTACAACTCACACGGCGCAATGCATCACTACGCGAAATATCTGACAATGAAACATCAACCTAACTACTCCTCCATGAGGATTGTGTCACTAAAATGCACACATCTGGACTGATATAGAGCCATTATTCACATTAAATCTATTTATCAACTTCAAGCCGATTCTGATCACACTGGACTAGTCTGATAAACTTTCAAAGGTCCATAATAACTTCTAGTTTCTTCTAAAAGCACAATAACAACCATCACAATCGGAGTAATCCTTCCCGGCTCACAACCCAATATGCCAAGTGCCCTCCAGGCATGAATCTTTAATTTAATGACACTATCACAAACTTCCTACTTGGTTTACATCTTTATTCAATCAAGTGATCACATGCCACACTTATAAAATCTTCCAGTGGGTCACACTCCCACACCCTACCACAAAATATCTGGAACGTACCTCCAAAACACCGATCGCACTAACGTTGCAGAGCGATAGAGAATCATTAACCAGGACGTAAAACCCTTTTTACAAGACACCGATCTTAGGTGACGCTGAAGACAATGCCAACTTACCGTAAACATCGAAACTTATCTCCTGCTCATCCGAGCTCATGACATCTTGTCAAAAAAAAATTCCTTCACTCGTGCCATTCTCGGCGAAATTTCCACAACCAGAACTGACTCATCAGCATGCATCAAATTGGAACTAACATAGTACATAACCGTACAATCCGCTAACCAATAGCAAGCTCCCCAACTTGGCTCAAAGCCATAGATCACAATACTTATACTCTATTGCTGTCGTAATACCATAGTGAGATTAAACTCACTCCTTCATAAGCTCGTGGAAATACAAATCATCTGGAATTTTAACTTTTCTGCAATTCTTGCATTTACTCACACAACAGTTAAGCCCACTCTTTAGGCGACAAAATTTTTACTAAGTCCCAAATTTTTCAAAAATTTCGGCAGAGTCTCCTTTGTAATTGGGCATATCCACCTGCCAGAGAATCATCAAAACAATCCTAACAACACGTCCACAACTTGACAAAGCATCACAATGTATATCAACAACATTAATCTCAATACTACATGTATTATATTATCAAAATTGATACATGGACATGCGTTGCACCTACTTGAATCATAAGACATAGAAAAATACATTTCAATCCTCCATTATTGGGCTATTCAATTGAGTAAGAAAATATTCTTTATTTAATGTTTTCGACCTTCAAGGTGGTCTCCTTGACTCAACGATTTCGTCATAATACATTTACAGAAGAGATCTCAGCTCCCAGACTCATCTCACGTCATATAGAAACATCTCACAGTACTAACATACCCTCACGTAGCTATCCAGCCATGATTCCCACTAGTAGGGACAATACCAAACATAAAGGTTCAAAACACTTGCTCGCACAATCAGCACCTCGGTGCTCAAGCCATTGGCAAAGATTCGGCCTCAAGTCCTCCAGACTGGCCTAACGTCAAATTCACAGAGATTACACCTCGCCCCTCAATCGGGGAATCAAAAGCCATTGAGGCACATCTGATACTGAGTGCCCGTTCGTGCATACGATCACGCGGAAAGAATTTCAAGAGTTTCCTTTCAAGCTGAATCAAGGACGCACGATAAGAATTCAAGAATGTGAAGTTTTCCTAAAGGTTCTGCAGCCTCTCGAGGATAAATACAGACGTCTCCGTACCCATCCGCGAGACTCTACTAAACCTGCTCATGACTCGTGAGACCTAGTAACTTAGGCTCTGATACCAACTTGTCACGACCCAAAATCCCAACCCGGTCATGATGGCGCCTCTCGTGGGGACAAGGCCAGCCAACAACAAAACAGTACATCTCTTTATAATTACTTAGCAGGAATAAGTCTAATTCACAGATAATATAATCACAAGTGCAAAGTAAACATGATAGAATAATGGAAACCATCCCGACTCAGCCCGAAATCGGGGTGTCACAAGCCACGAGCATCTAAAGATCTAAATACTAATACAAGACCAGCAATATACAGAATGGAATTTAGAATCAATGAAGAAATACGGTGCCGTGAACGCTGACGGTCACCTTGCTCAGCTACAATAGTATACCTTCAGTCCGCTAATAACCCGCTACCGGGTGAACAGTACCTGCAACTGCACACGAGGTGCAGGGAGTAAAGTGAGTACTTCCAACTCAGTGGTAATAAGAGTAAATAATAACTGAGCGATAAGAAATCACGTAAGAACACTTCATCATGCTATCTAAGACGGTACAACCCTTTTTGAAAACAGTAATTCCATGAAAATCCTTTATAAAATATCTGACTCAGTTTTAAACCTCTTTTGAAAATAATCTTTTTAACAGTTGCAAAATAATTCCAGCCATCAGTGTCACTATGCACAGAAACCTGCCCCTCAGGCAATATCTTCGTTCCTGGTCAGCCACTCGGGCCCCAACACTCAAGGATCAGATAGCACCAGCAAAAGCAGATAAATATCTCCAGAAATATCACAATAACAAATAATGAACAAATGCATGAATGCAATACAATGCATATGATGGTACATTCCAGTACCCACTGCGGCGTGCAGCCCGAGCCATCCATATTTATTTATCGTCGACGACGCTCACTGGGGGTGTGTACAGACTCCGGAGGGGCTCCTACAGCCCAAGCGCAATATCTTGGTCAGTCATTGTTACCTGACCGGTCAGCCATTGTTACCTGACCAATTTATATCATACAGTGCCATTGTTACCACTGTTCAAGTATATCATCCAGTGTCATTGTTACCACTGTTTCAAGTATATCACACAGTGTCATTGTTACCACTGTTTCAAGTATATCACACAGTGTCATTGTTACCACTGTTTCAAGTATATCACACAGTGTCATTGAAACAGTAACTGTTTCAAGTATATCACACAGTGTCATTGTTACCACTGTTTCAAGTCACTTTATAATCAGTCCAGAAAATAATATAATAAGTCCCTTGGGCATTTACAAAATCGAACTTTCCAACCCGAAATGCATTTAAAATATCATTTAAGTTTTCAAAACTTAGAAATACGACTGGGTTTGCAAAACAACATTTAAAACCTTGGACTGAAGTTAGATGATATTCAAATCATGCTAAGCAGTAATATCAATCCTCGAAGGATTTTACAAGTCGGCACAAGGCCCCAAACATGGCAATCAGCCCAAATTATGATGATAACAAGTAAAATGGCTCTAATTCCATCATACGAACTCGGAATTATACGATTCTTATTCCTATGAGTCACAAATAATAATACGAACACAACCCTTCAATCGAAACTCAATTCGGAGCTCGTTTGCCTAATTCAATACCCATTTCGCTCGTTAAACAATTAACTCACATTTCGCGTCAAAAACCCAATCGTGACTTGATGAAATTAAACCAAAATTTCCAGATCAGTCCTATAATTCATGATTTAAATTCTGGAAGTCTCGAAATCAAATTTGGATCTCTATAACTAAAAATGAACCTTTAGATCATTACATTTATGCTCAAAACGGCAAAAATCTTCCAAAAATGACCCGTTGGGCATCCGAAACACACCCGAGGCCCCCGGGACCCCGACCAATAACACCAACCAGTCCCAAAATACATTACGGACTTTCTCGAGGCCTCAAATCACATCGAACATCGCTAAAATCATGAATCAACCTCCTATCCAAGCTTTATGAACTTTAGAACTTCCAACTTCTATTTCCGATGCCGAAACCTATCAAATCACGTCCGGCTGACTTCAAATTTTGCACACAAGTCCAAAATGAAATAACAAAGCTACACCAACTCTCGGAATTCCATTCCGACTCCCGGATCAAAATTTCACCTATCAACCGGAAATTGCCAAAATACTAACTTCACCAAAATAGGCTAACTTCTTCACCGGACCTCCAAAATTACTTTCGATTGCGCTCCTAAGCCTTAAATCATCACTCGGAGCTAACCGAATCATTGGAATTCAATTCCGAGCCCTCTAACTCACAAGTCAATATCCGGTTGACTTTTCCAACTTAAAGAATTCAATTCCGAGCCCTCTAACTCACAAGTCAATATCCGGTTGACTTTTCCAACTTAAACCTTCTTAAAAGAGACTAAGTGTCTCATTTCTTATCAAAATCATTCCAAATCAATTCTAACGCACCCCATACCGGTAATGAAACATAAGAAAGCAGAAAATGGGAAGAACGGGGTAGTAACTCATGAGACGACGGATCGGGTCATCACACAAACTCTTCTAACCAACTCATTCTTGGGGTATCAAATAATGCAGGAACAATGGCTCCAACCACCACCCGTTGCATAACCATGACGATTTGCTCATACGACAAATGAACAACAATTACAAATTCTACCTCTCTTCATCTGAAGACTATTTAGCCATTATGTTTCTATTTGGCAATCTAAAAATCCAAAAATATGTAATTTCTTATGATATTACATCACATATAACTAGACCATATGTGCGATATGTTAATAAGATAAGAAAAAGGAAAAAACATACATATTCCAAACATACTCTTACGATCAAATTTCACAACCCACACCGGCTTTAAAATATGAAACATGGGAGACGAATTTCGTTCCTCCTATGGATATATGTACATAGACACAACGATTTGTAAATATTCACAATATTAGTAAAAATGTTAATTTGGTAAAAGTTGGAACTTGCTAAGAATTAATAACAATGGGCTAACTCATTCTTCAATGAGTTTTAAATATATTGGTAATATATAAATTAAGTTTCCTGTTGTACTTTAATTTTTAATTATTTCGAAAATACATTTATGGGATTAGGATTTAGGGGTGACTAGACGTATAGTAAACTAAAAATACTACTGCACAAAAAAAAAATTGCGAACAAAAAAGAGGCGCATCAGATATGCCCTCTTTTCGTCAACTGCTTCTTTTGTTGAAGTCTCTTCAATTTCTCAAACCTAATTCAGTTTCTTACCCCAATTTTCCAACTCCTGCCTGCCTCAGCGTCAATCATCTCTATAACAAGATGTATGTCGTAGTCCTGCTTTCATGGTTTTACGTTTGTTTACATTAGTTTTTCTTCTAAAATTATTGTAGTCAAGCCTGTTGTGGTTGCTTCAGAAATTTTCGACTTCGTCCTACACTATCAGAAGAAAATAGAGTTTGTTTTTCATCGGAATCAATAGACTGAGGGGTTGCCAAGAAGCCCTATAAAATTTCTGATAGAATTGCGAAAGACTCTACAACTTCTCGGAAAAAATTCTGTTTTTACAGCATTTTGACATGGAACAATAGAAAAAACTCGCAAGAAAAAATCGAATATGCATACAGAAGCAGAAACAGGCTAAATTTTCCTCGAACGGTATGAAAATTTAATATTATATAGATCATGAGCAATATTGCAGTTCTTAAAATAATTTGACGTAAATTCGGTCTCTTACTAAATCTTTTTGTTCTACTATTTGTTCAATTTCATAGATGCATTGGATGCTGAAATTTAAGTATATTTGTTCTACTATTTGTTCAATTTCATAGATGCATTGGATGCTGAAATTTAAGTATAAGTATAAAAAATTATGTGTCTTATATATCGTAAGAACTTTCTGATTCGTACACCATATTAGTCTCTATTATGTTGTATATCGCCTTTCTTCCGAATATGCATTATTTGATATATCATTGCATAAATTTAAAATATATTATGTCATATGTTTTATCATTTTTTATATGTTTACCCATCCCATACATCTTATGCATTTTTAAAAATTTAGAGCATTTGTAATTTTTAGGTACTTTTGATGATTAGTCGTACAGGTTTATCATCTTTATTAGTCGCTTTTATACCTGCTTTACTCAGTTGCAAGTAGAGAAAAATCACAAATCTAATCAGCATATCAAATCTTATATACTAACCTTTAATTATGCTTTCTGAACTGTTTGCCAAGTTGGTAAAAGTTTTCGTTGGTCATAGTTTTGGATTCTATGAATTTTGGACATTTCAGCTAGCAGTCACTCCTAAGTTTTACAGCTTTATTTTTTCAATTCAGCATATCAAATCTTATATACTAACCTTTAATGATGGTTATTGCCCTTAAAGATTTGATAAATTATTTCATTATATTGGTTTTGATAGTTTCCGTACCTTTTTCCACTTATAACAGTTACCTCTTTTTTATTTTATGGTTTACAGATTGTGTCCATTCTACTACTATCAGACGGAATGCTATTGAAAAAGGAAAAACAAAACAATCATTAATGGACATAACAAATCGTCTGAATTTCCCTGAATTATATAGTGCACCCATAAAGATCTGTGAACAAGTTTCATCATCTCATTCTCAACAACAAAATCCAAATTCAACGCAACAACATTTGCGATATGATTTTTCGCCTTCAAAATTGCAAAATGATCATCTTTTACCAGATTTAAATGAGCTACCATTATTGCAAGGTAAATATTTGTGTAAATTTTGTTATATCTTAAATGAAAATTTGAGGAAGTCAAACTTCCGTGTTGATATTCCGGCAAATAACAAAAATAAATTTTCTTTAACTTATATACTTTTATCTGATATGCGTAATGGACTGGCCAGTAGAATAATTTATAAATTAAAAGGTTAATGTGATGCTATTATTTGCTTTTGTTTATTTTATTATAAGTAAAAAAAATTTGTTATAAATATAGAATTATAATTTTTATGAATTTTGCTTTTTGTCGTTCTACTTTTGAAATTTTTATTAAGCGATTTATCTTCTCTTTTACGATGTTTATTTTTTAAAAAAAAAATATTTCTTTGGTTGATTAGCCTTAATATTTACAATACTTTTAAATGAAGATTTGTTAGCCATCTAATTTAACATGTTGTTTGATAGGCAGTTTATATTTTCATTGGAAGTATGACTAATTAAAGGCGAAGTAAGATTTAATTCATGTGATTAGTTATGCGAGTTTTTAGCCAAAATTAACCGTTATTGATGGGAGTCGGTTTGTATTTGACTTCTATATACACTCTTGACCATCTTTAATTCCATAAGTTTGCTAAGGTATTACCTTTAGTTTAACTTAATGGAATGAGGTTGAAAGTAATGATGAAACTGTTAAAACACAAAAGTCAATAATTATTTTTTAAGCTAAACCCAGCTATAAAATTATTTTTTCAAGATCAATATTGCAATAAACTTAAACTTTATCTTGACCACCATGAAATAAAAAAAAATGCTACATGTTAACTTGGTTTACATACAATTTAGTATATAAAAATTGGTTTGATAGTTTTCCTATCCTTTTCTACTTCTAACAATTAGTTTTTTTTTGTTTTTATTTTATGGTTTACAGAATTGGTTGATACTACTATCATAGGGAATGCTTCTCAAAAAGGGAAAACAAAACAATCATTAACGGACATAACAAATCGTCTAAATTTCCCTCGATTTAGTAGTACCCCAATAAAGAGTTGTAGACAAGTTTCATCATCTTATTCTCAAGCACAATGTCCAAGACCAATGCAAGAGCATAATTTGCGATATGGTTTGTCGAGTTCAAATTTGCAGAAAGAACATCTTCTACCTGATTTAAATGAGATACCATTATTTCAAGGTAAATATTTATGCTTAATTTATTTAACTTATTTTTGAAATTTGAGGAAGACAATTTTTTGTGCCCCTATATACATGTCCACATAAATAATGAAGTTTTATTTATTTATACACATATAACTTATATGCGAAATTTGGGCAACATAATTATTTAAAAAAACTAAACATTTATTTGCTTCTCTTTATTTTCTCAAGTACACCATGTTTGTTATTTTACAATTCTACTTCTATGAGTAATTTTTTTTTTGGGTTATACTTTTGCAATTTTCATTATTTTAAATGCACCCCTATAATTTCAAATTCAGTTTTGCAATATAATTTTTCTTCAATATGAAATTGAAAAAAGGCTAACAATTAATATTTATGTTTAGAATTTGAAGATGACAATATTGATGCTGATATACCAGGTATGCCATTGAACTCACCACAACTCATACTCATACATACAAGTTTACTAATTTTTAATTTATTCATCAAGGTCATATGCAATCCGATGTACAAATTCATGATGCAAATGAAGATGACGATGTTTTTGAAAGTATTCACATATAACTCATCAATGTTCGATAATATTAAAATGTATTAACAATTCCCCTTATATTAAATTTTAAATTTTAAGCACTAATTATTATTATTTTTAGATGATGAAGTAGAGAGCTGGATGACCAATGAAGGTAAATATGACATAATTTAAAGTTACATATACAACATACTTTTACTTTCTCTATAATAAGTACTTTAACTTTATCTCTTTATTTTACTCTCATAAAACCAGAATATTGGGATATTGGAGATGGCAATTATGAATGTGAATATTGTGGGGCATATTTCTGGTTTGAGGAAAGAGTTGACAAGAAGTATAAAAATAAAAAACCAGTTTTCACTTTGTGTTGCGGTCGTGGAAAAATCAAGCTACCAAATCCAAAGGAGCCTCCTTCGAATTTGAAGAATTTATTATTTGGATCAGGTTAATAGATAAATTCATTTTATTAAAATAACGACACTATAATTTTTGCATATATATATATATATATATATATATATATATATATATATATATATATATATATATATATATATATATATATATATATCTTCTTTAACCTAACCTAATTTCATGAAGGTGCAAAAAGCAAATATTTCAGAGAGAACATTCGAACATATAATTCTATATTTGCATTTACATCAATGGGAGGAAAGGAGGATTTCTCTGTCAACAAAACAAAGGGACCTAAAACATTCAGATTGTCTGGGCAAAATTATCACCAGATTGGAAGCTTATTGCCTCCGGAGGGATCTTCTCCAAAATTTGCACAATTGTATATCTATGAAACAGAAAATGAGGTGGAAAATAGAATTCATGCTATCAGGTTAGCATAGACAATTGCTTACTCAAAATATTTTAAAATTATATTTTTTTATAAGACATAAATTGTTAGTTGAATTCAATATTTTTCTTTACAGCCGTGCTGAAATGAACAATCAATTTCATGCTGAAATTGTGAATGAGTTGAAGCAAATGCTTGATGACAACAATGTTCTTGCAAAGTCATTTAGAATGGTAAGAGATCAATTTCAAACAGATGGGACCTCAAATGTTAGACTTAGACTGATTGGGAAAAGAGGATCTGATGGAAGAAGATACAATTTACCAACAGTTTCAGAGGTAGCTGCTTTGATTGTTGGAGATTTTGAACAAACAAGGTCTGACAAAGATATCATAGTTGAAAGCCAATATGGACAACTACAAAGGATAAATGAATTAAATGCAGCATACTTAGGTTTGCAATATCCATTGCTATTTCCATATGGTGAAGATGGATACCGAGAAGATATTCCTTTAAACGATATTGATGATTCAACCGGTGGAAGGAAATATGTTAGAACGCGTGAGTACTTATCATATAAAATTCAAGAAAGGAAGGATGAAGATCCAACAATTGTGTCAGCTAGAAGATTATTTCAGCAATTCTTGGTAGATGGTTATACAATGATGGAATCTTCTCGATTGAGGTTCATTAGGCTTCATCAAAAACAATTGAGAGCACACTTTTATAAAGGGTTACAAGATGCTGTTTTATATGGGGACATAGAACCTTCTTCTCAAGGACAAAGAGTTATACTCTCTTCCATCTTTACGGGAGGTGCACGTTACATGTTGTAAAATTATCAAGATGCCATGGCAATTTGCAAATGGGCGGGGTACCCTGATCTGTTCATAACTTTTACTTGCAACCCAAAATGGCCAGAGATTACTAGATTTGTGGAGAGTAGGGGATTATCTCCAGAAGATCGTCCCGACATTTTAACAAGGGTTTTCAAAATCAAGCTGGATCGCATGATAAAGGATTTACGCGACAATAAAATTTTTGGAGAAGTAAAAGCAGGTACAGTTTTTATGTTCTACAAAATTATTATGCTTGCCCATTAATTTTACTATATGCTAATATTAAAAATAATTAATATATAAATTTAATGATCTAATTACATCTTTATTCTTCAGTGATTTATACAGTTGAATTCCAAAAGCGAGGCTTGCCTCATGCACACATCTTGCCTTTTCTTCTGAATAAATACCCAAATGTCGGAGATATTGATGGAATAATTTCAGCAGAATTACCAGACAAAAAAGTAGATCCTTATTATTATTGTCACACCTCCTTTTTCCGCACCCGAGAGGGTGAAAGGGAGTTTTTTCCAATTAAAGGACAATCGAAAAGGGATTGGTTTATTTATTTCAGAGTCGCCACTTGGGAGATTTTAGGGTGTCCCAAGTCACCAATTTTAATCCCGAATCGAGGAAAAAAGTGACTCCATATTACAGTCTGCGTACCAGAAATCCGGATAAGGAATTCTGTTAACCCGGGAGAAGGTGTTAGGCATTCCCGAGTTTCGTGGTTCTAGCACGGTCGCTCAACTGTTATATTCGGCTTGATTATCTGATTTTATACAAATATGAACTTATGTGCAAATTTTAACTCTTGACCGCTTTTATTATTATTTTTTACGAGAATTGCAACGTCGTGAAAATGTATCTCGAACCACGTTACATCAATGCACCCGTGGTTATTGACATATCTCGACTCGGTTGAGATTTGGATTTGGGTCACATAAATGTGCACTCGAATTAAGGAAAATAAATTATTAAGACGCGCCTAAAGCAACTAACGTATTGTTATTTTGGGGAAGGCCGCAAAATTTGCTAAACGACCTGTCCCGAATTCTAAGTGTTTTAATATATACATTTAGAGGGCCCTGCAGCTTGTGCACTTTTGTTTGTCGAGGCTCGTCTCATTTATTATTAAAAGGAATTTACAACGTCATGGAAATGCATCTCGGGCCACGCCACAATCAATGTGCCCGTGACTAGAGACATATTTCGACCCCGTTGAGATTTGGATTTGGGTCACATAAATGTGCACCCGAGTTTAGGGAGATAACATTGTTAAAGGCGCGTCCTAAAGAGACTAACGTATTGTTATTTTAGGAAGAGGCCGTGAACGTTCATTAAACGGCCGAATCCAAAGTCTAGTCAATGGTTATGTATTTTATTGAGGGCCCCGGCGATGTGTGATTTATTTAGCGAGGCTCGTCTCATTTTTTATTTTAAAAGGATACCCTATAGCGGCTATGTTTTCTTGTCACATTTGTCTCTACTAATTGAAAATCAAATGATCCTACTCAATTATGCTTGCAGGTTATTTATAACGGAATTCCGAAGACCTTTGCAGAATAAGAAAACATGGTCACGCACATGGGCAGTTAATCGAACATTATGGGCCCGAACCCCGCTCATGCAGGATAGGCCAAGCTTGGGCCACGACTTTTCCGATGAAAGCCTACTTAGCGTTTCGGCTTGGGCCCGACCTTCGTGAGGTTGAGACTGTAACTTTGTGTTCTTTGTTCTGAAGATGGGGTTTGTTCGTTGTAACGGGGCAGACTATTAAAAGGGAAAAAATTAACTAACAATGGATAGTTTCACATTTTGACATGCATTAAAGGACATGCTAATCACAAACATAGCTAACTATCAAAACATAGCCTACTACATTGTCAATCATGTTATCTATCAGCCTATACACACAATATGACATTAAATTACCCCCACATTTACATTCACTGTGTGGGAAGGCTAATTCCAGTATCCAGGCAAAAAAAACGTAAACCATTATACATTGCATGATATTTAATGTAACAGACTATGTGTAAAATAACATCTTCAACTCTTCTCTTTGCATTCATGCTCAACTTCAAGTTACATTGACAGTATTAATTGTGTACCTGGTTGGGAAGACAAAAGTAGAAGGAAAATGATCAGCTAAGTAGTACACAGCAAACACAGCAGCAGCAGATAAACAACAACAACCCAGCAACAAACAACTAGCCACAATGATGAAGTTCACCAGTGGTCGAGCAACAAACAAGCAGTCTCAGAAACAGAATGATGAAACAACCAGAAAGCCAGAGTACTCAATATAACAGCACCAAGCAGTTCGACAAACACAAACAGCTCGGCAAATAACCCACAAACAATTAGTAAAGACAGCTTGGCCAACTTGAACTCCTAAGCAGTTTTCAGACAATGTTTGGTTACAATATTCTGAAAATTTCTTTTGTTTCTTTCTTTTTCTGAAGACTAAAAATGTCCAGCCCCCTTCTTCACTAAAAACAACTCTATTTATAACTGAATGAGAAACCTTAAGGGCTGCCTAGAACTTCACAGCCTCAGTGACTGCCCATCCCCTTCATTTCCCATGCCTAAGCATCTTCTTGATGCAAGTCATTTTGTTCCCCACGCCTGGCCTATTGCCCTATTCAAGAGTCATGGGTTCATTCAAGTATTAAACTCCCATGCTCTTATGTTTTGTCCCCACTAATACATTAGTTTAATCCTAATTTAGCACCCTATTTGTCAGCCCACTTAAACTAATTATTTCTGTTTTTGTTAACACCCAAACTACCCTTGTTAACCCTGGTTATTACTGTATTAACTCATTGCAACAGTAGGGCATTTTTGTACTCCTGAAAGTTCAAATTCAGAGCTGCCCTGGACTGAATCTTTTCAGTTGTTTTGCAATGCAAACAAACTAATTTCAAACAATGTCGGGCATTCAGTCAATGACAGGGTTCGATCAGTCATGTGAAGTTGTTAATCCATTTGATCATTCAGTCATAGAAAATTAATCGACGACGTTTATCAGGTCGACTATACTAATTATAACCAGGTATAACAAGTCGATTAAATAAACAACACGTACGGGATCCTGATTAACTTCAGACAACTTTGCACAATATTGGGAGGCCATATGAATTATTTATGCGACGACTAATCTAATCGAACATGTATATCACAGAATGCATTCAGACATGCACAGAAAACAATCGACCAAATAAAAGGCCTTACAAAGACGAAAGAAATTGGAATGAAAGTACCAGAAATACCAAACAATCACAACAGAACATGCTAACAAACTTAATCAGTACTCAAATAAAACAGAAAAGAAAAAGGAAAACTTACTAAAAATGTTCAACCAAAGCCGACCCAGGTCTGAACTAGATTTGACCATTTGAGGCCGAACAAACTTTAATCGGGGTGTTCTCAACCGAGAACCCCTTGATTAAAGTCTACTAGACCTCAAACCCCTATTAAAACTGGTCGGATTCCCCAGGTTCTTGTGTTCTAGGGTTTGGATCTTCAGATTTGAGATTCTAGGAGTTGTGGGTAGATTTGGACCAAACCAGGCTTGGTTTGGTCACAAGGGTAGTCAGGGGACTGTCTAGTGTGAATCTGGGGTGGTTTGGTGTAGATCGAGTCTTGTCTCGAATCTTCAAATGAAGATTCGAGAAGGTGGGGGAGGATTCGAGCCAAGCTGTAAGTGGATTTGGATTCAGGGGGTTGAGGTGCCTCAAGGGTGTAAAGGGGGTGGTCACCGGCATCCTTGCCGCCGGCTTTAATGGTGAGGGAAAAGGGGGCGGCGTTAGGGTTTCGTGGGGTTCGGGGTTTGGTGAAGAAGACGATTGAAGGGGTGCTTGGATAGGGGCGTAGGGTGTGATGAGGGGTTTATATACGCTTTAGAGTTTTAGATCCTGGCCGTTGGATCAAGGGAGATCTATGGCCAGGATCTATTCCTTTAGGCAAGACGTCATCGTTTTGGTGGGAAGGGGGGTGAGACCGGGTAAGGAAATGGGTCGGATCAAATTAACGGGTCTTGAGGGAGGTCCTGGATCCGTTGGATCAAAGGGATTGGACGGCTCAGATCAAAATGCCCTGAACGACGTCGTTATGATTAAATGGGCGGTCTGATCAGGACCGTTCATTTAAATCATATCAACGGATCTAAACCAAGGCGCCGATACTTAGGCAGGCCTGATTTGGACTGGGTCTTTGCCTGGTTTTGGGCCTCATTTTGGGGCCCAATCTGATTTTCCCACAACCCTTTCCCTTTCTAATTAACCAAATTTAAACCAAATTCCTAAATAATTTGTAAAATTATAAAAAATTAAAAAGAATTACACACACATCGGTTAATACCTAACACACAAATTAACATTAAATACAAATCCCTCAATGACAAAGACATATATTTTTTGATTTTCTTTTCTTTTTGGAGTAACTTTTGCGAAGCAAAAATCACGTGCTTACAGCTGCCCTCTTTGCCCGAAGACACAAAGGGTCTTCGTGCAAAGACAAAGTGAGCGATTTTTGCTCATCCGCGTACTCCGTGTGAAGCATTTTTGAAAAAGATTTGACCGAACCTTTGCTTCAGAGGTTTTCTACATATTCTGGGCTGAACAGGAATCAGGTCAATGTAGTTCGGGAAATTTTGGTAGCTGGGACTACCGTGTGACTGTAGTGTTTGCCGTTGTTGTGTGCTGCTTACATGCTGCTGTAGGATGTTACCGCTTACCGATCTCCTTGTTACATTGTTCTAAAAGGAAAAATAAGAAGCTAAGCTAGAATGTGGATCATAAGATCTCATCTATCTTCAACTTGTTCTTGTCGCCTTGCTTTCTTGTCGGCTTGCGTTTTCCTCCGATGCTTTTATTTTGTGAACTTGAGGGATGGTACTAGCCTTTTGCTCTTCTGAGTACCAGTTTTCATCATTTTTCTTGGTCCGCTGGGGACATGGCCTTTTTCATTAAGCTTTTTAATGATTCCTTCGGTGGTACGGCTTTCTTCATCAGATTTGTTATGCTGGGGATGGTCTAATGTTCACAAGCCGCTTCTTTCAAAACGCGTCCTTTCTTCCTTTTGACTCGTGCGCCTGAGTTTGCAACCTTCTGCTTCCCGGTGCTGGGGATTTTTATTGTTTCCTGCTGGATATTCCTACTGTAACCTTCGGCCTTCCGGTGGGGTTACTGCTATACAGGTGGGCGCCTATTTAAACTAAGACATGAAAATATTCCTCTCGTTATACAGGTGGGCGCCTATTTAAACTAAGACATGAAAATATTCCTCTCGTTATACAGGTGGGCGCCTATTTAAACTAAGACATGAAAATATTCCTCTCGTTATACAGGTGGGCGCCTATTTAAACTAAGACATGAAAATTATTCCTCTCGTTATACAGGTGGGCGCCTATTTAAACTAAGACATGAAAATTATTCCTCTCGTTATACAGGTGGGCGCCTATTTAAACTAAGACTGAAAATTATTCCTCTCGTTATACAGGTGGGCGCCTATTTAAACTAAGACTGAAAATTATTCCTCTCGTTATACAGGTGGGCGCCTATTTAAACTAAGACTGAAAATTATTCCTCTCGTTATACAGGTGGGCGCCTATTTAAACTAAGACATGAAAATATTCCTCTCGTTATACAGGTGGGCGCCTATTTAATCTAAAACTGAAAATTATTCCTCTCATTGTACAGGTGGGCGCCTATTTAGACTAAGACTGAAAATTATTCCTCTCGTTATACAGGTGGGCGCCTATTTAGACTAAGACTGAAAATTATTCCTCTCGTTATACAGGTGGGCGCCTATTTATACTAAGACTGAAAATTATTCCTCTCGTTATACAGGTGGGCGCCTATTTAAACTAAGACTGAAAATTATTCCTCTCGTTATACAGTTGGGCGCCTATTTAAACTAAGACATGAAAATTATTCCTCTCGTTATACAGGTGGGCGCCTATTTAAACTAAGACTGAAAATTATTCCTCTCGTTATACAGGTGGGCGCCTATTTAAACTAAGACATGAAAATATTCCTCTCGTTATACAGGTGGGCGCCTATTTAAACTAAGACTGAAAATTATTCCTCTCGTTATACAGGTGGGCGCCTATTTAAACTAAGACATGAAAATATTCCTCTCGTTATACAGGTGGGCGCCTATTTAAACTAAGACTGAAAATTATTCCTCTCGTTATACAGGTGGGCGCCTATTTAAACTAAGACTGAAAATTATTCCTCTCGTTATACAGGTGGGCGCCTATTTAAACTAAGACATGAAAATATTCCTCTCGTTATACAGGTGGGCGCCTATTTAGACTAAGACTGAAAATTATTCCTCTCGTTCCTCCGAGAAAATTTTTGACAATGGCAGAAAATTTTCTGCCCCTGCTTTGGTGACCTTTCTGGTATTCCGTCCTTCTTCCTTCATCAACCTTTATTTTCCTGCAGCAGGCAACATGATTTAGTTAGTTTTAATCACGGTGGGGCAACGGTGACTTTTCCGCTGGGGGATGATTTTTCCCTTTTCTTTTCCTTGCTCTTTGCACCAACAACTGGTTGGTGGACGACGTTGCTTGGTGGTTTTCCATTTATCCCCCTTTCTGCTTCCTCTGTGGGAGTCTGCTTTTAATTCCGAAATTACCCCCTTCGGGAGTTTACTTCCTCCCGGAACTGCAAGGCATAGAATTGCATTGCCTGGGGATATCTTGCACTGGACTGCTTTCCCTTTCTTGTGGCGTCTGACCACTTTGGATTTGGGTCCGGGATTTATAAACATTCTGCGGGGAAACCTTCTCGGAATTTGGTCCCCAAGTCCTTCACCCGTCATTTTCTGCTCTCTTTACGTCACCCTTCTTTCTACTCAATTCGTCATTTGGTTTTGCAGCCGATGCCTTTTGTCTTATTGCCTCGGCTCTTGGCCTACCCTTTTCATATCTTGCTTTTGTGCCCCTTCGGCCTCTGGTAGTAAACTTTGAAAAATCTTTTTCAACACGAATTCTTAAAGAAAAATAAAAGAGATAGAGAAAGGAGGAAAATCTTTCTGAACCAATACTTGGTGGAAAAGGAAAAGAGAAAAACTTATCTGGACGACATGACTGGTCCTTGTGATCATGACGTGCACCATAGATTCCCGACCCAGTCTATTTGTATCAATCAACTTGTCTGATGACCTTACTTGCTGGGGATAAATGGGTGTCCATTCCATTGCGAACGCGGACCCTTTTGTCGATCTATCGTGTCGCCTCATAGTGCCCTTCGAGGGGTTTTCACTAATGAGACTCTCTCTTTTCTCTCAGCTCCCGTCGCCTTATGGTGCCTGTGAAGGTTTTCACCGATAAAACTCTCTCATTTTATTTCTTCAACGGAGAATTGGAGTGTCGTCGATATGATCCTCTCTTCGGAGGTTCCTTTGGACTATCAGTTCATTTCCAGTTTTATGATCTTCTTCTTCGCCGGGGATCAGAGTATTATTCTCGACTTTATTTGCCTGACTTGGCACCTCTTGGATATTGATCGGGAGGTCTTTTGGGCGTCGATGTTGGTTTTGGTGTAGGGCTAAAGAAAGGCTATCAAAAATGAAATAACTTTGATTGGTGATCATCTACAACTTTTGGAATCAAACCTTTTGTTGGGATTTTAAAACATAACCTCTGCCCCAGTTTTCTTGCTTGGGGGATTTTATTTCTACTCTATGTTGAGCTATGTGCGTTCGCACACTGTGCCTATTATGCGTACTTGTGTACACTATGCACACTATGTACACTATGTACACTATGATGCACACTATGACCGAGCCGTGAGGCGCCTACGTATCCTCTTTGAGGAATCAGGTCGAACGTAGTTCCCACCGTGTGTGATTTTTATCTTCTTCTTCTTCTTCTTCTTTTTCCTTCTTTTTTTTCATTTTCTCTTAAAAATTTTCTTTTCTTCTTCTTTCTCTTATCATATCTTTTCCGTTAGTGATTCCAAAAGAGGGGTATGAAAGAATAACTTAAGGCTCAAAAGGGGGAAACAAGGGTAAAAAGTGTTTGGATAGAAGAAAGAATTGTCTCCGTCATTTCATTATCCAATAAGTACCAAGTACAAACAAACGAAACAATAATGGCCATAATCAAAGAAATTACGCATAATATCTCTTGACTGCATCCGAATTGATAGCCATGTCAACACATCTTCCCTCGATATCCGTCAAACACAAAGCTCCATTGGATAATACTCTGGTCACGATATAAGGCCCTTGCCAATTTTGGGCGAATTTGCCTTTTGCCTCGACCTGATGTGGGAGGATCTTCTTCAATACCTGCTGCCCTACTTCAAACTTCCTGGGGCGTACCTTCTTATTATATGTTCTTGCCATTCTCTTCTGATACAGCTGACCATGGCATACTGCTGCCAATCTTTTCTCGTCTATCAAGCTCAACTATTCCAATCGAGCTTTGACCCATTCATCATCATCAATCTCGGCTTCAGCGACAATCTAGAGGGACGGAATCTCGACCTCCGCCGGTATTACGGCCTCAGTTCCGTACACCAACAAATAAGGAGTTGTACCTATGGAAGTCCGGACGGTAGTGTGGTAACCCAACAAAGCAAAGGGTAATCTCTCGTGCCATTGTCTGGACCCTTCCACCATCTTTCGCAGTATTTTCTTGATGTTCTTATTGGCTGCTTCGACCGCTCCATTCGCCTTGGGACGATATGGGGTGGAATTGCGGTGTGTAATCTTGAATTGTTGGCATACCTCTCTCATCAGGCTGCTGTTAAGATTTGCACCATTATCCGTGATGATTACTTTTGGGATCCCAAATCTGCAGATGATATGGGAGTGCACAAAATCCACCACTGCCTTTTTAGTTACCGACTTGAAGGTTTTAGCCTCAACCCATTTGGTGAAGTAGTCAATGGTTACTAGAATGAACCTATGACCGTTGGATGCTGCTGGCTCGATAGGTCCAATGACATCCATGCCCCATGCAACAAACGGCCAGGGTGCTGACATCGTATGTAACTCTGTTGGCGAAGAATGAATCAGATCTCCATGTATCTGACACTGATGGCATTTCCTCACGAAAGTGATACAGTCATGTTCCATGGCGAGCTAATAACATCCTGCTCGAAGGATCTTCCTTGCCAATACATATCCACTCATATGTGGCCCGCAAACTCCAGCATGTACCTCTGCCATGACCGTCGTGACTTGACCGGCGTCTATACATCTTAACAATCCCAAATCCGGTGTTCTTTTGTACAACACTCCTCCGCTGAGGAAGAAACCATTTGACAAATGCTGAAGGGCTCTTTTTTGGTCTCCAATGGCCTGTTCCGGATATATCCCCATTTTGAGGTACTCCTTGATATCATGAAACCAGGGCTCGCCATCTGCTTCCTCTTCTACGGCGTTGCAATAAGCGTGCTGATCACGGACCTGGATGTGCAGAGGATCAACATACATTTTGTCAGGGTGGTGCAACATCGATGCTAAGGTGGCCAATGCATCCGCAACCTCGTTATGAACTCTCGGGATATGTTTGAACTTTACCGACCGAAATCACTTGCTCAGATCGTGCAAGCATTGTCGATATGGTATGAGTTTCAGATCCCGCGTTTCCCGTTCACCCTGAATCTGATGTACCAAGAGGTCCGAGTCTCCCAAGACCAAAACGTCTTGGACATCCATGTCCGCCGCCAATCGCAGACCCAAAATGCAAGCTTCATACTCGGCCATATTATTGGTGCAATAGAAGCGTAGTTGAGCCGTAACAGGATAATGGAGTCCTGTTTCAGAAATGAGTACTGCTCCTATTCCAACCCCTTTCGCGTTCGCGGCTCCATCGAAGAAAAGCTTCCAACCCGGTTCCTCGGGTAACTCCAGCTCACTTTTATGCATCACTTCTTTGTCAGGAAAATACGTTCTTAAAGGCTCGTATTTTTCATCAACGGGATTCTCTGCCAAATGGTCTGCCAGCGCTTGGGCTTTCATGGTTGTCCTCGTCACATAGACGATATCAAACTCTGTGAGTAGAATTTGCCATTTTGCCAACCTTCCTGTGGGCATAGGTTTCTGAAAGATATACTTTAATGGGTCCAAACGGGATATGAGATAAGTAGTATACGAGGACAGGTAGTGTTTCAACTTCTGAGCTACCCAAGTTAGGGCGCAGCATGTTTTCTCAAGTTGAGTGTACTTGACTTCATATACTGTGAATTTCTTGCTAAGATAGTAGATGGCCTGCTCCTTCCTTCCTGTGTCATCATGTTGCCCCAGTACACAACCAAATGAATTTTCCAGGACCGTCAGATAGAGAATTAAGGGCTTCCCTGGCTTAGGCGGGACCAATACGGGTGGATTAGACAGATACCCTTTGATTTGGTCGAAAGCCTCTTGACACTCTGCCGTCCAACTTACCACAGCATCCTTTTTCAGCAGCCGAAATATGGGCTCACAAGTTGCTGTGAGTTGAGAGATGAACCTGCTGATGTAATTGAGTCTACCCAGCAAACTCATTACCTCTGTTTTGTTCTTTGGCGGTGGCAAATCTCGGATGGATTCGATTTTGGATGGGTCTAACTCAATCCCCCATCGACTGACGATGAATCCTAACAGCTTTCCTGACGGAACTCCGAATGCGCATTTGGCCGGGTTAAGCTTGATATCATACCTTCGGAGTCTTTGGAAGAATCTCCTTAGGTCTGCTACATGGTCTTCCTGACGCCAAGACTTTATGATCACATCATCTACGTACACCTCAATTTCTTTGTGTATCATGTCGTGAAACACAGCAGTCATTGCTCGCATGTACGTTGCCCCGACATTTTTCAGTCCGAACGGCATTACCCGATAGCAGTAAGTTCCCCATGGCGTAATAAAAGCTGTCTTTTCCGCATCTTCCTCGTCCATTAGGATCTGATGATAACCCGCATAGCAATCCACGAAGGATCCAATCTCGCGCCCGGCGCAATTATCGATCAAGATATGGATGTTGGGTAATGGAAAATTGTCCTTGGGACTTGCTTTGTTGAGGTTGCAGTAGTCGACGCACACCTTGATTTTCCCATCCTTCTTTGGAACTGGTACCACATTAGCCAACCACTCGGGATATCGAGTGACCCGAATGACCTTCGCCTGCAACTGTTTAATCACCTCCTCTTTGATCTTTACACTCATTTCTGTTTTAAATTTCCTTAACTTTTGCTTGACCGGAGGGTATGCCGGGTCAGTGCGCAATTTGTGAACCACTAAATTGGTGCTTAATGCCGGCATATCGTCATATGACCATGCAAAAACATCTTTGAATTCCGCAAGGGTTTTGATCAATTCTTCCCTGACATTCGGCTCAATATGGATGCTGATTTTGGTTTCTCGGACATTATCAGCGTCCCCTAGATTCACAGCCTCAGTGTCATTTAGGTTAGGCTTGGGTTTTTATTCAAATTGGCATAGTTCTCGGTTTATCTCTTCGAAGGCTTCATCTTCGTCACATTCAGAGTCATCTTCACAAACGACCTCTTGTATCATTGAGTCGGATTCAGATTGATTTATTAGACTAGGTTGAAGATCCGATGTGCATGCCATGTCATTAGAACCAGTAAAAAGAGAACTGTTCAGAAAGAAACAAAACAAAATTAAAATGAGACAAAAGAAGAAAACTTTATTGAACTTGCGGGATAAAAAGGGTTCACACTCTTACAAAACAGAAGTAAAATTTGGATTACACCCTGGAATAATCCGAACAAAACAGAACAAACAAAAACATAAATTAAAGCCTACTACGAAGACTCCCCTCGGACAGGAAGAGGAGTAACTGTCCAATTGTTGGTTTTGGCCTCAGG
Organism: Nicotiana tabacum; assembly: GCF_000715075.1. Classification (NCBI taxonomy): domain Eukaryota; kingdom Viridiplantae; phylum Streptophyta; class Magnoliopsida; order Solanales; family Solanaceae; genus Nicotiana; species Nicotiana tabacum. Next base: position 79,880,060 of record NC_134090.1, read on the forward strand.
CCCCACAAACTGTATCTCTGCTCTGCTGGAACCTTCTCCAGCTTCTACCATACTGACATCAGCGAATAGCCTCTCGAAACTCTGATTCAGGTCTCCATCCATACCAATCAATGGTCCTAGAATCTTTGGGACCGGTGGCCCTTCGGCGCTTGCTCTGACAAAAGATCTTGAGAGACGTGACACGGGTTTGGGAAGATACCAGACTTTCTTCTTCATTTTCCGCGCTTGTTTTACATATGCTGCGGTTGGTTTGAACCCCAATCTGAAAGTTTCCAGATTTTTAGGCAGGGAAACAGGTTGGACAATCCCCTGAAGCTCGACTCCCAGGTCCTTTCCCGGCACAAATCCATTACCCAGCATTTCCGAAACCATCATGACTGTCGTGGCAGCTACCCTAGGGTGCGGGATGCTTTCTCCCTCAGCAATTTTGTTGGCCGACCCTGTATCAAAAATTTGGTAGACCCAAGGACCTTTGTCATAATCGGTCTCTATGAAAGGTACAATGGCGCCACCCATGGTGCACGTCGTGTCCTCACCGTGTAGTACGACCTCTTGTCTTTCCCACTCGAACTTCACCATCTGATGTAGGGTGGAGGGCACTGCTTTGGCTGCATGAATCCATGGTCGTCCTAACAGAAGGTTATAAGATACTGTGGCATCTAACACCTGGAACTCCATGGTGAACAGGACTGGACCGATGGTCAATTCAAGTACAACATCCCCTACAGTGGCTGTTCCATTTCCGTCAAATCCTCGAACACAGATGCTATTCTTGCGGATTTTTCCGTGGTCGATCTTTAACTGGTTCAGAGTGGATAATGGGCAGATATTGGCACTTGAACCGTTATCCACCAATACCCGAGTAACTACCGAGTTTTCATATTTGACAGTTAGGTAGAGAGCTTTATTATGCTCTGTACCTTCCATCGGTAGGTCATCATCTGAGAATGTTACCCTGTTCACCTCGAAAATCTTGTTGGAAATGGTTTCTAGGTGGTTTATAGAAATCTCGTTGGGCACATGAGCTTCGTTCAATATCTTCATCAAGGCCCGACGATGCTCCTCAGAATGGATCAGTAATGACAGCAGCGAGATCTGAGCCGGTGTTTTCCTCAGCTGTTCGACCACAGAGTAGTCTTGCACTTTCATCTTTCTCAGGAACTCCTTAGCCTCTTCTTCGGATACAGGTTTCTTGGTTGCAGCTGGGTTGGTTCTCCTTAACTCCACCGGAGCAAAACACCGACCTGATCGAGTCAGCCCTTGCGCTTCGCAACTAACTTCCTCCACTTGTTTTCCTTTGTACATCACTACTGCCTTCTCGTATTTCCAAGGCACAGCCTTGCTATCAATCATTGGCAGCTAGACTACGGGCTTTATGGTGACCAGTTCTCTGTATACCCCTTCAGCACAATTGCGGGTGTGGGCGGAGTCCCCAACTTGTTTGGCTCAGGTTTGCTTGTTTTGGCGGGTGGGCTCTTTCCCTATATTACTACTGGCTTGACGCCTTCTCCCTGCGAATGTACCCCCACTCCTCCACTGGTCGATCCTTCTCTCGGAGCGGCCTGGATCATCATCACTGTTTGCGAGGGCTTTCTCAACTCTCCTCCCTCATACACCAACTCGATCATATGTGTCTCGTGGTGCGCCGGCAGTGGGTTCTGATTGATGTTAGGTGCCTCCGGTGTCTGGACCTCGATTTTGTTAGTATCAATGAGGTCTTGTATTTCCTGCTTCAGTCTCCAACATTTTTCAGTTTCATGTCCCAGCATCCCTGAGCAATATTCACAGCTTATCGTCCTGTTCACATTTTGAGGCAGGGGGTTTTGCTCTCTGGGTTCGACAGGACTTACCAAACCCAAACGTCTCAATTTATGGAATACGGCGGTATAGGACTCTACCAACTCAGTAAAGGCTCTATGTTTCTGTAGCCTATCATTTTTAGCTGCTTGACTCCCTCGAAAACCTGTCCCTAGAGGGTTCCTGTATGCTCTGGGTGGAGGGTAGGTATTTTGTGGTGCTGGGTATGTATTGTGGGGAGCCGGCGCACGCCATTGTGGTCGAACCGGAGGTTGGGTGTATGTCTGGGCTTGATGGACGGTGAAATGCGGTTCTTGGGGTGGATAGTAGTGATGTGGTGGGTTGTATGGGTAATTTGTCCTGTGAGGTCTGGGTTGGTTGTAGTGTGGCCTGCCAGACCCGGACCAACTGCCTGCCTCGATCGTGGCAACTTTTTCTTTCTTTCTCCTCAACGCACCTCTCGTGCCGTTCTGAATGGCCTGGGTCGTTGCCTTGAGTGCTGAGTAATTCAGGATTTTGTCAGACCTCAGACCCTCTTCTATCATGACCCCTATCTTGACCACCTCGTTGAAGGATTTTCCAACCGTTGTCACCAAGTGACCAAACTAGGTTGGATCCAATGCTTGTAAGAAATAGTCCACCATCTCTCCCTCTCTCATAGGAGGATCGACTCTGGCCGCTTGCTCTCTCCAGCGGAACCCGAACTCGCGAAAACTTTTCCCGGGGTTTCTTCCCAGTTCTCAATAATGTGAGACGGTCAGGGACTATCTCGAGATTGTACTGGAAATGACTTGCGAAAGCCTGCGCCAAATCATCCCAAGTGTACCACCTACTGGAATCCTGCCTGGTATACCATTCTAGTGCAGATCCGCTCAGACTTTGGCCAAAATAAGCTATTAGCAGCTCATCTTTGCCGCCTTCCCCTCTCATTTTGCTACAGAATCCCCGCAAATGTGTCATGGGATCACCGTGCCCTTCATATAAATCAAACTTAGGCATCTTGAACCCAGCCGGGAGTTGGACGTCCGGGAAAGGGCATAGATCTTTGTAAGCTACGCTGACTTGGTTGCCCAATCCGTGCAGGTTCCTGAAGGACTGCTACAGGCTTTTGAACTTTCTCAATACCTCATCCTGTTCAGGGGCTTTAACTGGCTTTTCAATCTCTGTCGGTACCTCCAAGTGCGGATTGTAGGCCTGTGGTTCAGGGGCATGGAATGTAGGCTCAGGGGGATAGTATTGCATATCGTGAGCCTGAAACAATGGCTCACTGATCGTTCTTTGCAAGGTGGCTGATGTGGGTCCCACAAAAGTGGGAATATTTGGTGTTGGGAGAGGTTGATGGGGTGGTGGAGCTTGGGAATCATGAGGGCTTCTTTCTTGATGATAACGGGGATTTGGGAGGCTTGTGGAAGGGCCGGAATGAGGGTATTCCGGCATGCGCCCCAGTGGCTCAGGGCTCTTTTGTGATTTGGCTAAAGCTAGCTGCATTGCATTCATTTCTAGTCCCATCCTTTCAATCTTTTCCATCGCTTCTTTTAACAACTGGCTCATCGGCCTTTCTTCCTCGTTACTATTCTCTGAAGTAGTCATGCTTATTGCTAACGGTCCTTTGGATCTGGTTTGGTAAGGGTGTGTTGCCAGAATTCTTTAACAACTAACTGTCTAGTTCAGACAACAACAAACTTTGTTAGCATTAGAGTTTAACAGATTTGATCACAACACATAGAGGATGCAATGTTCCTAGGCAATTAACCGTTTCTACGTGCTTTGCTTCAAACAACATGCGTCATCCCGGCTTGCTCATTTGTTCCCCCTTTTAAAACACTTTGGGAAACCCTGTATTTTATTTTATTTTTGTATTTTCTTTTCTTTCTTTATCAAAAGCGGTCGAATCTTATGGGGATTGCCTACGTATCACGTCCCCGCGCGAATCAGACCAAGCGTAGTTCTGCCTTGAAGTAAAGAAACACAAAATTCTTGTGAAATCATTAAATTCATCCTCAAAATTTTGCTATTACAAATTACTTTGAACAAGGAATAGCAATAGTACAGACTCTACAGTTCTTAACCCGTTTTGATTAAAAGAAAAGAAAACAACATATGGGAAAGCAACAAAGCCAAATAAACAAGACTTGATCAAAGATTAATTTTCCAACTTAGGGGCCCGCGAGGCATTATTCGGCCTTTCCGCGGCCCTTGGTGTGAGGTCCCTCTGCAGGCTTTTCAATTCATTCTTGATTCGGTGGACGCAGCCCATGATGGAAACAAGGAGGGTCTTCCGAGGCATTTGCTCGCATGCCAGGCATCTCATGTAGATGTAATGCCCAATCTCGTCGATCCTTCCTCGAATGTTGTCCCTTTCCGTGAACAACTGCCTTATCTGTCGATTCTTTAATCCTAGTATTTGCGCATTGTTGGCAAGTTGATCCTGGAACATTTCCATTTGTCTTTCCATTCTGGTCATTGCATCGTAACACCGCCTTCTGTCGGCTTGGGCATCTCGTGTTTGCTTGAAGATCCGCTCTTGAAGAGTGGAATTCGTTTCCCTTAATGTCTCGATGCTCCGTTCATAATCCCTTATGACTTGTTGCAGGCGCTGCCTCCGGGCCATTGTACCTTTTGCCCACTTGGTCCGCAATCTTGCTGTGCTAGCCTTGGATCTTTCCAAATCTTCCTGGCATTCTGCAACCTGATCCTTTAACCCCGCTATCAATCTTTTATCCGCCCGGCTTCTCAGCTGGTTGTCGGCCTCCCTTTTCATCTTCCGGATCTGAGCTTTGAGGATCTCGCCTTCTCTGATTAATCTGTTGTTTTCTCCCTTGTGGGTAGCGGACTGTAATTGGAATTCAAACTTCATATCCTGAACTTGATGCTTTAGTTTGCCTGTCTCGGCAAGATATTACCGCTCTTTGGCCAACCAGCCCCACTGCTCTTGTGAAGACTTGGCAAATTCTTGCAGGTGAGGTCTTTTGGTCGGCCTTCCAGATGATGTCTCCCCTTTGTACCAGGCCTGATACCCGGGTGAAACTTCCCCTTTTTCCCGATTCACTACACAGGTATTCGCTTCTAAGTATTGACATTGGCTCCAAATTTGGCGAATCCTTGCTTCAGGAAACTGGCCATCGGGACTGATCTCAATCACCTAGGTGCTTAGATCCTCGTCTTTTAGCACTATCTGACACCTCCCAAGTTGACTTAAAACCCGATGTGGCGCATATGGTTGAATGCTCTTAAGTCTCATTAAGAGAAAATGGGGCCTGGCCGCTGGCATGTATATGACTTCGTCGATCGGTAACCATCCTAGCGTCCACTGTATTTGACTGGCGTCGAGGGTACGGAAATATGAGGTCCATGCCGTGACTCCTTCAGGTAGGTAGGTCTCATTAACTCTGGTATAGAACTCCTCTATGCAGGTCTTTTCAATGGATCCATGGCTCAGAAACTGGGCTCGGTGACATAGGTGTTCGGTCATCCACATTTGCAACAACAAGTTGAAACCCTCGAAAAAGCTTCCTCCGGCTTTGCAAGACGTGAGAGCTCGGAACATATCAGATACTATCATGGGCGCCAACGTACTGTCTCTCTGTGTGAGCAATGTACTGACGACCCCTGCTATCTTTATGTCGATACTCCCGTCTTTTCTTGGGAATACTAAGAGTCCTAAGAAAGTTATCATGAAAGAAATCCGTCTATGTTCATCCCACTTTTGACGATTACTTTTGCTGCACAACTGGTTTTCTGGCTTGTCGAATCCTCCTATGTGACCATATCTTTGGTATATGAAACTCATAGTGCAAAAACCTTTTGCCAAGTCAGGGTTATGAATTGTTCTGACTATCTTTAAGGAGTCCAGAAACCGGTGTATTGCCACAGTTCTTGGAGCAATCAGATATTTGTGCCTCAATGGAGTCTCAGCACTGCCGATATACCCTGCTATTTCTTCTAAAGTTGGGGTAAGTTCAAAGTCCGAGAAATGGAAGACATTGTGCACAAGATCCCAGCGGGGGACTAGTGCCCTTATGATATCTCCCCGTGGCCTGATATCCAACAAACTCGTGAGGCCTTTCAGATACTTCTTGATTTCGTCATGCCCTTCTTTGCCTAAATCATTCCACCAGAGCCGCAATTGGAGGGGAATTTTATTCATGATTGAAAATGGTTCATTTGGAGTCGTGCTCATTCTGCACATTTATTAATAAGATTTTAACAAACGAAACTTATTCTGATAAAAACAAAAACATACGCGACTTTTCTCAAAAGTATTTCTGAACACGACCCCTCAGCACTTCATGAACGAAGATTTTTAAGGTTGTGTGATAAAAAAAGAGGTGGCTGTCTGTACAAAGGCAGCCTTCCGGAGTTCCTTTTGGGAACGTTTGGTTATTTATGATATAAGCGGCGTCACCCGACCTTGTGGTGGAAAAATGTACTTGGCGTTGTTGCTCTTTTTATTGATTTTTAAAAAATAGGAGGTTGGACCCGACGGAGGTTGCCTACGTATCTCACACCCTATGAGAATCAAACCTGCGTAGTTCGGGCAAATTAAATGAACAAGCATCTCTTTTTTTTCATTTTTTATTGCAAGACAAACCATTTTTGAAAATAAGACAAAATAACTCTTCATTTTTCAAAAAGATAAGATAACCTATTTTTCCAAACTAAAATAAAGACTCTTTTTTTCATTTTCTTTTCGACAAACGATTTTCCAAAAATAAAAGACTTTTTTTTTTCCTATTTTCTATTTTTCATTTTCTAAAATAATCAATTAATACCTTAACTGTTATGTCTCTTTTTGTTTCCTCTTTTCTCCTTTTTTTCAACATTCCCAAGATTCAAAAACCGGTCAACATGCAGGTTTGAAACAAATATATGTACGTAGCAAGTAAGATGCATCAGGATGGTCTTCTCTGTTTCAGGTTGCTATTCCTAGACGGACCCAACCCCTGTGTTGAGTCCCCTAAGTCAAAATGCACATGATGCAGACAAGCGTTCCTACTAGGGATCTGGCATGAAGTCACGTTATTCTATGTTCAAAACCTGGGTCGGTGTTCTAGACAGTGTACCCGAGCGGACAACTCGAGTTGAGGAAGAAGCTCCTTTCCGGGAACCAAAAGGCCAGCCGGCTTAGAAACTTTTCGAGCCTCTTTTATTTAGGGTATGACACTAACAGAATAGGGAGTCTCAACTAGTAAGCACATCCCCGGAGGTAAGAAGAGAAAGGTTTCGGCACAATTTATATACAGTTCAGACAATATCAAAGCGGTAAAAGCAGCATTTAGCACATTAGGCTCAAACATGTAAAAATCAGATAAAATCAAATATAACAATTTATATAAGCTCGAATTTCTAACCCTGAACCAGTGATTCTGGGCATTTATTCCCCAGCAGAGTCGCCAGAGCTGTCACACCTCCTTTTTCCGCACCCGAGAGGGTGCAAGGGAGTTTTTTCCAATTAAAGGACAATCGAAACGGGATTGGTTTACTTATTTCAGAGTCGCCACTTGGGAGATTTTAGGGTGTCCCAAGTCACCAATTTTAATCCCGAATCGAGGAAAAAAGTGACTTCATATTACAGCCTGCGTACCAGAAATCCGGATAAGGAATTTTGTTAACCCGGGAGAAGGTGTTAGGCATTCCCGAGTTCCGTGGTTCTAGCACGGTCGCTCAACTGTTATATTCGGCTTGATTATCTGATTTTATACAAATATGAACTTATGTGCAAATTTTAACTCTTGACCGCTTTTATTATTATTTTTTACGAGAATTGCAACGTCGTGAAAATGTATCTCGAACCACGTTACATCAATGCACCCGTGGTTATTGACATATCTCGACTCGGTTGAGATTTGGATTTGGGTCACATAAATGTGCACCCGAATTAAGGAAAATAAATTATTATGACGCGCCTAAAGCAACTAACGTATTGTTATTTTGGGGAAGGCCGCAAAATTAGGTAAACGGCCTGTCCCGAATTCTAAGTGTTTTAATATATACATTTAGAGGGCCCCGCAGCTTGTGCACTTTTGTTTGTCGAGGCTCGTCTCATTTATTATTAAAAGGAATTTACAACGTCATGGAAATGCATCTCGGGCCACGCCACAATGAATGAGCCCGTGACTAGAGACATATTTCGACCCCGTTGAGATTTGGATTTGGGTCACATAAATGTGCACCCGAGTTTAGGGAGATAACATTGTTAAAGGCGCGTCCTAAAGAGACTAACGTATTGTTATTTTAGGAAGAGGCCGTGAACATTCATTAACCGGCGAATCCAAAGTCTAGTCAATGGTTATGTATTTTATTGAGGGCCCCGGCGATGTGTGATTTATTTAGCGAGGCTCGTCTCATTTTTTATTTTAAAAGGATACCCTATAGCGGCTATGTTTTCTTGTCACATTTGTCTCTACTAATTGAAAATCAAATGATCCTACTCAATTATGCTTGCAGGTTATTTATAACGGAATTCCGAAGACCTTTGCAGAATAAGAAAACATGGTCACGCACATGGGAAGTTAATCATACGTTATGGGCCCGAACCCCGCTCATGCAGGATAGGCCAAGCTTGGGCCACGGCTTTTCCGATGAAAGCCTACTTAGCGTTTCGGCTTGGGCCCGACCTTCGTGAGGTTGAGACTGTAACTTTTTGTTCTTTGTTCTGAAGATGGGGTTTGTTCGTTGTAACGGGGCAGGCTATTAAAAGGGAAAAAATTAACTAACAATGGATAGTTTCACATTTTGACATGCATTAAAGGACATGCTAATCACAAACATAGCTAACTATCAAAACATAGCCTACTACATTGTCAATCCTGTTATATATCAGCCTATACACACAATATGCCATTAAATTACCCCCACATTTACATTCACTGTGTGGGAAGGCTAATTCCAGTATCCAGGCAAAAAACGTAAACCATTATACATTGCATGATATTTAATGTAACAGACTATGTGTAAAATAACATCTTCAACTCTTCTCTTTGCATTCATGCTCAACTTCAAGTTACATGGACAGTATTAATTGTGTACCTGGTTGGGAAGACAAAAGAAGAAGGAAAATGATCAGCTGAGTAGTACACAACAAACACAACAGCAGCAGATAAACAGCAACAACCCAGCAACAAACAACCAGCCACAATGATGAAGTTCACCAGTGGTCGAGCAACAAACAAGCAGTCCCAGAAACAGAATGATGAAACAACCAGAAAGCCAGAGTACTCAATGTAATAGCACCAAGCAGTTCGACAAACACAAACAGCTCGGCAAATAACCCACAAACAATTAGCAAAGACAGCTTGGCCAACTTGAACTCCTAAGCAGTTTTCAGACAGTGTTTGGTTACAATATTCTGAAAATTTCTTTTGTTTCTTTCTTTTTCTGAAGACTAAAAATGTCCAACCCCCTTCTTCACTAAAAAACAACTCTATTTATAACTGAATGAGAAACCCTAAGGGCTGCCTAGAACTTCACAGCCTCAGTGACTGCCCATCCCCTTCATTTCCCATGCATAAGCATCTTCTTGATGCAAGTCATTTTGTTCCCACGCCTGGCCTATTGCCCTATTCAATAGTCATGGGTTCATTTAAGTATTAAACTCCCATGCTCTTATGTTTTGTCCCCACTAATACATTAGTTTAATCCTAATTCAGTACCCTATTTGTCAGCCCACTTAAACTAATTATTTCTGTTTTTGTTAACACCCAAACTACCCTTGTTAACCCTGGTTATTACTGTATTAACTCATTGCAACAGTAGGGCATTTTTGAACTCCTGAAAGTTCAAATTCAGAGCTGCCCTGGACTGAATCTTTTCAGTTGTTTTGCAATGCAAACAAACTAATTTCAAACAATGTCGGGCATTCAGTCAATTACAGGGTTCGATCAGTCATGTGAAGCTGTTAATCCATTTGATCATTCAGTCATAGAAAATTAATCGACGACGTTTATCAGGTCAACTATACTAATTATAACCAGGTATAACAAGTCGATTAAATAAACAACACGTACGGGATCCTGAATAACTTCAGACAACTTTGCACAATATTGGGAGGCCATATGAATTATTTATGCGACGACTAATCTAATCGAACATGTATATCACAGAATGCATTCAGACATGCACAGAAAACAATCGACCAAATAAAAGGCCTTACAAAGACGGAAGAAATTGGAATGAAAGTACCAGAAATACCAAACAATCACAACAGAACATGCTAACAAACTTAATCAGTACTCAAATAAAACAGAAAAGAAAAAGGAAAACTTACTAAAAATGTTCAACCAAAGCCGACCCAGGTTTGAACTAGATTTGACCATTTGAGGCCGAACAAAATTTAATCGGGGTGTTCTCAACCGAGAACCCCTTGATTAAAGTCTATTAGACCTCAAACCCCTATTAAAACTGGCCGGATTCCCCAGGTTCTTGTGTTCTAGGGTTTGGATCTTCAGATTTGAGATTCTAGGAGTTGTGGGTAGATTTGGACCAAACCAGGCTTGGTTTGGTCACAAGGGTAGTCAGGGGACTGTCTAGTGTGAATCTGGGGTGGTTTGGTGTAGATCGAGTCTTGTCTCGAATCTTCAAATGAAGATTCGAGAAGGTGGGGGAGGATTCGAGCCAAGCTGTAAGTGGATTTGGATTCAGGGGGTTGAGGTGCCTCAGGGGTGTAAAGGGGGTGGTCACCGGCATCCTTGCCGCCGGCTTTAATGGTGAGGGAAAAGGGGGCGGCGTTAGGGTTTCGTGGGGTTCGGGGTTTGGTGAAGAAGACGATTGAAGGGGTGCTTGGATAGGGGCGTAGGGTGTGATGGGGGGTTTATATACGCTTTAGAGTTTTAGATCCTGGCCGTTGGATCAAGGGAGATCTATGGCCAGGATCTATTCCTTTAGGCAAGACGTCGTCGTTTAGGTGGGAAGTGGGGTGAGACCGGGTAAGGAAATGGGTCGGATCAAATTAACGGGTCTTGAGGGCGGGCCTGGATCCGTTGGATCAAAGGGATTGGACGGCTCAGATCAAAACGCCCTGAACGACGTCGTTATGTTTAAATGGGCGGTCTGATCAGGACCGTTCATTTAGATCATATCAACGGATCTAAACCAAGGCGCCGATACTTGGGCAGGCCTGGTTTGGACTGGGTCTTTGCCTGGTTTTGGGCCTCATTTTGGGGCCCAATCTGATTTTCCCACAACCCTTTCCCTTTCTAATTAACCAAATTTAAACCAAATTCCTAAATAATTTGTAAAATTATAAAAAATTAAAAAGAATTACACACACATCGGTTAATACCTAACACACAAATTAACATTAAATACAAATCCCTCAATGACAAAGACATATATTTTTTGATTTTCTTTTCTTTTTGGAGTAACTTTTGCGAAGCAAAAATCACGTGCTTACAATTATAATGCTGTTAGAAATTTTATGATGCATGGTCATTGTGGTACTGCTAGAAAATCTTCTCTGTGCATGCAAAATGGTAGATGCACAAAGCACTTTCCAAAAAAATTTGTGTCATCAACCACAATTGATGAAGATGAGTATCCAATTTATAGAAGAAGGGATGATGGTAGAACTGCAAAGAGGGTAGGTATTGAGTTGGATAATAGGTATGTTGTACCGCACAATAGATTTTTACTATTGAAGTATGGTGCACATATTAACGTGGAGTGGTGTAATCAATCACGATCCATTAAGTACTTATTTAAGTATGTTAATAAAGGTAATGATCGTGTCACCGCAGCTTTTTCTCAAAGTGTAAATAATGAAGACTCGAGGGTTGTTGATGAAATAAATATGTATTGTGATTGCCGATACATATTGTAGACACCGGATTTTTGACCCTCCCCGAGAATTTTCACATTTTTAGCGTGAATATGTGAAATTGGGTCTAATATAGCCATTTTAACTATTTTTACTTTATTTCGTTGCAAAAAGAAAAATTACAAAAAAAATATATATATAAATTTTAGTTTATGTATTTCTCATAAACTTTAAAAAATACAAAAAATTGCACTTTATTTTTGTACTTTATATAATTTCGAAAATAACCAAAAATATAGTTTTATTAATGTTTTGTAGTCATTTTAATTTTTGAAAAAATACAAAAAAATATTACTTTATATTTTAGCTTTATATAAAAAACGAAAATTACAAAAAATAGTTTTATTAATACTTTGTAGCTATTTTAAATCTTAAAAAATATTTTAAAAAAAGATATAGTTTTGTTTTAAATAACTAGTCTTATTTTAGTAGCTATTTTGCTTACATAGGATTAGTTAAGCAACGTCGTGTTCTTATTCTCGGATCCGGGCAAAAGAATAATATTCAGGTTCAAACTACCCGGTTTTAGGCCTAATTTTCGGGCCTAGCCCATAATAAACCGAGTCCATGACACATGGGGAACCCCACCACGCGTGGGGAACACAAGCCTCGAACCCCACCACGCGTGGGGCTCATTTTTCTGGGCAAATGGGCACAAATACACGGACTGAAAGTTTTGAAAGGAGGACTTTTTGAAAAAATTGAAAACGGACAGATTTTGAAAGAAGAAGCACTGTTCATGCTTCTTCTTCCTGAAGAAAGTAAAACAAAAACCCTACGCCCCTCCACGTCCAAAAACGACCACTCCCTCACGTCCTAGAACCCTACCCCGAAAAACCAGTCGAAACCCCGTCTCCTCCCAAACCACCACCCAAACCACCTCCGACCAGCTCCCCCTGACGCCTGAATGGCCGGACCCCCCTTCGCTGCTGCTGCTGCTTCACATTCATCTTCTTCCTCCTTCCCTCAAGAAACCCTAGCAAAACCCTACACCAAGCAGAACCTTCCACCACCATAAACAACACCGTCGCAGCTGCTTCTGCTTCCTCCATCACCACCATCAACAAACCACCATTGTTACCTACCCAGCGACGCCCCAGCTGACCCAACTCCATCGTCGTCACTGTCCCGCATGCCTCATGTCCGAACGCCACCACAAACGACGCCCAGCTCCTCCGAACATTCACCATCGTCGTTACCACCTCCGAACTTCCCCACCTCCGTGAAACCACCGTAGTTGCTCCTTCCTCAAGCCAAACGACCCACCACCACTGCTTCAGCTGTTCTGTCCAAAACACGACAACCAATCAGCCATGTTATCGCTGTTCTTTCACTGTCGTTGTGCAGTCCGTTGAGGTCGTCTTTGTTCGTCGAGGTCCGGCGCGTCGAGGTTGTTCGTTGAAGTTGATGTTGAGGTTTGGTCCATGGCTCTATGCGTTTCTGTTTATTCAGGTTAGTAAACCTCGATGTATTAGATAAAGAAACTTTACGTTAAATGTTCGAAGATGCAAAATATAAATTGATATGATAATTTTCTGCTTATGTTTTCATCGTACGCATTTTTGCTCATTTTGCGTTATGTGATTCTTGTTTATTCGATGTCATTCAATTAAGTTGGACTAGTTGTTTTATGACACAAGTTTGACATTAATTTGTTCGTCCTTTCCTTCGCTTAGTTCATTCGGAAAAAAAAATTATTATTAGTATATGTTGTTACTACTCCCGAAACACTCATTCGCTAAAACTCTTTTTATTAAACTTCCACAAGTTATGAGATTTTAGTTGTAAAGAAGCTGTAAGGTTTTGTATGGTTAAAGGCATAAAAACGGCATCCTTTAAAAATAAAATAAAAAAATAAAAAAAAATGAGACGAGCCTCGCCAAATAAAAGAGACAAATTGCGGGGCCCTCACAAAATATATGTATTAAATACTTAGATTCCGGGACGGGCCGTTTAGCAAATTTCACGGCCCTACCAAAAAATAATAATAATGCGCTAGTTGCTTTAGGCGTGCCTTTAATAATGTTATCTCCCTAAACTCGGGTGCACATTTATGTGACCCAAATCCAAATCTCAACGAAATCGAAATGTGTCTCTAATTACGGGTACATTGACTGTGACGTGGTCTGAGATGCATTTCCATGACGTTGTAAATTCCTTTTAATAATAAAATGAGATGAGCCTCGACAAACAAAAAATGTAGAAGCTGAGGGGCCCTCTAAATGTATATATATTAAAACACTTAGAATTCGGGACATGCCGTTTAGCGAATTTTACGGCCTTCCCCAAAATAACAATATGCTAGTTGCGTTAGGCACGTCTTTAATAATTTATCTTCCGTAATTCGGGTGCACATTATGTGACCCAAATCCAAATCTCAACCAAGTCGAGATATGTCAAACAACCACGGGTGCATTGATGTAACGTGGTTCGAGGTATGTTTCCACGACGTTGCAATTCTCGTAAAATAATAACAATAATTGATAAAGCGGTAAAAAGTTAAAATTTGCACATAAGTTCGCATTCGTATAAAATCAGATAATCAAGCCGAATATAATAGTTGAGCGACCGTGCTAGAACCACGGAACTCGGGAATGCCTAACACCTTCTCCCGGGTTAACAGAATTCCTTATCCGGATTTCTGGTACGCAGACTGTAATATGGAGTCATTCTTTTCCTCAATTCGGGATTCAAATTGGTGACTTGGGACACCCTAAATCTCCCAAATGGCGACTCTGAAATAAATAAACCAATTCTGTTTCGATTGTCCTTTAATTGGAAAAAACTCCCCTGCACCCTCGCGGGTGCGTAAAAAGGAGGTGTGACAGCTCTGGCGACTCTGATGGGGAATAATGGAACCCAGAATCTCTTGTTCAGGGTTCAAGAATTCGAGCTTAAAATAACTGTTATAGTTGGCTTTATTTATTATCTGAATTTTACATGATATATGCTTAATATGCTAAATGATGCTTTTACCGCTTTAATATTATCTGAATTGTGTATATAAAACTGCTACGAAACCCTTCTTTCTGAGTCTTCTGAATTTATGGTGTACACGTGCGCGTGGCCCACCTTTCTGTTAAAGTCATACCAAATAAGACGAAGTTGGGACAAGTAACTAGGCCGGGTAGACTTTCGTGCTCCCGGTACGTTGCCCCCACTTCGGCTCAAACTGTCCGTTTGGGTAAGCCAGGTTTAGAACAATATGCCTCAGGTTTTTACCTAGAATAACTCAACTTCATGTCGGATCCCTAGTAAGAGCGTTTATTTGCATCATGTGCATTTGACTTAGGGGACTCAACACAGGGGTTGGGTCCGTCTAGGACAAGCAACCTGAAAATAATAGACCATCTTTCGGCATCCTATGTGCTACATGTTGTATTTAGTAAGGGCGAATGGGTCATTTGGTCATTTCCAGCATGGTGTTATTTTAATCAAAGCATGGGGAACATTTGTGGAATCCAAGAAGCCTTGGAATTCCCTATGTCCCCCACGCTGCATTTTTGGGAAAAACACATGGGGAACATTTGGGGAATCCAAGAAGTCTTGGAATTCCCTATGTCCCCCACGCTTCATTTTTGGGAAAAGCACATGGGGAACATTTGCGGAATCCGAGAAGTCTTGAAATTCTCTATGTCCCCCATGCCACATTTTTGAAAATATAATAAATATAAAAAATAAAATATATATGTATATATATAAAAAAAACATTGAAAATTCAAAAGAAAGATTGTGTATGTGTTGTCATCATTTTCCACAAATTAGAAAATAGTGGAAAAGAGGAGAAAATAATAGTGTAGAGATATAACTACTTATTGTTAGGAAAAAAAAACAAATGTCCAAGTAGTGTCGAAACTCTGCCGGAATTTTGAGAAAATAAAAAAAATATATATGTCTTATTAGTTTGTTTTATTAAAAGCAAAGGAAAAGTAGAAAAAATCATCATTGTTTTGTCTTGTTTTTCTAAATAAAAAAAAGTCTTGTTTTTAAAATAGGTTTATTTATTTGTTTATGAAAATGCCGAAATTAAAATAATCCAAAAATATTTTCCATTATTGACTTCTTTAGAAAGTCTTTCTAATTGTTTTAAAAAATAAAAATAATAATAATAATAATAATAATAAAAAAATCCGAAAATATTTTGATTCTTCTTTCAAAATTGAAAAGAAAATTCAAAATTCAAAAACATTTTAAGAAACATTTCTTTTATCAAAAGTAAAATTCCAAAAAATACTTTCTTCTTCTTCTTTAGAATAAAAAAAAAGCAAATGAAATTCAAAAAATATATCTTAGAAGTATTTCTTTCAAAAAGAAGATCAATCAAAAATCCAAAAAAAAAACACTTAAGTTATTCTTTTAAAGTAGTTCTTTCACAAATTCACAAAAAAAGGGAGTTAGTTCATCTACTTATTCCTGATTGCCCGAACTACGCGGGTTTGATTCTCACCGGATGTGAGATACGTAGGCAACCCTCATCGGGTCCAACCCCCTTTTTGCTAAAAAAGCCAAAAACGAATAAATAATAAAAAACATGTCATAAATAAGTCGGGTGATGTCCAACCCACTTTTGCTAAAATAGCTAAAAACAAATAAATAATAAAAAAAAATGTCAAGATTTTTAATTTTGTTATAAATAAGTCAGGTGATGCTGTTTTGTCATAAATAGCCGAATGTTCCCGAAAGGGACGCCGGAAGGCTGACTTTGCATAAACAGCCACCTTTGGGTCATTTTTTAAGACTTGGTCCAGTTGACCCCCACAGCCTAAAAATCTTCGTCCCCGAGACGTTGAAACGTCGTGTTTGCAATATTGACTTTTCTAATTTGAAAAACGATAAAAAAGAGTTATAAATAAGTCAGGTGATAATGTTTGGTCATAAATAGCCGAATGTTCCCGAAAGGGACGCCGGAAGGCTGACTTTGCATAAATAGCCACCTTCGGGTCATGTTTAGGATTTTTGGTCTAGTCGACCCACACAGCCTTATAAATCTTCGTCCCCGATGCGCTGAAGGACCGTGTTTGCAACACCACGTTTTTATTGTAGTTTGGAAAAAAAAGTCAGCGGTTAGGTGAATACCTTTGGGTTTTGTCAAAAATAAGCCAAGCCAGCTTCAGCCGTGTCTTAAACCGTTCTTGCCGAAATAGCCTTAGAGTATCTTTCAGTTGTCGAAAGGCTATTTTCGTAAAAGAACGGACAAGTTTGTAAAGTGTCATAAAATAATCCTCCTCGGCCTCAAAATTCATGTGAAATTTGGAAGGGGCCACATTTGCAAAAATAGCCATTTGGTTGCATTTGACAAACGGGGAAAGGAAGCTAGCGTTTGTTTTTGAGCTTGTAAATCTTTTGATTAGAATATGCGGGTTGT